>NC_083361.1:25840297-26440297 GCF_030254825.1 Meriones unguiculatus
ATTTAAAGAACCATAATTTACCAAATGGGGCCAGTAAGATACGTAGAGGTGGAGCCAGGCATGGTAGCACATGCATTGAGTCCCAGCACTCCAGAGGCAGAGGCAGGTGGATCACTGTGAGTTTGAGACCAGCCTGGTCTACAAAGCAAGTCCAGGACAGCCAGGGCTCTGTTACACAGAGAGACCCTGTCTCAAGAACAAACAAAAAATGGATGAAAGTGCTTGAGGCAGATGATGGGCAACATAGAAATTTCCTCTGAGAGGGAAGCCCCTTTTTACGACACTACATTAAAGAGGAGATGAACAACTGCATGTTCTAAGGGGCGATGAAACTGCATCTTGTAGGGAAGTTGACAAGCTCAGAAAGCGAACAACCCAATAGCATCAGGAAGTCCCTGGAAATGACCCAATTTACTAGCCCCTTCCCTACACACACACACACACACACACACACGCTCCTTATATTTTAATATAGATGCATATATATGTGTATATATATGTATATGCGCATGTATGTATGTGTGTGTGTACGTATGTGCAGTAGGGCCTGCTAGGAGTCATTCTCAAGCCACCTAAAAGAGACAGAGACCAGCAGCGCTGCCTGGAAGAGGCTCAGAGCAGCAGAGCTGCCTGGAAAGCCTCCCCAGCCTGTGAGCCACCTGTGTGCTGCGCAGTGCACTCCGGCTGTGGGAGCTGTCATTCACGCCGGGATGAGCTGTGGTGAAGCAGCCGTCTTTGAGTCGTTTCTGCTCAGGTAGGTAACCCTTCACTCATAGTCCTGTAGCTAACCCCAATAAAACTCACGGTTCACCAAGCTGGACTTCGGTGGGGTCCTTCCTTCGGTCTGTCCCCCACCTGGGGTGAGTAGTCATTTACTTATGTCTCCCTAGGAATGCATCACACAGCACAGTGCAACCCTGGTGACCCAAGTTCAAACCTTACGTAATCCATATGAAGTGGAAGGAGAGACCTAACTCCATCAAGCCGTCCCCTGACCGTCACAGGTGTGCCACGGCATGTGCACCTCCCCCCCAATTTATCTTTCCGTCTTTAAATTACCATAGACATGAAATAACAGCAAGTAAGAAGAAACACACCACTGAGTCAGAAGATCTGTGCCTGACGTTAAGATAGGCATGCTAGTTACACTGCCAATCTCTCTAAGAGAGCAGAAACCAAAATATATTGAAATATAGTACAGCTTGAAAATAAATGTTAGCTACCCCACCTCCCATTCCAGTTCTTTTTTATTTTTTTAAGCCAGCTCCAGGTTTACCTTTTTTTTTTGAAGGTTTATTTATTTATATATATGAATGCTCTATTTGCATGTATTTGCATATATGTTTGCATGACAGAAGAGGGCATCAGATCCCATTACAGATGGTTGTGAGCCACCACATGGTTGCCGTGAGTGGAACTCAGGACCTCTGGAAGAGCAGCCAGTGCTCTTAACCCCTGGGCCATCTCTTTAGCCCTCCCCTCCCCCGTTCCAGTTCTTGTGAGGTTTTAGGTCTGTGATCTTGATCTCTTGGACTTCAAAATAGCTGAAGCCTCAGGCGACATGGGCCCACCCAGAGAGCTGGCATCCCTCAAGAGAGAGCCCTGCATTCTCCTAGGAGGGTGGGGACTGACTGCAGAAAGTCAGCAGCCAGGCTGCCAGGAAAATGCCATCTGACAACGAGTCTGGGGAAGTTACTGAAGTACTGAGCTGTGCAAATATTTTTCTTTCTTTTTTTATTTTTATTTATTTATTGGGCATTGGGCATCCTGGCTGTCCTGAAACTCACCCTGTAGACCAGGCTGGCCTTAAATTCACAGAGATCCGGCCTGCTACTGCTTCCAAAGTGCTGAGATTAGAGGCAAACTTATTTCTTAAAACCAATATATATATATATATATATATATATATATATTCCCCAGAAAGAAACACACACACACACACACACAGAGTGAATTGAATGAATCACAAACAAAATGTTTTCTTTCTACAAAGTGATTTGAGGTCACACTGTATCTCCCCCCTCCCCACTGACCCTAACCGTGAGTAAAGTGTGCCTGTTTTCTCTGCTAAGCGCATGGGTTCCTGAGTATCTGTGCCAGAACACTAGAGTGCCACAGGCCAGGCCCAGGTGTTCCCACAGCTGGAAGCAGATAGGTCCTTCTCCGGAGGCAACACAAACTGATAGAATGTTGTTGATTTTATGTTTCTTCTCACAAATTATTCTTAGCAATTTAATATCTATGACTGGTTTTTAAAGAACTACAGAAGTGTCATGGAAATAGTCAGCTGACAGACTGCGGTCTTGCTGCTTGTCCTTGTGGCTGTGTATGCTCTTGGTGCTTTTATATGATATACTTGTGTGTCTGCTAATAAATTGTTGTTCCCTGTTCATCAAATTGAATTAAATGTGTCAACATTTTTGTGGAAGCAACAAAAGGACAGCTTTGCTTCTGGGGAGCCCCAGCCCTGGCCTAGGTGTCTATGAAATACAACTTGTGCTCTGTTGGCATGAACACCTGCATGTCAGGGGAGAGCTTCAGCTCGTGGTTGTGAGCCACCATGTGGTTGCTGGGAATTGAACTCTGGATCTCTGGAAGATACCTGCTGAACCATCATCATCTCTGAAATTCAACTTGCATGATCCCTCAAGCACTTTGTACAGAGTGCATGCCTATAGGTGCTATTATGAAATAAACTTTGGTAATGACTTATGGATACAAGTCTTAGTTTACGCCTTTAATCTTAACAACTCTGGAAAAGTCCTGGTCTTGCGAGACCTCCTCACGTGTCAGTAGAAAGGAGCCAGGACCCTAGGTTCTGGCTGACAGATCTGCACATCTAGAGCTGTGCCGTGTCTTGAAGTTGGGTAGAGCAGTCTGGTGAGTACTTGCTTCAGGGCCTGAAGTGGAGAGCCATAGCACTGTTTAACTGCTAGGGTCTTAGACAAGTACGCCACACACTGCTGTAAGAGCACAGATGGCTGTCACAGGGAGTCCTCCTTCAGGAGGAGATGCTTGTTGAGCTAAACCACTAAAGCGTAAATATGCTTGCTGAGTGTCTTAGCAGGTTACTATTGCTGCGAGGAAACACTATGACCAAAGGGAACTTGGGGAGGAAAGGGTTTATTTGGCTCACACTTCCATATCACTGTTCATCACTGAAGGAAGTCAGGGCAGAATCTCAGACAGGGCGGGAGGTAAAGCAGAGGCCATGAAGGCTTGCTGCTTACTGGCTTGCTCAGCTTGCTTTTTTATAGAACCCAGGACCACCAGTTCAGGGCTGGCTCCAGCCACAATGGATAGGATCCCCACCCCCCACCCCATCAACCACTAATTAAGAGAATGCCCTCCAGGCTTGCCTGCAGCCTGATCTTGTGGAGACATTTTCTCAAGGTCCTTCTCTCAAATGACCGTAGTTTGTGTCAAGTTGACGTAAAACTAGCCAGCACTCTGAGTGTCAAATAAGGAATAGGAAAGGGGGCAGCAGAGTTGTTCTAGTCAAGAACACTTTGTATAAAGTCATAAAAAAATACGTAGCACAGAGAGGTGGGCTCTGCTCAACTTAGGGTTTTGTAAGAGGCAGTGGCAGATATGAGACTAGATGTGAGAGGGAAGTTCAGGGTCAAAAATGGCAGGCTAAAAGCTCGATATGGCAGCACGCACCTGCAATCACAGCAACCAGAAGCTGAAGCAAGAGGATCTTGAGTTGGAGGTTAGCCTGAGCTACATTGCAAGACCCTGTAAGAAAGAGAAAAGAAGGAAAAGAGGAAAACAAGAGGGGGAGGGGAATGCAAAAAAGGAAGCGACGGAGGGACAGAAAAGATAGGCTGAAACATCTTCATCTCACCAGAAATGCAGAGGGAAGGATTTTAGGGAGATAAGAAACAAATTCACATCCAGTGACTTTGACAGATGAGGAATGGGTCCAAATCACAAGCTATGTTTGTTTGTTTTGTTTTGTGAAACTGTTACTTTGATGAAGAAGCAGGAATCTCAGCCCCAGTCCACCTTCTGTAAGATGGGACTGTCTGTGTACTACTCTTCCTGCCTTGAGGGGTTCCCAATCATGGGTTAAAGAGTCAGAAGCAATCTCATATAGATTGCTTGTTTTTATTACTTCCTGCTTCCTTTTGTTTAGATCATATCATTACCTTTAAAAAAAAAAACATGTTTTTTTTTAAAAGATGACCAATGCATTTCATCAGTGAGGATTTCCAGGAATGCTGGGGAGGCAAATGTGGCAGAGAGAAAGTATGCAGGCTTTGGAGCCACGTGAACCTGGAGTTAAGTTTCCCCCTTGTAATTTATTAACTATGATCTTGAGCAAGTATATTTGTTTCAGCCTTTCTCTGCCCCTCCCCCAACACACACCCTAGAAAATGGAAATAGTGACTGCAACAGCTAGTATATACCTGAAAAAAAATCCCAGCCCTCAGGAGCAGAGGGACTTTGGCTTTAAAGCCAGCCTGAGTTACACAGCAAGACTCTGTCTCACAACAGACAACATCACGAGTGAGCATATGCATGGCTTGTTAGTATGTTGTGTATAAATGGTATCTAATTAAACTTGGTCTCAGTGTCAAGCATAGGTGGCTCGTGCCTGGAACCCCAGCATGTGGGAAGCTGAGGCAGGAAGATTGCTGCTAGTCAAAGGACAGTTAAATTACATAGTGAGTTCTAGGGCTTCCTGGCTTACACAGTGAAGCACTGGCTCAAAACCAAAACCAAAGATAAAACAACTTCGTCTCAGCTGTTCCAAGCCTCCCCTCACCTTCATCTTTCCTACTTGGCAAAGAACTCAGAATTGTCTGCTTGTGTCCAAGAAAAGCCCAGTTATGACAGGTGCTTAGTATGCATGGGACATGTCCAGCTGTCTTGACTTCAAGCCACAGTCTTTTAGACTGAGTGGCCATTAGCACTATCAAAATATTCCATGGAATTGATTTAGTGCACAGTCTGTGTCAAGATTTTCCAGAATGCCACAGCCTTATCACTTTTCACATCATTTGGGAAGTTGCTTAGCCTGAAGTTCCAATCAGCTCATACAGATAGAACACACTGTGCTCCCTGGAAGTGTCAGCAGCTTTTTTTTTTTTTTTTTAAATGTGATAACTACTCTCCAATCCTCCGCCCAGTGCCAGGGATTAATACCAGAGAACTGCTTTTTGGAAAGGAAAAAAAAAAAAAAAAGTTGAGTGTTGTTTTGTTTTGTTTTGTTTATTAGCTACTTCTGCCTCAGTGCAGCCCCAGAGGTGAAATCACCGTTACTAACCTTTCTGCTCACAGGGTCCAGCTGTAAGTTTCTGCCTCAGTTTCCTTGCTCTCTTTCAAGTGAGGCAGATCAAACCTAGGCAGGTCCTCTACCCTGGCCCACCCTCAGCCCCTTCCTTGCTTAACATTTTCATTGAGTCGTAAGGCATTCTCACTGCATATTGGTTCAGGGCTTTGTTTTTGTTGCGCTCCCTATTTTGTTCAGGCATTATTCCTGTCCACCGCATGCAGATGATGAACAATACACAAAATTCTCTCACTCATGAGCTTGAATTCTGGGACAGGCATCAAGTAAGGGACTTTCAGAGTGAATGAGTGAGTGCTGGAAGAAATAGAGGAGCTCAAGGGGTAGGGAATGGCTGGCAGACAGCAGGGAGGAAGGCAGAGCTGCAGGGCACTAAGCAGAACCGGAGGAGGAAATGAGTCCAAGTCCTTGCCCTGGCAGTCCTGACAATTAGGCGTGACAACTGATCCTCAACAAGCCAACTAAAAGAGCCACTGAAGAAGGCCAGAGAAGAGGATTTAGTCTGTGTGTCCACACTGGGAAGGGGGACAAAGAGATCCAGTGGCACTCCCCAATTCCATCTTCCAGGATCCTGACTTGTGGATAAAGTTTAAGCAGTCCTAGTCAAGGGTCAAGGGTCAAGGTGTGCCCCATCCATCGTTAACCACCATTGTCTGGGTTTCAGTCTGTTCTGTAAGGTGGTTACTAGAAGGTCTGAGAAATGGCCGGTGCTGTGTGGAATCTTTTAGGGGGAGTCAGGTTTCTCCTCCAGCTAGCACCAATGTCAGTGTTTTCTTCTCCCAGCCTGAGACCCCAGGGGGAAATTTCAACTTCTTGAGGTCCCTTGGTTCAATCATCTGGTAGCCAAAGGGAGGAATCTAAGTATTTCTTTGGAATATTTTCAATTACCTTTTAGGCATGCTAAAAAGAAAATTAATTCTAAAAATATCTCTTTAGAATGTTTGTATTCCTCTCAGTTTACAGAATGACTAAGATTTGTTTTTCTTTTTCATATATATGTGTGTGAGTGTGGTGAGCATACATGTATGCATGTTCACATAGGAGTGGACAAGTGTGTGCAGGGCTCATAGGAATATCTGTGCCACGTGCATATGGAAACATGAACTTGCCAACAGGAGTCTTGCTTGCTTGCGCTCTACTTTATTTGTCGGAACAGGCTCTCAGCTAACCCCAGACCTGGCTGACATGGCTAGCCAGCTACTACGAAGGGGATCACTGTCTCCACCTGTGGAGTAGAGGAATTGTAGCTCATGGAACAGTCACGGCGTGCATGTGACAAATGACCCTTACAAAACACACCTCTCCTTTCCTGGGGGAGCTGTTCGCACATCATCCACTAGCCTCTCCGTTTGGGAATGAAGTGTGACAGTCAGCCAGCAGCAGGCTGGGAAGCATGACACCTCCTAGCTGGGAAATGAGAGCTGCACATTCACACTGTGACAGCATGTTGTTGACAGTAAATTGCAAAGAGATTAAGTAAGAATATGAAAGCTGGGTTCCCATGGCAGCCAGGCCTTTAGCAAACTCATGGAGTATTGCTCCCACATGGAATCAGGAGGCAGCCTTTTTTTTTTTTTTTTTTTTTTGTCCTTTTTGGCCAAAGAATGATGTGGAAGCAAACTCTGTGGGTCCGTAACCCTGGATTCTAGCTGGGACTCCACCCTTAACAGTGGAGAGCAGAATAGCTCTTCTCTGGCATGGTGGGGGCTCAGCTCACCTGGTGTGGCTCTTCCAGACCCCTCTCCAGGCTCAGGCGGGGCTCCCTGCCCCACCACTCTACCGTATGGCACAGTGTCACACGTTGCTAGGTCCGTCTCTCGGCCTGGGAACTCCAAATTTCTGGGTCCTGCCTGTTTCATCTCACTGTCACCCTGCCTATCTCAGTTACTGACAAAGAGCAGCACTCAGTAAATGCTTCAGTATTTACCCAGCCTTCTTCCCAAGCCTATTCTAAATTTAGAGTAAGGAATCAAGAACTTGGCTGCAAACACTGCCATGAGGTCATGATGCAATAATAGCAATAGCAACCTATATGTGTGGATAGTTACGGTTTGTAGCTCCTATTTGATCACATGGCTCATGGGACCCATGTGACGATCGTGGTAGTGTTCATATTTCACAGTAGGAAAACCGAGCTCAAAGACACATGGTCACTGGCTAGATTGCTTGGTAAGTAAGTAACAGACCCTGACCTTTGACCAGGGCCTCTCTCCTCTTGAATATATGTCTCCTACTGCTGGTTCAATCCTCGAGACTACTCAAAACAAACAAATTAAGCCAGGCGGTGGCGCAGGCCCTTAATTCCAGCACTTGGAGGCAGAGGTAGGTGGATCTCTGAGTTCGAGGCCAAACTGGTCTACACAGACTGAGTTCCAGTACAGCCAGGACTACACTTTTTTCTTTTTTCTTTTTTTTTTTTTTTTTTTTTGTCTGTCCTGAAAAAAAAAATTTTTTTTTTAAATAAAAGAAAGAAAAGAAAAACAAATTGACAAAAATATCTACAAACTTTAATTTCATGGAGGACAACTAGATCCTGCTTGGCTGCCTGTCCAGGTCACACCTTCCCTCTTCGATTGGAAGCCACCTGAGCCGGCGGTGTTGCCCGTCATTCCCCACCGGTGCTGACCTCCTGCTTCACTTCTACCACATGCTTAACTTTGCTGACTCTTAGAGGGTCCCAGCGTCAAGTTCAGCCCATCAGACCCCTCGTCCTGGGACTTTGATTTTTACGGCTTGTCCAAGAATAGAAGGTATGAATACAGTTGTGAGCCGTGTGGGTGCTGGGAACAGAACTCAGGTCCCCTGGAAGAACAGCCAGTGCTCTTATTGCTGTGCCATCTCTCTAGTGGCCATCTCTGTTGGCCACAGTAACCATCCCACAGAGCCACAGAGCCACTAAAGCCGTTTATTTCAAGGGTTTTACCCTGGACCTTCTCTAGTCCTGAAATTGAGCTCCACTTTGGAGACTGTAAGACCTCTTCCCCACCACCCCACAGCTACTACCACTCTTAGCAATTGACTGCTTCCTATTTCATAGGAAATTTAAAGTGGCAGGTGTGAACTTCCTCAATTTCCTGCCTGCCCACCCACATATTTAGCTAACTGCATTTCCTTCACTTCCTTCCTGCCAAATCAAAGAGGGTCAAGTCTCTTTTCTAAAGCCTGTCATTGTCCCTTCCACCTTCTCCAAGACCAAAAACTGTACTGTTCTGCTTAGCCACTCCTCAAAAAACACAACGCTTTTCTGGTTATAACAATTAAACACAAATTTCCTTATACATCGCCCTAGCTACTCCCTTATCTCTCTCTCCTTTCCTTTATAACAGATTTTAGTCTACGCTCCAAGTAATGGAAATAGTGGTGTTCACCAAGTATTCCATCTGCTCCCTGCACTGCCCAGCAGCTTTGCCAGGAGGTGGCACATGGCGTGGGTGGCACTCTGGACCAAAGCAGAGACTAGCTGGCCTGAAACTCCCCTCTTGGTCCCCGCCCCATGTGACCCCTTTGCTTTATGCCTTTATGAACCACTTGTAGAGAAAGTTGGAATTCCAGCTTCAAGATGTTGGACGGAGGCTTGGGGCACGGCTGTGCGGTAGAGCACTCTCCTGACGTGCGTGAGACCCTTTGTGGTCCATCCCCACCACAATAGGAAAGAAAGAAAGAAAAGAGGAATTTCTATCATTCTGAGCTCACCAGTGACTCTATAGAGCAGTCTTGTCCCATGCTTCCCACTGACCCATAGGTAGAAGAAATAAAGCTTTATAAAATGGGCATGGTGGCACGTGCCGGTAATCTCAGCCCTCAGCAGGTCGATGCAGGAGGATCAGGCATTCAAGGTCTTCCCTGGTTTTAGAGTGAGTCAGAGACTAAACAGAGATACATGAAACCATGTCTCAAAATTAAGAAAAGAAGCAAATATATATAAATAATAAAGTTATTAATAATAAATTAGTTAAAAAATAATAGCAGTTTTGTGCTAACATCGCTGAGATTTCAGGGTTCTTTTTATTCCCACATAACCTAGCACTTAAAATTTAAAAGAATAATATCACTCCAGACATAATTTTTAACCTTCTTCCTTCCTGTGGACATTATGCATATAAATGGCATCAAAATTCCTTTATTTATAAGTCAAGGATTTGACCCAGATACCTGTCCTTCTAAAGCGTCTTCCTCTTCTGGCAGAAGTGACATTCCCATGTCTTGGGGTTTTTTGTTGTTGTTGTTGTTTTTCTTGAACATGGGATTTGTAGGTAAATAGGATTGGTTTCTCCATCAGAGGGGAAAGACAGCTCGTATCAGTTTGAGCCTTATTATTTAAATTTGTCTTCTTTGTGTGTGTGTGTGTGTGTGTGTGTGTGTGTGTGTGTGTGTGTGTGTGTGTTTGAACATGAGAACAGGTACTTTTGGAGGCCAGAGGTGTAAGGTACCCCGGGAGTCACAAACAGTTGTGAGCTCCCTGACATGGATGCTCGAATTGAACTCAGGTTTTCGGCAAGAGCAGTACATGTTCTTAATTGCTGAGCCATTTCTTCAGCCCTTGCACCCTATTTTTAAAAACTTCTTTGGATTTCTGAATTTAGCATATCAAACTGGCATCCTTGGCTGTCATCATTTATCCAGAGCCTAGCTTTCCACGCCTCCTTTTTTTACTCCTTTTCTTTACATGGCTTACACTGTGCCCAGCCCAGGCTTAATGAGTAATTTCTCTTCTTGTATATTCCCCATACTGCTCTCCAGCAAGTGGTGGTGGAAAACCTGAACATTCAGCAGAATGAAATTAGATCCATATATCTCACCCTGCACAAAAATTAGTTCAAAATGAATAAAAAACCCTGAGTTTAAAATCTTAAACACTGAGACTTAAAAAAAAAAAAAAAAAAAAAAAAAAAAAAGCCCATAAAGTAGACACTTCAAGATAGAGGTATAAGAAAGAACTGTCTGAAAAGGACTCAGTAGCATAGAAATAACATAGAACGAACTGGCACATGGCACTGCATGAAATAAAAACAAACAAACAAACAAAAAACAAAACAAAAAACCTTCTTTACCACAAAGGAAATTGTCAGCATAGTGAAAAGACAGCCAGGATCAGAATGGAACTTGAAGTACTTCAGACTTCAAGTTAATATCTAGAATATATAAGGAATCACATAAAAGACCAAGACAAATATTCTGATAAATAAATGGGCTACTGAACTGAACAGCCAATTCTATCTAACTGTCTGTCTGTCTATCTCTCTCGCTTATTGGCTTTTTATATAAAACATTTTGATAATACTCCCCCCCTCCAGCTCTTCCTTACCTCCCTACCTACCCAAGTTCATGTTCTTTCTCTCAGGAAACACACACACATACACACATACAAAAGAAAAAAAAACAATTAAAAAAAACCCCCAAAAATAATAATATTAAAATAAAACAAAAAGCACACACACAAAAAATAGAGTCTGTTTTGTGTCAGCCAATTCCTTCTGAGCATGGGGCCTGCCCTAGAGTGGGATTAGTAAACCAAATGTCACCTCACTGGAGAAAACTGACTTTCCCTCTGCCAGAAGGCATCAATTGCAAATAGCTTTTTGATTAGGGGTGGGACTTTGTGCCCACTTCCCCCTCTCCACGATGGGGTTTTGTTGAATAGACAATTCTGAAAAGAAGAAACACAAATGGCCAATGTTTTCTTAAGTGATCAACATCCATAATCATTAAAATGCAAATTAAAACTACTTTGAGATTTAATCTCATCCCAATCAGAATGGTTATCGTGAACGCAAATGACAACAAACGCAGGCTAAATTATGGGGTGGAGGGTGGGTTCCTACTCAATGCTGGTAGGAGTTTAAACCAGTGCAGCCACTATAGAAATCAGTATGGAGGCTCCTCAAAATACTAAAAATGGATTCAGGTGTACCACTCATGGGCACATTTATTCTCTCTCTATCTCTCTCTCTCTCTCTCTCCGTCCCCCCCTCTGCCTATGATGTGTCAGGGTGTAGAACTCTCAGCTACTTCTCCTGACCATGTGTGCCTGCATGCCGCCGTGATCGCCACCACAATAGTGGATTAACCTCTGAAACTATCAGCAAGGCTTAAATGCTTTCCTTTACAAGAGCTGCCTTGGTCGTGGTGTCTCTTCATAGCAATAGAACACTGACTAAGAAAAGGCAGAGAACTAATCTGATCTTACTGCAGAACTCTTGTGAAGCTCAGGACTGAGAAGAGGGGACACAGGAACTAAACCTAGGAAAATTATATGGATATTACTTTAAAAACAGATTCTTGGGTCTGGAGAGATGGCTTCGCAATACAGAGAACCAAGGTTTAATTCCCGGCACCCACATGGTGGCTCACAACCATCTGTAACTCCAGTGCCAGGGGCTCTGAAGCCCTCTCCGACCTTCCCTGGGCAGCAGGCATGCACATAGTGTATATTTAAAAAAAAAAAAAAAAAACTGAAATAGAGAGAGAGAGAGAGAAAAGAAACTGATTTTTCATTGTCTCCTCACTGCTTTCCTCTAGGCAACTCTTCCCACCTTCCTCCGGTAGAAGACTGAAGGTTCATTTTCAGGAAAACCTTTTTTTAGCCCCCTGGGTTATGAGCTACCTCGTGTAGTTGTAGAACGTGAATGCGTGCCTGCCTCCCGAGACTGAAGGCCGTCACACCAGGCTCTCCAAGTGACCAGGTACAGGTGCCCAGACATCTAACCCTCAAGACAGACTATTAGAACATTTTCTGAAGAACTTGTTAAATGAAAATAGAGACAAATAGAACACCAGACGTTTGAAGTTCCCTGACAAACAGCATAATCAAAACATATATACAGGTAGAACACCAATGCACATAGAATAAAAATAAATCTTTTTTTTTAAAGGAAGTCATAAACACACATCTAGCTATGTAGCCCAGTGTCTTAGCTACTTTTCTATTGCTATGAAAAGACACCATGACCAAGGCAACTTATTAAAGAAAACATTTAATTGGGGGTTTGCTTACGGCTTCAGGGGGTGAGTCCACAGTCCTCGTGTCTGGGAGCTTGGTGGTTGGCAGGCAAGCAGGCACTGCAGCAGTAGCTGGAAGTTAACATCCTATCTAAAGGTTGGAGACAAAGAAAGGGAGACTGGGCCTGGGGTGGGCTTTCGAAACCTCAAGCCCACCCCCAGTGGCACAGCTCCTCCAACAAGGTCACATTTCCCAATCCTTACCAAGACACTATGGACCAAGCACTCAAATATGTGAAGCTGTGGGGACATTCTCATCCACACCACCCTATCCAGGCTGACCTCAAACTCTCAGTAATCCTCCTGTCTCAGCCTCCCAAAGTTTGGATTATTTGTATGAGCTACCAAACATACCTTGTTCAAATGATCATTATTGTTGTTGTTGTTATTATTATTATCTTAGTGTCCATTGGTAAGCAAGAACAGGCAATCAAAAGATAACAAACAGAGGAAACTTTCCCAAACAAACAAGCCAATCAAAGTTACTCAGGGAAGCAAAGATAATTCATGGAAAGTAAAACTTCTGAGTCACTGTAATTAATACGCTCAGAGAGATATGCAAAGGTCCTATCTGCTGTTTTTTTTTTATTTTTATTTTTTACTTCACAATTTATTCATTATACGTCCTGATTGAAGCCCCCTCCCTCAACTCCCTCAGTCCCACCCTCCCTTCCTCTTCCCCTCATCCCCTTCCCCTAGTCCACTGAAAGGGGAGTTCTCCACTATTGCCATCTGCCCATAGCTTGTTAAGTCTCATCAGGACTGCTTGGATCCTCTTCCTCCATGGCCTGGCAAGGCTGCATCATCAGGGCTGAGTGATCAGAGAGCAGTTAACTGAGTTCATGATAGAGGCAGCTCCTGATCCCCTCCCTCAGAGCTCCACATGGAGACTGAGCTGCCAATTGACCACATCTGAGCAGGGGGTGTAGGTCCTTCGTTGGTGTATCAGTCTCTGCAGGACCCCCTGAGATCAGATCTTTCAGTTTTGTTGTTCTTTTTGTAGGGCTCCTGTCCCCTCCATGTCCCTCTAGTCTCATCCCTCTCTTCCTCCAGAAGACTCCCTGTGCTCTGCCCAGAGTTTGGCTGAGTCTCTGCTTTGTTCCCCTGTTCAATGAATCCTTTCAGAGGACCCTCTATAGTAGACTCCCATTAAGTTTCCTCTCTTCTACTGCTTCTGGTGTCTATCTTGTTTGACATTCTGAATGAGACTTAAGCATCTTCCCTAGGGTCCTCCTTAGTGTTTAGCTTCTTTAGGTCTGCAGATGGCTGTCCTATATTAAATGGCTAATATCTGCTTATTAATGAGTGTATATCATGCCTGTCTTTCTGTTTCTGTGTTACCTCACTCAGGGTTCTTCTAGTTCTATCCATTTGCCTGCAAATTTCATGATTTCCTTGTTTTTAACTGCTGAGTAGTATTCCATTGTATAGATGTACCACAATTTTTGTATCCATTCCTCTATTGAGGGACATCTAGGTTGTTTCCAGCTTCTGGCTATTACAAATATAGCTGCTACAAACATGGTTGAGAAAATGTCCTTATTGAATGGTGGGGCATCTGTTGGGTATATGCCCAGGAGTGGTATAGCTGGATCTTGAGGTAGTGCTATTCCCAATTTTCTGAGAAAGCGCCAGATTGCTTCCCAGAGTGGTTGTACAAGTTTGCTGTTTTTTAAGGCAATTGAAATTGTTGATTTGTTTATCGTGTGAGTGCTATTCTGATGTGTGTCTGTGTGTCATATTCATTCCTGGTGCCTGACACATCAGAAGAGGTTGTTAGGTCCCCTGGGACTAGAGGTACTGATAGAGCTGCTATGTGGGTGCTGAGCACCAAACCTGTGTCCTCTGCAAGAACCACAAGTGCTCTAAACCTATAGAGGATCTCTCCAGGCCCACAGCTGAGGTTTCTAAGTAAGTAAGTAAAGAGGGCTCTCAGAAATTCAAAACTTGGTAAGAGAATTGGAGATTTCAGTTAAGGAAACCTCCCAGAAAACAAGGGGGGAGTTCAGAAGCAGCTAAGGGGGGAAAGGCAGAAGATTAAAGGTGGAGCCTTTGGGGCTGACATTCAAATGGTGGGAAATTTAGAAAAAAAATTAAGGAAAAGAAATCATCAGGTGAATAAGACACCACCATCACCAGAGTGACTACTCTGGTTTCATCTTGTTTTCACACTAAAAGGGTCCACGGAACACCTAGCACGTTAAATGAAAATTACCCCATCTCAGCAGACGGTGAAATTCAGAGCATCCCCTGTGAAATTTCCAAACATCAGGGACAAAGAGAGGATTCTAACCCTCCCCCCCCAGAAATACACAAGAATTTGCAAAGTATTGTATGGGATTGGAGGTACACTCCTGAAATACCAGCTCTTCTAAGGCCAAAGCAGGAGGATTGTCAAAGGTCTGAGGCCAGCCTGGGATGCATAATGAGTCCAGAACTACATAGTGAAACTGTGCCACAAACACCCATTGTTATGGTTTAGATTGGTGAATTATGGTGAAATATGGTGAATTATGTCTCAAAGGCTGAAGTATTTATGGTTTGGTATGAGAAATGGACAAAGAGGGCTCTGACCTAATCAATGTCCTAATCAATTGGTGGATTCACAATTAGCTGGTATTGTTGGGAGGTGATGGGGCCTTGGTGGAAAAAGTAGGGACATGTCCTTTGGGGCAATATCTTTGTTTGTTTCTTTTTCGAGACAGAGTTTCTCTGTGTAGCCTTGGCTGTCCTGGACTTGCTTTGTAGACTAGGCTGGTCTCGAACTCACAGCGATCTGCTTGCCTCTGCTCCCTGAGTGCTGGGGTTATAGACGAGTTGCCACCATGCTCGGCTTGGGGCAGTATCTTATCTCTTGTGCCTTCCACTGTTTTCCGTGCTTCTCAGTGACCAGGACACAAGCAGCTTTGTTCCCCCACACCATGCATGATGCACTGCTTTGCCGTAGCCCAGACACAATGGAGCCAACCAACCGTGGTCTGCAACCTCATACTGTGAACCAAAAATAACTCCTTCCTTCTTTCACATTGTTTGCCTCAGGTGTTTGTCAGGGCAGGGCAAAGTCTACCACTCACACAGTCACGAAACAGCTTCAGTCTTCTTCTTCTTCTTCTTCTTCTTCTTCTTCTTCTTCTTCTTCTTCTTCTTCTGCTTCTTCTTCTTCTCCTTTTTGTTTTTTTCAAGACAGTTTTCTTGGCATAGCCTTGGCTGTCCTGAAACTTGCTCTGTAGACCAGGCTGGCCTTGAACTCAATTGGAGACAAGAAAGAGCAATTCCTTTAAAACAAAATCTGTGTGCTGGGCTAGAGAGAGGATTCAGCCATTAAAGACCCAGGCTCACAGCCAAATGGAAAAGTAGCCTGTGTAGAGAGCTGGGGCCGTAGCACAGGGGAATAGCAGTTGTCTTGCGTGCAAGAGATTCTGTGTTCGTTCCTCAGCACAGAAAATAAACAAGCAAACAAAAAAGGAAAATTCTGGCCTGGTGGTGGTGGCATACACCTTTAGTCCTAGCAAATCTCTGAGTTCCAGGTCAGCCCATACTACAGAGGGAGTTCCGGGACAACACAGAGAAACCCTGTTTCAAAGAACAACAACAAACAAACAAACAAACAGGCAAACAAATAAAGTAAAATTCTGCAGGCAAATTGTGTACCCCTCACCCTCGTCAAAGAAGCTTCTTTCTGCAGTAAACGGTGATTGAGACAGAGACCCACAAGTAGTCATTATGCAGAGAACAAAAGTCTGTAGAGTGCTCAGCTCTATGTGGATGAGAAGGCCTCGTGGAGTCCCACGCCTGGCTGAGGAGCTATTGGTAGCAACAAGTGGATTAGTGGTTTTCTAACCAAGAGCACATGAAGTTGGGAAGGAAAGTAATAGGAGTGAATAAAGGGGAAATGGGAGGTGAGGGGAGGGGATACAGATGAACTGAGATATGTATATGAAATTATGAAACTATGAAAAAAGAATTGCCAGTGCATAATGAAGTGGAAAGATAGAATGAAGACATTGCAGACACACAATGTCTTGTGTGTCCCCTTCTCCTGAAAAAAAAAAAATACAAGACAACAGAACAGATCCTCAGCAGAGAAAGGGGTGAAGCCTATCTGATGGGTGATGCTGACAAAATATTCTTGGATCCCAGCCTTTCATGGGGTCAAGAGGGGGAGGTGAAGACACGTCCGCTGTTGACTGCTCAAGCTAAAACTGACGTGATCTCCCAGTATACCAGCAAAGAGAAGATCCAAATTCTAGGCCACAGGGACTCCAACCCAGAAGACTCAGAATTCCCTGGATAACATCGAGGGAAGGTGCCCAAAAGACAGCCAAGCAAGCAGGACAGAAGGCAAACAATTTAGATAGGAAGATGGCAGCTGTGGTGGGGATGAGAGAGGCTTTGAGAGAAAAATAGCGCTGACAGATTACCTGATACAACTGACCAGGAGGAAAGCAGTTGGGAAGGATTGCTGGAAGCTGCCAGAATAATTGGCTATTGGTCATAATTCCAAAAATATTAAACAAGTGACAAAGTTTAAAAGTCAATGTATTTGTTATTACCCTGTGTGTGTGGGAGAGACAGCGCGTACATAAGCTATACGTGTGTGAAGGTCTGAGGACAAGTTTAGGCTGTCAGTTCTTTCTTCCTACCATATTCTTTTGGTATTGAACTGCGGTCATTGGGCCTGCATAAAAAGCAGTTTTCCCCAGGGAACCCATCTCACCATCCCCAAAGGCATGTATTTACTTTATGAAGCACGAAAGTATGAAAAGGAATGCAACTTTGGTGCACTATTATAATAGTATAATAGATAAATGCTGTAAATAGTACATGTATAGGCATAATCGTGTAAACACTAAATATACCAACTTGTCAAAATATCATCATTCTTTTGGGAGGGTGGGGGAATCAACTGAGGGCTGGGGTATGAGGGCGCTGTATATCCTGGGGTGTCATAGAACAAGATCAGTGTGCCGATCTCAAACTGATTAATTAAAATTATTCAGTTAATCAAAAATAACTGTTAATTTGGACAGACATAGATGCTATGTAGATGCTGAAAGGAATGGCTGAAAGGTCACAAAGGGGGCTTGAGGAAATAGGAAGAGCAATAGGACAGAATTAGGGGGGTATTGTAATCCTCATAGTTTACATGGCTGTTAGAGTTCAGATCATAAGTATTTCTCAAAGGCCATACGCTAAAGACACGGCCTCCAGCTTGCAGAAAGCAGGAGATGGAGAAACCTTGCAGAGCCCTCCACCCGTGAGTCACAACCTGTTTGGCAAATCCTTATCTTCAAAAACATTTACACCACGATTCATAACAGCAGCAAAATTACAGTTATGAAGTAGCAATGAAAATGATTTCATGGCTGGAGGTCACCACAACGTGAGAACTATATTAAAGGGTCGCAGCACTAGGAAGGTTGAGAACCACTGCTTTAGGAGGTGGATCCTGACTGGGGGGAGTTAGTCAAGGGAGATGTGCCCTTAAGAGGGGATAGTCAAGGCTCAGATTCATTCATTCTATCATCTATTCATCTATCTATCTATCTATCTATCTATCTATCTATCTATCTATCCATCTCCTATCTCTCACCCCAAAATTCACTTATAGCCAAGTGAAGATTATTCAGAGTGGGAGAAATAGTCTTTTCCAGGGAAGAGCCCCACAATTGGTTAACCAATGCCATGTAGTCAGCCCTGATATCATATACATACGTTAATATTATACAGAACAGGTTGTCTATATATTTAGGAATATTTAAATACATATGTAACAACAATGGAAGAGAAATAGGCCAGAAGCCATGAATTTTGGAGAAAACTAGGGAAGCACAGGGGAGGAGTTGAAAGAATGAAAAAAAAGGGTGGAGGGAATAATGTAACTACATTTTAACCTTAAAAGGTCTTGGTATGTATTAATTTTAAACATTTTCGATAAAAGTGAAAGTGTAAGCTGGGGGTGACATTAGTGAGAGGGCTACCCTTGTGCTTAGCATCTATAAGGACTTGGGTTCAGTATCCAGATCCACAATTAACTTAAATGGAAGTGCTTTGATGCACACACAAGAAATTGTTTACATTAGGTATTCCTTAGAAATTAGTTGGCAGTGACAGGGGTTTTATTTGCCTCTTTGTAACCTTTAAAGTCTTTCTTTCTTTCTTTCTTTCTTTCTTTCTTTCTTTCTTTCTTTCTTTCTTTTTTTCCTTCTTAACAGCATAATAGATAAATGCTGTAATAGATAAATTCTTTTTAGTTTTTTGAAACAATGTTTCTCTGTTGTAGCCCTAGCTGTCCTGGAACTCACTCTGTAGACCAGTCTGACCTTGAACTCAGAGTTCCTCCTGCCTCTGCCTCCTGAGTGCTGGAATTAAAGGTGTATAACGCCATTGCTGGGCAAGTTTTTTTGTTTGCAATAATTGGGTGTTGCTGCCATAATAATAATAATAATAATAATAATAATAATAATAATAAACAAAGGGTCTGATCTTTCTTAGTGCCCTCTTGGGAATTCCATGTCAAGATGGTTGAGTGACAGCAGAGTGTTGGCTCTGTAGAGGCCATACCGTAGTTTCTTTCTCCATTTTTATCATGCTCCTATCTTTATGCCATCTGCAAGAGAGAAGCAGCTCTGGTTCGGCCGCAGGTCAGCCGCTGTGCTACACACCGGAGTGTTTATCAGTATGCTGTGCAAGCTGCTTCTCGCTTGTGACTCCTCTTTTTCAACTCCTACCCTATTCCTACTGCCCCCGGCTTCCCAGGCCTCTGATGGCTTTTGTCTGGAGCATCATCGTATCATAGCTGTAACTGATCAAGGTTGTATTTAGACCACTCAAGAGCAAATACCTGGAAATTCACTTCGATGTTCATAACGTATGGCTAAAAGCTGGAAGCTGTAGGCAAATCTGTCCACCCTGTCCCCTCCTCTGCTATAGAGGGAGATGTGTTCTCAAATCATCCAATACCATGTGCCACACAGATGTTGCTGAAAATGCAACCCAGGGGTAAGGAGGTGTGCTGGACAGTCTTGTGTCAATCTGACATAAGCTAGGGCCATCTGAGAAGAGGGAACCTTAATTCGTGAAAATGTCTCCATCAGATTGGCCTGTAGGGATGTCTACGGGGCATTTTCTTGATTAATGATTGATGCGGGAGGGCCCAGCTCACTGTGGTTGGTGCCACCTCTGGACCCATGGTCCTGGGTTGCATAAAAAAAAGCAGGCTGGTAGTTAGCATCGCTCCATGGCCTCTGTTTCAATTCCTGCCCTCAGGTTCCTGCCCTGCTTGGGTCCCTGCCTTGGCTGCCCTCCCGATGGACTGTGATCTGGATATGTAAGCTGTGTGAACCCTTTTCTTCCCACACTGTTTTAGGTCACGGTGTTTTATCACAGCGATAAAAAGCAAACTGAGACAGGAAGATATTTTACAAGTTGTAGTTATAGAGAGACCTGGAGATGTAGTTTTGTGGTAATGTCTTTTTCTACCCTGAACAAAGCCTCAGTTTGACCCTTAACAATACAAAAACGAGCAAACAAAACCAAAAAAACTAAACCTTTGTAAGTTTGTGCCTAACTTTTAAAATTGTTTGCTATAGAGGGGTCAACTATGGGACAACATCCATCTCTTCTGTTTTTTTCTGTTCTCTTCTCTTTTCTCTTACTCTTCTGGATTTTCAATAAGATCTTGCTAAGCCACTTGGGCTTCTTTTAAACTAAAAAAATCTTCCTGCCTTGGTCTCCTAAGTATGGGGATTACTGGATGTACACCTATACCTAGATTATATTTAACTTTTTTTTTTTTTTTTGAGAGTCTCACTTTGCAGCCCTGGTTTGCCTGGAATTCACCATGTAGACCAGGATGGACTCAAACCAGAGAGAGTCACATGCCTCTGTGTCCTGAGTATTGGCATTTGTGGTGAAATATTTTTCTAAAAATAGCTCTTGCCTTAAAAGAAACGGAACTTTTCCTGACCATGAAGCTAGTTAATCATCATTTAAGACCATGTACTTAACCTGCTGGTCCTTCTGTGTACTCACCCTGCTCAGGCTTAACCTTCGTCGACAGAAACAGTGCAATAAAGCTCTTGTTGCGGTTGGCCCCCCTAGGCTCATATGTTTGAATACTTGGTCCCCAGCTAGTTTGGGAAGGATTGGGTGTGGCCCTGCTGAAGGAGGCGTCTCGCTGAGGGTGGGCCTTGAGGTTTCAAAATGACTCACCCATCCTCAGCGTCCTTCTCTCTCTGCCTCCAACCTGCAGATCATGATGTAAGCTATCAGCTGTTCCTACCATCATGTCTTTGCTCTGCTGCCGTGGACTCTAACCCTTTGAAACTGTGAGCCCCAATGTAAGCACCTTGTTTTATAAGTTGCCTTGGTCCTGGTGTGTTTCACAGCAATAGGAAAGTAACTAGAGCAGAAGCCCATCTTGGTTTAATTTGCCTTTAAAAGAACAATGTAACCTGTGTCTTGAATTTCCTATGCAACCAGCTTTAAAACCTAAGCAGGAAATCTGATATACGGCCCCCAAAGGGGGGACAGCCCACAGCTTGAGAACCACTAAGGTGGAGACTTAACAGACCCTCGTCTCCGGGATTCTGGAGATCTCTCTGTGCTGTGAGCACTAGCCATCCTCGCTTCTCCAAAGCGAAGTTCTGGCTTCTCCGCTCAGACACTGTGCCAGCTCCGCCTTGGATGCCCCTCTGTGCCCGGCAGCCTGAACACTCTCCACAGAGCAAACAGATGCAGCGGGGGGGGGGGGGGGGGTTCATCTCATGCTTGCCCCTGCTTCAGCAACGAGCATTCCGAGCTGCTGCTCTCTGCTCTGAAACTGTCGTTTTATGGATTTTGCCTTGTTGGTCTTTGTTTTAGGCAGGAAGTTAAAGCCAGGGCTTCTCAGCCCATCTTGTCTAAACGTTGATGTCTTCTAGCAGCCTCCTGCAGTCATGTGTGCTGTGCTCTCTCTTTGGTCAGATTTGGCACGTACTCTCTGGAGTGGTTCTGGGATGCTGTGACCCCAGCGTCAATAAAGAACATAAAAACTGCTGTGACCTTCCCATTCTGCTTCTACACCCTTCCTCAGACTGCTTCACCTTATTTTAACTTTTGACGCTAATGATCACTTCCTCATTCTTAAAATTTTGTACACCGTTTCCAGGAGTCAGTTCTCTCCTGAATGTATTCCAGTCTTTCCAAATGCTAGGAATCCTCTCTCACTGCCTGACTTCTTTCCAGACCGCATTCTGTGTGCTATGTCCACGCTCCCTTACTGATCTCAGCCACCACCCATGACTTCACTTATCATCCATCTCTCATGACTCAGAGATTTATGCTTCCGAATCTCTCTTCCCAGCGCTCCCCATCTACACAGCAAATCGCTTAGTGTATATCTCTTCTTGGATGGCTCCCGCTCTGTCCCCAATCCCTGTCCTTCCCAGAGACTGTTACCATAGCACTGTGGTTCTAGCTCAGCAAAGGCAATAACATCTACCTTTCTGCCAAGCTAGAACACAAAAGCCAGTACTCTTCCCTTTCTGCTTCTCAACCTGATTCTTGACTGGTTTATCTGCTAAAAATCTGTAGTTCAAACCCTTCCTCTAGTTTCCCCACATTCCTGTGGCTCACATCTTCATTTTTCCTCAAAGGGACTATTGCGACATATTCCTGTTTGCTCTCCGTGCAAATGTTAGATGCGTTTGATTTCCGCAAACCACCCGTTAGGTTAGACTATTCTCTTGCTCAAAGGACTCCAGAATCTTTAGTCTAGTATGCATCAGGTCCTCACAGTCTGCTCCAAGACTCTCCTTCAGACCATGCACAGCATCTCTTCTGCTTTTTATGTCCTTCCCCATCTTTGTAACTTCACAATTGCTGCTCACATTTCTACGTCCCGCCTGAATGCCCGCCTCTTCGGTGGGTCAGTGCATCATTTCTGGAGCACCCTGGCAGTTCCTCTACCCATCTGTGTCTGAACTCTCATACGTGACCTCCTTATTACAATGTCTCTACACCCAGTTCTCCTATAGACTCTCTACCCAGCTCTCACTATTGGTGGCACTCTCTACATGTCGTAAAAATGTTCAGTTTCTTAACCTAAGGCCCGTTGCTAGGTTTTGGAGGGTACCTTGTGAGCTCCATGAAAATGTATGTGAAATGATATGTTTTGAGGTTATTATTTGGTCACCAGAGTTTTAGACGAACCCTAAATTCATAAACAGCTCATATTTCTACCTTTTAGGAAAACTTAATCAAGAAGCTGTGTTGGGAGATCTGAAATTCAGCCACAGCCTACATTTCACAATGGGAGTAGGATGACTGCTGCTGCTGCTGCTGCTGCTGCTGCTGGCTGTCAGTCCCGTGATGAGGACAAAGCTGAGGGAAGGGCCATGCAGCAGCTTCCCACTGCACGTGGGGATAGTCAAAAGCAGCCCCTCCTCCTCTCTTCCCCCGTCTCTCTGTCTTCCTCTTTCACGGTGTGAACACACACAGCCAAAATGAATGCAGATTTGGAACTAACAGACACACAACTCAGAATGAACACACAGAGATGCGCAACCAGGCATGCACACATAGATAAACATACACAAACATCCAAGTGAGCACGTGGGTCACACCCCCCTCATCCCTGTGCGCTCCCTAAGTAGCAACATACATCCCGATGTTGAGGCATGTGGTGCTCACAGGACCAGGCTCCCACAACTCCCTCCTGCAGAGAGTGAACGCGGCACCTGGCATCAGGCCCACGAAGACAGCCGAGTGGAGCCATCTGTCAGGCTGAGGTTCCTGAACACCACCCATCCTGCCTGAGCTCAGCTGGTCGGCATGCGGGGCATGTAGCCCTGCTATTCTCTCTGGCTGAATCATGCTGAGTGAGCTGGCCCGGCTAGAGTTTATCAAATCGGAACAGAATTTTGGCAAAACAGATGACTCGTGAGCTCGGCATTTGTGGGCTCAGGAGGCAGAGACCTGAGGAGATGGCTGTACAGGAGGGAAGAAATTGCTTCTGGATATTCTGAGAGATGCTGGTGAGCCGAGTACAAGAAACGGTGTGGCAGAGGGTGAACTGAGGTGCCAGAACTCAGGTTTAAAAAGAGCCTGGTTCAAATTCCAGCCTTGCCACTTAAGAGTCACGTGACTCTGAACATGACAACTCATCTCTTTGAACCTTAATTTTTTTTTCTACAAAACTGACCTAATACTATGGCCTGACTCATAGGTTTGATTTTTAAAACTTAATGTAATAAAATAATTATCAATTAGCACAGGGGCATAAAAACAATGATTTCATCGGTAGCTATTATAATTAGGGGGATCCAAGTCCAGTGAGGACATATACTGGCTGGCTGAGCCTGATAATCCCTTTTAAACCATCAATCCATCCCCACAGGGCAGCTGCCTTGGTACCCAGTCATGGGTGACCTTCATTTAAAAGCCTGTTCTCTGTATCTTTTCGTATTCCATCAGCCACTTGTCAGCTTCCAAACTACTGCTCCCTCCTTTCTGCTCTTCCCTAGTGTTCTTGTTTTTCTAATTGTAGGTTTTATTCTTCTTATTTTTAATTATGTGTGGGTGTCTGTGGGTGGGTATGTCCACATGAGTGTGAGTGTCAGGAGACCAGAGGCTTATGGTACCTGGAGCTGGGGTTGCCGACTTGGTTACATGGCATGGGTGCTGGGAACTGAACTCAGGTCCTCTGGAGGAACAGCAAGTGCTCTTAGTGGCTGAGCCATCCCTCCACCCCCTAAATCCCTATTGCTGTGTTCTGTGTTTTAGATTGAAATCTTTCTATGTGGTCCAGCCTAGGTAACGTCCTGTCTCAACTCCTGAGTGCTGGCATGCGACGTCATGCACAGAGCGCATGCCCCTTTTGAATATGGGCGCCACGGTGCCCTCCTGACCCCGTCGTCACGTCAGCACAGCGCCTCAGGCTGCTGCCGCCAGTGGGTGCGAGGTCACGTCACAGCACTGCTGCCCCTCCCTTCCTGGGCTGACATAGCAATAAAAATAAAAAGGGAATTTGCTAAGCCTTATGAGATGTCAGAAACTTGTAAAACATCTATTTTTTTTTTTTTTTTTAATTTTCACAACAGCTTTATGAGGTAGCTTACAACTGAAGAAACTGAGTTACCAGAATATGAAGCCCTGAGCCCATGGCAGCCCAGTGAGTGTAAAGATATTCTATCCCCTTGCAGATTGTTAGGAGCCATCAGAAGCTAAATTATATTACAGTGCTGAGTGAGTCTAATTTCAGGGATGTTTGAAATATGGAGGTAGGCAGCGAGGAAAGCATATTTCAAAACTGATGAAACAGTAATTGTCCTGAAGCCAGGATCTGGGCTCCAGAAGACTGTGTGTCTGCAAAGCCATGCCTGTTGACCAATTCTGTGAAAGAGACACATGTTATGTTCTTAATGTGTTCTACCTTATTACCTATCTGGTAGGTAGGAATACAGTATTGTTATTATTTTTATTACTGTGAGGAAACCAAGGTTCAGGATAGTTACAAAATGCCCAAGGCAATACCGTAAGTCATCAGCACGAGACTCAAAGTCAGCCCATCTGACATCGGCATCTCCACCCTTATGCCCATGGTAGTGGGGAGGCAGCTTCAGACAGGTCCTGCTATATTGATTATTTATGCTATGCAGCTGGCCTCAAGCTCGCAGCAGTCCCGCCTCTGCCTCGTGAGTGCTGGGCCTGTAGATGTGAGCTATCACATGGGCCCTGCATCTCCAGGATTGGCCATCATGGCTGCCTCTGTTTCTCTCCACGCAGATGGCAGTTTCCGCAGCTTCCCTCTCCACGGCGTGGTCCTGCGTTGAGTCATAGTGCAATCCTGGGGATCTCTAAGCCCAGACTTCCTTTTCGTTGTGGATGAGGGGATCAAGGCAGAACACTGGGCTCATGGGTTTCCATCTTGTTGGGAGTGGGGTTAAGGGAGAGTGCTTGCATTGTATGTGCTTTATCCAGTCATCAACACAGAAAATAACCCTGTTCTTGGTACCTGTCAAATCAGTGGCTTTCCCGCAATCCATGACATTATTGGTCTTTATGTCATAGCCCCAACCAAAGTCCTGGCTTTGATTCCCATAAGTTCCCATCAAAAAATGGAAAATTTCCAAAGGCTCCCATGTTCCTGGATGGCTAGCCTTGATGTGGTCTATTTCTCCTACCTGGCTTTATGTTGGCAAACTTTTAAAAAACTCTTTTATTTACATTTCTCTTTTATACCCCAATACCAGGTAGGAGAGAGAAAGGGTTAGTGGGAGAGGGGGCACAGTTCTCTTAGCTGCTTCCTACTGGTCAGGGTCATCTGGTTCCTTGGAGCCAGTCCAATCCTCATTTCAGGAGATCTCTCTGCTGTTGTGTTCTCTCACAACAGCAACCAGGAGCAGCAAGGAGGAATCAAGAGCAGCTTTGTTCTTTCTCAGTATTCCCTGGGCTCTGGCATTTATTCTCTCTCCAGAGTCCTCAGATTTAAACTATCTGTAGCTGGCACAGAGCTCCTCTCAGAGCCCGCATGAGGCAAATAGTCTCTTCTGTGGACAATCTGAACCAGTCCCACATCCCACACCTGGGACCAAAACAAAACATGTTTCTCTCCACAACAGCTTTGACTGTTAGCTTTTTAGACACGCGTAGGACTCACGTATAGAACATGTCTCCTACAGATGGCGTGTAGGTTTCTCCTTTTTCTTTTGGTAGAACATCTTAATTTTCCTCTGGTGATTTTTCTTCCCTTATAGTTTGTAAGATTTGGATGGGGTTAATTCTAACTCAGAAATCGAGGGGTAGGCATGTCAGGCCTTTTCAATGAAATCATTGTGATGAGCTCAGTAGAATCTCTTCAAAAGGCGGTACCGCCCTTGGGTGTATACTGCCATACTTTAAAAGAAAATCTTTTTGTTGATTTTTTTTTGTATGTGAGTTTCACATCATGCACCCCAATCCCACTCATCTCCCATCCTGCCGTATCTGCCCTCCACTCTTGCAAATCCCTCAAAAGAAAACAAAAAAGTAAAAATAAATAAATAAACTCTCTGTGGAAGCTACAGTGTGTCACTGTATGTCACACAGTAAACTCTTCTGCCCAAACAGCTTGATTAGAAATGTTCTTTGTAGTGAGCCATTGGTCTGGTTTGAGGTCTCTGGCTTCTGCCACACTATCAATACTGGATCTTCAGCAGGACTCCTCTTGGATTGCCTGTTGCCCTGTGTCATATCCTTTTGCCCAAACAGCTTTACTTGCAAATGTTCATTGCAGTGAGTCACTGATCTGGTTCAAGGCCTCTGGCTTCTGCTACCGGATCTTCGTCTGCACTCCTCTTGGATATATGGTTGTTACCCTGCAGCTTTGGCCCTGCAGAATCCCCCCCTTCACGGCCTCCAGCAGTTCAGAGATGGCATAGATGTTGGTGTGGGCCAACTCAAAGCCTTGGATCTGGGCCTGAACGTTAGCTGGGTCGGTCAGCCAACCAGCTCTTCTGCGCCCGTGCCATTAGGGCCAGCTCTCCTGCACCACCCTGGTGAGGTGCAGGTAGAGTTTTCTTAATAAATCTCCACTTTGCTTAAAAAAAAAAAAAAAAAAAAAAACTGCTGAGCAGTGGTGGCGCATGTCTTTAATCCCAGCGTTGGGAGGCAGAGGCAGGAGAATCTTTGTGAGTTCAAGGCCAGCCTGGTCTATGGAGCGAGTTTCAGGCAGCCAGGCTAAGGTTAGGGTTAGGGTGAGCAGAGCAGCTAGGCTTGGTTCTCAGCACGCATGGTGGCTCACAGCAGGCAGCAGCATTGACCCAGAGCTTTCTGTGTCCTCAGAAGGTAGTGCATACAGATGGTGCACTTGCCCAGGTGCAAAGCAAAATACCCCTACTCAGAAAACATAAATAAGTCAATTTTACTAAATAAATTTTAAAATTGAGGGGCTGGTGAAATGGCTCACTGGATAAAGGCTACTGATGCCATGCCCAAAATCCTGCATTCAGTCCCTGAGATCACACAACTCCTGCAAGTTGTTCTCTGATCTTCACATGCATACCATAACACACACACACACACACACACGCATACACATACACAAAATAAATGTAATAAAAATTTTTTATTGAGAATATTTCTTTATTTTAAAATAAATAAAATAGATCTTTATTTTATTTTCTTTTTAAAAATTTTTATTTATTACAGTTTATTCACTTTGTATCCCAGCTGTAGCCCCCTCCCTCATTCCTTCCTAATCCCACCCTCCCTCCCTCTTTTCCTCCCATACTCCTTCCCCAAGTCCACTGATGGGGTGGTCCTCCTCCCCTTCCCTCTAACCCTAGCCTATCAGGTCTCATCAGGAATGGCTGCATTGTCTTCCTTCGTGGCCTGGTAAGGCTGCTCTCCTTTGCTGTTATCAGGAGTTTTCCTATGGACAAAGGATTTCTGAGGACCAAGCTACCAAGAGTAAGTTACAGGAAGAGAACTAATCTTGCAAATAGCATTGCTGGGAGCCCTTAGACCTCAGGCACAGCCACCTTTGCAGTGAGACGTATTCTGCCTGGGACACATTTAGGACACATGCAATTTGTTCATGAAGGTCAAGAGACCAGGGCCTAGTCTCTTTAACTTTATATCTCCATTGGGCCACAGCCTAGTGCCCAGGGAGGCGGAAAATCCTCAAGGAGATGCGGTGACGGACAGACACGTGCGCACTTCATTCAGTCTCGCTTGTTCTAGCGTCCCGCTGATGATTCGCTAAACAAGCAGTGGGAGCACGGGGGATAGCCAGGGGTGGTCTCGGTCAGTCCCCAGAAGCCCCGGGCTGTGTAACAGAGAGGGACGAAAACAAGCTCTTTGTGATAATATTTGAACTCTAGTAGAAGTCTGAACAAAATTTTGTAGGTGCCCAGGATTGAAGGTCTGGGGAGATGAGATTCGGGAAGGATGCACAGAGGAGGTGGCACGTGACTCAAGCTCTTAAAGAATGGATAGGATCCGTGGGCAGAGAAACGGGTGTGGGGCGTTTCCGGCAGGTGGACTGTAGGATTGACAGGAAGATAGGTGTGGTGGCACACGCTACTGTGCTACTGTCCTGGTAATAACACTACTGTGCACATGCTGCCGCATGGCTGTCCTTGTACTAAATCCCAACTTTGTTTCATCTAGTGAGAACACTCCTAGGACAGTTTTTAGACGGGTTTGAGGGTTGCTGGTGGTGAGCAGAGAGCCTCATGTAGCCCAGGCTGGCCTCAAACTTCGCTTTTTCTTTTCGGTTGGTCACCATTTTTATTCTTTAAGGAGATACAGGTTAAAACAAAGGCAGAGCTTTTTTTAATTTTTAAAATTTAATTTATTTATTTGATTGTTTGTTTGTTTGTTTATTTATATTTTTGGTCATCACAGCATTTAGGAGGCAGATGCAGGAGGATCCTAAATTTAAATCCAGCCTGGACTGTATCTACTGGTTTGTTGACCTCACCTTTCTATGTGGCTAGTCCTAACCTTGCAATCTAGACCCTCCTACCTCTGACGCCTGAGTGTGGGCGTTATGTGAGCCTGCCATGCCTGGCTTGCACAAGGGCTTACTGCATAGTTAAGGCTGGTCCTGCACTTGCTGTATTGGGAGGTGGAGGCAGAAAAAGCAGAAGCCCAAGACCAGCCTTGTCTATGTAGCAAGTGAAAGGCCAGTGTCCTGAGACCCTGCCTCAAAATCAGTCAGACCTGGTGTGTAGGCCTGAAGTTGCAGCTACTCAGGAGGCTGAGGCAGAATGATCACAAGTTTATGGCTTTCCTGGGCAACTTAATGAGACCCTATCTCGAAATAGAAATGCAAAAACCAGAAAGCTGTGGGTGGAGCTCAATGGTAGGGTACTTACCTAGCATGTCCAAGGCCCTGGATCCCTGACAACAGAAAACCAACACAAGCAAACAAAAACAGTAAGAATGCTACCATGTCCTCTTTTTCCTCTGGCTTTCTCTCATGCTCTCCTTTGCTTTTCTTCAGCTTCACGCAGAAATGAATACAGCATTCTGGCAAAGAGCACAGGCTCTGAGCTCCAGCAGATTTGGTTCTGCCATTTACTACCCATAAGATCTTGAGTGAACCCCACTTACATTCTGCAAACAAGGACAATAGCTGTATTTGTCTCCTAAGAGCGTCAAAAGCAGTAAACGAAATTGCAGATATAAAAAGTGTGTCTGGCATGAGCTCATTCTTGAGAACTGCTAGCTGCTCAAACTTTATTGTCTTAGTTAAGACCTTCAAACACCACAAAACAGAAGACCTAACTGGAACGGCACAAACAGTAAGAGCTTGTTTGTGGCACATAATGGGGAGTCTTGACGTGAAGCAGCTCTGGGCATGGAATAATCAGGGCCCTCACTCCATTTCTCTGCAGTTCTCTCTCCCCCTCTCTGTCCCGTTCTTTGTATTGGCTCTGTCTGCAGACTGGGCCTCCCGCATTGTCCAGAGATGGCTGTGCCACCGCGTCCTGAGCAACTACTGTGACAACATGCTTCCTTGTTCACTGCAGAGAAAAACTCCCCTCCTCCCAAACAGAAGCATAAATCCCTCCTTTACATCTTCTTTGGCTTGCTCAGGTTGTGTGCCTGCACCTGGGCCACAGTTAGCGGCCAGAGGGCTCTTAGGTTGATTGGCATTGGTTCAGGGTCCTGAACTTGTCTCTGACAGGTTGGGTTTCCAGATTGTCTTAGAGAGTTTGGGATCCAGTTGGGAATCACTCTAGGGTGGGTGGGATTCTGTTGCTCCGAAGAAAGGAAAACTAGACCTTGGTGAGACAACCAGGAGATATGATACCATTTTGTTTTTGTTTGTGTGTGTGTGTGTGTGTGTGTGTGTGTGTGTGTGTGTATGAGTCCCTCAAGGCCTTGGCTCCAATAGTTCCTAACCAATGAGGCCTTCCTCAACCGTGTGACCAGTTACAGGAAATACCACACTAACTCTCACCTCTCTGCCCACCCTCTCCTCTCTATTTTTTTGCTCTCTTGCTCTACACTAAGTTCAACTAAAGTACCTAACTTGACATCTACTTCTAGCTTGGTTTACTACTATTATTGTTGTTGTTGTTTGTTTTTTGAGACAGGGTTTCCTCTGTGTAGCCTTGGCTGTCCTGACCAGGCTGGTCTCAAACTCAGAGATCCACCTGCCTTGTCGATCATGTCTCCTTCCCAGACAACGTAAAGTTCGTAATGTAGAGGTTTGGGATTGTTCAGGGCCGCATGTCTAAGGCTATGATAGTTTAGGAAGAGATAGCCCCATAGGCTCAGGCATTTGAACACTGTCTCCGGCTTCATGGTACTGTTTGAGGAGGTGCTAGGACTACCTTGTGGAGAAAGGGCATTGCTAGGAGAGCGCTGGCATTTACAGCCTCACCTCGCTTCCAAGTCACACTATTTCATGTTTGTATTGAAGACGTATGTGGTCTCTCTGCTTCCTGCTCCAACTGTCCACTGCCAAGCCTCCCTCCCCACACTGCCATTATGGACTCTCTCTCTTTCTCTCTGAAACCATAGCCCAAATAAATTCCTTCCTCTTTAGCTGCCTTCGGACATGATGTTTTATCACAGCAGCAGAAAGGTAACTAACACGAGGGCCTAAGGAATCCCGTAATCATGCAGTAAGGACACAATTACCAGCTTGTTAAGTGATCGTATGATTCTGACCAAAACCAGAGTCCAAGGATCTTTTCAGAGGCTGTGCTCTGCTTTGCTGGACCACTTGACTCCATTGTCCTCTGCTTTATTCTTTCCCTGAGTACCTGCAGACTATTTGCGTCCCCATCTGTCTCCCCGTCTCTCTAATATTCCTCTTATGAGCAGGTTAGTATTTGTCCTTATGCTTCATGGTGCTAATTATAAACCTCTTCTCCCTCTCCAAGATGATTACCTGTTTTCTACATGCAAAACAGTAAATCTTTGTGTTCAAATAAAATGAAAAGCTGGATGGTAGCGGTCCGGGCCTTTATTCCCAGCACTAGAGAGGCAGAGGCAGGCATATCTCTGTGAGTTCAAGGCTAGCCTAGTCTTCAGAGTAAGTTCCAGGACAGCCAGGGCTATATAGAGAAACCCTGTCTTAAAAAAACAAAGGTAAAACCTACATGTCCCCTACTTTCTGCAAAGATTCAAGGCATGACATCTCGTTTTCTTGAGAACTTCATTAGCATTTGTGTCTCTGTGTCTGAGAAATGCATATGGAATGTTCATTGTAGGCATTTCCAAGCCCGCCATCTGATGGCTTCTTGAATTTGTACCCCCTGTGACTCTTCTTTGGCAGGCATATAACTTTCTTTAAGCGGGAAAAACCTGCTTCTTCCTGTCTCACCCCTGGCCTTTACCCTCTGTCTGTATTGAAGAGCCTGCTGAGTTTCCTGATGCTGTGAACGATAAAAGGGCTGGAATGATGCTTCATGATAATGCACACGCTTAGCATGCGGGCGACCCTGGATTCAGTACCTGACATCAAGACAGTAATAGCATCACTAAGGATAAAAACGACAGCAGACGGCAGAGCATGGTGGTGCACGCCTTTAACCTCAGTATTTAGGAGGCAGAAGAAGGCAGCTTTCTCTGAGTTCAAGGCTAGCCTGGTCTATATAGAGTTTCAGGACAGCTGGGGCTACAGAGAGACAATGTCTCAAAAAGCAAGCAAACAAACAAGCAAAACAGCAAATGACAACAATCATCCCGTTCTTTACAATGAACCACCTATTGTTCTTCTCTGAGTTACAAAGCAAACTGGAACCTACAAGGTATTGTTTGCTTCAAGTGAAAAGTCTATGTTTCTTTTCTCCACCTACTCTCAGCTCAGCACAGACCTTTGTGTTGCAAACGCCACATGACAACCAGTGTCCACTCCCCTGTGACAGAGGCTGCTTCCAGGAAGTAGCTCCTCAGGCATGATTTATATTATCAGCTCCCTTTACATACAGGTGTGGCCATGTGTATGGTTTTGCCTGTGGGATATGAGCAGAGATACGTCTCATTTCTGGGTCATAGCTTTCAGGAACTGAGTATGACTTCCATGCATTCTCTGTCTCCTCCTGCCTGCTGAAGCCCGAGGGGAGGGGGGAGGAACAGTAGAACCACAGGATGAAAGGCATCGAGGTCTATGAATCACCGAAGAAAAAAGAATCAACTGCCAAACAACTTCAACTGAATGTGACAGAAAAAGTAAAGTTGTGTATAAATGTATTTGGAAATTTATTTATTACCAGAACTGGCAACACCATAATCAATAAAGCATATAAAATACAGATTTTCCCGGGCATGGTGGTGCATGTCTTTCAAGGCAGAGGCAAGGGGATCTCTGTGAGTTCAAGCTCAGTCTTGTCTAGAGACTGGGTTCCAGGACAGGTAGGGCTACATAGAGAGACCCTGTCTCAAAAACAAACAAACAAAACAGAACAAAGCAAAAAAAAAAAAAAAAAAAAAGAAAGACAACAACAACAATAAAATACTATTATGGATCTGGCAAAATGACTCAGCAGGCAAAGGCCCTTGCTGCCTGACACAGAAGCCTGATAACCTGAGTCTGACCCCCAGAACCTGCATAAAGGTGGAAGAAGACAACTGATTCTACAGAGTTTTCTGTCCTTCAAACGTGAGCCGTGGCATGTGCGAGCACACACACAATGCACACAAACAAAAATAAAATATTGTAAATACGTATTGGATTATATATTACATTTATCATATACACACTCAGAAAAATGAGAGATTATATAGCAGAATCGTGTTGTGCATTTCACAGGCTGAGGAGGCCATCTCAGAAATACGGCCGAGGCAGAAACTCCCCTCTTCTGGGTAGTGAGCTGCCCTCCACCTTTCCTTGATGGGCAAACACATTAAGAATGTGTTGTCTGTTAGGCATCCCTGATGACTCAGATGTGCTGCATTCCCCTCTGAGGTGGGGTAACCCCAGGTAGGGTCTGCCCACCCAGTAGCCTGTGGCTTCCTGCCTTCTTCAGATCTGGGGTTTCTCAGACAAGGAGGTGCCTGAAAACGTTCTTCCTTCCCAGAAGACACTCCTTGGGTGGACAGGCAAAGGGTACAAAGACGGCCTGCAGAGACCAGGTGACCGTAGAGGGAGACGGGAGTCCAGAGTTAAAAGCCTTCTTCTCCCTCACGCCATCAACATCCTGTGAGGCCTGAGAGTTTGCAAATACTGAGCATATGCTCCCAGAGGGGCCTCTGTCTGTCCTCCAGGCCCCAAATGCCATCAGAGAGTGAGCTTCAGAAGCCAGATGTCTCAGCTCTTACCGGCTTCCAGGAACGCTCAGCAGTTCTCAGAAGCCCCCATTTCCTGCTTCACACCCACGGGCCTGGTCCTCTGTGGAGGACAGCAGGAGGCTTTTACCCTCTGCTCACCCCCTCCCCCCACCCCTGTGTTCCCTTTTCCCTACCCCAGCTTTGCCTTGGGGACTCCTACAGGTGCACAGCAGCTCACAGGAGCAATGAGGGCAGCTCAGTGTGCATGAGTCGGGGGAGACTCAGCAAACCCAGACTCTGGGCTCCTCCACCTCTTCCATACCATTCCTAATTTATCATTCTTCCTTCACCTCCCAAACTAAAGGCAGGCCCAAGGGTGAGCCAGACCGACTGATAATCCAGAAGGCATGTCAAGTGATTGTGAGATTGAACAGACCAATGTTCCCCAGAGGGAAAGTCACATAGAACGGATGGATGTAAAGTGGACTTACGGTTTCCACGGGAACACCAACACTAAAGAATAACTTCATCATTCCCTTTTGATCCCTCTTCAGTATTTTTCATTAGATAAAAAATAATATTGCCATTCAGCATTGTCAAATCTTCACCACTCCCTTGATGCCTGTAAGAGAGAGGGGGATAAATAATATCAGAGATAAAAATGACTTCATAAACATTTTCTACTGTAATGTAATTTTAAGAAGGGATCCCTCATAAAAGCCACGCAATTTTATACGTCTAGAAAGAAATCCAATAAAAGACGTATGCTTTATCTTTATCGAGAACGTTGTAACACTTTAATGAAAAACATAAAGTTGAAACCTAAACAAATGAAGAGATGCAGCGTGAACTGAAAGAAGACAACATTGCAAAGGGGTCAGCCACATGTGGTGGCACACATGCCAGCACTGCCAGCCAAATCAGGAGACAAGCCAGAGGACGCTATCCCAGGCTGAAGAGCAAGATAGGCGTTGGGCGCAAAGGGGGCTATCCCAGGCTATATAGCAAGACAGACAGGAGGGAAGGAGCTAACCTAGGCTACATAGTAAGATAGACAGACAGGAAGGAAAGAAAGGAGGTAAAGAAAATACTATGATTTTATTTTGAGTTAGGATCTTGTTGGGTAGCCCAGGCTGGCCTGAAAAAGTACTGTGTGGCCCACTCAGGCTGGCTTTGAACTCTCAGCGGTCCTCTTGCTTCAGCCTCTCAAATGTTGGGGCTACAGGTCAGGTGTCACCACGCTAGGCTAAAAAATATAGATGCAATAATTTTATATACATTATATATTATTTATTTCACCCATGTTTTTTCTAGAAATATAATGCGATCTCAAACAATACCCTGGCAGCAGGTGTGAACACTTTCCGGATGCTATGGCGCTTGTCTGGAAGAGCGCAGAGACTACTCCTCTGCACAGAGTGTTGGAGAAGGTCCTTTCTGAGGCCTGGCATGGCAGGAGGGAAGCATTCCAGCAGGCTGAGCCAAGGCTCTGAGGCAGCAGCTTGCTAGGAATGTTCCAAGAATACGCAGAGGTCAGTGTGGCTGGAGCGGACTAAATGGATGGCAGAAATGAGGTCAGAGAAGTAGCCAGGGGGAAGGGAGCTGAGATTCACCCAGAGATGAGGAGTCATGGCAGTTCAAGCAAAGAGGGCCTCAAATTGAGCTAAGTATTTAAAGGTTTGAGGAGTATCAATGGTGTTACCCCATTCTGGGGATGGAACCCACAGCCTGTGTATGCTATGCAGACGCTACATCCTAGTCCCCCATGCAAAGAGTTGGAAAGGGTTAAAATGACCCATAAACATTTGCAGATGGTTCAGAAATGAAGAAAAAACATAAAAGGCCACAGAAGTGACTGAAATTTGGGAAATTTTGAATTAAACAATCTCTTGGGTCACAGATTTGGTCTTTTTAATTCAGCGAAACCCAAACCACACAGGAAAGGGATTTCAGAGCTCTCAGAACCCAATCTGACAATCTTGCAGGAGCTTAGGCAAATGTCTTCACTTGGGCACACGGCTGGTGATCCAGGGAACTCTCTCATGGCCAGGCCTCCAGCCACAGCCTCCTGGAGGGCAGGTTCAAAGAGCAGCTGCACTGAATCAACTCCTGAACAGCATCCCTGGCACCTGGCTGTAATCCCAGCATCCGAGTGGCTGAGACAGAAGTTTAAAAGGTCACCCTGAGCCATACAGTAAGCCCAGGAGGAAGAAGAGGAGGAAGAGAAGGAGGAAGAGGAGGATGAGCCAGAACAGAAAAAGATTCTCACTCCTCAGAGAATAAAAAAGTAACAAATTATGCTTAAGTTAGTATCTCCCTTTGGAAAATCATTCTCTTCTGTCAGAAAACTGTTACCATGTCTATAAACTGTCCCTATGTCCCAGTCCAGTAAATGGCATTGCCATGTATTCATTCAGTTGGTTGCATTAAGCACTCACTCAGAATTAAGTACTCCTCTAAGTGTCAGTATGGGATTTCTCAGTGATGAGTAGTCAACCCAGGCTCTACTCCCACAGGGCTTCTACAGTGGGAAGGAGGTGAGAAACAGTCAAGATGTGACAGGAAGTAAATAGGGATGAGTTAAAGCCAAGGCCATCAAAACAGGAGGGAGAGTGAAATCTGGCCCTGCCCTTTTGTTATTGTTGTTGTAAAGTTTTATTGTAACACGGGGTGTACTTGTTTGTCAATGTTATCCGTGCTTGCCTTCATGCTCTACGAGAAGAAAACTTGAAGCACGTAAAAGAGAACAAAAGGGTTTTTATTTTTAAGGTATGTACCACCACACCCAGCTTTTTTTTTTTTTTTTTCAAAACACCCAGCTTTTTAAAAATATGTTATTTGTCTTTATTTTATGTTCATTGGTGCTTTGCCTGCATGCATGACTGTGTGAGAGTGTCTAGGCCCTGGAACTGACGTTACAGACAGGTGTGAGCTGCCATGTGATTGCTGGGAATTGAACCTCTGAATAGCAGCCAGTGCTCTAAACCGCTGAGCCATCTTTCCAGCCCCAAGACTCAAAGTATTTACAGAGTAAGTTTTGGAACTCTTTCCCCAGCAACATCCAGTTGAGCTTTTGAAATAATGACAATGTTTTGTATTTATGCTGTCATGGTGGTCACGGTCACACATAGCTCTAGGGCACTGGAAATGAGGCTAGTCACAGAAGAACTGAGTCCTTACTTTCTTTCATTGAAATTATGTTAAATGCAAACTTAAATGACCACATATAGCCAGAGGTGTTAAATGCAAACTTATATGACCACGTGTGGCCAGTGACTGTGATGTTGGATAACATAGTCCTATGACATCACAGAGTACAGACACATGGTAGCCTCCACTGAAGACTTTTCCTCTTCATTCTTTTGAATTTCTGCATGCACATGTATGAATGTTTGATGCTGGGGTCTAAATCTAGTCCTCCTCACCACCATCACAGGGCAGGCAAAGGTTCTATCACTGAGCTGCCCACCCCTCTAAGTATCTCTTGAGGCCCTAATAAGCCAAAGAAACCCAAACTAAAATGAATGCTCCTGATAATTACAAAATTATCCTGTAAAATGTGTGTAAGGACATACAGAAATATAAGCTCTGTAATATTCATGGAAAATTGGCTATAGGATACCCCAAAACTTAGGAACACTTAAGGTTTCTTTACAAAATGGCATACATAAATCCTCCTACACACTACTTTGTTGCTTCTAGACTACTGACTGCACCCAAGGGAGACGCTGTGTGTATGTTGACGATGATGTATTCTTTGGGGGAAATGACAAAAAAGAAAAAGAAAGAGGCAGTACATGCTCAGTGTAGAAGCCTCACATCATACAATCTATGGACCCGGAGGGATTATTGGTACTCGACAACCATTATTATTAGCTGGGCAGTGGTGGTGCACCCTTTTAATCCCAGCACTTAGTAGGTAGAGGCAGGCAGGTCTCTTGTGAGTTTGAGGACAGCTTGGTTTACAGAGTGAGTTCCAGGACAGCCAGAGCTACACAGAGAAACCCTGTCTTGGAAAACAAACAAACAGAAAAAGCCATTATCATCATTATCAGCATCACCATCATCATCCTGAAAAAGGAAGCAGAAAGGGTGATTTTTTTCTCTTCCCTTCCAACTCTTTCATTACTCAAAGTCTTTTCCTTTCTTTCCTTTTTTCCTTCCTTCCTTCCTTCCTTCCTTCCTTCCTTCCTTCCTTCCTTCCTTCATTTTGAGACAGGGTTTCTCTGTGTAGCCCTGGCTTTCCTGGAACTCATTCTGTAGATCAGCCTGGCCTCGAACTCACAAAGATCTGCCTGCCTCTGGCTCCCAAGTGGTGGGATTAAAGGCATGAGCCACCACTGCTCAGCCAAAGCAGTACTTCTTAAGCATCTGAGATAAGGCTGTGCGTGATTCTATTAGTCGTTAAGATGAGCAAATCAGGGCTGGAGGGATGGCTCGGCAGTTAAGAGCACTTACTGCTCCTGCAGAAGACCAGAGTTTGGTACCCAGCACCCACACGGGGCAGTTCACAACCACCTGTGACCCCAACTCACAATTCCATGCCTTTGATTTCCACTGGCGCTCACACTTGTGCATATGCTGACACACACACACACACACACCATTAAAAATAAAACAAATCTTAAAAACAAAAGAAAGCAGAGAAAATCAGTCCTTTGGCCTCGTTGTGAGTAGAGAAAGCAACAAAGATGGACAGACAGACTTTTCTCCTACTCTAGAAGGGGCTGGGCTATATGTCCTGAAGGCTGTGCTGACTCCAGAGAAACTTGAGCCACCACAGCGGGGGCTCTGTAGCCCTCACTGCGCAGCTGCTGGTGTGACTCGGTTGCCTGGGCTGCATATCCACGCCTCTGCCCTGTGTTCTCAACAGTAGCTCTGTTCACAGCTTTTGTAGTGTTTGTTTCCCTGTAATTTGTTTGCCTCTAGTTCTTCGTGGCGTCTTTACTTCCTTCTTCATATCTTGCTAGGAAATATTTCATCTCCTTGGTGCTTCTCTCTGAGTTCTCAAGTGAAAACTATGGCTACCCCAGCTCTTTTTGTGCCTTTCCTGTGACACTTGGATTTAGGTTTCCATTTCTACCTTACTAGTTAATTGTGCCCCAAAGAGCTAGGGTCACACAAATAAGACTGCTGTTGGCTGCCCCAGCAGGGACAGTGAACAGATTTTCCTTGGGAAGGACTATGGGTCTCACAGTTGAGTTACTTGTGTTAAGTCTCATCTATGATGTTTGTCTTACCTAGGACTATGGCTAGGAGCCCAGATCTATGATGCTAGAATTATCCAAACTATGGCTCGTTGGACCCCTGGTGTGGGGTGGGGCCGGGTTTGTGATTGCGGTGGCGGCAATTTTGTGTGCTTGCTTGTTTTTTTGAGACAGTCTCTTGTCGTGTGTTCCTGGTTGCCTGAAACTCACTTCAGTAGACCAGACTGGCCTCAAACTTGCAGCAAAACCCCTGCCTCTGCCTCCGGACTACTGGTATTACAGGTATGTGCTACCACAGTGGTTGGACTATGATCTTGAATTGACTCTCTTTATGGCTAGAAGTTCCCAGGGAGCTATGGTTGTTTGGTTGGGGCAAACCTATTACCCCCCCATACTAAACCTCTCAAGTTCACCACTATCCCTTCCTCAATTTAGAGGCCCTTGAGCAATGGAGGAAGGACAATGCCACCCACACATGGGTCACGGAGCTAAGAAACAGGGCAGTCCCTTGGGAGGAAGCCTGCTGCAGAAGCTGCTGGAGAATTTCCGACTTTCTGCTTCGGGGCTTAGTTATTAATCTGAGGATGATGCGTTGGAGCCTTTAGGGACAGTTTTGCAATTCCACCCCTGGCTGCAAGAGCGTGGGTTCTGACACGTGGGCCACCTCTGACTCAGAGCCCAGCTACAAAAATGAAATCTGCTGCTTTCCCAGCTTGGCAGGGGTGGTAATGGGTGTTGGCTGGGGAAGGTCCTGGGAATCTGCTAGGCAGACACAGTGAGCTTCACACCATCTTATGGCAGGGGGGAGACCTGAAATTTTTCCATTCTCAGCATGATTTCTGCTGCTGCTGCTCAGAATGTCTGAGATAAGTGTGTAGCCCCTTTCCTTACCCCGAGGCATTGGTCTCAATTAAATGAGTGTTCACAGAGAGAGAATAGGGAGCAGTGGGATCCCAAGGGATGGAAGAGAGAGAGAGAGAGGGAGGGGGAGAGAGAGAGTGAGAGAGAGAGAGAAGAGCAACTAGGCCAGGCCAGCAGACAGACATCATTCATCTCTCTCTCTATCTCTCTATCTCTCTCTCTCTCTCTTTCTCTCTCTCTCTCTCTCTCTTAGTTCTTGTTTTTGTATGTGTATGGGTATTTTGCTTGCATGTATGCCTGTGCTCCCTGGTGCCCTCAGACGCCAGAAGAGGAACTTGGATTTCTTACAAGTGGAGTTAGAGATGTTTGTGAGCCATTATGTGAGTGCTGGGAATGGGAACACAGGTCCTCTGGAAGAGTAGCCAGTGCTTTTAATCTCTGAGCCATCTCTCTAACCTTTCCTTTTTCTTTGTAATTTATTGTTTTGCAATGGTGGGATTCTCTCTCTCTCTCACTCACGTGGAGGTGGCCAAGGAAGTGAGGATTCTGGCCAGTGAGTACTAGAGTTTTTCGAGACAGGGTTTCTCTTTGTAGCCTTGGCTGTCCTGGATTCACTTTGTAGACCAGGCTTGCCTCAAACTAACAGAGATCTGCCTGCCTCTGCCTCCCTGAGTGCTGGGATTACAGGTGTGCGCCACCATGCCTTGCTGCTCATGCCTAAATTTTTTATGTGGGTTCTGGGGATCAAATCCAGTTCTCATGCTTGTGTGGCAAACATTTTACCAACCTATGTGTCCTGGTTTCAAGATATGTCACTATCATGTGACAGAGATGTGCCTTAAACATCTAAGCATTCCGATGTCTGCAAGCGAGACATTTCCATGCAGTTGTAGAGTGCAGCAGACACTCCCTGCCAAGTGTCACACCCTTTCACGGGCAGAGCATGGGCTAAAGCGGTGCTGGATACTAAAGTCCGTGAGGTAGGACAATATCTGTGAATGATTAGGTCTCATCCCAGAGCTTCTGATTTAGCAGGTCAGCTTGGGCTACGCTGCAAAGACTAACAACAAAAACAATAGGCAAGCCCCTCCTCGCTGTCTGTCAAAATTACGAGTGACCTTTGGCCCAGTAGGTCCACTTTTTCTCTAGACACACTGAAAACAATGAGGAAGCTTGGGGCTGGAGAGATGGTTCGGTGAGTGAGAGTACGCACTGCACAGACATGCGGGTCTGATAAACCTTAAAGACCCACATTTTTGATAACTTGCCAGGTAATATTCAGGATGCTGGACTGAGGGCCATGTGGTCAGAATTGCCTTATTAGAGCATTCAAGGAAAAGAGAATCTTGGTGGGACTAGTTGAACAGATTAACATTCTTAATCTGAGAGATTAAGAATCTGAGATGTGACTTGTAACCAGATTTTATATCTGGTTCTTGTTCATCTCCAATGTTGTGTTATTCCCTGTATAATGTTATTGGTAAAAAAAATCCAGCATCTTCCTCCGCCCCTCTCTCTTGAAGGACCTGAGAAAAGATGAGGCTGAGCCGGACTCCCTGGAGGTGGGAAAGCCTGCCAAAGCCTCTAGAAAACAGGATTCCTTTGATAATCTCAGACAGTGTTGAGGAGACTCCATTGGAGCACATGGCGGCAGCTCCTCCAGAAAGGGGAGTCCTCAGCCAGGCCAGGCAGCTCAGAAGCAAGCATGTGAAACTGCTGTGTCCAGGTCCATCCCTGCCCCTTCCCCTCCTCCCTCTCCCACTTCAACAGCATGGTCCCCAACCTTGTATTCTGTATCTGAATCCTGAATCTACCACGTTGGTGACCATTAGTCCTCTTGATGGCCTTCAGTGAGCAGAACAGGTTTTACCTTCCCAGACATCACCTAACCAAATACCCGAAAGTGTGAGCTTCAACTGCATGCTCAAGGATGGGCCACAGGGCAGGACCTGATTCAGCTAATAAGAAATGCCTAGAGTAAAGCCAGGCGTCCGTGGCACACTCCTTTAATCCCAGCACTCGGAGGCAGAGGCAGGGAGGATCTCTATGAGTTGGAGGCCAGCCTGGATGACAGAGTGTGTTGCAGAACAGCCAGGGCTACACAGAGAAACCCTGTCTCAAAAACAAAAACAAACACAAAGAGAAATGCCTAGAGTCCAAGGCAAGTGATGTACTTAAGCAAGTGTGGCAAAGTTGGGTGTTCTCTTCCACTCACAACCCATTATAAATTTAATCACAAGGACATATCTAGCCATTTTGCCCATAGCCTATTCTCAACACCTGCTACTATTAAAGAAGGAGAGAATAAAGGGAGGCAACTGACAGTCCTTTCATGATGATCTTAGGATAATGAATAACCACTATTACTCAGGAGATTTAAGATCAACGCCAATTAATAAGCCCAAACCACTAAATCCCATTTGTTCCTCCCAAGAAACAAAAGAAAAGCGTCTTCCTTTTCATTACCTGTTTTGTTTTTGAGACACAGCTTTGCTCTCGAGCCCAGGGTGACCCGGAACTCGCTTTGTATTTGCAGCCCAGGCTACTTACTCTGCCCAGCTGGGATTAAAGATGTGCCACTGTGCCAGACTCAGAGAGAAATTTTATTCATAGTTTCTCCCGGCTATTTCCAAGAATAACTTAGGCTGCAGTTCCACACGTGTTCAAAAATAGGCGGGTCTTGTCAGGTGTGGAGATGGGGCCAGGGAGGATCATGAGTTTGAGGTCAGCTTGGGCTAGAATAACAACAAAAACAATAGGCAAGCCCCTCCTCGCTGTGTGTCAAAATTACGAGTGACCTTTGGCCCAGTAAGTCCACTTTTTCTCTAGACACACTGAAAACAACGAGGAAGCTTGGGGCTGGAGAGATGGTTCAGTGAGTGAGGTACTCCCTGCAGAGCCGAGCTGTGAGGGGTCTGAACCTGGATCCCTGCACCCAGATTACAAATTTCACGAGCATCTGTAATCTCAGCTCGATGGGTGGGGGCTGAGGCAGGAAGGAGTGAGGAAAAGGCAGAGTGAGTAAACACAGTAGAAAGGAGAGAAGGAAAGAAAAGGAGGGAGGGGGAGAGGAGGCCTCTTCATCAGGCTGCCCCACTGCTGTCTCTGCTTCAGTAAACTCTGAGATTGTGCTTGCCCAGTCCTGCCTCGGCTCTCCTGGAGATTCACGGCTGACACAGTTTGGCCCTCGTGGAGGGAGAGCTGCCATCCTCTGAGTTTCTATGGCCCAAGAGTGAGGCAGAGCCTGGTCGTTAGTTCCTTGTCCCGGCAGAGACCATTTAAAGGTGTATGGAGAAGTGATTTAGAAAGAACTGGAGCAGGGTCGGGGGGCTTCCAATGATTGCTCAGACGCAGCTCAGTCCTCAGACTGCCAGGCCGCTATCAGGAGTCTGCAGTCACCACCGGCAGCAACTTTCCAGAAATGCCTGCGTTAATGTGAGACCCAGTTTCATAAAAATCAAATTAAGACACGTAATTCGAGATACCAGTTGCTGATCCAGGGGAACGTGCTAGACAAAGCCATGTTTCTTTTGGTTCTCTCCTCATTAAGCTCTCCAAAATTCTCCAGTCATTTCAAGTCTAACATTATAGCAGAGACAAGGAGAAACACAGTAGTACCAAGAGCCTGGGATGAGGTCACTACAGCCATTGAGCATTATATGTGGCTCTAAGTCCCACGGTGTCAAGAAGGAGGGGGTGATGGATGAGGCAATCGTCCTTGTTTATGTAATGAGAGGATTCTTGTCCATAGATACAGACCCTCGATTCAAGAGGGAACTCCTCAGGGAATGTTCTGTGAGGGGTACTGACCAGGAACGCAAACAGTGCCTTCAGTGAGGGGTAAAAAACCACTCGAGGTAAAAGCTATGGCCGAGGGCTGATCCCAGAACGTGTCAGGGAGGCGGCTGACAGGAAAGAAAGAGGATGGCAGCTTGATGTCTTAGGTCGCAGGCTGTGTCAGGCCAGCAGCTTCCGGCAGGAGTGTGCCCTGAAGAGCTGCAGTGTGTGTAAACCCAGTGGGTACTCTGTGTTGCCTCCAGCTTCCATTCGACCTGGTTTTAAAAAAATAATTTCTTTCCCCATCTCCCTATTTCTCCCGCACACAGACAAGAGTATCAGGAGAAGACCACCCTTCCTTTCCCACCCCCACCCCCAGCCAAACAGGGCTAAAGGTCAGCTCTAAACACAGTCTTGCTCTCTCCACCAGGATCAGTCCAGGAAGATGTGGATGACTAAATTCTGCCCAGTGGATGTAGGCTTCCTGATAAATCTACAAGGATAAACGTCCTGGGACATTTATTGTCTCAAAGAAAGATCCAGGAGAAGCTGAGCATGATGGCATATGCTTATTGTAATCCTAGCACCTGGAAGGTGAAGGCATGAGGACCAGGAGTTCAAAGCCAACCTCAGCACACAGCAAGCTTGAGGCCAGCCCGAGAATGACTCTTCATCTCAAAATACAAGGCAGAGGGGCCAGGCCAGGAGAGAAGCTCTCTGTTTTCCTTCTGGCTCGTGTATGGTGCCTGAAACAAGTCCAGACATCTTGACATTGGGAGGTGACACCAATATCCAATGTGGCACATTCTGCTGGAAAGAACCTGGATCTTGATGGCATTGTTCAGCCTCTGAGTCAAGAATTCTGGGAAGCAACCATACCTCTAACCTTCCTCTTATGCACAATACCACATTCTCCTTCAAGCACTCATCAGCTAGAGGTGCGGCCCTAGGAACTGAGGGCGCCCACTGTACAACACTGATTAGAATCTAACCCTCTTGCCAGGTGCAGAGGGAAGTGGTTTTAACATGGTCACATATTGCTGCTTCTATAAAGCTTAGCGATGGCAGTAACAGAGGGCTGGCCATCAAACAATGAACCTCACAATTAAATATTCAATCACAAGTAGGATAAAACACTACATGAGGGGATCTGAGCTTGTCTGAGAGTGGCATGTTCCTTTCCTTGCGTCTTTCCTGAGGTTTTAATTGTCACCTACTAGAAGGTGTTAATTTTTTACGTTTGTTTGTTTGTTTATTATTTATTTGGAGAGAGATATTCATGCCACTGCACACATGTAGAGGACAACCTTCACAAGTCAGTTTTCTCCTTCCATCATGTGGGTGTTAGAAGCAAATTCAGGCTGTCATCAAGCTTGGCAGCAAGTGACTTTTCCTGAGCCTTCTTACCTGACCCCAAAACCGTTTTTGTTTTGTTTTTGTTTTGTTTTCTGCTCGGTTCCAGGTCTTCCGTTAGTGCTGATGTCATTCACTTAAAGACTAGAAACAGCCTCTCGGTGTAAGGCTATAGCCAGCAAAGCTGTCAGGCTTCTGTGAGAACTGCGACCCTGAATCAGTGTCCTACTGTGGCTGGCCTCAGATGAGCAGCTAACCAGCAATGCCGAGGAAATTCTGAGAATGAGACAGTTAGGGCTAGGGACAGAGTTTGGGGACCATTCACAAAGGAACCCTCACTACTTATTACCCTTCAAACAAGTGTTCCGTTAGTCACTTCTAAGGCAGAATCTCACGACATCACAGCAAACTCAAACCTTTTCCTCTCATTCCTCAGAACCAGCCCACTCCATGTAGAAGACTAGTAAAAACACAAACTTTACCCTCTGTAACACAGAAAGGCATCTGAAACAGAGGAAGCAGATGAAGAAATTGTCTCTGGGCGAAGACAAAGCAAGCGACAGCTATGTCTGGTACCTCTGACTTTGGCCACAGCTCCAACCCACTTGAGCCAACAGCAGTGGCCCGCAAGGATGGGGCTCACATCTTTTCTTTTTGCCCTGGAGCTGCATGAATGTTGTGGAAGTTAATTGGTTAACGTGAAAGAGAAAATGCCCTGCAGGTGGGATGGGAATTGATGTCACCGGGCGTGGACCTGAGTCAGCCAGGATCAGAAGAGAGGAAGATACAAATCCCTCAGCGTGCAGAGCTTCAAGAACACTATTTTCCATATTTGGTGTTGGGAATTGAACCTAGGACTCTGTGCAGACAGAGCTCCTACTCTCACATCGAGCTACAGCTCTAATCCTCCCCTTAAGTTTTCCACTATGTAGCCCAGGCTGGCCTCAAACTTCTGGGCTCAAGCTATGTCACCTCAGCCTGTTGAGTAGGCTGGACCCAAATGCATGTGACAGTTCACCAGGCTCAGGAAAACAATTCTGTGTATATTTTGCAGCCCCCACTGCCACAGTGACAATCTCAATGTTTGTCTTTTCCCCTTTGACATGTTTTGCTCTACTTCTCCCCTGTTTCCTGAGACCATCTCTCAAAGATCATCTAAACCAAGGTCTCCCTCTCACTTTTTACTTTTAAGTGAAACCAAATTAAAGCTGGAGACACTGGCAGAGGGAGCCAGTGACATAAGTAAGTCATTCATCTATGCCACACCTCCTCCCCTGCAAGGCTCAGGGACTATTGGGGGAGGGAGGAGGGGACAGCCAGAGGTCAGGAGGACTGGAATGAAAGAGCCTGCTGGACACTCATGAACTCACAGAAATGGCGGCCTCCTGTGCAAGACAAGCTCAAGCCGCCAACACTCCAGGGCAGAGCGCATCCCCATGGCTGAGGCTGCTGGCTCCTGAGAGGCCATGATCCAGCGGATGGCTGCACACCTGTGAGTCTCTGGGATGCACAAATTGGCCTTGGTGGGTTATTTGAAAAAACAAACAAACAAACAAAAAAAAACAGGATACAAAGTTAGAGGGGATGAGAGTGACTCTAGATGGAGTTAGGAGGAGGATTGGAGGTGAATATGATCAAGATCCATCGTAAACATGTATGAGATTCTCAAAGAATTAATTAAAAGATATTTTTAAAATCAGAAGCAAGTCACTTCTGATGGCAGTATACCAGGAAGGCTGGAGAATGGAAGGTACCACAGTCCTTGGAAGGGGAGGGTAATATCCTCAGTGGAAAAGTCAGCCCTCGGCTGGGAGGGTCGTTCACTGGTGGAGCACTGTTCTGGCATGCACGAGGCTGTGCTTTGCTCCCCAGCGTCCCCTGGGTGGGAGGGACAACGCTCCTTAAGCAAGCGACAGTGAGGCCTTGTGGCCAACAATTTTAGCCAATGTACAAGCACTGAGCACTTCAGTATGTACCTCTCATCCACAAGGCATTCTCCAGCAATATTCACGATGCAACCATCAAAATCAGCAACTTAACTACAACACGAGACAGCGTCCACCAATTACCCTGGTAAGGCCTTCTTCCTCTAACGAGCCAGTGCGGCCCCACGCATCGAGGGGAGCCATCAGGTCTCGTTCGTCTCCTTTAATCTGACACAGTTCAGTCTTCCCTTGGTGCTCACGACCTTGTTTAAAAATTACAGTTCTAGTTATTTGGTAGCGTATCTTTCCTTTCAGGTTTCTCATAATTAGATTCGGGTTCTGCATCGCAGGAATGACGTTACATTCACTCATCCTAGCAGGTGGTACATGGTTTCAATTTGCCCTGTTGCTAATTATGTTCACTTTGATCATTTGATTAGAGTGGTGTCTGCCAGCTTTCCCCACTGCAAATCTTACCCTCTTTCACTTTGTAATTAATAAGTATTTTGTAGCAGGTGTTTTAAAATCACATAACATGATTCTCCCCTCACCCCACTCCCACACAACTATTCTTCATCAAACTTTCAGTTTAAGCACACGCACGCACGCACACGCATGCGCACACACACATTGGTATTTTTGTATGTGTGAGATTCATGATTTCCTTTTGATGGATTTAGTTTGGGTTTTTTTTAAATATAGGTCCTCCTATGCAGTCTGTTCAGGCTAGCCTGAAACACTGTGTAGTTTAGGTTGGCTTTCAACTTACTCTTCTCCTGCCTCAACCTCCTGTGTGCCGACGTAACAGCCATGCCCGTCCTATGTGCATACTTATTTCTAAATGTATCTGCACACTGCATACACATTTCCACCACTGTTTTAATTTTAAATCAACAGCAGAGGGTTTCTTCTAGTTTTCTGCTTTACTATATTGTCAGCCTTAATTTTCTGACAGTGAGAAATAGATGTCAGGATATTTTCTTAGTTACAAACAATGAAGGAAATCACAAGAGTATGTGCCCATTATGTCCTCCCCTGTTTAAAGTTGGTATATGCTTTTTAAAAAGAGCTGTCAGAACACATCCAGCGACTTGCATTGAAGTCCATGACTGAAAAAAACAGTGACTATCTCACCTCTTGAAGAGAATGGCTTGCATTGGGGGCTAGCGAACCCCTCTAGAGAACCCACCTTCCCTGGGGATGTAGGATTCTGTCAAATGGGGTGTGAGTTGCTCCTGCCGAAATGACAACAGAGATATTGGATAGGTGTGCTTTATGAATTCCCTAGGTGTTTTCCATTCAGTCTGACAGCCAAGATTAACCAGCAGAAGGAAGAGGACTTTTCCACTCCCACGTGCTGGAGGAGTTGGGCTTGTGGCAGGAACGAGGCTGCTCAAGTCTCTGATGTGGCTCAGAGGACTCATCTAACCTGCCTGAGTTTGAAACAAACGGAGGTAGTAAGAACAACAACAACAAAATCATCATGGTAATAAGACTAACTTGAGGCTTACAGGGTACAGCACTAGCCCCGTGAGTGAGCTGATCAAGTGTAGGTGGCACGCCCTGCAATCCAGCAGTTAGGAGGTAGAGGGAAGAGGGCCCAGACTTTGAGGTCAGCAAGTCTCAGGCCGGACTGGAATACATAATGAAGCACCGTCTCAAACAACAGCAAACTAAATATCCCCTAGAAGTAGGCAGAGTGGCCATGGACCTCAAGAGGGGGGATTGCCCTGGAACTCAAGCCTCAGAACTGAGGAACTGACCAAATGAGATAGAAAAAAAAAAAAAAAAACAAAAAAACAATTCTTGATGTTTCCAAGCAGAAAACAAGAAGGGAAAGAGGGCCAAAGCAATCCTGCCTCTCCTGTTCCCAAGGAAGCCCCACACACTGTCCTGCTAATTGAGGTGAATCATTTTGAAAGGACTCATCACTGGTCAGGGAGAAGCCTTCCCCGAAGAAGGAGAGTACAAGTTGGAGACAGATGTCATCTCTCTGCTCCAGCTGTCAGATATCAAAGCCCCAATTTAAACCTGAGATGGTACTTCATTTAAGATTAAAAGTGTTGGCTGCCAGTGGTGGTGCCTTTAATCCCAGGACTAGGGAGGCAGAGGCAGGAGGATTTCTGTGAGTTTGAGGCTAGCCTGGTCTTCAGAGTGAGGTCCAGGGCAGCCGAGGCTGCCTTCGAAGACTGGGGAGCCAGCTTGGTTGGTAAAGTGCTACTGCACACATATCGTTAGGACCAGAGTTCAGATCCCCAACACCCACATAAAGGCCAGTCACTGTAAGCCAATAGGAGGTGGAGCAGAGCCAGGCAAAGCTCTGGAGTCTACTGGCCACCCAGCCCATGTTGTCTCTTTCCTCTCCTTTAATTTGTATTCATCGGCCATTTATACTTTTCTCATTTGACTGACCATTTGTTGATTATTCTTTCGCTGTTTTTTTGGTTTTGTTTTTGTGTTTGTTTTGGTTCTCTGTACATTCTAGATAGTGATCTGTTTATATAGTCTAGATACGGTCTGGATAATCTAGGTTTTCAGATGTGCATCTGGCCATGGCTTTCTTTTGTTCTGCAGGCTATCATCCCTGTGTCTCCCCTCTCATAATTTCAAATCTTCAGGTCTTACGTTAAAGACTTGGGTACGTTTTGACTTGGTTTCTTTACAAAGTGAGAGGTGGGGCTCTTATTTACATGTTCGACGTGTTAAATGACATCCAGTTTTCCCCAGAACCAACTGTTAAATAGTGATCTGTTTTTCTCAATGTCTGTGTTTGACACTTCTGTCAAGATTTAGATGATGGCAGTTATTTCTTGAACTTATTTCTGGATCTTCTATTCTGTTCCATCGGTCTACTACTGGCTTTTGTGCTGGCACAATCTGTTGTTTGTTGCATTGGCTCTGAGATCAGGCATGGTGATGCCTTTAGCATTGTTCTTTTTGCTTGGGGATGTTTCAGCTATTTATAACCTTTTGTGTTCCTATATAAACTTTAGGGTTCTTTTTTTTTTTCCCCTTATTTCTGTTGAAGAGTGTCTTTGAAAATTTGATGAAAATTGCACTGAATCTACGAACTGCTTTTGGTAAGATGGCCACTTAAGCATCCTTATTATCATCTTTGCTTGAGGGTGATGGATGTTTGGGGTTACTTTGTTTTAAATGGGCCTAGGCTGCCTGTCACTCACTGTGTAAGCCAAGAACTATTTTAAACTTGTGATCCCCCTGCCTCTGCCTCCCAGTGCTGAGCTTACACGTGTGCACCCCTGTACGTGGTTAGATCCCTCAATCCATGAACCTAGGAAGCCTTTCCATGTTCTAGTGCATCCATGGTTTCTCTCTTCGGTGCTCATGGTTCTCATTGCACAGTCTTGAGGATCCTTAGTTACAATTTGCCCAGTTTAGGGTGGTTTTGCTTTGAGGTTTTCTTGAGTGGAACTACTTTGCTAACTTCTTTTTCAAAGATGTTGTCTGGTTGTTTTTTGGTTTTGCCCTGTTTTCAGGGTCTTACTATGGACCCTGGCCCAGTACTTTCTATGTAGTCCAGGCTAGCCTTGAACTTGTGACAACCCTATTGTTTCAGTCTCTTAGGGTCAAGATTACGGGTGTGCGCTGGTATGTCCAGTGCAGTAAGTTAATTTTTGGTAAATAGAAATACTGTTGATGCTGGGTGCAGCAGCACATGCCTGTAATCCCAGCACTCAGGGAGGCAGAGGCAGGTGGATCTCTGTGAGTTCTGAGACAGCATGGTCTATAAAGTGAGGCCAGGACAGCCAAAGCTACACAGAGATCCTGTCTCAGAAAAACAAGCAAACACACAGAAAAACCCCCCAACCAAACAAAAAGAAATACTCTTGACATCTGTCTGTTGTTTTTGTGTCCTGCAGCTTTGGTGAAAGTGCTTATCAGGTCTCCGAGTCCTTGGTTGAAACTAGTCTTTCAAATGTAAGACCTTACTATCTGCACACAGGATCGTTTGAGTTCTTCCCAACTCTCCTTTCTGCAGCTTTTTCTTACCTTTTTACTCTGTGTTGTAGAAAATTGTTTATTAATATCTATTATTAATATACAGAATTATTTCAGTAGTTAATTATTACCCCGCTACTGTATCAATAAGAAACACGGAGACCTGTTAGATTTTTTTTTTGACCTGTTAGATTTTTAATATGCCCATACATTGGACTGGGCAGATATTAACCCCCTAAACTACCTTGTTATTACCCAGTCCCACATTCCATGCCATTTGCTCTGGGCTACTTCCCAGAGCAATGCTCATAGCCCATTCCTATCTGGGCTACTTCCCAGAGCAATGCTCATAGCCCATTCCTATCTGGGCTACTTCCCATTCAAAATAATTTAATACAATATAATATACTTGCTATACTATATACTATAGTTTATTATACAATACAATATAAATAATATAATATAAATAATATAAATAATATAATATAATATAATATAATATAATATAATATACTTGCACATACTTTCCATCTGGGCTGCTTCCCTCCAGCCAAGCTGATCCTCAGAGTAAATTCCTCCTGGCCAAGTGGTTCTTTACGGTGACCCATAACAGTGTCCTGCTTTCTTCTTTTCTCTCGACCTGTGGCGTCCCCCTCCTCCCCGCCCAGTGATGCTTCTATCCTCCAAGCCCGATAACCTTGGCCAAGCCCACCTCACTTCTGCCCTGCCCAGGTGTGTAGGCATTTTTTCAGCCAATCAGGGATAATTTGGAGGCAAAGATCACAAACGTCATTTTGGGTACATGAGTGTCTGTTCTTAAAAGACAGCAAGCAGCCCTCCAGGAGCCAAATAATTAACAATCAAATACAAAGCACCAGACCATGACATTGCAATTCCCCTTTTTTGTCTAATTTAAAAGGCTATTCAAAAAACACAACAATGTTATTATTAAGCTGTAGGTACTATGCTGGGCAGGTTCTGAGCTATTCTAATCCTACCACCCTTAAAACTCACGTAAAAGCCAATCACTTGCCAAACTGACAGCTCACCAGGCAGCTTCTGCTCCATCAGTCTGTCATGGCCACGTGCTCATCATCCATCTTTCCCTGTGGCGACTCTTTTCTCTCTGACTTCTCCTCCTCCTGCTATGTCTTCTGCCTCTCGTCCCTTGGTCTCTTGACCTCAGCCCCGGGAACCTGAACTCTGCCTCCCTCTCTTCTGGGGAACATTCCTTATGTCACCTGGGTACAGGAGAGGTTCACCACTTATAACAATGCCCTTCAGAGGGTGGTAACCAGCTCTCAGGGCACGGAAATCAGCATTTGAAAACACAGTGCACAGATTTCAAGCACATTCTTGAATAAAAGTGCAAATAGTTGAGCTTGGGAGATGGCTCAGAGGTTAAGAGCACTGGCTGCTCTTCCAGAGGTCCTGAGTTCAGTTCCCAGCACCCACATGGTGGCTCCCAACTATCTATAGTGAGATCTGGTGCCCTTCTCTGGTCTGCAGGCAGAACAATGTATATACATAATAAATAAATAAATCTTTTTATAAAAAAAAGCACAAAGAAGCAAAATCCTTAACTTGTTCTCGGTTTTAAAAGAAATTCTCATTTCTCTCCATTTTGTTTGATGTTGCCTACTGGTTTGTCATAGGTAACTTCTGTCATGTTTGAGAATGGCCCTTCTTGGCATTGGAGAGATGGCTGAGCAGTGAAGAGTGTGCTGCTCTCATAGGGCAACTGGGTTCAGTTTTGCTGTTATTTATTTATTTACTTATATATTTTGGGTCTGGGTGGCCTAACTGTTTGGTGAAGTTGGGGTATTTAGGTTCCATTCTATTGTGGCCTGTCTGTGTCTCTTCTAATTTTGCCTTGAAGCTTGCTTTGACAGATAAGAGTATGGATATTCTTGCTTGTTTTCTATTTGCTTGGAATATCTTTTTCCATACCTCGAAATTCCTCGAAATTTCAGGCTGTCTGCCTTAACAGTGAATAAATTGCATCTATACAGAAAGTGTCTCTTTAGAAATCTGTTTTTGTTGTTGTTGTTGTTGTTGTTAGTTAGTTTGTTTGTTTTTTGTTTTGTTGTTGTTTGAGACAGGGTTTCTCTGTGTATCTCTGGCTTTCCTAGAACTTGCTCTGTACTGGCCTCAAACTCACAGGGATCCACCCGGGATTAAAAGCTTGCACTACCACCTCCCAGCAAGGAATCTTATACTTGAGTATGTGCCCACTGTAGCTGTGAGAGTAAGGACTGCCTGCCTGTGGTGGTGAGGAGAGCCTTGCAGAGCTAACAGATCTTCCTGGGTTTCCTTCCAGTCACATACCCTTACCTTCACAGGGTGAGGCCTTACTCTGCTCATAGTTGCAATTGTGCCAGCAGCATTGTGAAGGGCTGTCTAGGAAAAAAGACGCTCTAAGCATAGACAAGGCAGTGAGGAAGACAGCCCCCCTGGAAGCCTGCCCTGGGACAATTCGACCTCCCACAGTGGAGGCTGGGAAGATAAAGCAGATAGATGTCTGAAGTGCAAATGGCTCCCTGCTAGCCAGATCAAATGTGCCTAGGAATCATTTCCATGAAATTACCACACAGCGACACTAATGAGGTGATCTTGATGACAGCCAGTAGTTTGCTTAATTCCCGGTAAGCCAGTAATGAGACCAAGATGGATCCCCATTTATCTTCTAAAAACAGTAAGAACATGTGGATGAATGTGTCACCCAACCTTAACAGCAGAGGCAGAGAACTGGGGGGAAGGGGGAGAGTGGGGATGGCACACACCTGTTATCCCAACCCTTGGGAGGTGGAGGTGGGAAGAGGGTCAGGAGTGCACAGTGAGTTTGAGGCCAGCCTGGATGACATGAGACTGTCTCAGGGGGAGGGGATGCCTGGAGGTCTTTGCTAAGAGGAGCAGCCCTGGGGACTCTCTGGAGCAGCCCTAGAGAAAGAGAACATTTTAAATTTCAGAATATTGTTCCAACACAGGCCCAGGTCCGGGTCACTGTGTAACTACAGTATTTCTCTGGCCCTGGCTTCCTTCCTCCAGTCCACAAACATGCTCAACCATTAGCCCTGTTTATACAAGCCTCCCTCGCATGCTCTGGTTATCTCACTGTCTCTCTCTCTCTCTCTGTTTCACTCTACTCTGAGACTGAGGATATACCTACATTTCCTGCTTTCGCTGTCTCACCTCAGGGGTTCTCACAGTCACTGGAACTGAATCCGGAGCTGGAGAAACAACTCTCGTTGGCTAAGAGCACATACTAACTACCCTTGCCGAGGACCCAAGTCTGGTTTCAGGACCTACATCAGGAGGCCCACAACGGCCTGTAACTCCAGCTCCTTCCTCACCCAGATCTCATTCCTCATCCAGCTCTCATTCCTCATGTGGATTTTATCGTTGTTGGTAACAGGTTTTTCGCTTCTCATCTCTCCCTCCAGCTACTCCATCTTTCATATTACTCTCTAAATGATCTGTGGAAAACAGCTCTGAGACTCGCTTCTGACCTTTCTGGGAACCTGCAGTCATGTGCACATACACACACACATATATACATGCACTCACAATCATTCCCTTGTCTTTCTTTTTTCCCCTTTCTTCCCCTCTTCGGTACCTAATGCCCTGGGCTGCTCTCCTTGGACAGCCATTTCCTTTGGCTTCTGTGACGACATCCTTTCCAGAGTCTCTTTGGCTTTCTTCAAAGGAAAGTCCACGATTCATTCCTCAAATGCATTCACACAGGGCTCTCTCCCTGGCGCCCTTCCCTTCGTGCTCTGGGTGATCTCATTCATTCTTTTGGCTTCAACCGATTTCTCACATGCTGCCAACTCCCAGCTCCATATTTCTGAGCTTCTTAGACCTTAAACTGTCTATTTGCCTAACATCTCATGATCCCCAAATACCAAATTTACGTAGTTAACTATCAGTTTCAGTTTGTTTGTTTTCTGTGTTGTTCTTCTTCAGTTCAGTTGGTAAACAAACTCTCATTTCATTCATACACAAACCCAGGAAATCCAAGTAGAGGTCTCGTTCATTGGCCTCCGTGCCTAACACACACAATGTGTCCCGTCCTCTGTCTTTCCACCTCCCACCTTCACCGCTTTAGTTCAGATTTCCTTCCTCAAGTGGATTTTTATAGTTGTTGGTAACAAGTTTTTCTGCTTCTCATCTCTCCCTTCATCTATTCCATCTTTCATATTACTCTGTAAATGATCTGTGGAAAACAGAAATCTGTGCTGGGCCTATAGTTCAGCTGAAAGAGTACTTCCCAAGCAAACGGTAACTTGGGATAGCGCTGTACGCCTATACTGCTATCACTTGGAAGAGGAGCAGATGTTCAAGGCTGTCCTCAGCTACATAGTAACTTGTAGGCCAGACTGAGAGCTTGAGACTCTGCACCAAAGAGTAAACAACCCCCACAATTTATGATTACATTCTCAACTCTCTGAAAATTTCCTTCATGGTTCCTTATTTCCTTCCAGATAAAATCCAAATATTTGGGGTTGGGCATGGTAGTGCTTACCTTTAATGAGGGTGGGGAAGGGAGGGAAAGGGAAAGAGAGAGGGAGAAGAAGGAGAGAGAGAGAGAGAGAGAGAGAGAAACTCACTCTGTAGCCCTGGCTGGCCTGGAACTCCTTAGTAAACCATGTTGGCTTCAAACTCATAGAGATCTCCTTGTTTCTGCCTCCCCTGGGATTAAAGGTATGTGCCACCATACTCAAACCTTCACCTTAATTTTTGGGACAGGTTTCCTCACTAGGCATGAAGCTCACTGGGCTAAGATGAGGTCCAGAGAATTGCCTGTTTCTACGTCCTCAGTGCTGGAGTTATAGATGGATGATACTGTGCCCAGCTTTTATGTAGGTGCTGGGGACCTGAACTCGGGCACGCCCTCGTTCTTTTTCAAATGGCAAAAAGGTTTTATTCAGTGAACTGCAGCACACATTTCAGCTGCCCTCCCTCATTCTTAATACAACAAACACTTTACTGACTGAGCCACCTCCCAAGCCTGTGATTCAGTCCTCCTCCTCCTCCTCTTCCTTCTCCTCCTCTTCTTCTTCCTTCTCTTCCTCCTCTTCTTTTCCTCTTCTTCTTCAACTTTTGTTTTGTTGGAGACAGGGTTTCTCTGTGTAACAGTCTTGGCTGTCCTGGAACTCGCTCTGTAGACCAGGCTGGCCTCGAACTCAGAGATCCGCCTGTCTCTGCCTCTAGAGGGCTGGGATGAAAGGTGTGCACCAACACTGCCCCCAGCTAGATTTGTTCTTTTAAACACGAGGAAAGCATTACATGCACAGCAAGTGCCTAGACTTACTGATACCCCTGAGCCACTAAATTCCCTAGTTCTGGGGGGCCCTGTGTAGCCCATGACATAACTGTCTAACCACCTACACTCTTTGATTTACACTGAGGCTGGCCTTAACAATCCCATCACAAATGGAAAAGAAACATCACAAGGTGAAAATGGGTTAGGGGCCTGCTAGGTGGCTCAGCAGGTAAAGGCATCTGCTGCAAACCCAATGACCTGAGTTTGATCCTTAGAGCACAGATGATAAAAGGAGAGAATTGACTTGTGTAAGCTGATCTTTGACCTCCACATGCTTGTGCATGCACGTGGTACAAAAACATTCACATTTACACATACACACATATACATAAAATAAAAAATTAAGAGAGAAAAATACAATGGAGTTTGTAAAAAAAAAAAGTTTTATTGACCTTCTTAGGAAGAATTAGATCAAAATCTCCATACAGTTCACATGACAACAGGCAACTTCCTATGTTGTGATATTTTTCAACTGAATTTTTATTTTGCTTTTACATTTACTTTAAATTACAAAGCAGTTTCTGCTGCCCTGAGAAGCCAAGTGCGCTCTCAAACTTGGTCCCCCGCTTGTACAAACATAAATTTTGCTTCCTCTTCAAGCCATAGCCAACCTGCTTTAGTGGTTAGGGTTAGGGTGAGAGAGACAATAACAGCTGGTCTGCCGCATTCTGTGGAGAGCCCAGTGTCAGAGCTCCTCTCTGCTGAAACATCTAGCTATGCTGGGCTGGTTGTCATGGAAACACAGCTGATGCTGAGAGCATATGGCCTAGAGCCTCTCTTTCTTTGCATTCCCGGTGAGGGAACAGAGCTGGCACCAGAGAACAACGGGACAATGTTCTGTGTTGTCTGTCCAGCCTGTAGGATGAAGGGGGAGACTGGACCACTGTGGAGAATGAAGCACGGTGAGAAGTAGCCTCGGAGAGGTCTTGTTCCTCTGTTCCTCTGTGAACAGTTCCTGAGTAAGGCCCACATACTTCAAATGTGTGCAGATGGACATGGGGAGGCTAGAGGAGTGGTAGGGAGGAAGTAGGGGCACAGATACCTAATGAATACTCACTGTATGCCAGGCCTATATTGCCATTTGTGCAAGTCAAATGAAAACCAAAAACAAGATACCAGCATGACTGAGATCTAGTGAAGGCCAGCATCCTCATCCAAGGCCATCTTCTCCCTGGAGCTGTACATGATAGAGGAACAAGGGATAATCTTCCTTCCTTCCTTCCTTCCTTCCTTCCTTCCTTCCTTCCTTCCTTCCTTCTTTCTTTCTTTCTTTCTTTCTTTCTTTCTTTCTTTCTTTCTTTCTTTCTTTCTTTCTTTTTCAGGGTCTCATGTAGCCCAGGCTTGTCTCAAACTCACTATGTAGTTGAAACTGGCCTTGAATTCTTGCTCCTACTATCCACCTCCCAAGTGCTGAAATTATAGGCATACACCCTCACATCTGCTTTAGGGTCTTCTCTAAAGGCACTGGTCCCATTGTTAAGGACTCTGTCCTCATTGCCTAATCACGTCTCAAAGTCACTGTCCCTCAGTTTCGCAGGGAGTTAGAATGTTAGTTACTTTTCTGTTGCTGTGATAGAACCCCATGATGGAGACAACATATAGAAGAGTTTATTTGGGCTTATGATTCCAGAGGTTAGAGTCCATGATGGCAGAAGCAGAGGCAACAGGGGTGGAGGCTGGAACAGCAAGTTGAGAGCTCACATCTTGAACCATGAGCAGGAAGCCAAGAGTGCAAACTAACACTGTCTGGAGTCTTGAAACTCTGAAAGCCTGCCTCCAGTGGTGTAATTCTTGAACAAGACCATACCCAAGCCTTCCCATAGCAGCACCTACTGGGGACCAAATATTCAAATATCTGAGCCTATGAGGGACATTCCCATTCAAACCTCCAGAGTCAGTAATCTTAGGGGTGAAAGCTTTCAATACAGGACTTTAGGGACCACAGGGATTTACCTGACCAGGACTTCACTCCAGGCTTATATGATATTCTGAAGAATGATTCTCTGAGATAGCCTTAAGTATAGTAGATGGAAGTCTTTTGAAGTGATAATCATAGTGTACTACAATTCCCAAAATAATTGGGCGAGCTAGGAGTCACAATTTCCATCTTACAGATGAGGAATTTTGAGCAACTTGCTGGATGTCACACAGGTGGTAGTGACAGAGAGGCACTGTGAACCAACATATGCCCTTCCAAAGCCTGCACTCTAGTCAAAGCCTGCACTCTAGTCAAAGCCTTTACTCTGTTGTGCTTTAGGGCTGCTCTCCCTCTCTACACTGGCTTCAGTTGCCCCCAAAGCTCAGTCCTTTCTTTGACCAAGGACTCCCCAACTTCCCTTTCAGTTTCAGAAATGAACTCAGCCTTACCCAGACACAACCAAAACATGACCGCTATAATTGGAAAACCTATGACCAAAATTGACCTAATGGTCTCCTCATGTGTTCGACACCCTGTTCTCAGAAGCCAGCACCATCATCCTCTCTGATTTGCATTTTTCTGCATGGCTCTCTTTGCTTCTTCTGAACTCTTTTCCATTCTCTTTTCAGACAGTCTCCATACATAGCCCAGGCTGGCCTGGAACTCACTCACAATCCTCCTGCCTCAGCCTCCTCAAGCACTGAAATCACAGGTAAGAACCAACATACCTAGGTGCCGTGCTTTGTTGAGTCATTCCTGGTTCTGCCTCCAAAGCTCAAATCTCTCCCATTGTTCCATTTATATCCCTTGTCTACATTATCTCAAGGGCCATATGAGGCTTCCACCCTGGCATCCTTCCAATCTGGTCCTCATTGTGGTCCTCTTCGATCACTTGTTGGCTTAGATGATTTCCGATCACTCTTCAGAGAACAGTCAAAATCTCTGCTGTGGCCTGTAGGTCATGTTATGTTCTCCTTTGCATGTATACAGCCACCTGCATGGTTTTACTTCTCTGCACCTGCCACCTCTATGACTAATCCTTTCATTATTATCTCTTTGAGGTTGAGTCTGGACCTCGCATTCCACCGTATGTTCTGTCTGTGCCGACTGGAGCAAGAGGCAAGAGGACTGTTTCTGTGACAGTCTTGATTGTAAATCTTTATGTGTCTGTGTCATCCGTTGAACTCTGTGTTCCTTTGAGAGGAGCTGGGCTAGAGACCAAGTCGGTCTGACCTCAGAAGCTAAATTTCCTAACTTCTGCAGCAGGATGTGAAATAGGAAAATAATTATGTCGGTGAGGAAACTAACGCCTGGAGAGGTAACGTAAATCTTCTCAACACCTCACAGAGCCAGAGCAAAACCTCTAGCTTTCTTGATTGACAGCCTGACTGCTAAACTTTGTGAAGTCTCTGAACTCTCTGTCATAACACGGTACTTGGTGAGGCGACACCAGAGAATGCTGCCTGGAGACAGTCCTAAGCCGTGCAGTCTCTGCCTCTCTTCTGGAAGCCTCTCTGTCCCTCACAACTTTTCTTTTTCCTTTTTATTTTCCTTTCTTTTCTTCTTTCTTTCCTACCTTACTTCATTTCTTCCTTCCTTTTCTGAGAAAAGGCTTTTTTGGGTAACCCTACCTGTCCTGGAAATCACTCTGTAGACAAGGCTGGACTTGAACTCACAGATCCCCCTGCCTCTGCCTCCAGAGTACTAGGATTAAAGGCACGTGCCACCACCTACCGGCCCTGTGCTATTTTTCAATGCTTATTCACATCCTATTTGTTAAGATGAGCTCTGCAGGGCCAGAGAGCTGACTCAGTAGTTAAGATTGGTCCTGCTCTTTCAGGTGACCGGAGATCAGTTCCCGGAACTCACGTCAGACAGCTCTCAACCACCTGTCACTTCTGCATCAGGGGATCTGATACAGTCTTCTGGAGTTAGAGAACACCTGCACACATGCTCACACACGCACACACACACTGAGATCTATAAAACCCCATTTCCATATAAATGTTTTGTTCCAACCTCCTAGATCATGGCATTACCCTTCCTGGAATTTTTATTTTTATTTTATTTTTATTTTTTTTTGGAATTTTTAATTAGGAAAAAAATCCACAGTGGTGCTTCACTGCCCTCATAATTCCATAATTTATAAAACAGTGTTTACATACGTTTTAGAACATGTCTGTCTTTATTAATAGGATCCATAGCTGCTATTTAGATACACAACGATCATCGTCAGGTCACAGATGAGGAACCCGAGAATTACAGAAGCATTACATACTTCTGAGAATTACATACAGAGAATTACATACTCGCTTATGCTGCAGGGGTGGAGGGGCTGGTCCTCACCCTCGCCCTCGCCCTCGCCCTCGCCCTCACCCTCGTCCTCTAGTTTTGATCGCCATATTCCTTTAGTATCTTTATACGTTCTTTTTGCATTTTTATCTTTTAGAATGAAACCCAGAAAACCAGTTACAGTGACACCAGAGGTTCTAGTCCCCAGGACTCCCTCCAGGGAGGAGAGGAAGGCTGTGAACCTGGAGGCCCAAGCCAGCCTGGCCCACGTAGGAAGAACTCCATCTCAAAATAACTCAAAATAAAATACTTTAAGGAGAAAAATATATTAGGAGTTAGAGAGATGGCTCTCTAGTTAAGAGCACTGGCTTCTCTCTCATAGGGTCCAGTTTCAAATCCGAGCACCACAGGGCTGCACACATCCTTCTATAACTCCAGTCTCAGAGCCCTGTCCTGCTTCCGAGGCGTTATGAAATGTCACAACACCTCGGATGGTTATGGAGAGGAGACCCAAAACCTGTGGGGGATGCCAAGGGCTCCTGAGCCTGTGGCATGTAAGTATGACCCTTGCTTGCCCCATCTGACACTGGGGTCTGGCCAGGGCCTGGTAGGCTGGTGCTGGACCTTCCCTGCCATCTCTCTTTATTGTCTGTGAGCTGCAGGTAGACCAGAGGCTCCTAGACACAAGTGCAAGCCATGTGGATTTCCTTAAAGAGCAAAACAAAAGCAGAGTGGAGACCGCTTTCTCTCCCCAACTTTTAACTACACAAAATATTCACAACAGAAAATCTAAAAATAAAAAATAAAAATAAAAACTAGACAAGCATTAAATTTTTTTTTTCTCTACTCATTCTTGCCTCCCAAGCAAAGGGCAATCACTTCTTATGTTAGTGTCTATCCCCATAGTATTTGTTATGTCTCTAAACAAAAAATACATACATCCCTACCTGCACAAAAATTAAAAGCACTGCATTGTTGGTGTCCTGTCCTGAACTTGCTTTGTAGACCAGACTAGCCTGGAACTCACAAAGATCCACCTGTTTCTAAACCCCCTCCACTGCATGCTGGGATTACAGGTGTGTGCCAGCGCATCTAATAATGGGTGGGGGTTGTTGTTGTGTTTTGTTTTTGTTTCATTTTTACTAGCAGTAAAACACAAACATTTTTCAAGGCAAACAATTAGATGTCCCATTATACAAATCTACCATAATTTATTTAACTAGCTTTCTGACATTTAAGCGCCCCCCTCATACGTTTTCCAATTTTTAAATTTGTTTTTTTTTGTGTGTGTATGTGTGTGTATACGGCTGTTTTACCCGAGGGTATGTCTGCGCACCATGTACAGGCAGGACCTGGGGAGGCCAGGTGATGGTATTGAATCTCCAGGGACTGGGGTTACAGGTGGCAGTGAGCCTCCATGTGGGTGCTGGAATCCCAGTCCTCTGGGAGAGCAGCCAGTGCTCTTACCTGTTGAACTCTGTCTCCCTTTCCTACTGTCGTTTTTGATGTGAGCTCAGAAACTCCAATCTCCATTCATAATCTCTGATTATAATCTTTACATAAATCTGGAGGGGAGCAGGAAGGGCTGTGGCTTGTGTCAAGCAGATGAAAACACTCATCGGCACACAGGGCCTCCCTGCCCCTTTCTAGGCAAACACTCTGCCACAAAGCTGAACCCCAGCCCACCTCTTATTTTGACACAGGCCCATACTAAGTTGCCCAGGCTAGCCTTGAAGCCCACTCTGTGTAGACACAGTCCAGGCAGGACTTGTCCCTATGATCTCCTTGCCTCAGCCTCCCAGATAGCTGGGATTACAGGCCTAGTTTAACCCCTGGTCTCAGTTTAGTCAGACCAACTCAATTTCCACGTGCTATTCCAAACAGAATTTCCATCAAGATAAGGTTTCCGTGACTTCTCCAGCGGCTGACAATGTGCTCTATCACCCTCAGCTCAGGAAGATGATTTAATATTGCTGCTGCCTCTCTTTTTCCTTGCTTGCATCCAAAGGAAGATGTTGCAAAGGTGTTTGCTTCTCTGGCCTCCAGATAGGTTCAACTATATAACAGTTTCTAGTTGTGAGAGGCTGAGGAGATGGCTCAGCCAACTAGTAAAGCCCCAGCACTGTTGGGGGAGGGGACAGATTTTTGTCTAAAACGTCCAGTGTAAAGTGATAGATGAAGACACCTGTCATTGACCTTTGGCCTCTACACACAGCTGCACATATGTGTATGTGTGTACCTGTGTACAGACAGACATATAGACAAATGTGCACACACACATAAACATACATATTCATTCTAATTAAGTCTGAGTTTGCTGCGATGTTCAAGGATAATAAAAACAAAGGGCATTGTCTCTGTCACCTTTCTACCTTGCATATTGCTGTCCTGACAGGAACTTCGGCAGCCATTTTGAGAATATGAGTAAAAGGCCACGAGAATCAAGGCCAGCAGCTGCTCGCTGCTCGCTTCTGCGTGTCCTCTTACATGAGAAATGTATCCCCACTGAAAATCTTGTAACTTGACATGATAGTGACATGATACCTCCAATATCAGCACTTGGGAGACCGAGGCAGGAGCTTCATGAATCTGAGGCCTCCTTGGTCTTGTGGTTTGATGTGAAATGTCCCTGGTATGCTCATGTGTTTGGATATTTTGTCTTCAGCTGTTTGGAAAGGTTGCAGAAGCTTTAGGAAGTGGGCTTTCTCTGGAGAAAGTGGGTCACTGGGGGTGGGTCTTGAGGCTTTGTAATATAGCCACACTTCCGGTACAGGCTGTGCTTCCTGATTTTCCATGCTCTGTAACCAGCCAGCTTCCTGCTCTGGCTGCTGTGCCTTCCCCACCATGATGGATTCTATCTCACAGCTGAACTATAAGCTCAGATAAACACTTTTCCCTTTATATTGCTTTTGCTGAGGTATTTTATTATATTATCAGAAAAGTAACTAACATATTAGGCTACAAAACAAGACCCTGTTTTGAAAAAGGTTTTATACACACACACATATATGTATATGTATAGGCATGGTGGTACACATCTTTAATATCAGGACTCAGGAGGCTAAGGCAGGTAGTTCACTGTTATTTTCAGGTCGGCCTGGTCTATAGTGAGTTCTGGGTAGCCAGGGATACACAGTGAGACCCTGTTTCAGAAAAAATACAAAGTAATTTAGATGAATTCCTTGCACCTAATATCTCCAAAAGAAAAATCCAAAAGAAGAAAGTATGTATTAATGCATACATTAGATAATTTGCTCATTATAGTTTTCTAAACTTAAAAAAAAACTAAAATTAATTTTTTGTTTGTTTGTTTTGTTTTTCATGGGTTTCTCTGTGTAGTCCTGGCTATCCTGGAACTCACTCAGTAGACCAGGCTAGCCTCTAAGTCAGAGATCTGCCTGCCTCTGCCTCCTGAGTGCTGGAATTAAAGGTGTGCCCCACCATGCCCAGAGCTAAAATTAATTATAATCTATGCGCAAGATGGACTGGACCTGATTGAGATGGATAATTATAAAGCTTCCTCCCCATCAAGACAGAAACTTCACTGTGTGCTGAGATTCGTGACCCGCCGACTTCAGGCTCCCTGCAGCCGGCACTATGGTATACATCAAACAACACATTCTGAAATCTTTATGTCCTCCTGGCCCACCAACAATTAAAATACTAAAATACGTATTGCATCCATGTAAATAGAACCCAGCTGCTTATGATAACCAGTCACCGTTTAAGAAACTGGATAAAGCAGCCTATAAAAGCCACATTCTGAGTCACTTTTTGTGGCATACCTCCTTTTGGGTGGCATGTGCCTCTGGCCTCTGCATTGGGAAGCTGGGCTAGAGGAGTGACTTCACTGGGTGTGGGTTCTAGCCTGGACTGTAGCAGGTTCACGTCTCAAAACAAAGCAAGTGAGCAAAACAATAAAGCAAATGTTCTGCATCATGTGGCCTGAATAACATGAGCCTCCACCGAGTAGCAGCTGCTGTGTGGTGGTCAGCGGATCCACACTGGTCCTCTAAGATGACTCGCAGCAACACCCTGTGATCAAAGGGGGTGGGAGTGGGGTGAGAGGATCAGGCAAGTCACACCAGGGACTAAATCTTAAAGAATATGTAAACGGGGCCTGGAGAAATGGCTCAGCCAGTGATTAAGAGAACGAGAACGGGCTGCTCCCCTAAAGGACCCAGGTTCAACTCCCAGCATACACATGGCAGCTCACAATTGTCTGTAACTTCAGTCTCAGGGGATCCATGGCACCATGCAAGCATGTGGTGCACATATATATGCATGCAGACAAAATACACATAAAATAAATACATCTTTTAAAAAATATGTACATAGGAATGGGCATGATGACACACACCTGTAATCCAGCACTTAGAAGGCTGAGGCAGAAAGGTCTCAGGTTGAGGGCCAATCTAGGCTGGGTAGGAAGATTCAGAGTGAGGCCTGGTGCCAAACACCTTTAGTCCCAACACTCAGGAGACAGAGGCAGGCAGACCTCTGTGAGTTCGAGGCCAGCCTGGTCTATAAAGCAAATCCAGGGCAGCCAGAGCACTGTTACACAGAGAAACTCTGTCTCAAAAACCAAACACACCAAACCAAACCGAACCCTTGGTGGCTAGCCGGTGGTGGGGCATACCTTCAATCCCAGCACTTAGGAGGCCAAGAGAGAGAGAGAGAGAGAGAGAGAGAGAGAGAGAGATCTATGAGTTTGAGGCCAGCCTGGTCTACAGAGTGAATTCCAGCACAGCCAGGACTACATACAGAGAAACCCTGTCTCAAAAAAAACAACAATAACAGGAACAAACAATTTGGGCAGGCAGTGGTGGTGCATGCCTTTAATCCCAGCATGAAGGAGGTAGAGGAAAGCAGCTGAGCCTCAAACCAGCCTGGTCTACATAGAGAGCTTCAGGCCAGGCCTTTCCGTTAGTGCCCAAGACTCCCAATTTGGGAGTCCCCACAAATGTGTGTAGATATGGCAAGTAGGTCTCATCACCAGTTATAAAGCAAAGACCTAGATTCTTTAGCCCCACCTCCTGCTTCCTGTTAAAGCCCTACTGTCAATCAGACTTTCTGTCCTTTGGTTTAGATTAGAAGCCTGTGACAGTGCTGGATGTGGCTGAAGGTCGCTTTCCTCAGCAGGGCCCCATGCCTGTTTCTGTCCTGTGACCTGTGGTGTGGCTCCAGCTAGGTGGCCTCCTGGAGCTCTGGTCCCAGGTTCTCTAGCGTCTTCGAGCCTCAGCTATTTTTAGGGCACATGCTTTTTGCTTCAGATAGTCCAGGCTAGATTCCCCTGGGGATGGCCTCTGCCCTAATTATTACGCATCCAACCTAGCAGTTCCACAACAGTTCTGCTGCATTTCTGAAATTGCAAAGAGCATATTTTAAAAATCTGCTGCCCTAGGATAAACTCCTTGGAATGGAATTAAGGGACAAAGGTACAAATAGCTTAAAGTTTCTTGATAATTGTTGCCAAATAGCATTCCAAAAATATTGTGTAAAGTTACCTAACCACAAGCATTGTTCTACTCTTTGATGCACAGTGGCCACTATTGAAATGTTAATTGAGCACATGTTTAAAGCAAACAAACAAACAAAAAAACCCCAATGCTTTGCCTTGTGTTGGCTTATGGCTAACATTTCAACTCACACAGCTGCTCGAGCTTTAATTTCTTATCTTTTGATAAAGATTTTGCCTAGCTTAGATATTTGCCCCCTCAACGCTTGCTACAAACATTTTTCCTAGTCTATTCTCCTTCTTGTCTTCTAACTTCCCTGTGCAATGAGATCTATTCATCTTCTCCTTTGTGATTGCTTCTTTTGCTTCCATGTTCCCAAACACACCTTTCCTTCCCAGATCTGATAGTGACTTTAATTTCCTGCCACTTTTTCTGCAATTCGGCTTCTTATGCAGGTAAGTCTTTACTCTGGCTGATCTCTTTGTGTGAGAGAGCGGCAGAAACATCAGAGTCTAAATTATTACACTGGGGCGAAGAGTCATGTGAGCGTGTGAACAAGCCAGGCTTCTGGGCATTTTGTTGTTTTGTTTTGCTTTGTTTGGGGTTTTTTTGTAAGAGGAAAAAATTTCCAGGGAGCCCAGGCCTTGTTGTTAAGGGAAATATGAGTAAAATGAAGAAAGAACTTTACACAATTGAGAGAGAAACATGGGGGTGGGGGTGGGGTGAGGGAGGGACAGAGACAAAGAGAAGTGACATATCAGAGAGTCAGATGCCTGGAAGGGGCAGGCAGTGGTGGCAGGAAGGACGTCCCTTTGCCCTTCTGCTGCCATCTGTTACGGTTCAGCCCATCCCTGGATGCTATACCAAATTCTCCTTTACACCCATTGTCTCCAGGTCCGTGTGATCTCAGGAGCAAAGGAGAAAATCTCTTTCTTGTCCCTGGCAGCCCTCCAGGGTCTGGTTTTGGCCGTTCAGCCCGTGAAGGAGGAGTTTATGCGTGTGAGTCTCTCTTGGGCGGTAGGGAGGCTGCGCAGTCTGTATCTCACCACCTGACCTGGAGGCCCCAGTCTTCCGCCCACGTCCCCTCCAATCTCTGTCTTCCTCTAAGCTTCGTTACACATCTTTCCAGTGTTCTCGTCAGCATACAGTGTTCTCACAGCCGTTGTTGGGAGATGGGGTTTGGTGTTTGAGACGTGAACACTCATTCATTGAACTCCCGTTGTAAGTAAGGCACTGGGTAAGGCCCTCAGTATAGCTAACTTTCGCTCAATTCTCACAGTGGCCTGTTGAAGCATGGTCCTTATCGAGGGGTTAAGGAACTGCCCTGCGATAAAGGGTAGATCTGGATTTAGAATCTTTGTCCTAAAAGTAACTTCAAATCTTACAGTTCTTTTCCTTTCTATCAAGATAGTGGATTTAGGGTTGAGGAGTAGCTGAGTGGCAGAGCACCTACCCAGAATGCTTAGGGCTCTGCACCATTAAGGAGTGGCAGGAGGAGAAGGCTCTCATATGCTTTTTCTGCGGTACCAAACTGCTGTTGTCTTGGTCTTTTTGGGGTGTCTGGGATATCACCGAGTTATACAGGCACACCTTGAACTTGCAGCCCTCTGGCCTCAGCCTCCTAGGCAGCTGCAACTACAGGCCTGCCAACCAGACGAAGCCCAGACTACCTTTTGAGAAACCTTTTACTAGGGTTGGTAAGATAACTCTGAGCATAAAGGTGATGGCTGCCAAGCCCAGTGACCTGAGTTCAATCCCCCAGGACCACAGTGGAAGGAAGGAGAGAACTAACCACTGAGAGTTGTCCTCTGACCTCCATATACATGCTGTAACACGTGTACAGACACACACACACACACCACCACCACCACCATCATCATCACTATCATCATCATCATCAAATAAAAATAATAATACAAACTGCATACGTTCAGTGGTATATGCCTATAGTCCTAGCTGCTCAGGTGAAGCAGAGGATTTGTCTAGCCTCAGGAGTTTGAGAGCAGCCTTAGCTACATAGCAAGACTTTATCTTAAAGATAAAGAGGGAAGAGCAGTGGTCAAGAGCCCTTACTGCTGCTCCTGCAAAGGACCTGAATTTGATTGCTAGCACCCGTGTTGGATGGCTCACAACTGCTTGTAACTCCGCCTTCAGAGGGATCTGGCCTCCCTGGATGACTGCACTCATGTGCAATTCTGCACATGCATAGACACAGTTAAAACTAAAATAAACCTGCCAGGCAGTGGAGGCACACGCCTTTAATCCCAGCACTTGGGAGGCAGAGGCAGGCAGACCTCTATGAATCTGAGGCCAACCTGATCTACATAGCAAGTTTCAGGACAGCCAGGATGACACAGAGAAACCCTGTCTCAAAAAATAAAATAAAAAAACTAAACTAAACTAAACTAAATCTTTAAAAATGGTGGTGGTGGTGGGGAATTCGGTACAGTGGCACATGCCTGAAATCCCAATATACAGAAGCCTGAGGCACGAGGATAGGCCAGCCTAGGCTAGATAGTGAGTTCCAGGCCTACTTGGGCTAAGAGTGAGACCCCATCTCAAAATAACAAAACAACAGAAACAAAGTGTATGGCTGGGTAGGGGAAAACACTTATATTTTATAGGTGAGACAGGACAGAACAGCTTTTATTTTAGAAGCGAAGGTCTTGGAGTGCTTCCTGTTGTCTGGGGCTCCTCAGCACCCGTCTGCCATTCTTTTCACAGTACCTCCTGTGCGGTATCTATTCCTCCCTCACTTTCAGTTCAGATGGCTTCTGTAAGACACCTCTATCTCCAGGTGCTGCTAGAGAACTCTCCAGAAAGCAGTGGCTCAGACCACATTGTAGCAGTTTTTTGTTTTGTTTGTTTGTTTTGTTTTTTGTTTTTTGTTTCCGGCACAATGGGCTCAGGGTGGCCAGTGAGAGCCAAGAAAATTCATGTCTAGTCCTGAGTGCTTGTACGTGTACTTGTTTTGCTGTTTTTATTGTTGTTTTTTTGATTAGTATGGAAGGAAACAGTTGAGAGAGGGGATCTCCCTTTGTGCTAGAAACTGCCTAGAACAAATGTCAAAAGGAAAAAGAAAAAGTGGCCCCAGAGCATTGTGGGTTTGGACAGCAGTATCATTTTTAAGTATTACTCTTAAATCTGAAACTCCAGGGGTAGAGCCCAGCAGGTGAGCTGATTCATACTGTAGGGTGAGAACCACAGGCTAAGAGGAAAGAATGGGAGTGGAGTCATGTTGTTTCAGACTGCAGGAGCCCAGAGACCTGAGTTAGAAAAAGAGAGAGAGAGAGAGAGAGGCCTGGAGACATTCTCAGAGTTCCTGGTTTACTGCAGTACCTGTGGGGGGTCTCTCTCTCTCTCTCTCTCTCTCTCTCTCTCTGTCTCTCTGTGTATGTGTGTGTGTATGTGTGTGTCTTTCTGGGTCCCAATTCTCAACTGCTTCAGAACTTGGTGAGAAGAGAGCTCTTACTTGGTGAATTCCTTAACGTTCAGCCCTGATGAGTCCTGGAAGATAGCATAGTAGATCTATGTGGGCCCTTCCCTTCTAACATTTGTAGGGGAAGGGAAAATGGCTTCTCTCTACTCAGTTTGGCTGGATACAAACTGACATAAGACAGATTAACAGGGGGAAAAACATACTTAGCTGGTCGTGGTGATACAGACCTGTAACCTCAACATTTAGAAGATGGAGGCGGGAAGATCAATTCTAGGCTACCCTTGGCTACATAAGAGGTTGAGGAAAGCCAGGGCTATCTTATATCCTGTCTCAAAACACCACCACTACTACCATCACACCAACAACAAAGAAAAAAATTGAGGTTAAAGAGATGGCTCAACAGTTAAGAGCACTGTCTGCTCTTCCAGAGGACCTGGGTTCAATTTCTAGCACCCACATGGTCACTCACAACTTTCTGTAACCCCAGTTCCAAAGAATATGACACCTGTAGTGATAATTTTGTAATTAAAAAAAAAAGCAGAAATATTATGGGGATATGCTTTAATTTTAATCTTAGGTGTGGGGGTATGAGGTTGCATCACAGCAGGTGACTGTGATTTGCCTCATGCTCCAGCAGAGATGTGATTTTGCCAGCTGCAGATCGTTTCTAGAAGCAAGTGTGTGACATTTGAAATTCTGGGGACTCTTGAGAAGGTATATAAATGCTATTACCCTGAGAGGGGGTGTGGCTGTTGCTCCCTTTCCTCCTGGTTGCTGATGTTGCTATTTGCTGTTGTTGCAGTTTGATGTGGTTTGTCAAGAGGTCTTATGCAAAGAGACTAGAAGAGGAAATTGAATATTCTGAAAGCAAATATCAAACTTACCCCAAGGAACTAGATGCCCCTAATCAGCAGGAAGTAGTCTAAGGATAACAATGCACCCTTTCCCCTCTGTCCTTTCCCTCCTACCTAGTATTGGGGGGATTAGAAGGGTGGAATAAGGGTGGAGAAGGGTGGAAGAGAGAAAAAGGAACCCACAAAGTAGCAAACAATGGTTACAAGTGGCACCCAGAGGAGCAGGTAGGCAGAATGGGAAATCTGGTGTCAAATGCCATAGAGGAAAGGGAGGGAGGGGGGAAGGGATGGTTTACTGTGGATGCTACCACTGGGCTACCCTCTGCTTTGCTCCCTTTCGGGGGGCAGGTGTTTTGTTTTTTTGTTTGTTTGTTTGTTTGTTTTGTTTTTCTCTTCCTATATATTGCTCAAAAAAGTTTGGGAGGATGGCTGAGCAGATGGAAAAATTGCTGGTGGAAATGAAGAGACCTGAGAAACAAGGCAGAAATGGGAAAACCAAAAGGGTCACTCTACTCTCTCATTTTTGAAAAGGTTGTAGAGTTGGCTGTGCCACTGGAGAGGTTCTGAGTGAACGTGGAAGCACTTGGGAAGCGAGTAGTGTCAGGAAAGGGAGAAATAAAAGGCTCAGACCCAGTGACTGAGCCACAGAGTGCGAGTTTCCCCCCAGGAGGAAAGAGGGAAACTGTCCTAGAAGACAGATCACGTCCAGTCTGGTGCAGCACGCTTTTGATTTCCAGTCCCTGCAGCTCCTGGCAGGAGCAGTTTGGGTGGCCAAGAAGAGGAGGAGGCTGTTCAGGGCAACAGGGTTTTTGAAAGAAAGGGTTAATTTCAAGCCAACTGTGCTGCCCGAGAGAGAGGAGCCTGGAATTGCAAAATCACCATCACTTTCCCCAGTAATCATACGGTACATGCCTGCTAAGAGGGCAGATTGTGATTATGATGAAATGGGGTGACTTCCTATAGAAATTATAAATCTGAGGCATTTTAAAGAGTCCATGATGTCTTTATGACATGCATTCACCTATGTAAAACAAATTCTAAGTAACTGGGCTACTCAAAATAAAGACTGGAAGGGGCTGGAATAGCTGTGTTAGAGGCCGTTCAGCAGTTGAAATGGTTAATGTGGTGGAGGGAGGAAGCCGTGAATACTGAGCAGTGAAACAGAGCAAGGGTAATGAATACTGTCAAAGATCAGTTGCTGGGTGAAGAGCAGTACTCTGACCTACAAGAACAGATTCGATTTGATGAAGCTACCATAGAATAATGTTGCTTAGCAGCTTTAAGAGCTTGGAGCAAATTTGAGGAACCTGGGAAAAGGTCCACCTCCTTTACTAAGATTATACAAGGCTCTGCAGAAGCCTTCACTGATTTCTTTCTTTCTTTCTTTTTTCTTTCTTTCTTTCTTTCTTTCTTTCTTTCTTTCTTTTTACACAAAGATTGGTCTCAGCTGAGAACAAAGCAGTATCAGACCCTGGATCAAGACAGGTGTTGATAGAAAGCTTGGTATATTAAAATGCAAATACCAAACATAAATAAATGATTAGGTTGTTAAAGGTTCGAGTAGCACCTATGAACAAATGGATAAGGGAAACAATTAATATTGGTTCTCATGTACGCCATGCTGTTATCATAAGTCAAGCTATAGCTAAAGGTCTCAGATATCAAAATGCCCTGTGCTTCAACGGTGGGAAGTCTGACCAAGCTGCTAATGGTCGTAGATCTCAGCATGTCTGGCGTGTTAACTGCCAGAATATGGTACTTGTGCTGAAAAAGTGAACAAGTCATTCTAGTGGCGATGGGTTTTCTGAGCATAGTCCAGAAAGAAGGCCAAGGCTTCCAGGAACGTTCAGGCAATGTGGTAAGGGCTGCCGTTGGACCAATGAGGGCCAGGCTGCTGGGTGGTGTGTCGGTGCTTGAAGTGGAAGCAGATGAAAAAATGGTAGGGTTCGGCTTCACTTGGCACTCCTGAAGACCTGGACATTTCTGATAAAACTTTTTTGATGCATCTTCCTTCTCCAATTCACTCCAGGGGGACAGTTTATGATGAAACTAGGGGTGAAATGACACATGCTCCTGAGGAAGGTATTGATATACATCATAAAAAACAATCTCGGGCTGTGCCAATTGTCTAAACACAAGACATAACAGGAATTGAGTTTTCAAATTGATAAGGGGAACACTGCTGAAATACAAACAGTCCTACCTTCAAAATGGTTGACGGGCAAGCCAGTATCAGACTGAATATGGGCGACATATAGTTCTATTTCTTATCGCCTGTTGCAGTTGCATAAATAACAAAGTTAATTCTGAATTATCAGGAATAAATTTAGCAGTTTATGTATGTAGAACAACTCTTTTGCATATTGAGAGTCAGTAGTTATATTAAGAGATTCATTAAAAATCTAATAATACCATAAGGATTGTATACAGCTCTGATTTTTGAACTGAAGTATAAAGACTGAATTACTTTGCTTATTTTGTTTGACTTATAGCCTGCCATTCTCAACTTATTTGCATCAGTACAGAATGTAGGTGCTTCAGGAACTGGCATCCCTTTACAATACATGAGAGAATCCAATTAGTTCTTTTTATAAACTGAAGACGCTTGCTTTTGTGATATTTGTTGTTAATTTCTCACAAATAGTTACTACAAGCTCTTTGCCAATCTTCATTGATTACTCATAATGACATGATCTCAGCATTAGTAAAAGGCACTATGATTTTGGCCGGTTTGTTCCTGTCAACTGATATAGTCTTATTGTATATTTTTTATGGTTAAGTCATAAGTTTTTCGTATGTAAGTCTTTAATTTTATTCACTTTGTTTGTGGGCTAAGAAAATCTATTCCATAATACTCTTGCCTTTGTACAATGAGCCCAGTAGAAGAATGAGTTGAAGGCAAAATAACAAAAATACAACCAAGTTTGGGATCTACTCGATATACACATGAATCTTGTAGCCTCTGTTCTACCAGAGGTAACTTTCTCCCTCAAGTGTTAACCATCTTGGACTCTCGAGTGGCCAATCCAGTGGCGCTCTACATGCAGGTGGAACACCGACGCATATAAAAACAAATAAATCTTTTTTAAAATCATTTTTTAAAAAAGAAAACTGTGTGTGTATGTGTGTGTGTGTGTGTGTGTGTGCGCACATGCTCGAATGCATACACAGGAATGCGGTCTTGGTGCTATGATGTCAGAGGACAACCTCAAGTGTTGGGGGAAGGGGGCTGGTTTTTTGAGACAGGGTTTCTCTGTGTAGCCTAGGCTGTCTTGGAACTCTCTTTGTAGACCAGGCTGTTGTTGAACTCGTGGAGATCTGTCTTTGCCTCCAGAATGTTGAGATTAAGGTGTGCATCACCACTGCCTTCTGCCTTATTTGATTCATGGTCTCTTTGTTGTTGTTGTTGTTTCCCTCGGCACATCCAGGCTAGCCGGCCCACAGGCTTCTGGAAATCCTCCTCTTTGTCTCTATCATCCCCTGTGAAGGAGTTCCATTTGTCCATGCTGTATGTCCACCTTTTATTTGGGTTGTGAGGATTTCAACTCAGATACTCACACTTGTATGAATGTTTTCACCCACTGAGCCATCTCCTCAGCCCAGGAAATTGTATTCAGTTACATATCTATGCATGGAATTAAGTCGAACAAAACACCAGTCTCAGAAAGGAAAGGGACTGGGAGCTGGGAAGAGGAAATGTTTTGTGTTACGGGAGGGTGATGGCTGATATGAGGGGTATAAAAGCTCTCTTGCTGTGCAGACACCCTCAGGCAAAAACACATTCGGAGGACAGAGTTCTCTGTTTTAAAGATGTGATTGACTTATCTTATTCCATGCTTATGGGTTTTTTGCCTCCTGTATGTATTGTGCCAGACATATGTATGCCTAGTGCTTGTGGAAGCCAGAAGACAGCTTCAGATCTCCTGGAACTGGAGTTATGGAAGGTTGTAAGCCACCCTGTGGGTGATGGGAACTGAACCCTGGCTTTCTGCATAGAGCAACAAGTGCCCTTATGGCTGAGCCATCTCTCTAACCCCAGGAGTTCTCTTCTTAATTCAGATCCTTCCCCCAAGGAGATTTTCTCTCTAGATGCAAATTTCTTTTACAAAACAGATTTGAAAGCTTCTCCCATGCCTGCAGTGTCTCAGAATAACCAGCTTAAAATATGCCAGTGGTGTACTATATTTGGGGATAGCATATTCTACTCTACTGCAGTCATCTTTTGGGGTGGCGCGTCCTGAGTCCCAGCACATTCTAGCACTCCTTATCCCTGTCCTCTCTCCTGGGAACCGGGGAGCTATTGGGAGCAAACCTTGTTTGTTCTCCATTGCCGTGGCACCCTCGGGAGGCTGGCAGCCCATCCCCAGGGCCCCTGGGGCACAGGAGGACCGATTGCAATCACAGAGCATTTCCTTTCAGTCTGTCCTAAAACAGAGTCCTTCTGTGGGACAGGAACAGGGCCCAGAAACTAGTGCATTGGAAGAGCCTCCCAGTAAGGGCCTACCTTACTGGGTTACCAGTTCCTGCCCGCTAACCTCAATCCAAAGAGTGGCTCCTGAGGGTCTGCCCTAGGTCCTGGGAACTAGAGGTGTCAGCCCGTCATTTGAAGGAAGAAAAGACTTTCCTTCCCTTCTTCACATTATTTGCCCTTTTTTTGAGTTCGCACAGCTTTAAAGCAGCTACCCTTTACAGACACTGGAAAAGGTGTGACTCTAACAAGGACCTCCTCAAAGCTATAAAACCCAGGGGTTATAGCCAGCTCAGTTTTAAGGGCTCAGTCTCCTAGAGCTGCAGACACACCTCTCCATGGAAATCTGTGACAAAAAGACAGAGGCATCAACACATTTCAGCCTCAGGGATGGAGGATCTAAGCTATATTCTGGTTCAACAAGATAGCTCAGCCAGCTAAACACTCGCGGTGCGAGTCTGGTGACCTGAGTTCAATCCCTTGGGCCCATGTAAAGGTAGAGGAAAGAACAGATGCCACAGCGTTGCCCTCTGACCTCCACTTGAGCACTGTGGCAGGGGTGCACCCTCAGCCACACACACATATATACAACAATAATAAACAAGATAAAGTTTTTTTAATATCCTTCCCCTACCCCCAAAGAAGCTGGGCGTGGTGGCGCATGTCTTTGATCCCAGCACTCAGGAGGCAATGGCAGGAGGATCTTGGAATTTGAGGCCAGCCTCGTCTACACAGTGAGTTCCAGGACAGCCAGGGCTACACAGAAAATCTGTTTCTCCAAAAAAACAATTTGCATTTCTCATATATTAAACTTCATCCTCATTTTTCCCAGAATGGCTAATTCTCCTTTCTAGAACATCAATGGCATGTTTTTAATGGTCAGTTGACAGATGTATAGTTTGTTTTCTGCTTTGGCTTCATCTTGTGTTGTGAGTCTGCCATGTCAGAGAACACATATGCATGCATCCGTGTCGCTTCACAATGCCGGAATGTATTGGGTGACAGTACATTTATAAGCCACATTTTTACCAAGTAATCGGGATTTCCTGGATAAGCTAGCTGTTAGCAGTCACAGGTTCTTTTATTCCAACCTTAATTATGGATATTAACTCTCAGATCATACTAACGTGTGTGTGTGTGTGTGTGTGTGTGTGTGCGCACGCGTGTGCGCGTGCATGTGCATGACAGAATGGCTGCAGAAAGATTAAAGAGGGCAGAGTATGAGAGGCCCTATTGGGGACAGAGGCAGACAGAGAGTGGGTGAGTATTAGCGAGCCCCATGGCAGGACTGCCGGCGCAGTGCGCAGAACTGATCTGGAAGCTGGCTCAAGGCAAGCCAATGTGAAGGGCAGGGCCAGTTCAGGACAGATCTATGACAATGTGAATAGGCCAAGTAGTAGAGCCGAAGCCTTGGGGACATCCAGGAGTTTTCTGTCAGGCACTCCATGCATACCTGTCATGAGGTAAAATGATGCACTGGTGGGGCCACCTCCAAGCCATCACCATGACACTATTTCCCTCCTTTTTTGGATCCAACTAAGGTTATGGCTTCCTTTTTTGGTTTGGTGGGTTCAATTCAAGGGCCTGATTTTCTGATATGGCTTTAATATGTCCATGTATCCATGTGTACTCAAGTCTACCCCAGTAAGCCCATAGCGGTTCCCTTGCAAGGATAAGTTGCTTATCAGTCTGTGCCTCATGGTTCACGCTGCACAGGTGGTCGTGTCTGTGTACACAAACAGGCCGAAGTCATCCCATCTCTGCATCTGTACCCAAGGCGGAGCTGAAGGCTGTGCAGTGGAACCAGCAGGGCCAGGACAGCCTGAAGCCACTGATCCACACACGAGTGAGTAACTGAGAGCAGGGTACAACATGAACTGTACAATACATATCACACACACACCGTTGTTTATCTCAATCTTCCTGTCTCAATATCTCAAATGCTAAGATTACAGGCTGTGCCACCACACCTGGCAAACTTCGCATAATTTCGTGGCCAGTCATGGTGACATAATTCTGTGATGCCAGCATTCTCATGGGGCTGAGCATCCTGAGGCATACAGAGCAAGACCCTGTCTGAAGAAAAGGAGGAGGTCAGACTTGATTGACAGTAAAGGCGTGTGATCAAGGAGCACTGCTGAGAAGATGAGAAGACAGTCCCCGGAGTGGAATATGTTTACAGGTGACATACGGTAAGAGAAACATCCTGAACATACAAAGGTCAACTGCAACACAAGCGAACTTTACATCCAGGGGCTGGACAGACGCCTCAGAGGTTGGGAGCACGGCTGCTCTTGTAGAGGACCCTGCTATGACTGCCAGAACCTATGTGGTGGCTTACAACATTCTGTTAAATATAGTTTCAGACAATCCGATGCCCTCTTCTGACCTCTGTGTGCACCTCTATGTGGTTCACATGCATAAACTTAGGCACACACATAATAATAAAATACATTTTAAAAAAGAATAATGGGTTAGTGAGATAACTGTGGTTTTTTTTTCAATTTTTTTTTTTTTTTTTTAATTTTGAGACAAGGTTTCTCTGTGTAGCCTGGCTGTCCTGGACTTGCTTTGTAGACCAGACTGGCCTCGAACTCACAGAGATCTGCCTGCCTCTGCCTCCCTCAGTGCTGGGATTTCAGGTGTGCACCCCTGCACCTGGCTGATGGCTCAGTTCTTCGCACCCACAACCATTCACACTTCCAGTTCCAGGACATCTTCTTCCGACCTCCGTGGTCACCTGTGTGCATGTGTATGTCTAAGTGTGTTTTTACACACACACACACACACACACACACACACACCCCTACTCTACATAAAATAAAATAATCTTTTTTAAAAACAGATTTTTAACAATAGAAGCCAGGTGCGGTGGTACATGCTTGGAATCTCAGCCCTTGGGAGGCTAAGACAGGAGACTAATGAGTTCAAGACTAGCTTGAACAATATAGTAGGACATCCTTTAAAAAAAAAAAAAGAGGACATAGTATCAATATGTCAATATGTACTATAACCTTGAGAAGACATTATATTAAACAAAATAAACCAGACATCAAAAGATGAATATTGTATGATTTTACTTACATGAAATGTCTGGAGTAGGAAATTTTGTAAGCATAGAAAATAAATTAAAACTGAGTATAATGGCACACACCTACAATTCCAGTAATTGAGCGGGGGAGGCAGGAGGATGCTATCCTGAGCTACCTAGCAAGATCCAGTTTTAAAACAAACCAACAAAAACAGGGATTATCAGAGGCTGAAGTAAAAGAGAATGGTAGATTTTCTTTTAAAAAAAAAAAACATTAAAAGAAATTAAGTTAGATGAAGGTGTTTTGTGTTTGTTTGTTTTTATATGGGGGATGAGGTTTGCTACCACACCTGGCTAAATGAGCTGCTGTTTTAAGTGGCTAGCACAGTGGCGGCCCCTCGCTGCCTAGCCCAGGCTAACGTGGCCATGCCCAGCCCCACATCTGCCTCATAACTAAGTTACTGCATTTTCTGTTTGTATCTTTCTCTGTCCACTCAGACTACTGTAACAAGAGACCTTACCTTTGGTAACAGAAATTGACTTCTGGAGATTGGGAAGTCCACACTCCCAAGAATGGCTGTGCTTCATGAGCTGTGACTCTGTGTCCTCCCAGATGGAAGGGGCACACAGGCTCCCTAGCTTCCTAGTTTCTTCAGAGGGCACTAATCCCATTCTGGAGCCCAGCACGATTCTGCTGCTTACCTTGATCCTGACCAGGCCCCTTGTTACTTCATAAGACCTTCGACAAGGACTCTAAGGGGTTAACATTTCCCCAGGAAATCTCACTTGCCAGAGGATGGACAGGAAAAGACGAATCTCAGGACTCTGATCATTTCTCTCACAGCTAAATCTCCTCCTGGCCTTTGTTTCATCATCTCTATAAATTTTAACACTGCTGCAGGCAAGGTAAGGGAAGCCGAGAATTTTTCTCTCCCCAGTTCTGCACAAAACTAGAAATAATGTCATTTCTTTCTGCAAATTTTTGTCCCCTGTTTTTGTTTTGCTTTGTGTTTTTTTTTTTTTTTTTTTTTTTTGATAAGGTGTCAAATGCACACCTCAGTTTCCAGTAACAGATCCAGCTCACTGCAGATCAGATTTCAACCTAAAAATCTGGGTCGGGTAGGTGCATTCAGATCAAGACTCCCATCCACTGTTTTTGTTTTGTTTTTCAATATAAGTAGATCTCTCTCTCCCCCTCCCCCCTCGCTTTAGCCTCTTGAGATAAGGTCTTGCTATGTTGCTCAGACTAGACTTGAACTTCAAGAATCAAGCTGTTTGTTCCCCACCAGCTTCCCAGGTAATGGTGACTGCAAGCAGCAAGTAAAAACTGTTTCCTTCCTTCCTTCCTTCCTTCCTTCCTTCCTTCCTTCCTTCCTTCCTTCCTTCCATTTGCGTGTCTTGCCTGCATTTATGTCTATGCCATGTGAGTTCAGAAGAGAGTGTTGGATCCCCTGGAACTGGAGTTACAGATGGCTGTTGACAGGTCTCAAACCCAGGGCAAATAGCTACTGTGTCTGTTTGGCATATCAGAGGGACTCTGGCTGCCAGGTTCTCCCAGCATCCCTCAGTCCTCCTTGCCGGCACACCCTGACCCTGACGCTGACCCCTCTAGCTGCTTTTCCCCCAGCTGCTCTCACCTATAATCAGCCATTTTGATTACTCTGGTCCTTTTACTCATTTTACCCTTTGGGTCTCCTGGCTCTCCCTCTCCCCTCCCTTCACATGGTCCAGCCATGTTCACTCCGGACCCTTCCAGAAGTCTCTGGCTATGCTCTCCCTCATATCTACTGTGCTCTCCCTTCACCTTGACCTTTAGGGGCAGTCATGTCCTCCATTTATTTATTTATTTATTTATTTATTTATTTATTTATTTCCATTCAGTTGTGAGCCACCATGTGGGTGCTGAGAACTGAGCCCAGATCCACTAGAAGAGCAGCCAGCGCTCTTAACTGCTGAGCCATCTTTCCATTCCATAAAATCTGTTTTTAGTGGACATGGAACATTCTGTATGATGGTTATAATTTCACTATTCTACATCCCTCCTTTTTCTTATTCCTCCTGCTCCTCTTTCTTTTTAAGAGGCTCACTCTGCCCAGACTGGCTTAAAATTCATAGCAACTCCCCCCCCCCCCGCCCCGTGCCAGCTTTTTTGGGTATTGGGATCACAGGTATGTGCCACTGAACTCAGCTTTGACCAAGCTTGTTATTGGACATCTAGTTTTTTAACTTTTAAAAATATTTTTGCAGGGCTGGAGGTTATGCGTACTTGGCTGCTCTTCCAGAGGACCTGGAACTTCCAGCACCCACATGGCAGCTCACCACTGTCTGTAGCTCCAGTTCTGAGGGATCCAATACCCTAATATAGACTTATTAGGCAAACTTATTACGTGCAGGCAAAACACCAACACACATAAAGTAAAAATAAATCAATTTTAAAAATTGCAAATGCGGTATTGTCGGTTGGGTTGTGGCACAGTGATGCTCTTAATCCTCCTGCCAGCTAAGTTCTGGAAGTGTGATGTCATATTGGCCTTGGTCAGCCTCCTGAGCTGGTGGCTTACAGGGCAGTGTGCTGGGAAGATGTGCTTGAAGCTGAGAAAGAAAGCTGGAGTCCAGTGTGGTCCTGCCTGGGCCACGCTGGGCACTGCGTTTCTGGATCTTTGTTTCTCCTCTAACAGATAGGCTCTAGAGAGAATGGTCCCTGGCTGCCTTTCCTTCTTGGAGGTTTTGTGATTTCAGACCATTTTCTACTAAGCCAGGGGCTTCTCCATTTGATTGTGCCCTTCCTCAGAGCTGTATGTGTGCACACGCCTGAGCGTGTGTTTCAGTTTCTATTCTTAGCAGGGTGATCTTTAAACAAGGAATAGATTTGTGCTTCTGTCTCATCTCCGGTGCACGCAGCTCCTGCTGGGCTGTTTCATGCTCAGCCATTCATTCACATAAAAAAGCAATAGCCCATTAAGGAAATGAGAAGATGCTGCTCCTTCTCCCTCCATCCACCAGGGTACGGACTGCCAGATCCCTGACTTGGGGAAGCAGGGCCTGGCTCTCTTTGGTCACAAAGCCTGGGCTCTGTCTGACTCAGTGGTAGATGAGATCAGGGGAATCTTGGCTTCGGTGCTCTCCTGCCAGTTCCACCCTTAGATCGCTTCTGTGGGATGGGTCAGGGCTGATGTTCGGTCAGCAGAGGATTTTGATGGTAATGAGTAATCAGCATTCCAGAAGAGGGGGTCATTGTTTGTCCTAAAATAAAAACTGGGCCCTGATGAGTCTCCACTGCTCCAGTGGTTCTCACCTGTGACAGTTTCTCAGAATAACTTTGGATATTTAAGTAAACAAATTCAGATAGAGGGCTCTCAACCTCAGACATTGTCACTTAGGAGGTCTAGAGGTGGAGCCTAGTTTCTTCATGTTAAAAACCCTGAAATGGGCTGGCTAGAGTGGCCCATGCCTTTAATCCCAGCACTTTGGAGTCAGAGTTTGAAGCCAGCCTGGTTTCTATAGCGAGTTATAGTCTAGCTAAGGCAGCATAGTGAGACCATGTTGCAAAACAGCTACAGCAGCAACAACAAGCCTACTAAAAGGGCAGCTGGAGAGATGGCTCGGCAGTTAAGAGCACATACTGCTCTCTGTAGAGGACTGGGACTCAGTTCCCAGCACCAGCTAGCTCACAACTGCCTGTAACTCCAGCACCAGGGAATTTGATGCTCTCTTCTGAACTCCTTGGATATATCTGCACTCATATGCACACCTGCTGTGACCAACAAGCCCCTCCTCCCAAACTAACTAACTTCCTTCCTTCCTTCCTTCCTTCCTTCCTTCCTTCCTTCCTTCTTTCTTTCCTTTTTTTTATTTTTTGAGACAGGATTTCTCTGTGTAGCCTTTGGCTGTCCTGAACTCACTTTGTAGACCAGGTTGGCCTTGGACTTGCAAAGATCTGCCTGCCTCTGCCTCCCAGAGTGCTTGGATCACAGGGCATGTGCCATCATGCCTGGCATCCCTCCTCCAAAGCTTTCTATCACCTTCTGATAATGCTGTCCCATCATGATCCTATCAGCAAGTTCATCCATTTATTTGTTTGTAGGCTTCGTGATTCTACCAGCTGGAGATCCAGCCTTCAACAACACATGAGCCTTTGCTTCCTTCCGTCTTTCCTTTCTCTCTCTCTCTCTCTCTCTCTCTCTCTCTCTCTCTCTCTCTCTCTCTTTCTCTCTCTCTCTCTTTCTTTCTTTCTTTCTTTCTTTCTTTCTTTCTTTCTTCTTTCCTTCTTTCTTTCTGTGTGTGCTGCATGTGTGCAGGCCCCCACAGGGGCTGGAAAAGGGCGACTCCCCAGGAGCTGGAGTTACAGGCAGTTGTGAACACTCAATATAGTTGCTGGGAACCAAACTTGGGTCCTCTAGAAGAAGAGCAAGACCTCCTAACCTCTCAGCCATCTCTTCAGCCCCCATAATACTTTTTAAAAATACCTTAGAGTCTACCTCAGCAGTAGAGTCTATGCTTTGAATGTGCAATCTCTGGGTTTAAGCCACAGTATCAAGAAATAAAAATCAAAACACTACCATATCTCAATAAAGCCATTGTAACAAAAGACTGGATGGCAAGGCTTTATGCCATCTGTAAAGGAAAGGTGCTGCCAGGTGTGGCCTAAGTTCAAGGCCAGCCTCCACTATACCTAGGCTATGTGAGACAATAGAGGACTACATGAGTCTTCATGAGCGTGACCTAGAACTTTGAAAAGAAGATAAGGCCCTTCTCCTCAACCCCATGTCTTGCAGAAAGAAATCCTAAGCCTTGAGAGAGAATGTCTTCAAGTTCTTGACAGAGGTTAGGGTACAGGTCCCCTGATTCCGCTCTGAGCACTTTGTTCCAAGCCTGGTATTGCCCGGAGCCCCCAGAGAATGCCACAGAGCACAGACAGTATGAGGAGGCTCCCCACTGTGGCATTTAGACGTGAACTGGATCCAATAAGTTGTCTGAGGGACATCAACAGGCAGATGCAGGACCCCATCTGCCAGTAGCTATTCCTTGGCCCACAGTTTACTGGAATATTTCTGGTATTGTTTTTGTTCGGTTTCTTCCTCTGTCTTTCTTCGCTTCCTTTGCTTCCTTCCTTCCCAGGTGAGCTGGTAAGCAGCTCACTGCAGGCCCAGAGCGATGGAGCCTGTGGACCACGGACCAAAACCATGGGACCTTTGAAACTATGAGCCAAAATCAACACCGCCTCCTTTATTTTTGCTGGGTGTGTTTGTCACAGTGATGTTAAGCTGACTAACGTGCACATTAAGTGGTTTTCAGAATATATGCGAAGTTGTGCAATCAATATTCTTATCTAATTTCAGAACGTCCTCATCACACCCCACGAGCCGGCACCCCCACCTTTATCGCTTGCTGTTGCCTGTCAGCCACAGCCAACGTTTGTCTCTAAATTTGCCTATCCCGGATTTTTCATAGAAACGAAATCTGACAGCATGTCTCTCTTCTTCCTCTCAGCATGATTTTAAGGTTCAGTCATTGTAAAGATATCAGGACTTCATTCCCTTTTATTTTCAAACCGTCTGCTGTATGAAAACGCCACATTTGGCCATCTACTTATTAATGGAAGGATAATTGGGCTGTTTCCATTATTTTGGCTCTTATAAATGATGCTGTTGGAAGTGTGTCACTGAGGGGGATAGGCTTTGAGGTGTGAGAAGTTCAAACCGGGCCCAGTGGCTTGCTCTTCCTGCTGCCTGACAGTTCAGCTACCTCTCCAGCATCATGTCTGCCTGTGTGCAGCCGTGCTTTCATTCATGATAATAATGGACTAAACTGCTGAACTGTAAGCCAGCCCCAGTTAAATGTTTTCCTTTGTAAGAGTTGCCGCGGTCATGGTGTCTCTTCGCAGCAGCAATGGAAACCCTAAGACAATGTGTGTGAGCGCTTTGCCTGCATGTCTATATGTGCACCACAGGCATGGTACCAGTAGAAACCAAAGAGAATCTCATATCCCTTGGAAGTGGAGTTCCAGATGGTTGTGTGCTGTCCTCTGCAAGAGCAGTTAAGTGTTCTGAACTGCTGAGCCATTTCTCTCAGCCCCTTGTTGTTAATTTTTGTTTTGAGATAGGGTCTCACCATGTAGCCAAAGCTGGTCTGGAACTTGCTATGTAGACCAGTCTGGCCTGGAACTCACAGATATGTGCCTGCCTCTGCTTCCGGAGTGCTGGAGGACTATGCTATCTTGATTTTTTTTTTTTTTTTTAGATCAGTGTCTAACATAACCCAGGTTGGGCTTATACAGTGAAAAATGACTTTAAAATCTTGATCCTCCTGCTTCTGCCTCCAGAGTGCTGGGATTACAGGTGTGTGTCACCATACCTTGTCATCCTTTAGTTTGACTCTGCAGTTGACTCTGTCCTTGACTGGTTTGGCTTTTGTCACCCAACCTTCCTTTAACTAGGTACCATGGTCAAGTTGAATAAGGTAGTAATCTCAGCATCTAAGAAGCTGAGACAGAAGCCAGGCATGGTAGCACACACCTGTAATCCCAGCACTCTATGAGGCAGAGGCTGGTGGATCACTGTGAGTTAGAGGCCAACCTGGTCTACGAAATGAGTCCAGGACAGCCAAGGCTACACAGAGGAAAAGAAGAAGAAGGAGGAGGAGGAGGAAGAGGAGGAGGAGGAGGAGGAGGAGGAGGAGGAGGAGGAGGAGGAGAAGAAGAAGAAGAGGAAGAAGAAGAAGAAGAAGAAGAAGAGGAAGAAGAAGAAGAAGAAGAAGAAGAAGAAGAAGAAGAAGAAGAAGAAGAAGAAGAAGAAGAAGAGGAAGCAGCTGAGACAGGAAGATTGCTTTGAGTTTGAGGCCAACTTGGGCCACAGAATGGGATCCTCTCTCAAACAAGACAAAACCAAAACAAAGCAACAAAGCAAAAATTATGATGGCCAATGGAGGTTGGCAATTTCAAGTGAAGTTGGTTTAGACCATGGAGCTGGAAGTAGAAGCAGGCTGTTCTCAGACTCTAGAGGTGAAACTTGGAGATAATATGCTTCCCACAGCTTTAGTTACCTCTTGTCATCTGCAGTGGGAAAACACTAAATGGAAAATTCCATTTAAGGTAGCGGTGGCACATGCCTTTATTCCCAGCACTAGGAAGGCAGAGGTAGGTGAATCTGAATTTAAGGCCAGCCTGATTTACAGAGGGAGTTCCAGGACAGCCAGGATGGTTACACAAAAAAACCTTGTCTCAAAACACCAAGAACAGAAAAGGAAAAAAACAAAACAAAACAAAAAAAAAAAAAAAAGAAAAAAGAAACAATCCTCAGGTTTTATTTTTATTAATTTAATTGAGCATGTATGAAACGTGATTTCTGGGGATGGAACTCAGGTCTTCATGGCAAGCATTTTTATCCCCTGAACCATCTCACCTGCTAGTTCATACCTTTCCAGGTTTTTAATTAAATACTGCTCTGAACAACATGATGAAATCTCCTTTTGCCCTTTTCTGCCCTTTCCAGGAAGGGAATCACCCTTTGTCCATTGTATCCAGGCTGCATAAACTATCCAAGACCTATCCTATTAATATCAATTTTAGTTATAAGATCAACTGTCCTAAGACTGAACTATTGTGTTCAAGAAACTTATTTACTTAGTGACCCAAACACAACACTAGTGATCCTGATAATTTTAACACAGTATAGTGTTTGGTCATTAGTTATTACTGATTTCTTAGTATACTGAACTTATAAATTAAACTTAGCCAAAGTACGTATTATAGGACCAGGTTCTAGCTGCGGTTTCCAGCATCCAGTGACGTACCTGGATCCTATTCCCCAGAGTAACGGAGCACTGTACTATTTGACAAGGGAAGAAGCAGTGGATGTCTGGGAAATAGTTTATAGGATGGGTTTGCTGGCATGGCTTCCATGTTGGATTTTAGCCACACACAGGGGTCATATGGTGCACATGGGAAGCTGTAGGGCCAGACACACGTGAGAGACATCCATGGCCATCACAACCCACTTTTTTTGTAGCACTCCTTTGACACAGGTTCCTCTTTCTTCCTCCCCTCTCCCTTTTTCTCTCTCTCTTTCTCGGCTTCCTTTCATATTTGTAGTTAATATCTTCTATGGAGGGATTTCTAGCCATTACAGTTGTAACAACAAAATTTTTTAAAAAAAATTCTGCTTGAGCTTATATGGTGCTCTGTACCTGTGATCTCAGCTTGGGCTACATAATAAGATCCCATGAGGGGGAAAAAAAGGCTAGGAATCAAGAGCTCTTCTGCTTTTTACAAAAGACCCAGGTTTGATTTGCAGCACCCACATGCATGGCAACTCACAATTGACCACAGCTCCAGTTGCAGGGGCATCCAACATCTTCTTCTGGCTTCTGCGGGTACCACACCCACAGAAATACAGGCAAGCAAAACATTCATATACATAAAATAAAATCTGAAAAGCTAAAGATAAAAAGCCTGTGTGTCAATGTGAGAACACTTTACACTGAATACAAGACACAGGCGCACGAGCATGCGTGCGCATGCACACACACGCGTGTGCACACACACACACACACACACACACACTAACTCACAGAACACATGGGTCATAATTTTGTCTTTCTTGTGACTTTGTTGGTCAGGAGTTGAGGCAGGGCTGGGCTGGACAGTCCTCTCCCGAGTTTCTCAACCAGAGGCCAGGAGGAGCTGTGTTCGTCTGAAGCCTGAGCTGGGATGGTTGTCCCAGTGGTCTCCTTTAGATGGCTGCAGACCATGCTGGTGGTCTAGGGGGGGCTCAGGGGTGGAGGTGCCCCTTGTGTGCTTTATTTTGTTTCATTTCTGTGTTTTAAAAAATATTTTTATCAGTCAGGCTCGGCCTCTAATCCCAGCACTTGGGAGGCAGAGGCAGGTGGATATCTGTGAGTTCGAGGCCAGCCTGGTTTACAAAGTGAGTCCAGGACAGCCAGGGCTATAACCCTGTCTTGAAAAACCAAATACATATATAAAATGTATAATATATGTGTATGCCATATGTGTGCAGGTGCCTGTGAAGGCTGGAAGAGGGCATAGGACATGAAATCCCTCAGAGCTGGAGTTATAAGCAGTTTGTGAGCTCACTGATGTGAGTGCTGGGAATCAAACTTGGTTCTTCTACAAGAGCAGCAATTGCTCTTAACCTCTGAGTCCCCTCCCCTACCTTTTTTTTTTATTATTAAATTTTTTGAGACAGGGTCTCACTATTTAGCCCCAGCTGTCCTGGAGCTCAGTATATATATATATATATATATATATATATATATATATATATATTGCAGGCGGGTTTTCAGTTCCCAGAGACTTACTCACCTCTGCCTCCTAAATGCTGGGGTTAAAGGCAGGTCCCACCATACTCAACGTTTTTCTGTGTTTTCCAGTTAAAATTACAAGATGGCTACAAAGTAATAGGTGAGTTTCACTGTGGCATTACCATACACACTTCATTCAAATTTGTCCCTCTCCTACACTGCCCTCCTGGTACCTACCTCCTTCTCCCTGGCTGGTTCTGTCTTCTGGATTCAAGAGCACTTTTGGCTGGTATGTATACATGGCCATTTCATGGTAATTAATTTCACTTTTTTTCCCCTCCTCAGAGTAAGAATCCCAAGGGAGAGGTAAAAACTGTGTGGTCTTTCGTGCCATAGCCTTGTAATCCATTCCGTATCTCCTCCACTGTATTCTACTGGCCTCACGCAAGTGTGTTCAAGAATTGGAAGGCATATTGTAAAACCACCATGCTTAGCCTATGCCAGTGAAGGTTTGTGCATTCCGTTGTGTAGATATGTGTGTGTATGATGTATGCGAGTGAAGCTGCACACCTGTGTGGAGGGCAGAAGACAAGGTTTTGGGGTTGGTTCTCTCCTTCCGTTACTGGTCCCAGAGATCAGGTTGTTAGGCTTGTGTGTGCTGTCACTGGCTCAGTGAAAGAAGAGGACGCTGAGGCGCAGAGGTTAGGTTCCCATCACCTTGCCATTAGCAGAAGAGGCAGGATCTGATCCAGTCTGCTCTCTGAGACCACAGCCGCAACCTTACACTGCCTCTACAGGGAGATATTCCTAACATATTCAACTAAGCTGACACACATACAGTGAGTTTCTATTTATAACTGCTAGCTTGTAAACTCCTTTCAGCACATTCAAAACCACACAAGAGAACATGTGTCTGAGCCGGGTGCCTATAATCCCAGCACTCAGGAAGGCAGAGGCAGGTGAATCTCTGTGAACTGGAGGCCAGCCTGGTCTACAAAGGGAGTCCAGGACAGCCAAGGCAGAGAAACCCTGGGTCTCACCCTGTAGCCCTGGCCAGGAACTCACTATGTAGATCAGGCCGGCCTTGAACTCTCTGAGCTCACAGAGATCTGCCTGCTCCTGCTTCCAGCATGTTGGGACTAAAGGCAGGAGCCACCATGAGCAGTCTAGCACGGTTTTCTTTCTACTTTTCTTCCAGTCCTTCATCAGGTCTTTCGGAAAAGCTTCTCTGACCAGCCAGCTCTGGGATAAGTGCACCTTGGACCTCAGCGCTGCGCACTTGTTGGCCTTATCATTAAGGCTCACAAGGTGCCCATTGTCCTGGCTGCCTCCTCCAGTGGACTGTGAGCGCAAGAACGTGATCATGTGTGCAGAAGCTGGGCTCTCAGTGAACACTCTGGCAGAGGAAGACTGTCACTACCTGCAAATTTCTCAGGACGCTCAGGAGCAACTATCCCACATTTCTCCCCCACACAAACATAGGAACGGATATGCTACGCTCCAAATCTGTTGACAAGCACTGTGGCCTCATCCAAGGTCAATCACTACCCACCTACTCTCAGTCCATCAGTTACTGCTACAGCTTTTATCTCCCTCAATCACCGCCATACACTGTTTCTTTCTTTCTTTCTTTTTGAGCAAATACAGTCACCATCTGCATTCCGAAAACAGGGTACAGAGTTGAGTGAATATGAGGACAGTTCTATTTTTCATCCACGCCGTCACAGGTTGTTTCTTTCCTGAACTGGATCCCTGACTTATGCAATTACTGTCACCGTCGTCAGTCTTCCGGGTTTCTTCCTTCTTCGCCTCCGGGTGCTCCCGGGGGCTGGTCCGCGGGGTCTGCAGCTTAGGGCGCTCCGGAGCCTCAGCCCAGGCGGGCGCGGCCTGGCCCCGCCCCCTCATGCATATGTAGTACTCCAGCCCGGCGGCCCGGCCCCCAGACGGCCATTTGTAGCGGTGCTGGAGGCTGCGTTCGGCTGCGCTGCGGAGACGCGGAGAGGAGCGCGCTCCCTGGCTGCCGCGTCCCCTGCCTCGTCGCTTCCCCGGCTCTCCCGCGTCTCGGGCAACTCCCAGCCGGTCCGGGGGATAGCGCTCCGCTGCCCGCCAGGCCACTCACGGGCCCCGCGCGCCCTAACCGCCTCGTAGCCCAGCCGGCCGCACTCGTCCCCGGAGCCGGGCCTAGGGCGCGCGGCGGCCGGGCTGGGCTCCGGGCGTCCCGATGGCCGCGGCCGGCTGGCGCGACGGCTCCGGCCAGGAGAAGTACCGGCTGGTGGTGGTCGGCGGCGGCGGCGTGGGCAAGTCGGCGCTCACCATCCAGTTCATCCAGGTGCCTGGAGTGGGGCCTGCGGGGTGTCGGCGGCGGGGCGGCGCTACCTGTGGCCACGGCGACCCCGCCCGGGGCGCGCGGGTGCGGGGCTCCGGCGCCTGCGGGGCGCGCGGGGGCGGCTCGCGCGGGGCCGGGGCGCGCGGCTGCGAGGGCAGGAGCAGCGAGCAGTCGGCGCTGCGCTCCTGCCCCGCGGCCACGGCGCCGCGCTGCTACCCGCCAGGCGCCCGGCGCGGCGTCCGGGGACTCGGGCTTCTCAGGAATGTGGCCCGGAGGGCGGAGCTGGCCGGCTGGGAAGCGCAGTTCCACCTTATCGCCGTGGTCGGGGCGGGAGCCCGCGGGGAGCCGCCGCGGCTCGGGGCCCGGCTTCCTGCCCCGAGGGCCGGAGCGGGGACCCCGCGCATGCCTCGGTGGCCGCGGTGGCCCGGGCTACTTGGCGGCGGCTCCGCGCCGCCGGCTCCCGACAGTGTTTTCTCTTTGTGTGTGTTTGAGCTTCTCTTACAAGTAGTCTATTAGGTGGCACGTCCGGGTGGGAGTGTTTGATCGTGCCCTAGGGAAATAGTGGCTTCGAGGAAGTTAAAAATGTGCTTTGATAGGGGCGAGACCGTTTCCTTGGAATTCCCGGTGCCCGCCTGCTTCGCGCTTGGGTGAAGTTTGGGATGAGCCCCGCCAGGAGAAGGCGAGTGTGGAGTTTGTGTTGCAGCCCCCCTCCCCCCCTTTTGCTGGAGGAGGAAAGCCGGGTTGTGTCAAAGAAAAGGGAGGTGAAATTCGTCCTTAGATTTTATTCTCGGTTTAGAGGTCCGAGTGTTTTTTTTTTTTTTTTCCTTTTCTTTTTTGATTTTTTAAAAAACAAATGCAGATCTCTCTGCTTTTGTCACCCTGAAAGGCGTGGCATATGTTGGGAGAGAGCTCAGGTAGCCTGCTAAAATAACAAAGGTATTTTCACTGTATCAAAGAGTACGGGTGGCAAAATGTTTTATTTTATTTTTTTCCCTGTTTTCCGTTTCACCCGTTTGTTGAATTGGTAGATTTGAATAGCTTATTTTGTTTCCTTATAAACTGTGATGTTTATATAGTGTCGTTAAGGCGCACAGTTCCATAACCTAAGCGTGGTCGTCAGCTCTCACATCGAGTGAATGAACAATACTTGCTCCTGTAATATTTCATGGAATTGAAAAGTGCTGCTCAACCTTTGTGTTCAGAGAGGATGTTTATGTCATGAGCGTTGACAGTAGTGGTGGCGGCGGTGGGGGCCAGGTTGATTGAGAAGTGAGATTGGTTTAAGTTTACCAGACTTCAGTCGGGCTTTTTGCCTAGTTGCTGTTTGCCTGGGGCCAAAAGTGACTGACAAAACAAAGCAAGTCACAGCCAACTCTCCCTGATGGCTGGTATTGGAGGGAATCAAGAAGCCAGAGGACAATCCTGGGTCCCAGAACTGACGTTCCTTAGAAAAATTAAATCGGAAGCATTTAAGCTTTTGAGGGAGGGGCTTACCTGAATGTGGTTGCTTCCATAAGCTAAGGTATTCTGAGAAGTAGTATCAGAAACCCTGACACTCCAGGTAATTACTGTCTTCCCAATGACCTTCTAGAATTCATTTGTCGGATGCTTTGTGAGTGGTAAAGACATGCATGGTGATGAGGTATACAGCTAAGGACCGTGAATGAGCTTTGAATCCTACAGACTTGAATGTGTGCCTTTTGTTTATTGGCTATGAAATAGGTAGCCTTTCCAAGTCTCAATTTTCTTGTTAGTCAAATAGGTCTCACTAGCGGTGGCACATGCCTATAATCCTAGCATTCAGGGAGGCAGAGGCAGGTGGATCTCTGAGTTCAAGGCTAGCTTGGTCTACACAGGACAGCCAAGGCTACACAGAGAAATTGTCTTGAAAGAAAATCCCCCCAAACTCAACAAACAAACAAAACCAACCAACCAAACAAACAAACAAACCAAATAGGTCTCAGTACATATCCTTTATACATTTTACATTATGAGAAAGATCTTAGCATTGTATTGAGCATGCAACGTGTGCTCTTGATAGTAGCCATTTCTGTAAGTGTGTGAGATGTTTAGAAGCAAAGGGATTTTATTTGAAAAAGTCAATGTATGAGGGCTTCAGAAACGCACTGTGGGGCTGGGCATATAGCTCAGTGTGGAGTGTTTGTCTTGTGTGTGGGAAGCCCTGAGTTTGGTCCCTTATCCCTAAAAAAAGAGCACCGTGTCTTACTGGGAGTTGTGAGTGGAAAGGTGGTGAGTGTGGGGAGTCACAGATTGAAAAGAGGAGGCAGATACGTGTGGAAAGCTGGGAGTGAGAGGCATATGTGTCCTGGGGCTTTTGGGGCTGGTGAAACAGGAACACAGGCTCCGAGGTTGACTTGGTGAGGAGGAAGGAGGCACAGCACCTGTGTGGAGACTCTGCCCCCTGCCCCCACCCCGGCATGATGCTGGGTAAGTCACTTCACCTTCAGTCATCTGTAAGCTGAGGTAATAAAGTTAAACAGCCGTGAAAGTAAGATGGATCATCATCAAGGACTTTGGACAACTTGTAGTTCATGGAAAAGGTGGCATCCATTACTCTGTTAATTTTAGATTGTGGAGCTAAAGTCACAGTTTATCATCCACGTCCACACTCACATGTGAGCACATGCATATTGGCCGGTAAGCATACACACCACACTCACAGCTCCCCTCCCCCGTAAAAGGGTCGTGCACATGTGGATGACCTCCCAGTTTCTGTTCTCCCCCCCAGCATGCCCCACCACCTCACCAGGTGCTGGGGATCAAACCCAGGACCCTGGCAGTGTTGTAACCTTGGCACATCCCTTTAAAACTTACTAGTATTATTAATTGAATCTTGCTAAGGTTCTTAGGATAGTGTTGAGCTTTCTATATAGCGCAGGCTAGCCTTGAACTACTGTTGATGCTCCTGCTTCAGCATCTAGGGTAGCTAGGATTACAGGTCTGTACGCAGCATGGCTGCTCGTGCGTTTTTGAAAACATTGTACATTCTATTGGTGGGTAGAATGCCTGAGTGGGGAGTGACCTCTGCTTAGGACATAATCTTGACATAGAGCGTGAGTTAGGTGTTTTGGCTTCTTCCAGCCAGATAACTGGGGGTGTCCTCATCTTTCATCTTTTCTTTAGGGCTTTGAGTTCTTCTCTGTAAAGCACTGAGTTTGGTTGAACAGATCTCTGCTTCTTTTTCTTCTGTGTTCTGACTAGCTGGTGTCTTTGGTCTGGTTTCTTTGGTTTCCTAGGTCTCAATTTCGCATCTGAAAAGGCAGAATAACAGAGTGCTTAGGGTTTCTGGAGTAAATAATATGCCAGCAAGTCGAGCCGCTTGGCACAGCTGTGACGGAGTAAGTCAGTGACCACCTTATTTGTGGCTATTCAGTATCTTGATGTTCTTCCAAAACAAAATTTGTAGTTTTTCCTCAATCCATAATGTAATCCATTATCACAGTCTTCTCCCTTCCCACCTTCACCCCGTTTTTCCCTTCCCAGCTCCACCCTGAGATACTTAGATGAGGAGTGTTGATTTCATTGGAGTTGGGAAAACTTCATTAATTTGGAATTGATTTTTCAGAAATGATGGGACTGAGGTGGACCTTCGTGGTAGTACTGTTACCGGAGCTTTTAGGGTCAAAGCCCGGGCTCTGACATCCCAAACAAGCTAGGCTTGCCTTTGTCCCTCACATACCAATTAAAGACATGCAATGGTGAAAAGCAGAGAAAGTAAATTTATTGAATATGGTGTTGGGAAGAGGAACAAGTAAAGGGGACTAGGGATCCCTAAGTCTATCTTTGGGTACTGCCTTGAGGTTTGGGTTTCAATGGAAGGAAAGAGGCTGGGTCGAGCTGTGGTCCTGTCCCTCCTAAGTTCAGTTCCGTCTCTGGTAAGTTGTCACAATTGTGCGAAGTCTTGTGCTGGGACTCACATGCTCCTCCTCTGGCTTCAGACTGTTTTTCCTCCAGCATGAGATCCCTGAAGGAAGTTTTAGCTGTCTCTAGCCCACTGTTTCAATAGTTGGATGGCACAAGAGTTGCTCTCTCTGCTCTTCTGTCTGGACAGTTACAGCACATGTGTTTCAGGCCCTGGGTTCAGTCCCCAGTTACAGAAAATGAAGACGAGAATCAAACAAAAATGTAATCAGTATGTTTTGGGGTTAATGGTTTCTCCAGCAACTGTGAGAAGAGGCTGTATATGCTTTCACGGATTTAAAGACATAAATTACCGTGTTGCTGTTCTTCTGGCATCCAAACCTTTTACTTATCTGTTTGTCAGATTTTTTGAGCTGTATAGGGGTTAGGAGGCCTCAGGCTGTAGCCCAGGTTGGCTTTGCACTTGAGGTCCTCCGTCTCACCGTCATGAGTGTTTTGCTTACAGGCTTGTGCTCAGCTTCTCTTTCTTATTCTTGAGCATTCGTCTTAAGACCTTGTTAGCTCGGGCAGCTGACTCAGACATTGCTTCTTCTTAGACATTGCCCATTGGGGAATGCATTTTGATGTCCTTTCCTAGAGTACATATCCTAGATATATTTGGAGTCCTGTATTTGTGTCAGTAGTTACTTGATCTGTGTGCCAAGGCTGTGCCTTTAACATCAGTGCTGCTCCATGGCTGTGTCTTGGAGACACATGCTGTAGTTAGAAGTTAGTCCCCCAAGAGCAGGTGAGATGGCTCAGTGGGCAAAGCCTGCCTCCTTGAGTTTGGTGTCTGGAGCCCACGAAATGGAAGGAGAGAACTGACCCCTGAACGTTGACCTCTTACCTGTGTGTGCTAACATGAATTATTTTTTTTTTTTTTTCTGGCAGGGTCTCTGTAGAGCCCTGGCTATCCTGGAACTCACTACGTAGATCAGGCTGGCTTCATACTCACACAGATCTGTCTGCTTCTGTCTCCCAAGTGCCAGGATTAAAGGTGTGCACCACTACACCTGGCGAACTTTAAGCTTTTAGATTTTATTTAATTTCCTTTTTGAAATAGCGTCTTACACTCCAGGCTGGCTTGGAACTTGCTGTGAATCTGAGGATGGCTCTGCACCCCTGCTCTTCCTGCCTTCCCCTCCAGCGCGCAGCACCGTTGCAGTGTGCTCTCAGGGCTTTGTGTTAGGTGATTAGGGGACAGTTGATGGGCATCTACTTCGTTATCTGTGTGCTTACCCTCACACTCAGCAGCTCTGAGTCTGGAAAGTTAAGTATACCCTTTGAGCGTCTCGGGAATGCACACGCACAAGGCCGTGTGCAGATTAGAGGCCACCTCCACAGTAGCATAGTGGAGGAACCGTGGCGTGCTCCTCCACGAGACAGACACAGCTGCAGGAACGGCTGAACTGTGGAGTGTCTCCTCCAGACACATTGGTTAATGTAAAAACTAAGAGACAGTGTGGTAGAACACAGCTTTGGTCCTAGCACCTGCGGGGCAGAGGCAGAGGCAGTTAGATATCTGTGGGTCTGAGGCTAGTCTAGTCTGTAGAGTGAGTTCTAGGCCAGCTGGGGCTACATAAGGAGACCATGTCTCCCTGCCCTTCCCTCTCCCCAAAATGATGTGGGGCTAGAGATGGCCCAGGGGTTAAGAGCACCGGCTGCTCTTTCGTGGACCTGGATTCGAATCCTGGCACCCACATGTTGGCTTACAGCTGTGTGGAACTCCAGTTGCAGATGGTACAGATGTACATACAGGAAAACACCCAAACACATAAAAATTTTTAAAAAAGTTTAAAAGTAATTTCTGGGGGCTGAGAAGATGGCTCATTAGCATAAGCACTTGCCATACAGGTGTGTGGCCTGGAGTTTAGATCCCCACAGCCCACAAAAATGTTGGGTGGGTGTGGTGGCCTACCCATCCAGCACTCAGGAGCAAGCTGCCTAGCTAGACTACCTGAATTTAAGGCAGGTTCAAGGGAGAGACCCCGCTTCTAAGTGTAGGTGGAGAGTGAATAGGAAGACATCCAACATCAGCCTCTGGAAATGTTCTGCACACTTCCACACTCCTGTGCACCCCCAAGCATGTATATATATTACATATACATACATATTTAAAAAAATCTCCTGTGACAGTGTATGAAGGAAGGGAGAACTCAGAAAATGAAGTTGTATTTGCTCCTGGGGACAAAACCAAACCAGAACACAAAGATGCTTGGGAGACATGAGGTTAGTTACCCAGAGAGGGAGCAGGGGTGATCGTGGGAATGGGGACAGTGACCCTTCTCAGTACCATTTTTCTGACTTTTGGAATCCTGCTCATGTTTTACCCACTCCGTATATAAGTAGCAAGCAGTAATGCAATGAAGCAGTGAAGGAAAGGGACATCTTAAGGTGGGGGTACAGCCAGGGGTGGGGGTATACATCTGTGATCCCAGCTCTTGGGAGGTAGAGCTAGGAGGGCCAGCTGTTTGAAGGCCAGTATGGGCTACGTGAGCTCTTATCCCAATAAACACAGAATGGAAGATGGGATACAGATAAACGCATGAACTGACCTGGCAGATGAACAACAGAAATGTTGAAAGGACCAGAGGGAAATACTTCAGGTAACTTTTGAACCCAGTGTTTGGACTGTGTCCTCAGGATAAAGATGGAAAGAACCTGAAGCAAACATTGAGCTTTGGTCAATAGGCTCTGCCCCTCCCCCCCTTCTTCCCTCTCTTTCTCCCTCTCCTCTGTTCATCCCTCCCCCTCTCTCTCATCAACTCTTCCTTCCTCCCTCCTTTTTTTCTCACGTAAGCATTGTTTTACAGTTTGTTGTGCTTTTGTATACTGATATTAACAAATAAGCAAATGTATTTTGCAAAATAGAGACCATTGTCTCCCTGCTGGAGGGAAGGAGGCTGCAGAATTGGCGAGGGCAAAGGTTAGAACAAACTCTGTTGTTTGCTTGACATTGAGGATACTGGCCTGAACTACAATTTAAAAAGACCTAGGCACGTGAATCCCTTGCTGAGCACCTTTCCAGCTCCACTGAGAGCTGCAGAAACAGTGGCCCACTAACATGCAGAGGGCCAGAGGGGCTTCAGGGAACCATCTGATTCCAGGGCTGGGCTTGGAAAACAAGGTGAGCCTGGAATGCCCTTCATTCTAAGGAAGTCCTCAGAAAAAAACGGACCATTGGGAACTTGTAGAGAAAGACAAACCAGCCTGGAAGAATCACTCCGTGCTAAGCTGGGGACGGTTTTATCATTAAAATAGACAATCACTTATTGCCTGTAAAGAATCTATGCCAGCACTGGGATTGGGAGGCTGCAGGAGGATCGTGAGTTGGAGACCAGCCTGCACTACATGGCAAGATCTTGTTTCAAAACCAAGCACAAACTTGATCTGTGGGTACATGATAAGTAAAAGATTTGAACAGAATTCTGACTAATGAATGAACACACAGGAAATAGCAGAATCAGGGAAAAGATCCGTTTGGTAATAGTAATGATTAGGCAAGAATCATAAACGAATATTAAAACGAGTAAATAAGAAGGTGGGTGTGGTGGGGTATGATTCCCACTCTTGGGAGGCTACCGTGGGAGGATCCTGAGTTCCTGGCTAGCATGGGCTGTGTCGGGAAAGTAGCAGGGCTTTAACATAGTGTCAACATGTGTTTCTCTAACAGAGGAGGGGCCTGGCTGACCTCACTTTGATGTCAAAGTGTGCTGCAGCCCCAGGGCATCCTAGGGAGGTGCCCAGCCACAGAGTTACACTCCCGCAGCCAGCATCTTCAATGTTGCTTGAGGGAACAACAGTGAGCAGTTTGTTTTAGAGGGCCGTAGCTTACCCATGGATGGGTACTTCTGAGAAACGTGTCACTGGTTTTGTCTTGCGAACATCATGGAGTAAGCTGGCACTAAGATGGCTAACATGTCACTGGGCACTGCCACCTCAACTGGGACTTATGATGCTCAGAACTGTTTGTTTATCCCAGTTATGTCTAGTTGAAGACTAGCTGGACATTGAACGGTATTATGTCTAATAAAGCCAGACTGAGGCATACAGGGGACCAACCGTTTCTCTGTTTAATTATATCTTTTCTACGTTTGTATTTGTTATCTTGGGAGAAAAACGTTGGGAAGCTTAGGTTAGGCCAGTACACATTTTGGCCATGAACTCTAATGATTGTCCTAACAGCTTTTCCTTTTTGTACCAAGTATGTTTTTTGCTGTGTAGATGCCTTTGTGTCTATTCTTTTTCTGACTGGGATTTACCCTAAAACTATTTATCTTAACCATGCTTAACCAGGAGAATTGGAAATGCTACTGGGGTAGTTATGGAAAAATTGAAGTGTTTAGCAGGGTTAAATTTTTTTCTTTTAACGTTTGTGTATGTGTACATGTGTGCCAAGGCATGCATTTGGAGGTCTGAGATCAGTTTGTGGGAGTTAGTTCTAGCCTTCCACCATGTGAGGTCTGGGGAGTGAATTCTTGTCATCAAATTTGCTGGCAAGTGACCTTACTCACTGAGCCATTTCGCGGCAGGTTTATCTTTTCTTTCTTTCTTTCTGACTTCCACCCAGTTCTTTAATTTACTCTCCTTATTTAAAACAGCCAAATGTGTGAAAAAGTTGCAGTATTTTAAAAATACGTCTTTCTCTTTTGTGTAATGATGTGAGAATAATTAACAGTCAAAGAACTACTTTGTCATTCAGGATTATTGCTTTTTTTTTCATTTCTGTTCTGATTTCAGTGCTTATAAGCAAGCATCATGAACAACAAACCTTTCTTTCCTTCTTCTCTCTTTCTTGCATTTGCTTTTTTTTTAAAGCTGGCTGTGGTGGTGCACTCGGAGGCAGAGGCAGGCAGTTATCTCTGAGTTTGAGGACAGCCTGGTCTATAGAGTGAGTTCCAGGATAGCCAGGGCTACACAGAGAAACCTTGTCATGAAAGAAACCAACCAACCAACCAAACAAACAACCAATCAAGCAACCAAACACAACTTTTGCTTTTTTGAGATAGGCTCTCACTTAGCCTAGGCTGGCCAGAAACTCACTATGCATCATGGCCTGACTCAGCCTCCTGAGTGCTGGGATTGCAGCTGTGAGCCATTGTGCCAGCTAGTTTCATGTCAACTTGACACAAACTGGACTTGTAGAAGAGGGAAGGAGCCTCAGGTGAAAAACTACCAACATAAGATCAGGCTGTAGGCAAGCCTGTGGGGCATTTTTCTTAATTAGTGATTGATGGAGGAGGCCCATGGGCAGGTGGACCTGGCTTCTATAAGAAAGCAGGCTGAGCCAGCCAGGGGAAGGGAGCCAGCAACAGCACCCCTCCGTGGCCTCTGCATCAGCTCCTGCCTCCAGGTCCCTGCACCGTGTGAGTTCCTGTCTGTCTTGGAAGCTTGAGCCTAATAAGCCCTTTGCTCCCAGAGTTGCTTTGGTCCTGGTGTTTTATCACAGCAGTAAGTCACCCTAACCAGGACAGAAACTGTCTGTCCTGTTAGGATAGTGGGGTATTGCAGTGACAGACATGACCATGTTGTTTGGGGGAAGATTGTGGAAGGACTTTGGAACTTTAGGTGAGAAAAGTGTTGGCTTGGTGAGCTGTTCTGTGGGAGTGGAGAGAAACATTCAGACCACAGGAGGCCTGGCTTGTGAAAGTCCAGAGGGAAGTTTGAGAGTCACTAAATTAGACTGTCAGGGCCATCGCGCATTCTTTTGAATTAAGGTTCTGGCCAGCTGGGGCTGGAGAATCAGCTCCGATTGACGAGAGACTAGCACCACTGAAGTGAAACCTTTGCTTTACTGGGGCAATTGATCCTGGTCAGCTGGAGCTGAGAAATTAGAGGTGATTAAGAAGAGACCAGCATCAGTGAGGTGAGATCTTCTGGGAAATGTTTGCTCACTGTCAGTGCACAGAAGCTGTGTTGCAGGGGTAGCCAATGTCATACCTTGCTTTGGCAGCTGAATTTGGCAGTGGCAGTCACCCAGTTAGTACTGATTTTGAAGGCATGAAGGGGTCATGGATCGCAGCTAAGGCTTGGCACTACTGAGAGGCCAGGAGAGGCCATTGGTTAGGGTGTAGCCCCAGTAGCAGTTGAAGGCCCCCAGGATTAAAGTGGTCATGCAGAGAAGTTGAATGCAGAGAAGTTGAGGCTTGGCACCATGGAGAGAGCCTAGAAGAGGCTGTTGGTGAAAGTGCAGCTCAGTTGCCTTAGAAGACCGCAGCATTTTAGAGATCTCAGTACTGTGGGAATCGCAGCAGTGGAGGAGTGGAGCCAGCCAGAGCCTAGAAGACTATAGGGGTGTGCTGCGGCGGGTGGAGCCAGAGAAGTGACCCAAGCCCTTCGGGAGGAGTCCGAAAGATCACGAGTGGATCCCAGACACTGAACATCGAGTTACCACAGAGTTCAAGTTTGATTTTGCTTTGATTGTGACTGCGCCATGGCTCACTCCTCTGGGAGTAAGAAAGCATTTAACCTGTGGTGTATTGAGGGCTGGAGGGATGACTCAGTGGTCAAGAGTGCTTGCTGCTCTTGTGGAGGACCCTGGTTCCAGTCCCAGAATTCCCATGGGGGGCTCACAACCACCTGTAACTCCAGTTCCAGCGGGTGGGGTTCCCTCTCTGGCCTCTGTGGGCATTGCACACGTGTTGTGGCGCACACGCTCGTATACATCAATAAGAATGAAAGGCATATGTAGCATATGCTGTTAGTTATGGTTATCTTATTGTTAGTTTTGTTTTACTTTTTTCTTCTGTGTGCTGCTGCTAGAGTGGAAACTTAGGACCTTGAGTGGTAAGTGACGTCTATTGGCAGCCTTTCCCTTACACTCCCACCTGCTCTTTGTTTTTGGAACTTAAATAACTTTCCGGTGCTTTTTAATGAGACTACATAGGGTAGTAGTCACTTTAGCATGATGGTGGTGATTGGCGAAGGCAGATGCATGAAAATGGTGGAAATCCTGTCTTTCTTTTCTTTTTTCTTTTATCTGCTCCCTTCGATTTCTGTCCTGCAGAAGTAACTTTTCCCTGTGTGCCTGACCCACTTATCATTGCTCTGGAAACATTTCTTTAAAGTTTTTTTCTTTGTTCCTAGCTTGTCTGGGGAAGCGCCAAGACACTCAGGGCTGGGAAGGTTTTCTTTTCCATTTCTGTATTTATCTCCTTCTGTTATCTTCTGAAATGCCAGGCTATTCCTTTACTGACTGTTTCAAGTTACTCCATTCTAGGAAGTTCTGTCAAAATCGCTTTCGTCATGGATGGCATTTTCTGGGTGTCTGGCGTAACCATCTGAAGCAGGGTTCATATCTTTGATAGCTCAGTCTGATTTGAACGGTGGCAACGTTTTCTTAAGACCACACAATTGGCATTTTTCTAAATCTTGATACTGTTCAATGAGACCATTTCTTCTAAGGCAACTGTTATTTTTGCCTTTGTATAGAAGAATACGTATTTCTTTGTTTATGAAGAAGCATTCCTGATGTTGGAAGTCAAGAACTGGCCCGTGCTTAGAGACACTGCAAAAGGGTTCTGAACCTTCCATTGTTTTGATACAAAACGATGAGTCGAACTTCGGGGTTTTTAATATTCTTATTTTTTACTTTTATAAATTATCAACAAGGTTTTAACATGAGACATTCAGTGTAGTTACTAGTTCTTGGACTTTGGCAGAGAGGTTTAGAGGTTGTTTTTTTTTTCTTCCCAGTGCTGGAATTGAACCCAGGGACCTGTCCATGCTAGGCAAATGCTCTACTACTGAGCTACAGTCCCAGCCCAGCTTTCAAAATTATAAATCCTTCACTCACTGTTCATCTTTCTGCACTGGAACAAGTAGAAAGAAGTTGGAGAGTTTCTGTACACACAAACTTGTGTGTGTGTGTGAGTGACATTAAATGTTAAATATTGTTGTTATCTTTATGGTTTCATATATAGAATTGTTAGTTGTTATATGTCATTATTTCATTATTTGTTCTGCTTCTCACTAGTGAAAACCACTGCAGGTAGATTAATTATTTCATTATTTCGTTTATCTGATTTTAAGTAAATGCCTACCTGCTTCTCACTAGTGTTTTTCGCTAACTGTATTTTTTCTTAGTGTTTAATACTTATTTGGACATCCTTAATTGTTTTGGATTTGTTTTTATTGCTCATATTTTAAATAGTGTAGTGTGTCTGTGTATGGGTCTGTGCCCACGTGTGTGCAGGTACCCGTGGCGGCCGCCTGAGGATGTTGGATCTTCTGGGAACTGAACGTGGGTCCTCTGTAAGAACAGTATGTGCTCTTAATTGCTGAGCCGTCCCGCTAGTTTCCATCATCCTAAGTTTTATGTAATTCACACTGGAGAAAAGTTGGGTGGGTCCTTTTGATTGTGGATCAAAGGTCAAAGAAAAGGACCTGTAAATCTGTGCCTTAGAACTTGAGGACTTTTTACCTTTTGCTGGTGTCGGGCTTCGTCTGTGTTGTAACTTGCTCTTCCACTGAGCTGCGTCCTCCCAGCCAACATTAATGTTGGATTTTTGTTATGTGAGCCCAGCTCTGCCTGTTGTCACGCAGTCTGACCGCTGGCATGTGATACTCCTGACTTAGCCCTCCAGTGGCCAACGGTGCAGGCCTGCTCTAGCAACACTTAGGAATGTTCGTATTTTCTTCTGTGTCTTCAAGTAGAGTTGTACTCTGTGGCCTCTCCTGAAACCCTTAATTTTATTCCTCTGGCATTGAGGATACATTGTAAAGACGGCTTCAGAAGTAGAGGCTGCTTCTTGAGAACGGATTCCTTGTGGCTTTTGTTGTTCTCCTAGGTGGTCTCCCAGCATTAAACAATATGGCCTCAGTGTTGTTTTCCTGTGGAACAAGCTGCTTGTGAGTCAGATTTAGATGCTGGTTCAGCAGGGTAGGAGTGGATGGCTATGGACAAGTCTGTCCATCTCCATGGGGACTTTAGACATCAGTTTCAGCCCCATTCATTTTGACACTATTTTAGACCCTGTGTGCTAGCATAGAAACAAGTGTGTTAGTTAAATACTTTGTGTCTTTATCATTAGGTTGTTTGACCTCATATTTGTCTTTGCATGTGCATTTTATTTTTCAAAATTAGTTTTGAGACTCACAGGCCAGGAGCACCATTGTTATATACAACTAAGCATATTGCCAAATATAGGTTGATGTCTTTTAAATTGCTAACATTTAGTCTTAAATAAAACTTAATTGGAAATCAAAGAGATCTTAGGAGCAGGCACGATTGCCCAAACTTGTACTCTAGTTAGTACTAGGGAGATGGATGCTGGAGGAGCAAGAGTTCAAGGTTGCTCTTGGCTGTCTGGTGAGTTTGAGTCCAGCCTGCACTGTATGAAACTCTGTTTCAAAACAGGGTCTTAGGAAGAAATGAGTTGTGTCTATTTATGTCCCCATAGCAGCTGGTACTGAAGAGGGCAAAGAGCCAGCTTTCATTTCAGATTTCAGAGTTTCTCTGTAATAAAAAGATCGTATATGTGGCATGCAGATTTGAATCTTGAGTTTTGTTTCAGCAGGGCTGGGAAGAGGGCATAACAGGTAAAGTGTTTGCCATACATACATGAAGCTTGGATCCCCAGAACCCTTAGGAAAGCCAGACACAGTAGTGTGTACCCTTAACCTCCTCACTGGTAAGCAGAGATAGGTAGAGGCTTGCTGGACCACTGTGTAGTCAAAAGGAGGAGCTTCAGGTTGAGAGAGAGGGACAATGTGTCAGCAAGATATTTCTGGAGTAAATGCCTGCTGCCCAGCATGATGGACCTGAGTTCAGTTGAAGATCAGTACGGTAGACAGAGAGGACCACATGTTGTCCCCTGATCTCCAGACAAACTCTGAGCGCGTACACACACATGCACACACGCTTCTTTAGCCAAAATGGTCTTTGGCCAAGATAGTCTTACTTATTTAATCTCTGGAAATTCTGACTTGAACAATGTGAAAGAGCCTTGAGAGAAAGGGCTTGAAAAGCTGCTGCTTTTGTCTTCCTGGTGGGTTTTTCTCCTAATGCCTTGTTTTTGGTTACACTGTGACATGTGGTTGAGATTAGAACATTCAGCAGTTTGTTAGCTGGAAGGAAAGGAATGGCAAGCAGGCAGTGGAGTCCAACGGCAAGGAAGGTTTGTGATAGGGAAGAATGTTGATGGCTCAGAAATTATGTGAGAACGATATGATTATGAAATTTGTGATTTCAGGTCTTTGGCTTCTGAAATTAAGATGGGGCAGCTGGCTAAGGTAGGGCTTGCCTTAATCACTGTGTGCATGTTTCTGTACATGTACACACAGGCATGTCTTCAACTCAGTTCAAGTGGGCTTAAACTTAGAGCTCCTGTCATTCTGGCACTCACCTATGACCCCAGCTGAGGCAGGAGGATTACCAGGAGTCTGAGGTTGGACTGGGATACTGATGAAACTCAGGCCTAGAGAGAAGTTTGTGGGGTTTGGAATAAAGAAAATGGAAATAGAATCTAAAGCAAAGGTTGTTTTTTTTTTTTTTTGTTTGTTTTGTTTATTTATTTTGAGACAGGGTTTCTCTGTGTTACTCTGGCTATCCTGAAACTTGCTTTGTAGACTAGGCTAGCTTTGAACTTAGAGAGGCAGAGACTGCCTCTGCCTCCCAAGAGCTGAGATTAAAGACTTGCACTACTAGCATCCAGTTAAAGCAAAGGTTTAAGTCTGTAATTGCCTAATGAGTTTCCATGTTTAGATAGATTTATAATAATGTATTGCCGCCCTGTATTAATTACTTCAGGAAATGTGCTGGCATATTCATGCCAACAATTTGGTTTAATGAACTATTTTGAAATTATCAAATCATTTAATGTGAAAGTATTTTTCTTGTCACTACTCCTGTGTTTTATGGACAAGCCCTATTCAGTCACCCTGGAGATGGTGGGGTTGTGTTCAGAGTTCATCACATTTTGAGTCTTGGGGTTCCTTATCATTATGAATTCTGGGAGCTTCTATGATCATTAATTCATTAATCAAAACCATCTGTCTGTCTGTCTGTTAGTCTGTGAGATTGGGTCTCCTTATGTTTGTTTCCCCGGGCTGCTCTCGGACCCCAGACTCAAGCCGTCCTGCCTCAGCCTGCTGAGCACCTGGCCTGCAGGCAGATGGCAGCTCACATTGTTTGAGTAGGTATGAAAATAGTGCGAAACCTCTGCCATCTGTGATTGGGCTGGGAGTCTCCGTTGTCAGTTTTTAACCCGTGGAGGCTCGGCTGTTGTATTTCCCCCGGCTCTTACTGTATGTGATGTAGCTGCTTGAGGCTTCTCTGTGGCAGACGGGGTTTCAGGAAGCAGCATTAGTCAGATGAAGTTGTCTGACACGGGTTACTTGGGTTTGTGGTTTTGGATGAACAGTGTGCGGGGGCACAGCTGCTGTTTGAGCAGCTTGGTTCCAGCTGTCCTCCTTGCCTGTCACAAAATACCCCACATTCCTTTTCTTAACCTCTTGTCATATTCTAGACTATTACTTAAGCGGATCCTCGTGATCATCACTTTGGATGACTTTTCCACCACTAATCACTATTTGCTTAGAACGATGCTGGTGATGGGTTGTGTAACAGGTTTAAGCCCTGCGGTCTTTGTAATTTTGGGTTGTGAGTTAATGTTAGAGTTGTGAAATCCTAATTTAAAACAATTAAGTGATTGGCATCAAAAAGGGCACCAAACTTGATGATATCCCAAGCAAGTAGCTGGTATCTGGGTAACGAACTCATTTCTTATTTTAATCTTATCTGTAAGTTTCAAATTTGTAGGTAAAACGAAAAGCCACAATAATACTATGTTATATGACTAATACATCTCTCACTGTGTAGCCCTGGTTGCCCTGCAACTTGCTATGTAGACCAGGCTGGCCTGGACCTCTTGTAGATACACCTACCTGCCTCTGTCTTAGTGCTGGGATTGAAGGTGTGTGTCACTAAGCCTGGCTGCACGTATGATTCTCTGTGTCAGACATCATACTAGAAGTTCTAGGAGTTGTGGTACTTAATGTCTAATTTCTTCAGACATTAGTTCCTCAGTACCTTCCTCAAGAACCCGGTGACAGATCTGATTTGAATTTACATTTTCTGATTTTCAAGCCGCTGCGGACTTGGCTAACACTGACGTTTCCATGTCACTGTGTCTGCTTTTCTGCTTTTTACAGAATGGGTAGGCTTGCTTAATTGCAAAGCTGGGGTTGAGTAGGAAGCATAGCATTGTTCTCAGCGTCCCTCCTCCTGGCCTTTGATCAGTGATCCATTTTGCTGTTTCTACACATGGTTGTCAGGCTGCTGCCCTTTTCCAGCTGGGCAACCCTAATGTGCAAGCATCAAGGGTAGCCTGTTTTAAACCCCTGCCTCATACCTAAGAGAATGGCTGCTCGAACAGTGCATTTATTACCTGGTTTTGTGGCCCTCTTCCTTTGCCCCATCCCTTCTAGTGTGCTGAAATTCTCATTTTGTTGTTGGTAATTTTATTATTATTATTTTTGAGACAGGATTTCTATTATGAAATCCTGGAACTCACCCTGTAGACCATTGAGTTCAAGGCTGACCTTGAACTCACAGAGATCCACTTGCCCCTGACTCCCAAGTGCTGAAGGATTAAAGGCGTGTGCTGCCACTGCCTGGTTCAAAACTGGATTCTTTTCAAACATCTTCGTTTGTCCTGTTACTTCTTGGTTCTTAGCCATCTTTCTGGCTTAGGTTTTATTCTCAGCAAGCCTTTCTTGAGGGAATATTCAGATCAGGCTCTGGCCCCTTCCAGCTCTCTCTGTAGTATCTTGGGGACTTTGTTGTTGCTTTGTCTTGTTTTTAGACCTTTTCTGTTTTTTGTTGTGCTGAGAAATGACCCAGAACCGTCGCCTGTGCAGCAAGCACCTGTGTGGTCACTGGGCCATACCCCAACCTTCCTGAGTATTTGGAGAGTTAAACTGCAGAATCCCCCACCTCAGTGTGTGTCATCTGGGGGAGTTGCTCACACACCATACTGTGGTCACAAAGGCCAGGAAATCATAGTCATAATTTAATTTATCTTGTTCTGACGTCCTTTGTAGGAAAAAGACAATTATTCTGGGCCAGGATTCGGCCTGGACTGGATGTTGCTTTTATCTTGTCATGTATTTTTAGTCTTCCAGTTGTTTGCAGGAGATGTATGTCAGAATTAAATGGTGTGTTTTGGGCAGCTGTGTCACCAGTGCTGTTACGTCTTTCTCCAGCACGTCCTAGTGAAGAGGCATGTGTTGTCTGTCTGTCTGTCTGTCCCATATTGATGGCAGGAGACTTCAGTGCTTAGCTCAGCACTGTTGTTGTCTTTGAAATGAGTTAGATACCTCTGTGGGTAGGGATATGAAGATCCGTTCAAAAACTGATTTTATTTTAGCCTTTGGGTTGCGTCTCTTTCCTCTTCTGTTAAACCTGCCTCCCCCTTATATCTCCACTGGCTCTACTTGGCATTTTGTGACACGGTTTTCATGTCTTCAGAGTTTTCAGGCCTAAAAGAGTAGTTACTTAAAAAAAAAAAAAGTTCTTTGACTGTTTTTACGTGTATGCATGGAGGTCACCTTGGCACTGAAGTTAGACAGCTGCGAGCTGCCTGGGGGTACTGGGAACCTAATGCAGGTCCTTTGCCCGAGAGGAGCGCTGCTGGTTGCTGGAGGGAAAGGGAAGCGCGGACGAGGCTTCTCCAGAAGCTCATGTGGTAATAACCCCGTGTGTTCTACTAGTTCTGGTAATGGTGGCTAAGGTAAGAAGACGAGTCCTCCACCCTGGGAGTGCCGGTGCTGGGTAAATGCACGGGAACTGCACACCAGGTTTTGATTAGCTCCTGGCTGGGAGGGGGCGATGATTACAGAGGGGATGCCACAGTCTTCAGTCTAGTAGGTGTGGGTAAGTGCATGCCCATTTTGCTCTTCCAGCAGTTTCTGAGTTCCTGTTACAGCTAAGCAAGAATGAGGGCTGTGCTCCGACTTACCTTTGCAGTCAGATGGAAACTTAGCTCTTGATTTGTTGACAGGACAGGAGTGTGTTCTTTTGGGGGTTTCCTTCAGGTTGGGAAATAATTTCCCCCCATGACTACTTAAACAATAAATAAAATTTGGTTAAGATAATGAATGGGTTAAGATAAATGGGTAAAAATTTCCCATTTGTGGATAAAACTGCTCTGTGTGTGTATGTTATGTGTATGTATGTATGTATGTATGTATGTGTGTGCATATGTGCGCGTGTGCGCAAGCAGAGGGATGTGTTGTGATCTGCTTTTAAAATGGTTTTACATGATTTCCAAGGGTTACTCTAAAGCTCCGTGTCTGATTTAATCTCGGTAGTTAGCTGGAATCGATGATTAATTTTGCTCCAAGTTTTCTGCATGAAGAAATGATGCCTTTAACTTTTTGCAGCATGATTTTACGGATGCAGAGTGCACGCTCACAGAATACGGGTTTAGGCAGGTGTGAACAGAGAAGAAAAGGAAATCGGAACTGTGTGTACTAAGCCTGTCTTCCGAGCTAAGCTGTTCACTCCCTTGGCCGTGTGATTCACTCACTTATAAAATGGAGAACTTAACTTGGGCTGGGTGTGGTGGCACACACCTGTAATTGCTGCGCTCTGGAGGCCGGGGTGTGCAAGTTGGAGGCAAGTTAAGGCTGATCAGTAAGACTATATCTCAGAAAGGCTGGGGTTGTGGGGGGAGGGGCCTGGGGATGCAGCTCAGTTGGCAGAGTACTTAACCTAACACACACGAATCCCTAGGTCAATGCCCAGTCCCATATAAACTGGCACTGTGGCACTCAGACTTCCACTGTATAACAAATTGGCAGCCAGCCTGCGGCAGGAGACCCTGTCTCCTTCATCCTCCCAAAAAAGGGGGTGGTAGGAGTGGAGAAAGGGAATTGTGTGTATGTGTGTGGATGGGGGTTGGGGGAAGGATAGCTTGAATGGAGAACATTTTCATCAGGAGCTGAAAACACTTCTGAGAGTGTAGGATTATTTATTGATTCAGTAAATGAGCTGCTGCCCTTTGGTGGCTTTGTAAATTACTGGAATCTGTTTCCAAATTCATGATCTCATAGAGATCCCCCTGCCTCTGCCTCCTGAGTGCTAGGATCAAAGGTGTGTGTCCTTCCATCAGGCTAGGTAATCATGAGGTTAGAAAAAAATGCATTGCCAGTTGCTTATTTACAGAATTTCCCCTTATTTGGAAAAGTACTTTTTGGAGAGATGGCATAAGAGGGAGAAAAGGAATTCTGTGTGTGTGTGTTTTGCAGTAGGGTTATGAAGATATATGTAGGACATTACCAACAATGCCCAGAGCAGAGTGTCCAGATTTCACTGCCTCAGGTATGGGGCCATTGGTATGGATGAGCATTCCTAATTAAAACATTAAAAATGCTTCTAAATCCAGAATTTTCTGAATGTTTAACACAACAAAAATTTTGTATTTTAGGGAATTTTGGACTTTAGTGGTCTATACATTAAGAGCATTATAGTTATTATATACTTACACATATGGACCAAATTCCAGGTTACCACATGTGACAGGACCTGAATAGAGAAACGTTACTGATTTCCATAATAAAGGGGCTGGGAATGCAGGCTGGTACTACAACTGTTTGCTTGGCATGTGTGAAACCCCTGGGTTGTTTGATTGACAGCATGCAAAAAATATTTCATAAGAAAAATCCTGGGGAGAGCTGGGTTTGGTTGCTCACTCCTGCAATCCCAGTACTTGGGAGGCTGAGAAAAAAGGATCAGGAGGTCAGGCAAAGCGAGTTTGTGTTACAAAGCGAGTTTGAGGCCAGCCTGGGTAAAACAGAGAAACCCTGTCTCAAAATACACACGTGTCATGCATCTGTCTGTGCATGCATGCTTGCACATGCACACAGCAGTCCCTTCCCTTCCACACCAAACAGAAAGAAAGCAGTCAGAGCTGGGGTGTGGTACTGAGTGCGTGCTTGCTCCCCAGCTCCTAAACAAATCAGCAAAACATCGCAGCAAGGAGGGCTGAATGTTCTGAGTTTAAGGGTTGGATTGCAACTGTCTCATGTTTGGGATACTACTGAGCAGCTTGGTCTCTGGGAATCTCAGGGCTGGGCTCTCATTTGATGCTTTAGTTTCGTTATGAAGAAGGGTCTTGCTGTGTTGCCCAGGCTGAACTCACAGTCCCCCTGCCTCCTCCTCCTAAACGCAGGGGTCCCAGGCATGGGCCGCCAAACCTGCTGCCTTGTGTTCATCTTTGAGGTCTCCAAACCCTGCCTCACCTCAGTGGCTGGCAGACCCACCCCTCCATTTGTGTGTGTATAAAGGACTCTTTTGAACAGTTTAACAAGTTCAGTGTGCTAAAGCCTAGGTGATACTCCTCAACATTAAATAATTATGCTGAAGATGGACTGCGGATCTTGTTAATGCTCGACAAGCATTCTCTCACTCGGAATACTATTTTAATTGTGTATTATGTGTCTAATAACAAAGGGAAGCAAATACAGCTAAATACAGATAGCAGCATGGCCTAAAACATTCTTTTTTCCTTTTTAGGCAAAGTCTCGCTGTGTAGACCAGCCTCATCTCAAACATGGAATTCCCCTGCCTCAGAGAGCTGGGGTTACAGGTGTCTCCTATTCCAGCCCAGATCTGGTTTCTGTTGGTGGTGGTCATAGCTGTTTCTGTCACACTTGTTGAGAGAGACAGTGGATGCAATTATGTCAGATTTAAAGGGCAAGTTGGCTTTGAGATTATATATATATATATATGATATTTTTTCTATACTCTGGCAGCACTTCTGCAGACAGGGCTGGCTTTGAGGTCTGCTGCAGGTTCCCGCATGGATGGTAAAGCAGAAGCAGCCAGCGCTGATTGGCTGTTTCCGTAACTTTGCTTGTGAGGGTTAAGCTAGAGGGACCATCTTCTTTTTCGGGTCACAGCTGGCCTGTTCCGGTTATGAGGTTGCCTTTCTCTCTCTTGACTTCTTGAGAGGTCTGACAAACAGTTTCAGATTGGTGGTGTAATTTTCAGGGTGAGTGGCAACATTTTGGTTTTGCCTGCCAGGCATAGTGTAGAAACTTAATCTAAACCAAATGTCGCCTGTGAGTTCTAGTGAACAGAGACATCATTGAAACTTCTCCCCGCAAGTTTCAAATCCCAAGAACTCAAAATTCTGGTTTTAATGAGCTGGGGGGCGGGAATCAAGATTGCTAGCCATTTGATATTAGCTTTGAGTCTTATTTCACTGTTGACTGGAGTCTGTATCATTGCAGCGCTGAGCCTTAGTTCCCACTGCTGCCTAATGTCTGATGGTCATGGTACCTGAGGGCGGGACTTGTGGTGGGCACTGTTCTGCTCCTTACTTTAGCACATTTTATACACACAGTGACACAGCGTGTGCTATTTTTCCCGCTCGTCGATTGGAGAGAAGTTTAGGACCCTCCCTTCCCTTCTTTTAATTTTTGACTATGTATATGAGCATTTTTTCTACATGTGTATGTTTGTGCACCACATACATTTAATGCCCTCAGAGGCCAGAAGAGGGCATCGGATCCCCTGGGACTGGAGTTAGGGATGGTTGCAAGCTGCCATGTCGGTGCTGGGAACCAAACTCGGGTCCTCTGTAGGAGCAGCAAATGTGTTTAACCACGGAGCCAGCCATGTCTCCAGCCCCTGTAATTGACTTGTTGACTGAGAAAACTGAGCGAATATTTCTGAAAATGACTAAAAACGCAGAGTGCTTACCTTCCTGTATAGCACAGCAGAACTGAACATGGCAGTTCAGACGACTGCCATGAGAGGCAGGAGCTGTCCCTTGTTTCCTCTTGCTGCTTACGTGTGTTTCAGGCAGTAGTGAACCCTGAAGGTGATGGTACACCCATTAAAAATGTGCTGTGTGAGTTTTGACAAACTAATGTATTATGCGACCCTCATCACAGGACGCGCCATTCCTAGCATGCCAAGGTCCTCTCGTCCTGCCTCAGGCAGCAGCCTTCACAGGAAACTAACTCCCTGACTTTGATCACCCTTTAGTGTGGCATACTTTTATTTTTTATTTAATTAGTTGATTTGTTAATTGTGTGTGTGTGTGTATGCATGGAGTCAGGGGTTGACTTGAGGGTTATTTTCTTTGATCACGCTGCCTTGTTTATTATTAGTTATTATTATCTGTGTAAGTTTGAATGGTGTGGTATGTGTGGAGATCAGAGGACAACTTGGTGGAGCTGGTGTTCCCTGTCCACTTTTGTATGAATTTTGGGGAACGGTCTCAGGAATGGCGAGTGCCTTTACCCACTGAGCCATCTCACTGGTTTTAATTTTAAAGCCGTACCTTTTACAGATTCTGGAGCTCACCAGTCTGGCTAGACTAGGTGACCAGCAAGACCCAGGCGTACCAGGATTGTTGATGTGCCACTATCGCTGGGAATCCACACTTACGCTTGGGCCGTGGGTACCTTACCCAGCCACTATCTCCCAGCCCTTGGCTTGTTTTCAGCCTTGACATGATATAACTGCAGTATGTTCTGGGTTCCCTTTTGTGGGAGGCATGTTTGCTCTGTGATTCATCCACGATGTTGGCTCTTTTTGTAGTTTGTTCCTTTTTTGGTAGTAATCTGCTCCTTGTCTGCTTGTTGATGGAACATTTAGGTTGTTTCTAGTGTTTAGGAACAGTGAATAAGGTCACTTTGGAAGTTGACACACAGTTTGGTCAGAACTAAGTGCATCAATTTGGAAAGCAGCTTGGCAGTTTCCTGTAAAAGGCTGGTACCCTGTTACAGCCTGACAGCAGTGTATGTGAGGACTCCTGTGGCTCCGAATCCGCTTGGTGTTCAGCCGGTCTTCTAAGTGTATGGGTATCTTACCGTGTCTTTGGGTTGTGTTTCCCTAACGACTAGTGGTGAGCATGCCTTCAGCTGCACAGTGGCTAATTGTAGCCTCTTTGGTGCCTCTTCAGATCTCTTGTGGTTTGCAAATTGGATTCCTTGTGTAAATGAATTCTGTAGATTTTTCTCTTTAAAGACAGGGTCTGCTGTGTAGTGTAAGCTGGCTGTGAATACAGGCTGTGGCTAAGGATAGCCTTGAACTCTTCATCCTCTTGCCTTCTTCCAAGTGCTGGCACTACAGGCTGTGTGGGCTCAGTAATGTATTTTCCTTGTATTGCTTGCTGGAAAGTCTTCCATACCTTTCTATTGCCCCAGATCAAATCTGGGCAGGGGCTCCTTCTGAGTATTCCTGGAGCCTTTTAAATGGAAACAGTGGATGGTCTCAACTTGTTACTAATTTTTCCCTTCTGCCATTATATATGTTACTTCAAAAAATGCTTTTCGGTTGAGTTCTATGAATATCTTTTTTTTTTAAATTTTTAAGATTTAGTTATTCTATGTATATGAATGTTCTATCTGCATTTACAGCTGCCAGAAGAGGGAATCAGTTCACATTATAGATGGTTGTGAGCCACCATGTGGTTGCTGGGAATTGAACTCCTGGCCTTTGGAAGAGCAGACAGTGAGTGCTCTTAACGGCTGAGCCATCTCTCCAGCCCCTCTGTGAATATCTTGTTAATGTTTGTAACAGTGTAGTTTTGTCAGATGTTCCTTTGGAGCATGTTTATTTGACATTCACTCACTCATTCATTAGCTTGTTTAGTATTTAACATTCATTCATTCGACGGAGTCTTGTAACCCGTGCTTGACCTCCAGCTGGTTTTGATGATGTGCTGAGGGTGACTGACTGATCCCTCTGTCTCCTAGTCAGGCTCAGGCTCTGTGTCCCACCCATGCTGCTGCTGCGGTTATGCGTGTTCCTCCGAGCTGCCTTCCTGTGCTCATCTTTACCCCCTCTACCTGCTTAGCATCACCGCCATCACCTGTGGGCACAGGTGGCCTTTGCTTTTCTCTTCATGCATCCCCATGCCTGATGTGACTGGGTAGAGGCACTATCTCTCTTCAGGACCCAGGGTACAGGAGTGGGGAAATAAACCCTTTTCATCCATGACACGTGACCCTGGTAAGTTGTGGTGAGCAATGGGATGGTTCCCTGAAGACCTGGAACTGACAAGCATTCTGCATTACAGATTTGCCTTTTTTTGTGTGGAGCTTGGGTCACAGAGGGAACTTAGGTTGTCACACTGCATTGCAGCGATGCTTGTCACCATTCTAGTTGCGGACTTACAAATGGTTTGACTCAAACAGAATCAGGTGGGTTGATATGGTGGCTGCTTGTTCGTGGGGAAACTTCTTTAAGTTAAAATTTAAGACAATGTATTTACCTAATCTGTGTGTGTGTGTGTTCTGTAGCTGTGTGAGTGCCCTGGTGAGAGCTATGGAGAGCGAGGGCAGTTTGTAGGAGATGGTTCTTTCTTACTATTGTGGGGCCACAGGATTGAACTCAGGCTGCCTTGTCCGTTTGGCAAGAACTGTCTCAACAGCCCTGTCTCCTGTGGGGTCCTTTCAGGCGGTCAGAGGAGGGGAGGAAGGAGGAGGAGAGCGAGCAAGGGGAAAGAGGGAGATACACCTTCATAGTTTATTAGTAAATTGAATGTATTCGGCACACAGGAAGAAATAGGGATTTCTTTTTCTCCTGTCCCCAGTGCAGTAGAGTGAGTGATAAGACTGTTTTTTTTCCCTTTGACTCTGTGAACACCTATTTTATTTTGCATTTTTGGGTGGTACTTACAGCCCTTGTTTTGAGATCCAGCCACAACCGCTGGGCTATTTTTGTTTTTACACGCTACCGTGAGTACATCAGTAACTGTTTCTTCTGTAAAGAAATTTGTGCATGCACGCATATCTTAAAACCTCACTGTTTTGACGTAATTTGATTTATGCAATTTGTTTCCTCCCTTTCTCTGTCTGTGACCTGTATCGTCGTGTGGGTGTGTGATATGTGCATGTGTGTGAACCTGCGTGTCAGGTGCATTCACCTGTGTGGGTGTGAAAGGCCGAGGTTGCAGTGGGTAGATTTCCTTCTCCACGGTGGCTCTTTTGAGACGGGTCTCTCACTGGCCCTGGAGCTTCTCTTCCCGCTAGAATGGTTAGTGAGCTCCTGGCCTCTGGTCGATGTCCCCCACCCCCATCTCTGGCTTTCACATGGGTGCCGGGGATCCACACTCGGGTACAGCAAGCGCTTTGCCACCGGGGCACTGCCCGGCCTGTGAATTTTTCATTTTTAAATAAGTAAGTACCTAGTTTTACACACCAGATTGAAATAGCAAAAGCAAAGCAGGTTTGTAATATTTAGCTGTATAGCATTGTGAATGACGGACAGGCTGGCATATGAGTGCCAGCGGTTGATAGCATGGACTCTTCCTCATCTTAGTCTTCTTAGTGAGACACGTGTGTCCTCAGTTGGGTGGGGTGCTCGGGGTACTGGAGTAAAGATACAGAGTTTGGAATTTTACATGTTTATACATAAATGTATAAATATATATATAAACATTTGCATATTTATATTAAGTATGTTTGTATTGTGATTTATATATTTATATATACATATATATATTTATATATCTGTGCTCAAGCGTTAGCATCAAAAGAAAGATGTTCCTTGAGATGTTTTATTATGGTAATTTATGTAGTAGAGTTTAATCTGATATGTGGTAACTTTTTAAAAAACAATGTCAGAACACCACATACTTCCTGGAAGAGAAGTTGAATCAAAGTGCTGGGGAGGGGGGGGGAAGCTTAGAGGTGAGGTAGTTTTACCTGCAGTGTGAAGTCTTTGGACCTATCCCTAACTAGCAACCCACCTCCCCCAGCTCCCCACTTTCCCCAAACCCAGCCCAAACTTACAAAATACAGAGGGCTAAAATCATAACAGTATCCTTGACCACACATTGAAGTTACATTTATTATTTACATAGGTGTTGGTGCGTGTGCCAGAGAGGACTCCTGTGGAGGTTAGAGGACAGGCAATGGGAGTGGGGTACCTTTTTTTTTTTTCTTGGCCATGTGGTCCTGGAATGGACTTAAGGTTACCAGGCTCAGCTGCAGTGCCCTTACCTGCTGAGCCGTCACGTCCCGCTTTCTGTTACAGCTGCAGTTGAGACCCTAGGTAACATCCAGTTACTTAACACGTCATGCTGTCACTTTCCGGTTTCATGCAAATACAGCATTAGGTCTGTTGTGTGTGGTTTTCTGATTTTTCTGGATTTGTTGTTACGCAGAAGCCTTTCCTCCCGCTGTTACTCCCATACCGTGGGATAATGAGGTCGGTCGCTTCTGTGGCTGCTCAAGAGAAGAAAGCCCAATTCATTTAAAGGGCTTGGATATTTGAGTGGTTTCAGTATGTTAGGTGGAATAGTCTACTATAATACACAAAATTATGCACTTTTACAACCTAGAAAACAAAGTGAAGAGGATGTATTTATACAACAGCAAACAAAAATCAGTCCTGGATGTAGTTCGGTAGGCCCATGTCTGTAATTCCAGGGCGGTCAGTCAGGAGGATCTGAAGTTCAAGGTCATCCTTGGTTACAGAGGGAATCTGAAGCCATGATAAGATAGGTGAGACACTGTCTCAAACCAAACCAAATTACAGAATAACACACACACATACACACACACACACAAAACAGTACTTCCCATAGGCTTAAACACTGTACGGTATCAGTGCTATATCTCCTAGCACTGATGTAGCTAGCACTGATATAACTTCCTTCCATCAAGGTGGGTAATACTTTTAAGTACAGGAAGAAGTATTTTATATTGGATCTGATGGCACAAGTTCAAAACTATGTCAGTTTAAAAAGTTAGTCAACAAACTAAAGGCCATCTTGAAATCAAATCATGGTAATACTAAAAGGATTAACAAAAGAGAGAGCTCATCTCTCTCTGGGGTTGGAGAGATGGCCCAGAATTGAAGAGCACGTACTGCTCTGCCTTAGCAGAGGACCTGAGTTCAGGTCTCAGCACCCACACGATGCCTAACGGCCACCTGTAATGCGACTTCCATGGAACTAAGTGGATGCTCTCTAATGGCTTCCTGGGGCCCTAGGTACTGTGGCGGTACACATGCAGGCAGGCAAGCACTCATACGTATAAACAAAACAAAATGAAACCACCACTACCCTTTAGCAAATCCTACTAGATGGGTATCAGATTGATGTGGCTATTTGATAGACAAGTATGACCAAAGGTCCAGAAACTTTGTTGGGAGCGGATGGGCTGGAAAGATGGCTCAGTGGTTGAGAGCACTGTTGCTCTTCCAGACTGGAGTTTGATTTCCAGCACCCCTTCGTCGACTCACCCGAGTTTGTAGCTCCAGTTCCAGAGGATTCGACATCCTTGACTGGCCTCCCAAGGCCCTGCATGCATGTGGCGCACAGACATACATAGGCAAAACACCCACAAACATACGTGATAAAAATTTTAAAAAGTTTCAGTGAGAGGAAGGGGCTGAGCCAGGTGGGTTTGAGGGCACATGTAAAGCAGTGAATTTTTAGTGTCTTAGTTGTTTTCTGTGCTGTAATAAACTACTCTGATTAAAACAACTTATGGAGAAAAGGTGTGGTGGAGCTCACAGTCTAAGGTACAGTCCATCATGGCAGGAAGTCCAAGGCACCAGCAGCTTGAAGCAGCCGGTTGGATTGCATTCATCGTAAGGAAACAGCAGTGAATGCATTCGGCTCTTTCTCTACTTGACGTGGTCCAGGATTCTCTACCGGGCAATGGTCCCACCCATGTTTAAGGTGGGTCCTCTCACATCAGTTAAAGCAATCCACACCACACACACACCCTAGAGGATAGGATGGTACCCCAGGAGATTCTTGATTTTTGTGAGGTTGAAGTAAAATTAGCACTGTCACATGCAGCAGACTTTTACTTTATTAAACATCGATGTTCTGCGTAAATTACTATAAAGTCTCATTTAAAATGGCATCCAAATATATTTATAATATATAAAAAAATATGAGGGAGGATCTAGGAAGAGTAGATCTGTAGATTTACAGACATGTTACCACTGTATCCCGCCACCTTCAGCCTTTATTCTGCAGCCCGTAGCACTTGTCCCAGTATCTTTCTTCCTCCTCTTCCTCCTCTTCCTCCTCCTCCTCAGTTTTTAGAGGAGGGCTTCTCTATATAGCCCTGACTGTCCTGGACAGGCCAGACTCAAATTCAGAAACTCGGAGCTCTCTCCTGCCTTTGCTTCCAGAGCCCTAGGATGAAAGGCGCGGGCCACCAGGCCTGGCCCAGTGTCTCTGTCTCTCTTTGATCCACCCTGCTGCTGTTTTCTGTGTTAAAGTTCACATATGATCATGTGTTTCTGAGCCTTCTGTTTTACTTCCTTAGTCTTTCCCTGTGCCTATTCCACTCTAAATTTCAGAAGTGGCAGGGTAAGTTTTCCTGCTATATTCTTTAATAAAGATCAAATTCAGCTCATGTATGTCTGACAACTGTGGTATGCCAAGAACATTTTAGGTCTGGGAAAATATCACCAAGCCAAACAGAGACAGAGTTGCAGAGCTTACACATGTACAGTGTTTCTTGGGTCAGCGCTGCCAAGTTCTGTGGGAAAGCTCAGTAGTGTTTTAAACACTATGTGGGAATATGAAGCAAAATTGACATTTTGACATTCCATGAACATACAATACTTTATAGTATATGTATTATGAGAAAAAGCTATATAATAGATAGCCATATTACAGCTGGACACATGCAGGCATTGAATAAAGTGCGTCCAGCTTTGGTTAATGGACCGTTTTGTAAGTGTGATGCTTTCATCACAGATCTGCTACCGGGACCTGTTCACAGCTGCACTGTGACCAGGTGTACTTTCTGCGCATTGCTGGGTTCAGGAGGGCTCCTAAGACATTTCCAGATGTGACCTTTATTCCTCTTCCCCTAAACAAGGGTGAGCTTACATGGGAGGTAGGGCTGTGTGTAAGAAAACACAGGGAAGCCAGCCACCCAGGAAAGGGTTAAAGCTTCAGTGAGAGACTGAAACCAACAGCTGAGCGGTAGAAAGGGGCGCCAGGTCTCGGCCCTGCAACCTGAAGGAGGATCCCTATAGCCAGGTAAAGGTGTCTGAGAATAGGTTTCGGTGGTCTTCACAGGCATCGACTCTCCTGTTAACTGGTGTTCCTGGGTGGTCAGACAGGCACTCAGCACTGGACACAGGGCAGAAATAACAAGTAGTAGATTAGGTTGCACCCTAATGTGGAGGGACTGTGGTCCTTCTGACTCTTTGGTTTTGTGAAAACAGAGTCTCATGTAGTCCAGGCTGGCGCCCCCTCTCCCTAGCATGAACTTCTGGTTCTCCTACCTCTGTTCTTCCAGTGCTGGGATGCCTGGCCACACACCACCAGGGCTCATGCAGTGCAGACAGTGAGTCTGCAGTTCAGTTCAGGGGTTGATCCTCACGAGGCAAACCTCCTACCAACCTGGCTGTGTCCCCAGCCCCTTGATCAGTGCCATCCTTGTGGAGTCCCCATCTCTATCCCAAATTTTGCCCTGGGTCCTGTCAGTGGCAGGGGTCATATGGGGGACTGTCGCTCCTCAGGGTTCAGGGGTTACAGTAAGGTAGCTTGTTTGCAGCCGGTCACCTTATATTCTTGTGGAAGCCAACTCATGCTTTTATGGGCCTTCCGCCTTTTAGATCAAGTATCTAAATTGGATTTATTTATTTGGAGCTTATGTCTGTGAATGTTTTGTCTGCATGTATGTATGTATGTGTACAAGTGTCCTAAGAGGCCAGAAGACACCAAATCCTTTAGAAATGGAGTTTACCAAGGGTTGTCAGCTAGGTTCAGCCCGGCTGAGTGCTGGTACCAACCCTGGCTCTTCTTCAGATCAGCCAGCACTCTACTACTGAGCTATCTCTTCAGCCCACATCATGCCTACTTTTCATGACTATCTGTGCGTTGTGAAAAAATAATTTTGAAAAGAAATGAATTTATTTTGTATGCCACCCCATCACGCTTTTAAACTAGACTGATGATGTTTTGGGAAAGTTTCTTTACTGGGCTTTTATCTCATTTCACTGTTAGCTAATTTTGTATAACCTTTCCTAAAAGCAACAAAAGGTTGCTAGAGGAATCTCTTCACCTGTGTAGTTTAGCACCGAAGACTGTTAGTGTTACTATAGGAAATGAAATTCTGCAGGAAAACAAGTGTAGGTAAATGAGGCTTACACACACACACACACACACACACACACACACACACACACCTCTTTAAAATCTTTGTCTTGATTAATTATAGCCTCCAGCCTCAGTTGATCTTTGGCTTTTGGTAACAAGCACGTGACTGCAGACAAGTGTATTGCCCTTGAAGAAAAACAGCTTTGAAAAGATCTGTTAGAACATGGGAAAACTAGAACCCGTTCTCTTGTGGTTTCACGGGTGCCAGAGGCTCGGGTGCTTGGGTTTCACCAGTTGCTTTCTGCTCAATGAACAGACTGCAGCGTGCACCACCACTCTGCTACCTCACTACAGAGGAAACAGCAGGAGGCAGAGCCCTCGAGTGAACCAGGCTTTTTATGTGGGGTGTGGTGGGTGGGCAGCCTACAACTCGATAAACAAATAGAATTGTGCAGGAGGAAAACCTTTAATCTTTGCACTCTTCACACTGACTTTTTTTTTTTTTTCCTGGTATCGTTCTCTGTTCTTTAAACTTTTTCACAGTGATTAGCTCACGGTAGGCCCAGGACTGTAGTCACATTGTTTAGTAGCTTTCTAATCTTTCTTTGCAATCGATTATTACAGCTCCTTTTCCCTTGGGTTGACAGGTCCTTGTTAGTGAAGGGATGAATTTTTAGACCACATTGTGGTCCATGGAACTAATCCTTTTCATAATGTCACATGGATTTCTTAGTTTATTTTAGAAGCCTTTGGCTGTTTTGATCACACGGCTATTTTTTTTTTAACGCTGAAAAAAACTGATTTTGTATCCCTCCACTAGAGAGCTCTCCAGGAGGCCCCCAGCCTTTGATCACTCGAATATTAGGAATGAGATAGATGTGTTGAAAATCTCCAAGGGCCGGGAGGGGAGATCCTTCATTATGTGTGGCTAAGGTACAGTTATCTGCAGTTGTAGCAGACACGGAGGCTGCACTCACGTAGGAAAACCTCGTCGGCCTGCTTGCCAGCTTTGTGTTACTTCCAGATGCCAGGGTTGACTGAGTGTGTGGGAGAAAGATTGAAAAAAAGTCTCAACATTTTACTCTGTAAATCTGGAGAAAATCAATGTGTGTTTTGTTCTTTCCCTTCCCATCTCTGCCCCTTCACACTTGCCTCCCTTCTGTTGAGGCTGGGGCTCACGGTCAGCCCTGGCTAGTCTAGGACTTCCTATGTAGACCAAGGTGGTCTTGAACTTGGGGCAGACCTCCATCTCTGCTCCTGAGTGCTGGGACCACATGTGTGCACTGCCCTGCCTGCTGCATTTCATCTCTGAAGGCAGCTGCCGGAGGGATTGGAACCAGTCAGTCAGTTCTAGCAGCCCTTAGCCTCCTAGCTTTGGATGGGGCCCCTAAGTTCTCATTTGTATCTTTGCATGTGTGTGCCACGTGTGTGAGTCCCTGCCCAGGTCAGAAGAGAGAGTCGGATCCCCTGACGCTAGAGTAGAGGTGGCAGCCTTGAGCTGCCGTACGTAGGTGCTGGGAGCCAAACTCCTGCCCTCTGGAAGAGCAATGTTCTTAACCTCAGCTGTCTCTCCAGCCCCTGGAATGCCATCCACCTGCCTCCGAGCATCTGGATCACAGGTGTGGACTACCAAGTCTGGCTAAAGTGTTTTCTTGTTCATTTAGATGAGGAAGACCATAGGATCTGTTTCCCCATGTCACATGGTTCCTTCACACGGATGCATCCACAGAACTCTATGCTGAACCCACGGTAACAACTCAGACTGACTACTCTAAGATACACCTTTATGGATGGTGGTTTGGTGGCCGCCTCTCTTCTCACCTCTCCAGGTAGACCCCTTCAGAGCCAGGGAGCCTATGTTTATTTTGTTGTCCCTGGTGACTGATTAGCATCTGGAGCTTTCGATCAGTGTGGCAGTTTCCAGGCTGAAGTGGCTGTCCCTCAGAACACTTGGCTAGTCCCAGTCAGCAAAGGGGAGGGAGGGAGCTGCTTTTTTGTTTTCCTCTGAGACAATTTTGCCCCCTACATTTTCTTAGCTATGATATGCCATGAGTCTCTTGATCATCTTTTGTTTATTGCACAGAGCCAATGTCACTTTCTAGTGGGTAAATGAGGAAACCAGGGGGAACCATGTTTGGGGCATAAAATTTAGAACTTGCTGTGGGAAAGGCCAAACTTCCCCATTGAGCCTCTGATACAGTTCTGCAGATCAGTTCTCTGCTTGAGAAGCACATTCAGAATCATGGTGTTCACGAAATTTAAACTTAACCTCTTGTTTATAAATAGCTATGCGATTATGAGGCTTTTGGTTTTCACACCCGGATCCCAGTAAACCAAGTGTTTACTTGAATAGGTAGAGTTGGTTTGTTCTTCTTTTAACTTGACCCTGTGGACCTCCAAATTTAGATGTAATCTTAGCACTGAAAGAAACGACTTGGTGTTTTGCTTACATTAACTTTGACAACGTGAGTGACTAGAGAAGTATTCTGTAGAACCTGAATTAGTGTTTGTCTAGAGATGAGTACCGTGCAATTAAAAACAAGTCGGGCACAGGCAGGTGCTCTGTCTTTCTGCTGTGTCCCTAGACCTTGGGTTTGGAACAGCATCACGTTGTGCAGTCCTGATTGACCCTAAACTCAACATCATCCCGTCTCAGTCTTCCCAGTACTGGGGAGTGGTGTTGATGTTGTTATTATACAGAAAACCTGAAAAGGTAATACATAACATTTCTGGGTATCTTTATTCATATTTCTGTGGTTTTTATCTAATGTCTTTTCTGTTCTGGGGTCCCAGTTGTAATTCCATGTATTCTTGGATTCCTTCTGGTGGCTGCCCTTGGTTTTGATGGCCTGGCTCTGCTGAGTATCTTGTAGAATACCTTCTGATGGAGTGTGTCTGACCTTTCTCATGGCAAGCCTAGGGTATGGGTTTTTGAAAGTAAGACCTAGAGCTAAAGCATCCTTTTCATTATGTCATATCCAGGGTGCAAACTGGCATGTGCTTTATGACCACTGAAGTCGGCTCTGACCCCTGGCTGCGTTCGGCTGTGAACCGTCTCTGAGGACCCCAGCTGTCCACTGTTTTTTCTTTCGGAGAGAGTCATCATTCATAGCCTGTGTTTTGTGTGATGTGTTGTATAGTTTTGGTTGTTTTGCTATTGAGACAGGGTCTCACTGTGATATAGGTAGTTTTCAAACTCACAGTAATCCTCCTGCCTTACCTTCCTAAGTACTGGGATTTTAGGTGTGAGTCACCATGTCTGGCCTTGTAATTTTGGAAAAAAAAAAAAAAGAAAACCAAAAAAAACCCAAAAATACTTAAATAGAGCTGTAGTACAAACATTTAATCTCTGGTTAGTGAAATTTTTGTTTTTATCAACAATATGGCTATTTAAAACATTTAAAAATGTGTTTGGAGAGGCTGGAGAGATGGCTCAGTGGTCAAGAGCTCAAGTTTGGTTCCTAGTACCCAGCTGATGCTTCACATGGATCCATCAGGGATCCAAGACCTTCTGATGTATGTACACAGCGGTCATATATACATAAAGTAACTAGATAGCTTTAAAATTTTGAAATGCATTCAGCGATTTGATTTAGCTTGTTATAAAAGCTTTATATAAATCAAGCTTTTCCTTATTGTAATTTTAGCTTTTGACATTGCATAAATCACTCTTTGTCTACTTTGATTTTTCTTTTCTTTCTTTCTCTCTTTCTTTTTTTCTTTCTCTTTCCTTCTTTCTTTTCTTTTATTGAGACGGTGTGTCCATGTACAGCCCTAGCTGGCTTGGAACTCTCTATGTAGACAAGGCAGGCCTCATACTTATAGATAAGTGCCTGCTTCTACCTCTAGAGTAGTTACGTGCCACTATGCCTGGCAGTTTTTTAGATTTATATATTTTATTTTATTTTATGTATATGAATGTGTCTGTCTGTCTGTTTATATACCATGTTTGAGCGAGGTGTTCAGAGAGGCTAGAAGAGGACTTTTTTATTTTTTCTTTTTTTTTTGAGGCAGGGTTTCTCTGTGTAGCCCTGGAACTCATTCTGGAGACCAGGCTGGTCTTGATGGTCTTGAATTCACAAAGATCCTCCTGCTCTGCCTCCCAAGCTGTTGTGATTAAAGATGTGTGCCACCCCTCCTCCAATCCTCACCCCTTACCTCCCCATGCAAAAAGGGGACTTCTGATTCCCTGAAACTAGCTGCCATGTGGGTTCTGGGAATCAAACCCAGGTCCTCTGCACGAGCAGCGAGCGCTCTTAACCACTGAGCCATCTCTCTAGCCCCTCTGCGTTTGCTTGTTATGCCATCTAAGTGCTATACACACATATGTATATATAAATATATTTTAAAAATACAATTAAAGGGAAATATAGAATATCATTAGTCAGAGATTCTAATACAATTTGCTAGTATTTTGATTTTTATTGCTCTCCTGCACTTCTTCACTTGTTATTTCTAAATTGAGCACTTAGTTGATATGTAAATTATGCTTATAGACCAGAACAGCCCAGGACTCAAAATGCTCAAGGGAAAGCACCTTGTTGGAAACCCCCATTACAGTGGACCTCTCCTTGGAGTTCCCACTTGTCTCTTTCAATTACAAGGCTTATGTTATAATTAGATCAGAATTTCCATCTTAAATTCTCAGCTTCTTAGTTATATGTAACTGCCATATGAACCTGATTGTAAACAAAACCTTCAAGGATGAACTTGAGTTGAATGATTTCAGAAAGCTGATGGACTTGCAAGGTAGAAAACAGATAGTTTCACATGGTTAAGTTAATTCTAAGAAGGATTTGTATTCTAAAGGTGAATCCTACATTTTCCCCCAGTTTTTCTGCTTGATGATTATTATTTTAAAATAGGAACCAAACTCAAATAGTAAAAGTAACCTCTAATGGGTTGTTTTTGTTTTTGTTTTTAAGACAGGGTCTTAACTATGTAGCTTTGGCTGGATTAGAACTTACTATGTAGACCAAGCTGGCTTCATAGAGGTCTGCCTGCTTCTTTTCTCCGCAGTGCTGGGATTAAAGGTGTAGTCTGCAGTGCTCCCCTGTCCCTATTGGGGCCTTGATCTGTTCCTCAGGCTGCTCTAATTCCTCAGCTGATGTGTCCCTTGCCTTAGCCCCACCACAGCAGTAACCAGGACTAGAGGTGTGGGCCTGCAAACCTGCTTTTACTCTATAGTGGCTGTACTTTGTGTGAGTCTGTGATGTTGGGGTAAACACAGGGCTTTGCTCAGGCGATGCAGGTACTCTCCCAGCAAGCTGTGCTCTAGTCCTAGTGCGGGTTTTTTTCTTTTCGTTTTTTTTTAAGATGTATTGTAATACATTATGAAACAAATAGAATGACGACTTTCCTAAAATGACAGGACTTAAGATTCCCCACAGTTTCATTTACTGTGCTTTTAGAAACTGATTCTCCACATTAGTGAAAGAAAGCAAGTCTTATTTTTGCTGTCCCTGTAGTGAGTCGGACTGCAGGCAGTTTGCCTTTCTTCCTAGTTGTTTGAAGAGGAGAAAGTACTTTTGTTATGTATTCCTCTTGGTTTTTAAATGCACAAAAGAGAAAAAAAAAAAGTTAGGACGGTAGAATTTGATAGTTGAGTGTTAACCGTCTAGGGACACTGTGATAAAAGATCACAGTCTTGGTGTCGGAAACAAGGCAGATTTATCTTCTCATTTCTGGAGGTGCAGAGTCCAGGCTGTTGGTAGTGTTGGTCGGTCCTGAACCCGCAGAGGGAAAGCCACTTGTCCACTGCCTTTGTGCTCTTGGCCCGTCGCCGCTTACCCCGGGCTTCCTTCCTTCTTGCTCCGTGTGCCTCAGATCACTCTCTCCCCTTTCTCAGAAGCACAGCACTTACTGGCTTTAGTTCCAGAATGATCTCACCTTGAGCTTCTAAATTATATTTACCAAAATTCCTGCTTCCAAATACGGTCCTAGTCATAGGCACCGGGGGTTAGGAGTTGGGTGTGCATGTGTTCTGGTGCCCCTGATTCAACCCGCTGCAGTGAGTTAGCCTCGCCGCAAATTTGCTAATAAGCAGGTGAAAGTACTTTTTACCAAACGTAATAATAGCTATGGATTAGCTACGTCACACTCTTAAGTACAATTTGGAATTCAGTTGCATGGTTTCTCTTCATGTGGCTTGCAGTTGATGTGGCTGGCCGTCTTGTGCTGTGAAATTAGGCAGAACTCACACACAAACTATAATTTAAGACTTTAAATGGTGTGAGTGAGTTCTTAAATCCTGTGACTGCCATTTTGTTTGACTACATTCCTGGTTATTTCTGTAATGACCATGTTTTTGTGGTTCCTTTTAATGTAAGTCATGTTTGTCTCTACTTAAAAGATTCACCATTTGTCCAGTGAGCCAGCCTGAATTAAATCTGCATCCATCAGAAGGGATGGATAACTGGTAACTTACTTGCCAATGGTTGTGTGAGATTAAGAATCGGAGTGAGAGGCTTGCCCAGCCTATTTCTGAGAAGTGGCCTAGCCTCCAGGCGTGTGGTTTGGAGGGAAACTGGTAAGGACATTCTCTCTTCCTTCCCATTCTGGGAGATCAGCACTGAGAACTTAATTCTTCCTGTGGAAATGAAATAGTGATGTAGGCTTCATAGAGCTGTTTGCAAAAGTTTAATGATGGTAACTTACGGCTCTGCCACTTGACATTCATGGTTTGTGAAAACAACAGCCCGTTTCCCTTCTCCGCCCTCTACCCACAGCGCTCTGTTGTGGTATTTTGTTGCTTGCATTTCAAGAAATGGTCATCTGCCTCCTTGTGCGTGCGTTGTCTGTGCTGAACTGTGAAGTTCAGATGTTGCACCGCCAGCTCCTGGGCAGGAAGTATCCCACAAGCATCTGATGAATGCAGTGAATGAACTTAGTCTGTTATGGGTACTCTTTCAGTCCGCTCGTGGAGGCTTTGTGTGTGTGCGTGTGCGCGTGTACATGCCTGCGCTCACCAGTATATGTGTGCCTGTGGAGGCCAGAGGCCAGTGTCGGGTGTCTTGATCTATTGCTTTGCACCGTATGTTTTTCGGCAGAACCTTTCATTGAGTGAGAGATTTGCCTTTTGGCTAGACTAACTGACCAGCAGGGCTCTGGGATCCCCTTGTCTGGTGCTCACACTTGTGCAGAAACCACGTCACCCATCGAGGTTGTCTTTCAGCCCTCGGCTTAGTCCTTTTACTGGCTGAGTACTATCCTGGGATAGCTATGCTGTGGTTCATGTATGCGGTCCTTTCAGGGCATGCAGGGAATGACCTGTTTCCCAGCTGCTGGCTATATGCTAGTAAACCTCTGGTAATGTGCAGCAGCTCTCCTCCATTCCCTGCTGTGTTCCTGTGAAGTAGCACGTTAAAAATACGTTACCAAAATGTTGTCTCTCTGTGGCTGCCCTGGAACGCACTGTAAGTCATGCTGGCCTCTACTCACAGAGGTCCCCTTGTTTGTTTGTGTGCCACCATGCCACCATGCCACCATGCTTGCCCTATGTAAAATGTTTTTAAACCAATGAATTTTTTTTTTTTTTTGGGCCACAGAATCTTGGGAGAGGTACCAGGAGTGATCTGCAGATACAGACTGACCTGCCTGTGTCTGGAAGGTTCCTGACACATGCTGCTTGACAGGGCCAGAAGGAAAGCCACAGCCAGGGTGAGAGAAGAGATGGACATAACACAGGCTAAGGAATAGTGAACTTCCTTGTCAAAAACAGGTGGTGAACCCAAGGGCAACTAGAGTTCTGGGAGCTGAGGACTCCTTTTTGTCTGCTGCATAAGCAGGTTACACAATCATTCTGTTAACCTCTCTCTTCCTGCTGTCTTGTCTGTCTGTTGTAGATAGAGCAGAGCCTGGCCCACACTGGAGGCCATGGAAGTGCATTCTGTCGCTGTTCACAATGACTGCCCACCCCACACCAGTTTACCTTTGCCAGCCTTGTAAAGTACTTTCGTCTTTTGACTGCCTGACTACGCTTTCTTTCCTTAAAAACTTCGTTTTTGTTGCATGCATTTATTTAGCTGTGTGTGCGTGTGCAGGCACCTGTGGAGGTTAGACACAGCTTGCTGGATATAAGCTGGTTCTCTCCTTCCACCGTGTGGGTCTAGAGAATGGAGGTGGCTTTCCTGACTTACCATAACAGTTTCTCATGTAGGCGCTAGTCTATCCCCCCCCCCCCCCCCCCCCCGTAGGCCTGTCTTCCCGCAGTGGCCAGTGCTACCTTTATGAAAGAAAGTCACTTGACTCCTGCTGCAAACCTGCCAATGGGTTTCATCCACTGTGGATCAAGTCCAGAGTCCTTGCTGTGACCCACAAGGATGAGCCTGCCTTCCAGCTGACCTCAGAGGCTGGATTTGCTTTCTATGTGACCGTACTTCCTGTTGCTCTTCAAGCGGGCCCCACAGGGTTTCACTGTTAGTTCCCTCTGGATCCTCCTTTTAGGAGCAGCATGGTTGACACCTTCACGCCATCTCAGCTTTTCTCAGTTGTCATGATCAGCAAAGCTTCCCCTGGTCATCATTCGTGTTGTCGGGCTTTGTTTTTCTCTGTTTTCTCTGTCCACACCCCTATTGATTTATCAGTGTTTATTTGTTGATCAAGAGCCGTCTGAGAACCGGCAAGCAGGCTGAGAAGCTGGGCTCTGAGCCTCAGCTCATGCACAGTGAGTGGTTGGCATGTTTAGCTTCTTAGTATGTGTCTATTGGGGAGGGCTGGTGAGTGAGTCTGAGGGAGAGTCATGTAGTTTTTACAGTTGACTAGAATGTGGGCTTCTGGTTTTAGATCTAAGGACTTTTTCTCTGTTCTAAAAGAATGAAATTGGAGTTTAGGACATTGCATAGGTAGCAGTGAATCAGTGAAGGAAGTGAAAAAGGAAGCCACAGCTGGAGCCTGAGGCAACAGAAGTTACAGTTCTGAGTGAGCCGGCCACCTACCTGCAGACAAAGCAGCCTTCCCTTCTCTGTTTGGAAGGGAAGAGAGCCAAGTTACGAATTTACATTTTGGGTCAAGTTAATGTAGCAAGTACTTTACACTGTCACTTAATCTTCACAATGGACCTTTCAGATATGAATGGTTATATCCATTTTATTGGTGAGGAAATTGCGTTTCAAGAGATTAAGCAACATTCTCGAGGTCATGTAGCATTTAACTGAGATGTCCTGGTCCGATGACTCCATAGAAGTCATGCTCTTTCCAGCATGTACTATGTAAGGCCTGGAGAGGGTGTCTGTTCTGTAATTTACTTTTCTCATGGTATGGCCAGTTTAGAGAATTTTCCCATGTTGCATTTCAATCTTTATTACAAACTTTGGCAAGTAGTTATCATCTTAACTTTGCAAGCAATTAATTTTGGTGTACCAGTGGGTACCTATGGAGATCCCGGATTCGACTTGTGGCAAAACTTTGCTTAAAATCTTACATTCCTGTGTATCACAAACTCAAGCATTTTTAGCACCTACCAATTATTTTTGACATACTGTATAACCTAAATACATTACAGTAACATTACAGAGCTGGGAAGAACCTTGATCAGAAAGAAATCAGAAAGAAATTCTTCACATATAGCAAAAAGCATAGAGAGGAACTGGATTGTCAGGGAGTATGTGTTTAATTTATCTGGGTCTTTGAAAACCCTTGTCTTTTCATTCACGTGCTTCAGATTTTAAAAACTTTAGGAAAAAATTCCTCTCACCCATTTCCCTAGCAACCCAGTTCTTCTTTCCCTGTGTAATGGATTGGTCTCTTGTATGTCTTTCCGGAAGCATTTTATATGAAACTATGAAAAGTGAGCATATTTACTCCGTATTTTGCAGATTACTCTGTAGTAGTACACAGAGTAACTGGGACTTGTTTTGCTTTGTGGTATGACACCACATGCAGGGCCTTCTGTGTGCTAGGCAAGCTCTCCAGCCTTCAGTTACCTCCTCAGCCCCTGAATCTGCTGCCTCCACTTCGTGCTGTATTGATACTGCAAGAATTGAAAAATAATTCAATAATCAATGACCTTGAACATGTTGGCTTTTCACAAATAAACGTGTATTTCTTGAAGTGAACTTGTTGGGTCAAAGTTTATCTGTTTATATGTGTGCGTGTGTGTGTGTGTGTGTGTATTCCCCTGTACTAGAGATGGAACCCAGCTTTCATAGTAGGTGAGTTCTCAGCTGCTGACCTACACCCTGAGTGAGTCCTTGTGGTATTTTTTAAACACTGACACACTTGGGCCTTTATTATGAATATGAAAACAGCATTTTGACTTTGAAACTGCTTTTGCTGTCTTTCATTTGTCAGTAGTTTAGTTATTTTTCTTGTGAAAAAATATGTGCTAGAAGCAACTTAAGAGAATACTCTATTTCTCTAATACTCTGTTTCATGGTTTAGGAGATGATCCAGAGCCCACCATGGTGGAGGGCATGGCAGCGGGGATGTGGGGCAGCTGGTCATGTATTACATTGGTAGTTGTGAGGCAGACAGGAGTGGACGCTACATTTTTCTGGAAATACCCTGTCTCCTAGGTAATTCCAAATCTAGTTAGAGTGACATGGAAGAACCATCACACCTTCTGTAATTAAATTCATGACTGACTGTGTCACAGGGTCAACGGGATCAGAAAAAGAAAACAGTATAGGCTTTAAACGTTGTTAGCATTGTAGGTTAATGAATGCAGCACAGAAGTAGTCTGGCCCATCCATCCATCCGGCCAAACCTGATTTGGACCCTAGGTTTACCAAGCTACAGACTCTGTGACCTTTGACAGGTTATCTAACCATTGAGCCTCAATTATTTTACCTGTGAAATACCGATAGTAACATTGGTCATACAGAGTTGTCTAGAACTGCTGCTTCTCCTCCATTTAAAGACGGACGATATTTGAGTAACCCACAATATTTGAGTATCTCCAAAATGAAATCATCTTAGACTCAGAGACACTTGTGTGTTGGCAATGTCTCCACGTCGCCACCCGCCATTACCCCCCCCCCCCCATGTGTTCGTGTTGTCCCGCACCCCGCATTCCCCGCCCTTGGCACAAGACATGATGCTGTTGATGGGACCTCAGCTTTGATGAGTGAGCTTAAGCACTGGATTAAGTGAACCTGGTGAGGGCTCCGTGCAAGCATAGGAGTCCAGTGTGCTCAGGAAGCTCAGGGCTGGAAGGAGGATGGCCCCGGGCGTTAGAGTGTGATTACAGCGGTGGGAGTTTCGTGCTGGACCAGCAGTCAGCACACTGGGAGGACAATACACAAGGTTTGGTTTGTGAGGTCTGGGGACAACTGTTGCCCAGGATCTAGGAGTACGTTGGACTTACAGAGACTGCCTGGGGTTAATGGGGTTTTGGGCCCAGGTGTCGATTTAGAAATGGTGTCCTGATTTGTGACAAGGAGATTTTGTAAGAAAGAGGTTTGGGGGAAAATAAGCACCAGCACGTTCTTGGTCAGGGGTTCTTATCCAGAATATAGAAAGAACTGTTTTAAGACAGGGTCTCTCTATGTAACCCTGGCTAGTCTGGAACTTACTATGTAGACTAAGCTGGCCTTAAACTCACAGAGATCTGTTTCCCAAGTACCGTGATTAAAGGCATCCGCTACCATGGCTGGCTGCTAAGTAGTTTCTCATTCCATTTAAAAGTGGACAGTGATTTGAATGGACATTTTACCAAGATGACTAATAATGACACAAAAAGACACTTAGTATCTCATTAGGGAAAGGCAGACCAAAACCCTGGGGGGGGGGTAACATGTCTGTTACAGTGGTGTGACAGTCAGAGTGGCGATCTGTAGGACACAAGGTGCATGTACACTCACAGGGCTGCCTCTGTGTTTCAGAAAGTTAAAAGCAGTGCACAGCACTCCCAGGCGTGTCTCGGGAGTTCAAGGCCAGCCTGTCCTGCGTGTTTAAAGTCAGCCAGGGCTACACCGTGAGAACCTGTCTCAAAACAAAAACCAGGCTGGGCAGTGGTGGTACACATCTTTAATCCCAGGGCTTGGGAGGTAGAAGCAGGTGGATCTCTTGAGTTCGAGGCCAGCCCGGTCTACAGAGTGAGTTCCAGGACAGTTAGGGCTGCACAGAGAAACCTGTGTCTCAAAACACCAACCAGCCAATCAACTGAACCAAACCAAACCAAGCCCCTTATTAAAAAACAAAGGAACAACAACAACACCCAAACTAAAACAAAAAGCTGACCCAAATAGTAAAGTTACCATATGATCAGTCACCCACCATTAAAAGTATGCGTAAGAGTGGGCTTGCATGTGCCTTTCCACACATACTACAAAAACGAGTCTTCACGTGCCAGTCCACACTGGGAAACAGCTCAGCTGTCCTGTCCTGCAGATAGCGAATGGATGTGGTGTGTTTATACATACACTGGCATAAAACAAGGAGTGTGGGATGAGGTGCTGATATGAACTGCTAGCGTGGACGACCTTGAGCGTTACAAGAAAGAAGCCAGGCACAGACCGTGCACTGTTTGTGTAGGAGATGCCTAGAGAGTCAGAAAGCACATCGCTGGGTTGTTGGCTCCGGGGTGGGAGTAGGGTGGGGGTGGGGGCGAGACCGACTTAGGGTAGTGATGTTCTGCGTTTAGAGGGACAGCGGTGGTATTGCACAAAAAGACTGAGAAAGCCTAGAGCGGTGGACTTTGCTGCAGTGGATATACCAGGGAATTTTGTGGTGTATGAATTACCCTCCAGCAATGCTTTTAAACACGCAGAAGGGCCTGAGGGATGGCTCAGAGAGTAAAGGTGCTGGGTGCCCACCACGCCTGATGGCCCAAGTTAGATCCCCTTAACTTACATGGTAGGAGAGAACCGACTTCTACAAGTTGCCGTGTATGCACACACATGTTGTGGTATGCACACACACGTGCACATATGTACATACAGACGCGTAAAATACTGTAAAGAAAAAAAATGAGGAAAAGTATGAGTGGATTCTGAAAAGAGCCCAGACTTCTGAAGAGATTATCACTATAAGAAAAGATTTCAAGTAGGGCAGTGGTGGTACACACCTTTAATCCCAGCACTTGGGAGGCAAGAGACAGGTGGATCTGTGAGTTCAAGGCCAGCCTGGTCTACAGAGTGAGTTCCAGGACAGCCAGGGCTACACAGAGAAACCATGTCTTGAAAAACCTTTAAAGAGACACACACACACACACACACACACACACACACACACACAGAGAGAGAGAGAGAGAGAGAGAGAGAGAGAGAGAGGATTTCAGAGAAGAGGCCAAACATACAAACTCATCCCGGACACCTGTTGCTTGGGAAATTCATTGGTGATGTTAAGGATCAGGGGTCACATAGACGCAATGGTCACCTTTGATCTATGTCAAGGTCAGATGAGTACCAAAGCTAATGATTTTGGAACTGTCTATACTAGCTCTGAGGCCCATGCCAACTGATGGCAGAGAGGGTGAGGAAGACCTGGAGAGGCAGGGTTGGATGAAGAAGCCTTGACACTTGGGTGTTGCAGAGGTCCAGCTAAGGTGGTCCAGGCCGCTGTGGTCGTGTGAGATGGTAGCAAGGAAAGCTAAGTTAGGCAGCTGCAAAGGATGAGGGAGGCGTGTGAAGGAACACCGAGTGAGCTTCCACCAAGCGAGAACTGGAAAGACGTGGGTGGCTTCAAAGAGACACTTTGGAACTCTATCTATCTATCTATCTATCTATCTATCTATCTATCTACCTACCTACCTACCTACCTATCTACCTACCTACCTACCTACGTACTGTCTGCATTGGTGGTTTGCCTACCTGTATGTCTGGGTGTCAGATTTTGGAGTTAGAGATGATTTAAAGTTTCTGTGTGGGTGTTGGGAATTGAAACTGGCTCCCCTGGGAGAGCAGTTAGTGCTCCTCTAACTGATGAACCATCTCTCCAGCCCTTCTTTCTTTCTTTTCTTTTTTAAAATCTTTCTCTTTTTAAAGAATTATTTTGATTATTTAGAGGCACTGTTAAGGGATTTATTCGGATCCTCCCCAGGGACGGGGATATGCAGCTGGGCCATCTCTGCAGTGTGGTGCCTAGCTGTGCTGTAGTTCTTTTCATTTTTTTATAGTTTTGATACAGTGTCTCACTATGTAGCACAAACTAGTTTCAAATTCATGATTCTCCTGCCTCAGCACTACTAATTGCTGGCATTATAGGCATGTACAGCAATACATAACTAATTTTTATTTATTTATATATAAATTTATTCATTCATTTTACATCCTGATCACAGCCTCCTCCTTCCCCTTCTCCCAGTCCCACCCTCCCTCCCTCTTCCTCCTTTCCTCCCTCCCCTTCTCAGAAAGGGGGAGCCCCCCCCTTTACTAACCTACCCCGGCCCCATCAAGTCACATCAGGACTTAGTACAGCCTTTTCTATTGAGGCCTGAGAAGGCAGCCCAACTAGGGGAAAGTGATCCAAAAGCAGACAGATACGACCCCTGCTCCCCTTGTTGCTAGGGGACCCACCTGAAGACCCAGCTGCCCATCAGTTACATATGTGTGGTGGGCCTAGGTCCAGTCCATGCATGCTCTTTGGTTAGTGTGTCTCTGTAAGCCCCTATGGGCCTAGGTTAGTTGACACTGTTGGTCTTCTTGGGGCGGGGGTGGGGGTTGTCCCCTCCGGAACCTTCTATCCTTCCTCACAATCCTTCACAAGACTCCACTAGCTCCTCCTAATGTTTGGCTGTGGGTCTCAGCATCTGTTTTGTTCCACTGTTGGGTGGAGCCTCTCAGAAGACAGCTATGCTAGGTTCCTGTCTGCAAGCATAGCAGAGTAACATTAATAGTGTCAGGGGTTGGCTTTCTCTTATGAGGTGGGTCTCAGGTTGGGCCAGTCATTGGTTGGCCATCCCTCAATCTCTGCTCCATCTTTATCCCTGCATATCCAACATTCAGTGTTTATGATAGAAAAATTGCTATAATTTTTTGTTATGTTTTTTATGTGTTTGTATACAGAGAGAGACAGAGAGAGATGGGGAGAGAGTGGAGAGAGAGAGAGCCTATGGACAATTCTTGGGAGTTGATTCTTTTCTTTCATCCTGTGAGTTTTGGGGGTTGAACTCAGGTCTTTAGGTTTGGTGGCAAGAGCCTTTTTGTACTGAGCCCTCTCTTTGGCTCTGGCAAAACGCTTTTATCATGTTACATGAAATAGGCCATTAACCTGCTGTTGCCCATTGCCTGCTAACTATTACGTCAGCTCCAAGAGGTGCCTGTATAGGAACAAATGGTTTGTAAATGTGGTTAGTGGGCTCATGTGTAGCTGTGTAGGGGGTAATAGAGTTACGCTTGTCTCACCCCACATGGTTTACCTGGAGGAACAGTGCCTGTGGCCATAGTAGCCCCCTCCCTCCTGTGCAGTTTTCAAAGGGCAGGCAGAATGTTTGTGTCATCTTGTCCACTCAGGTGTGAATAACCCGTCCAACAGGTTAGCCTTATGGGCTGTGGTAGGAAGGGGGGGGGGAAGAAAACAGGAAGAAACCGTTTATTTTTTCCTCTTTTGAACTTACGAGTTTGGAAGAATCAAAAGTGCCTGTTAGGGAGCTGACACCATGAGCTGGTGATTTACTCCTGAGTAACTTTCCTTCCACAGAGACTGGAGTGTTACTAACAAACTCCTTTTAATTCAGAATGTTCTGGCTCCAAGGCTCTGTGTGTGTCCATGCTGCCTAGTTGTGTTAGACACAAACTCTGCAGTAGAATAGGCCTGCAGCAGGCTGTGCTGTGCTTCTGTGGTGGTAGAACTGGTCCACTCATCGCAGCCCCAAGTTGTGTGTGCACGAGAGCTGGAAGTGTGCAGTGGGTCCCTGGGCGCCCTGGCTAGCTTTAGGCGGTCTGGGATAATTAGTGTTTACTGAAGGCCTCAGTTTTGTTAGTAAAATAGACTAAAGGGGCTCTGGACTTAGTGTCCCAGGGCGTACATACATTATGACCAGGTCTGCAGTTCACTCATTTTCATTCATCCATTTAGGAAAAAATGGTCACTTGAGAGTATCAATCATATGGGACCATTTGACGTCAAGGTTAGGAAGGGTGGTGGTGAGAACAAAGGTTGCCTGTGCCTTGACAGCTGCTGTTACAGAGTGCCACAAGGGAGAGCCGGCAGCTTTGGCCACAGCTGCCTGCAGCTACAGCGCTGCTATCATTAGAGGAATTCCCACTGTTTGGTCACCGAACCGACTGCCGATGGCCAAGGGTCCTCACCCTGCCCTGGTAAATGGATTCCTGGCTTGCCATTACTGGTTGGCTTCCCCCGCAGCCCATATTTTGAGACTGTGGCTGTGTCCAACATGGCAAGGGCTTGACTGTGGGGAAGTGAGACATGTGAGCTACACTGCGGGCTACATGGTAGGATGTCAGCTGGAACGAAAATCTGTTTAGTTTTATTGATGTCCAAAGGGTGGAGAATGAAATATGTAGTGCCCAGTTCTCCTTGTATTCCAAGGACCAGCACAGAGGACTTTGCACATTTAGGCCACGCCCACCTCCAAGGAAGTGTGGGTTCTAACAAGGATGTTTGTGGAGAGCTGTTTGCCTTCTTTCCATGCCTAGGAGAGTAAAAGAGAAGCTTGCTTCTTTGTTTTAAGATGTATTTTAACGTGTGTGTGTGTGTGTGTGTGTGTGTGTGTGTGTGTGTGTGTGTGCGCGCGCGCGTGTGCGCAAGCGTGCCAGTTCTCTCTTGAGGTGGAGATGGTGTGGAATCCCCTAGAGCAGTGGTTCTCAGCCTTTCTAATGCTGAAACCCTTTAATACAGTTAGTTCCTCCTGTGGGGACCCCATTTTCATTGCTACTTCTTAACTGTGATTTTTGCTACTGTTATGAATACTAATCTAAATATCCTTGTTTTCCGATGGTCTCAGATGACCCCTGTAAAAGGTCATTTGACCCCCAAGTTGAGAACTGCTGCCCCAAGACCTGGAGTTACAGGTAGCTGTGAGCTACAAGAACACAGATCCACTGGAAGCTAGCAAACTTAACCACTGAGCCATCTTTCTCACCCTTGGGGGCTGCTTTTGAAGTCCTTTATGTAGACCAAATGGTGGGGAGGGACCTTAACAAAGTCTTCCTGAGAGCTTGGCAGTTTAGGTGCATATACTGATCAGTTTGGGAAACTACAGATGTGTCACCCCACATGGGTGGAGGGGTGGGAAAGGGCTGAGTGGTGAGTTACCTGCATTTCCTGACTGCTGGGTAAACTGAGCACAAAGCCACCTAGACAGGGACACCGAGCATTGGTGGCTCCTTACGTGAGAGATGACTTGAACCCCGAGGGACCCATGAAAGCCTCTTAGATTCAAGCTTGGTAGTTGTAAGTAGGTTTCACTTACGGCCTGAGAACTTTAGGTCACACACCCCATCTTGGGGACTCTCCCAGGAAACCCACAGGCATTCATGAGAAAGAACATCAAAGCTCATTGGTGTGGTCTTTTGACTCTCTTTATCCAAACCCACTCGGAACGAACAAGAGATGATGTTGGTGTGGGGCAGGAGAGATGCAGAATAGGGGAGAAAGAGGCCGGGTGACCGGTGCTGCCGTGCCCACTCCAGTTCTGCTGAGGAGGAGTGGGGGGAGCGTGGACGGAGACACTGGATACTGAAATCCTGAAAACGGCTTGAAGGAGATTCTAGTTACAAAGTGCAAGCGATTGTGAGGCTTTCTTGGATTCTGCTCAGGAGCAAGGAACAACTTGTAGAGGGGCCTGGAGGGAAATTTTACATTTAGACTCCAGTGAGCTCATTTATGCATTTCACACGTGCACATTTGTGAAAAGGTGGACTAAAGGGGAAGTGAGGTAACACGGGATGGGAAACACTGAGTTTGAGGCAGTCCACTTGTAACTTGAAAACAAGTAGGTGTTGACTATTTTATTGGCATATGCTAATTATGCACACGACCACGTACATCTATATGTAAGATGTGTTTTTTCAGGTATGACCCACCACTCTCCCTTCTACTGATTGTATTTCTCGCTCTACCTAGACCCTCTTTATTTGCCTGTGGTGTGGGTTTTTTTTTTTTTTTTTATGACTCAGTGAGTTTCATTAGGTTGTTTACAGGATTGTAGGTGAGATAACTTTTTTTTTTTAAAGGTTAGGAGCCTTGCGTGCTGCTGTGCCTAGAACCTTGGGCCTTGTGCATTCCAGGCAAGCACTTGACACAGAGCTGCTCCTTCAGGCCCCAGGGGAAGAGGTTGGGATGGGAACACGGGAGCCCGTTTCCTGATGAGAGTGTGGGTGTGTGTGCACTATAATGTAGTAGCCCTACTGTGTGAACTGTGCTGTGCTTTGCACCCATCCCTCCAAGTTAGTGTTGTTTTCTGTCTCATAGGCAAGGAAGCTGAGGTTTAGTCGTACGTGAGCTGTGTGGTTTTCCACGTGGAGGACAGAATAGCTGCACCCTGGCCCTCTAATTTTACCCTCAGTCTCTTTCTCCTTCTCTCCTGCCTCCACTGGTGGCTTCACGTTGGAGACACAGCAGGGCAGAGATGGAGAGACTCAGCCAGTGTGTCCCATATGGAGGGGGAGCGGAGGACACAGTGGTCACTGGAGACTGGCAGCCTGAATTCCCAGGGACAGCCGTGTGACAGCCGTGAGGACTTCTAGTCCTCAGAGGTGGGGATGGGTCTTTGCACCTCTTCTCTTGGAGGTTCTCTTCCTTCTTGCCACATTTAAGGTAGGCTTTGGGTTATGCCCCCCCTTTTCTAAGGAAAGACCGATTTATTTTATGTGCCTGAGCACTTTGCCTAAATGTGTGTGTGCACCACGTGTGTCCCTGGTACTTGAGGAGGCCAGAAGAGGACTTCTGATCCCTTGGAACTGGACTTACGGATAGTTGTGAGCCGTGTGGGTGCTGACAGCTGAACCTGGGTCCATTCGAGACTATTGGGTGCTCTTAACCTTTCAGCCACCTCTCCCACCCCTGTTGAAGAGATTTTTTAACATTTGCCTAAGCGTGGCTTCTGGGTTTGAATTTCAATTCCCTGACTACATAGTCCCACTTTTTCTCATCATGTTGCCTGCAGCAAGTACTCTATAAATGCCTCTAATCAAGGAACCAAGCAATTATCAAATCTCAGGCTTCACTTTATTATATCATAGAGGAATGTAAAACTTGCTCTGTGGATGAAAGTGCTGGTAGGGTGTTGCTGACTTTCAGGGCATCGAGAAGACTCTAAGGACTTCGATTAGATCCCCTCCCCAGAGAGCTGGGCAGGGCTTCCAGAACAAGACAAGGTGTACGTTGGATAGTCTTGGCTTTTCTCCTTTTTTGGAAGTATTTTTCCTTATTTCATAGGCCAATGGAAAAATTGATACTCAGTTTTATTAAATGACATTTTATTAAATGACAACTCTTAGGTTATGATGAATGGTAGCATCAGGTCTGAATTTAAATCACAGTACTCCTGCTTTTTAGCTGGGTAGCATTGAAGACAGTGGTGTAAAAATGTTTGTAAAAGGGAGGTATCTGTTGGAGGGTCACTCTGGGATTAAATGAGAAGATCTATTAAGTAGCGAACAAGGCAGAGGCCCAGCCCCACTACCTGTGGCCTCTGATGGATGGTGCTTTGTGTTTGTGGGGCATGAAGTGTGCGCACAGTAGTCACACTGGAAGGGGCAGGGGCAGGAGACCCCATGAGTGAGGAAGCTACCCTGGTTTGCTGGTGAAGCCCTACCCCTCACCTCTCTGTCAGATTCCTCTCTTTACCGGGCTTCCATTCTGGCTGGGTTGCAGGAAGGAATGGACAGTGCAAATTAAAAAAAATAACAACAACAACAACAACAAACCCATAAGGTACACGTGTAGGTGAGGGAGAGAAAGAGGAAGAAGAATAGGCCTAGAAAATTTTCTGAGGTCATTTGCAAGCTCAGGATCATGGCAGGAACCCTTAGCTTCCTGATTTGACTCTGTAATTCTCTTAAGAATGATTTTATTAGCATTCATTAATTATACAATAATGATTATGTGATTTTCACTCCTTTTGATTATATTTACTCCCATTAGCCGATCTTGTCTTCCCTCCCGCTACTGCAGGACCCTCCTGTCTTCCCAGATCTGCCTCTGGAGCTCTCTCAGTCTGTAGTTTCTTTTTTAAGTTAGGGTGAAATCTGTGAGATTCACGCAGTGGTTCTGTTGACAGTGTTACTGCCTTTTTGATATCTGATAACCTGAAAGATTGTCAGACTGTGTTTTTATCCCTCTCCTTCTACATCATGGCGTTTAGAGAGCCCCTAGGACTCCGGAGAGTGGCATGGGCTGAGAAGTGCCCAGGCATGTGTTTGCCATTCCTGTGGTAGCTCTGATCTAGCCTCCTTTGCTTTTTTTATGCAAGTCTTAACCCAAGTGCTGGATCCATAGTCCCCGGTGTGGACCAGACTCCGCCCTGTGGCGGTATTTGGGAACTGCACTTTCACACTAGTCTTGCCCGGAGAGAAAGTGGTTGTGGCTGCTGCCCCTTGGAATGCGGAAGGGCAGCTCATCCTTGTCACCTCTTCCCCATTTTCTGCTCCACTGAGCCTGCTGCCGGTGAGTTTGTGGCCCTCTTTAGGAGGCCAAGCAGAGAGCCCTCAGACTGGAGGATACAGAAGCTTGCCTGTTCATCACAGTGTAGCATTCTGGAGCTACTGAGGACAGTCTTACCCTGACCAGATCTTATCAGGAACAGTAGCTCTCTCTGCCCAAGTGGAATAACTTCCCCAGCGTGGGAGGTCTCCTGTCCTTTGTCTGGCAGAGACTCCCCGTGTGTCCTTTAATATGCTGTCAGGAAAGCCCAGTAAACTCACTGTCCATTCTGAAATTTTTGGTCGACCCTGAGTTCCTGAGCCTCCACTGCTCTACGATAGCCCCCCACCCCCACGCCCACCCCTCATGTTATCCATGGCTGGTATTGGCACGTCATGATATTTCTATTCTTTGGCTCAGCCTGTCTATATCCTTATTATTTTGCTGCTTTAGGAATTGACCTGAGCATGCCCAGCAGATGCTCTGCTACCAAGCCGCAGCCCCATCCATATCACCCTTGTTCTAGAGAATAGCCAAGTGATCATGTGTTCTGTCAGAGGGGCCGTGGGATCTGATAAGGAGTACAGAGTTATACTACAGGTGTAGCTTTGAACCGAGAATGTGGGAAAACTACCTTAGTGTTTCAAGTAGTGGGAGATGAAGCACAAACCAAACTGAAAAGCTTTGTGTACTGGGAAAAGAAGCTAACTCCTGGTCACCTAGAGGCACACACTTGTCTCAGCTCCTTAGGATACTGAAGTGGCAGGATCCTAAGTTCAAGGCCTGCCTCTGCAACTTAGTAAGATCGTGTCTCAGAATCAAGTAAGAAGAGGCCTGGGGATATGTGGTTCAGTGATGAAGGTCTTCCCTGATATGTCCTAGTCGTAGCTTCAGTACCCAGCATCAAGAGGGAAAAAACAAAAACAGAACAAAACAAAACAAAAAAACAGTGCCCCAAACAAACAAAAAGCAATCAACAAACAAACATAAACCACAGATTCTGAGTAAGAATTAATAGGGAGCTATTGCCATTTGTACATTTTATGGTTATCATCTTTACACACACAAAGTACACAAACACTAATGAACAAGATAGATTTATACCCATGTGTTTATCTGTGTAATCACTGCTCAGAACTTGAGAATATTTTCAGAAGCCCAGATGGGAGCTTAACACTCAGTGTACTGGGTTCATAACACTAAGACACCACATTCCAGATGGCTCGTGCTGGGTTTGTGGGGTAACAGGGGCTGGATTCATTACAGCTGTCCTCCCTCCCTCCACCAAGTAAAAAACGCCTCTGGACTTGAGGAGAACCACTGGTTCAGCACGCAGCTGCCTGCGACAGCAGCCCAGTCACTGTTCAGGCAGAAGAGCATTGATCAGCTTGCATTTCTCAAGCAGGGCTTCCATTGGCATGCTCCTGCTCTGGTGCTGTTCCTCAGTTATGGGTGCCGAAGGCTTGAGCTGCAGATTTGCCTCAGATTCCACAGCTTGGAAGTAGCGGTTACAATTAAACTCAACATTGCCAGGGACTGTTTCTAGTCTTTTAAAATAAAAATTTGTTTTTATTTTCTGTGCAGAGGTGTTTTGCCTACAGGTATATCTGTTGGCGTTCATTTTTAAGGCTCTTTTACATTTCTTGTATCTCTTTCTACTCCACCCCAATCCCTTCCAACACCCCAACAACAGGTAGGAGAAAGAAAGGGTTAGTGGGAGAGGGGGCACAGTTCTCTTAGCTGATTCCTGCTGGTTAGGATCATTGGGTTCCTTGGAGGCAGTCCAGTCCTCTTTTCAGAAGATCTCCAACTTCTTGTCTCACAACAGCAACCAGGATCAGCCTTGCTCTTTCTCTCAGCCACATTCTCTGGGCTCTGGCATTTATTCTCTCTCCAGAGTCCTTAAACTATCTGCATCTGGCAAAGAGCTCCTCTCCGAGCCGGCATGAGGCGGATTGTATTGTTGGCGGTTTTTCTGATGCTACTCCTCAAGCTCTGGTTAAACCTATCCTTGTTGTATAAACCTACCTAAGTAATTATATCTGATTGGTTGACTAAGCAGCCTATACCTGGGCAGGGAAGAATGGGGTAGGCGTGGCTAAGATTCCCAGGCTTTTGGGTTCAAGAGAGAATAAAGGGAAACAGACAGAATGGGACAAGAGGAGGAAGGAGGATGCGCACAATGGGTTAGCAAGGAGAAAAATACCGTGTGAGCCAAGAGGAAGGACTGCAATAATGGTATGAAAGGGCCCAGATGAAGAATACAAGCAAGTACCATGGGATTGTGGATGGAAGATAGAGCAGATAAGGAGGATTAAGGTTGGTGGCATTGGATGGGGCTGGAAGATGGATGGTGAGATTATTGAGACAGTGTAGGTGAAATATCTGCCCAGCCCAAGGTAAATTAGGCAATTATAAATCCAACAGGTGTCTGTGTCTTATTATTTATGATAGTGGGTTAAATAATACTGCTGTCATAATTTTAGGGCTAATAATAAATAAATAATAAAAATTATATAGCCCAACAACCCGGTTTATGCTGGAGATTAGTGTAAATGGTGGGGCCAGGAAGGGGTTCAGGAGTTAAGAGTGCTTACTACTCAAGGCTGAGGCTTGGAGTTAGAGTAACAAGCCGTATGCCTGTACACCTCAGCACTTAGGGCGTGGGGACATGAGATTGCCCAGGCTCTTTGGCCACTATTCTAGCCACAGACCTGGGAATTCCAGGTTCAGGGAGAGACTGCCTCAGAAGGAGTGGGCAGAGAATGAGAAGGCCCTCATATGTGCAGACACACCACATGCTTGTCCACGTGTGTGTGCTCACACTGACACACTGAAAAAGAAAAAAAAAGTGCGCAGATGTGTCCAGTGTTAGGAAAGGGGAGGCTATAAAATATTAAACCTGTATTAGAAAAATTATCCTTCAAAGTAAACTTCTGTGGGCCCTATAAGGAAAGTCAAACAATTGCTGTGGACTTTAAGGTCTGTAAACCAGCACCATTTGCCACCGTCTTTGTTTAGTCCCACGGTATAAAACAGTGTCGTTGAAGAGACAGCCATTACACAAAACCTAGACATTTATGGAAATGGGGATGTGTGCCGCTTTCCTGGTGTAAAGTGGGGGTAGCCAGGCTGCGGTGTAGCTCAGCGGTAGAGTCCTCGCCAAACACGCACAGGCCCTCAGTCCTGTCCTCGTACTGCAGAGGGAAGGTGTAGCGGAATCCAGGCTTCACAAGGTGAGAGCATTGTGGGAAGTGTCAGGATGCTGTAAACGTGGCAGAAGTTCATCACGAGCCAGGTGCAGGTGGAATCTAGCACTTGCTGTGTAGGCAGGGGGATTAGGAGGGCAAGGTCGGCTGGGCTACACGGGGAGTTCAAGATTAGCCTGGACTGCATGGGACCCTACCTTGGACCCTCCCCCCACCCCCCAGTTAAGTAAAATGTTCCCTGGAAGCGTAAGCAGCGTGCTTCATCTGTCCCCTCCCGTGACAGACGGACTCATGGCATGTGGGACACAGTGGAGAGGCTGCCCGCCGCCCCCTGATTACCTTCTGAGAGGAGTGAGTGCCAGCAGGTCTGCTCGCGAGTGTTGTCCTACCTGTTTGCTTTAAGCGAGGACGGGGTGGGCATGGAGCCAGCTTCCTGCTAAAAGCTACCGCTGTTGGCACGTGGTGCATTACAGCAGTAGCTTATCGCTGGCTTTGTTTAATAACTCATGCTTCAACGAAAGTGTCTGGAAGGGAATGGCATTATGGGTAATGAGTACACATTTGAGGCTACTCCTAAAATATATATGAAATGTGAAACATTTCCTTCCAAAACAAAATAAGTATGCAGAGCCACAGTAGCAGGCAGGCTAGTGTCCTTTTTAGGTCCCCTCCCTGCTGCCTTTTTTTTTTTTTTTTTTTAAACAGCCTTGCTGTGTTGCTCTCTGCTCTCTGAACATAAGTGGACAAGCTGAGGGTCATCCCTTAAGAAGTCTGTGTCCGTAGAGTCAGAATGCCTGCTTCCAGGAACTCTTGTATGAAGAATGGCTAATTGTTTGCCACTGGTTCCTGGTATGGAGCGAGTCACTCCTTCAAGCCCTGAGCCAAGGAACTTGAAAATCAGATGTTGTCAGTATCCCATCCATGCCCTTCCTGAGAAGTGAGGGATGTCAGATCATTGTTTTCTCATCTATCTATCTATCTATCTATCCATCCATCCATCCATCCATCCATCCATCCAGCACAGGGTCTCCCTCTGTAATCCTGCATTATGTAGACCAGGCAAATCAAATCTCTCTTGAACTCAGAGATTTGATTGCCTCTGCCTCTCAAGGGCTGGGATTAAAGGTCTGAGCCATCATGCCTGGCTCTTTTTTTAATCTTAAGAGAAAAATTGTGATTCCTTAATTGATTATTCCTAGAAGATGCCAGTTGGAAGGCTTTGATAAAAAGAGGAATATCATTTAAGGAATGAAAGAACCCAAAAAGATCTCAGTGAAAGCTCGTGGTTCCTGTGGCTTACACAGTCTTCAAGCCAGTGTCATCAGGGTAGTGAGTGACACAACATTCCTCTTATTGTTGTCTCCGTGTCTTTTATCTGTTTTGGTTCTTACAACTGAATTTGAATAGGTCTGAATTAGAGTTTCTAAAAATTAGGGAAAAATTGTGATAGATCTTTTGCAATTGTTCTGAATAATCTAGAAGGGGAAATTCAGACTACTTAGTACCTTTTCTTTACTTGGATAGTACACTTGAGGAGACTATTGTAGAATCGACAGAACTAAAAGCTAATAGAGGGGCTGGAGAAGTGGCTGAGTGGCCAGGAATGTGTACTCTGTTACTCATCCTCTGCAAGAACACAGCTCTGTTCCTGGCATCCACAGAGGGTGGCTCAGGACAGAGCCGCCTGGAACTCTAGCTTCAGAAGATCTTATGCCTTCTTTTGGTCTCTCTGCATACCTGCACTCAGTATGCACAGCTATGCACACAGATACGTGTGTTCATAATTAAAAACAAACTCTTCAAGATAGCCTAACATAGTAAAAGCACCTTATTTCCTGAAAAGCAGAATTCAATAAACTGATGGTGTTGGGGAGGAACACAAGTGACATGCATTTTAAATATGGTTCTTTCTGTCTGTTTTCAGTCCTACTTTGTGACGGACTATGACCCGACCATTGAAGACTCCTACACAAAGCAGTGCGTGATCGATGACAGGGCAGCCCGGCTGGACAGTAAGGAACCCGAGCTCACGTCACCTCTAAAATGCCCTGGCTTTCAAGGGTTACATTTGATGTTTCTCAGCTTAAATTGTATAACTGAAATATTAGGGAACCTTGACTACAAGCTTTTCATTAGCCTTCCCTAACCCTTGCTTTATTTGGGATCAAACTGCAGGCTTTGTGCATGCTTGGCAAGGCCTCTGCCTTTGAGCTAGTCCTGGCCGTTTTTTTTCACTGTCATTGGTTTTAATAGATGAATCTGCATATTTGGTCAATTTAAATATTCCTCAGCAGACGGAAAGTAAAACAGTAATTGGGTTGATTTTTTTTTTTTTTTTTTGGTGTTGTTCTAGTGAAACTGATGTTGTTATTGTAATTTGCTGAAGTGTGTTTTATTGGGGGCAGTTGGAAGAAACATCAGGTCTCAGCTCTTTTGGCAGAAGTAGCCATAGAGAGATTCAGTATTTGTAAACTGGAAATTTACAGTTTAGAGGATTTAAAAGTAAGTATTCCTCCCTACTGAAGAAAACCGTGTTGTTTTATCTAGTAGAAAGATCAAGAAATACATTAAGTTTGGGGAGGGAAAAAAGGAGAGAGTGGGAGAGAAACAGACAGAGAGAAACAGAGACAGAGAGAGACACAAAAAGACAGAGAGACAGACACACAGAGAGACAGACACACAGAGAGAAACAGACATACAGAAATACAGACACACAGAGAGAGAGAGAGAGAGAGAGAGAGAGAGACAGGCACAGAGACAGAGTGAGCCAACCATAGTTGTTTTTAAGATCTATGTGCATTAATGTTTTGCCTGCATGTATGTATATGTTCCACATGCCCTAAAGTCCTAAAGAGGGTCTCAGATTCCCTGGAACTGGAGTTACAAGCAGTTATGACCCACCATGTAGATTTTGGGAACAGAACTTGGGTCCTCTGGAAGAGCAGCCAGTGCTCTTGATCGCTGAGCCATCTCTCCAGGCCCAACCTCAGTTTCTTGATTGAACTTACAGAGACATCTTTTCCAAGATCTGTACACGGAGAAGATAAATAACCAAGTGATTTTAGAGTTGATTTGGCTCCATCTGCTTGGCTGTGTTTGATATTTTTAACCTTGTAATTGGTATGCTAATATATTCTAGCCACAAAGTCAATCTGTGCGATGAAGATAAACTCTGAAACTGCCTGCCATTAGAAGATTATGTCTGCCTCTGGTGCTAGGAATGAAATATTATGACAGGAATGCCATTGCCTCTCACATCAAAAAGGAGGCTCTGTGGAGGACCTGCTGACGGGGCTGCCCTTGTGGGGAGGTGATATATAACCTGAAAACACTCGGTTTTCTTTGTGTTTTTTTCTCTTTAGTTTTGGATACAGCTGGACAGGAGGAGTTTGGAGCCATGAGAGAGCAGTACATGAGGACGGGTGAAGGCTTCCTATTGGTCTTTTCAGTCACGGATAGAGGCAGGTTGGTGCTATTAAAATGTGGGGTTAAGAGAGCAACAGTACCAAAATATCTGGGTGCAGGGGTCTTCTCTGAGACTGATACTCCAACCAAGGACCATGCATGGAGATAACCTAGAACCCCTGCTCAGATGTAGCCCATGGCAGCGCAGTATCCAAGTGAGTTCCCTAGTAATGGGAATAGGGACTGTCTCTGACATGAACTCTGTTGCTGGCTCTTTGCTCACCCCCCTGAGGGGGAAACAGCCTTGCCAAGCCGCAGAGGAAGACAATGCAGTCAGTCCTGATGAGACCTGATAAGCTACAGTCAGAGGGAAGGGGAGGAGGACCTCCCATATCAGTGGACTAGGAGAAGGACATAGGAGAAGAGGGAGGAAGGGTGGGTTTGGGAGGGAATGAGAGAGGGGGGCTACAGGTGGGATACAAAGCGATAAACTGTAATTAATATAAAAAATTTAAAAAAATTTAAAAATATGAGGTCAATATGATCAAAAAACATTGTATACATGTGTGAAAGTGCCATATAGAAATTCACTATTGTGTAGAATTAATATAATATTACTAATAAAAACTTGAATCAGCAGTGCTAGGCTCTGTCTAGATTGCTACTTTATGGAATTAAAATTTTCAATTTTTTTTTAAAGTTAGAAAAAATGGCAGTACAATAATAAATGGAACACAAAATTCACTGAATTTAGATTCTTAGCATAATGTATTTATTTATTATTATTATTATTGTTATTATTTTTTTTAGTTTTGAAGAAATTTATAAGTTTCAAAGACAGATTCTCCGAGTAAAGGACCGTGATGAGTTTCCCATGATTTTAATAGGCAATAAGGCCGACCTGGACCATCAGAGACAGGTGAGGAGGAAGCAGTTTACTTGAAACAGTAGCGTACCCGTGCTCAGAAGCCTGCGCAGTGCACTGAGCGCAGCGTGCGGAGTCCAGCACACTGCCTCTCACAGACTTGCCTGTGTGAAGTGTGAAGACACTTTGGGGGGAATTATTTTCTCATTACTTTAATACAGAATCCAAGAGAAAGCTCTCTATAAGCCTACATATATCTGTATTAGTGCCAGGCTCATGTGATTTCTTGGATAACATGTCATCCAAGAACATGTTAAACTGTGTTTAAGATACTTTTTTGTCTCCCTCCTCTTCCATCTTCTTCCCTCTGCTCTTCTTCCCTCCCTTCTCCTCCTCCACCTTTTCCCTACCTCTCTTTCTTAAAGAACATTTAATCAGCTTTCTTCTCTAAGCCAAAAAAGGAGAGGGGGAAAAAAACCCCACATTCATTTTATAACAGTGATTTAATTTGTCAAACTCTTGTGAAGAAGTCTCACTTAATTATGTCTCCCTGCCCACTTCCCATTTTCTTGTTTTGACATAGGGTCTTGCTGTGTGGCCCAGGCTGGTTTTGAACTTGGGATTCTTTGTCTCAGCCTCCCAAGTGATGACATCACAGGCCCGAGCTGCCATGCTTAGCTCACATTTTATAATCATAAAGCTACCTATACAAGCTCAACTTAACTCACTGCTAATTCAGTTAGCTTTATTTAAAGAGTGGCTATAACATACACTATTACAGCATGGAGAGAGACCCTCCTGCCTGCAAACTAGTCTTGCTGGCTAGCCTAGGCTGGCCTGGAGTTTGTAGCCCAGGTTGATCTCAAAAGGGAAATCCTACTGCCTTGGCCTTCTGGGATTATAGGAATGCACCATGACGCCTGGTTTGGGATTTCTCTTTAGTTTAATTAATAAAAACGGAATTTTCTTAATGCTTCACACTGGCCAGCTCTAATGCTAGTGGCCTTCAGCATTAGTTCCTCTGGAACCATTTTGTTGGGTGTTGTCTACCATCTCTTTTTGGAATGAAGTCAGCTGTAAGTTAGTGCCAGCCGTACTGTTGGGAGTTCGTCTCTGTCCCACATCGAGAGTCTAGCACTGAGACTGTCTCTCTTGCTAACAGAATATAAATGTTATTGTTATTTAAACCTCTTTCAAGCATAGTTGAGCGCTTGAAGCAAAAATAATGGGAGGCAAAAGCTGGTAACAGCAGAAAAGAGCAACAAGGCAGAGCAGGCTTGTGCGATGCAGTGTGGGAACTGGCTTGACCTCATTGAATATGTCGGTGAATTACAATGGAGACCATGAAGCCACGAGCTAGCCTAACAGATGTGAAGTGAATTAGCCAATGGGGGAATGAAAGGGCAAAGTGGAGATAGTTCTGAATGCAAATGGCAGAAGAGGGGTGTGCATGGAACAGAGAGTGAAGGAGAGCAGGTCTCAAGATCTCAGTGGAAAGGCAAATGGTGTCAGTGAATGAAAAAGCAGGCCCTGCAAGGCCTTCAAGACACACCCCCAGTATACCTCACCCCAGCAGAAGGCTGGGGTGAGGTATATTGTGCAGGCAACACTGAAAGTGGAGTGGCCGTAAAGACAGCAGTTATGCAGATTTAGAACCAGTGCATTACCTGGGCCACAGTGAGGGAGACTAATTCACCAAGAGGACTCAGTGGTCCTAGCCGTGCAGATGCCTCACGGCTTCAGAAGTCCTGAAGTAAGAGTGAAAAGGGTCACAGAGAGAAAAATCCCCTCACAGGGAGGGAAGTTGGGAGAATTTGAGGGATCGGAGGACTGTCAACCAGCTAGTTCCATTGACCCAGCGGTCCACCCAACAGCACAGTTTGCATTATTTTGAAGCATGGGTCATAAAACAAGCCTCAGTAAATTTGAAGCATTGTCAGATAACACATACATTCTGGTGACAGTGCCATTGATACGGACATTGGGAAATTGCCAAATTCCTAAACATTTTTAACACTAAAAGGAAAATAAATAAAATGTTACAAAAAATTCCGAATGTGGTGCAAGTTAGACTTATATATAGTACATCAAGATTTGTGGGGTGCTGCAAGAGATGCTATGTCACTATATTAGAATTTTAGAAAAGAAAAACAGCAAATTAAAACCGTAGTGAGGAGGTAAGGGAAGTAGAGAAACTGTGGGAAGATCGTAGAATGTGTGCTTGGTATGGGGAAAGCCTGCAAAAAACAAAACAAACAAACAAAACAACAGCAACAACAACAAAAACCCAAAGAAATAAGTAAAAACTCAACATAGCTTTTGTAAGGAAGTCCAAACTGGCAAGCCTTTATCCAGAAAGATAAGCTCAGATCAGATCAGATCAGCTCTGTTTGTCTGTCTGTCTTTATCTGGCTATCTAGGTACCTGCCTACCTACCAACCACACATAAACTTAATTAATGCATATGAAGCTCTAGGTTTGAGTCCCAGTGAGCGGAGGAGAGGACCACGCATCAGTATATGGAATGAAAGAGATGCCATCACTTTACAAGTGTGAACAGCATAAAGAAATGCTATAAAGAACTTGACATAATAAATTCAGTAAGGTAGATACTGGAATGGTTCACACCAGCAGAGCTTCTCAAGATGCAAGTGGATTGGCTAGGTAGTGTGCGTTTCTCAGATGCGTTTGTCACACTTGCCTTCGATGAAAGTGTCAAACCCAGGCGAATTCACTGGTGGGTCATACTAAACTCCTAAGGAAGGAATATTCCTTGTTGTATCAAACTATTCCTGAACACGGAAGAAGTGAGAACTCTTCCCAGCTTTTTCTTTGAAGCCAGGAATACTCTGAAACCAAAATCAGACAGACAGGAAGAATCACGGTGCGTTCTCTCTGCCTAGCATCCATGCAAAAATTCTTAACGAAATGTTAGTAAATCGAATTTAGCAGTAGGCAGTGTGCCCAGAAGAGTTTATTTCAGGAGTGGAAACGAGCCATCATAATTCATCATGTCAACACACTGAAAAGGAAAAATCACACCATGATCTCAATAGAGGAAGAAAAAGCCATTTTGATGATGGCTGACGTTTGTTCTCAATAATTCTCCTTATAGCAAGGATATTTGGAAATTTTGTTAAATTTGGGATAAAGGACATTTTTTTTAAGATTTATTTATTTTATGTATATGAGTGTTCTATCTGCATTTACATCTGCCAGAAGAAGGACTCAGTTCACATTATAGATGGTTGTGAGCCACCATGTGGTCGCCAGGAATTGAACTCATGACCTTTGGAAGAGCAGACAGTGCTCTTAACCACTGAGCCATCTCTCCAGCCCAATAAAGGACATTTTTAATAAAACCCTACAGCGGCCCTCCCCTGCCCCAAGATCAGGAGCACCCCTCTCACTGCTGGGGTGGAGGAGAGGCGGTGCTGGGCAGTACAGCGAGGCCAGAGAAACCAGCCGTGGCATCTGCACCAGAAAGGAGCCCACCAAGCAGTGTCGAAAAGGCTCCTGAGTCTACAGAAACTCAGATAACGTCAGGGTGTTTCCAGAGTATGAAGTATACACTAGTTACGACTGCTTTCTTACAGTGAACAGGAGTTGAAACGGTTGAAGAGAGAACAAGAACAGTGTGTTTTGGGGGGAGGGCAAATGGGTCCCAAGAGTTTTTCTTCACATCTGACTTTTTCAGCCTTTCCCCAGGAGAGTAGTAGGATGCATGTTCCAGGAAACCACAACTTGAAGCTCTGGGGTTTATGCAAATATAAGTAAATACTGTAGAATGACTGTCGGAAAGGATTGCTTTTGGGATCCTTTGTGTTTGAAATGCAGAGGGTTAGTGATAATTAATGGCTTCTGCCTTACTATTCTATTTATATCTTCCTCCCCGCCCCCTCTCTCTGATCTTCCACAACTGTGGTCCTGTTCATCACTCCTACTTGCCACTCCTCTTTATGTACTGATGTGTTTCCTGTATACCAGATACTGGTCAAGACTACAAGGAGGTCCTGTGGCCTCAGAAGCCTGTGTCCTTCTCCATTCTTTGTTGGTTCCCTTACAGCTTTTGTGCTCTGGGCAAGCTAAGCCCATTTGCTCTTAAGGTCTCCCGCAAGCCATGGCTGTTTTCTTACCCTGCTGTTACTTAGCTACAGAGTCTTTAGGTCTTAGATCACTGCCCCAGGCCAGCTCTCCTTCACCCCTTGATAGGCACCATTACAGCACTTTCTATTTTCTCTATCTTTAACATCACATCTAATGTTTTTGGTGTCGTCTCCAGGCTAAATCTTGAGAGTTAGTGCAGATGTCATTTGCTGGCAGTAGGGGTTGGTTCTAGTATCCCCCCATGGACACCAGAATCCTTAGATATGTAATAGTCCCTTTTAAACAGGAGCAGAAAATTTGCATATAACGTAATGTGTATTCTCCTGTGTATTTGAAAACATCAGTATATTCATCTTTGTCTAATATGGCATAAATGGTATGTAAACACTTGTTCTTCATTGTTTAGGAAAAATGGCCAGATTAAAGGTAGCCATGCTCACTACAGTTACCATTCAGCCCAGGGGTTGGTTTTATTTTATCTTGGAGATGGAGTCTCAGGTAGTCTCAAACTGCTGTGTAGCCAAAGCTGGCCCTGAATTCCTGATGCTCCTTCCTCTCCCTCCAGAGTTCTGGGATTCTAAGAGTGCACCAGCCTGTCCAGCTCAGCCCGGGTGTTTGACTTGCAGTTGGTTGAGCCCATGGACACTGCAGGTGCATTCTTCTGAGCTGTGCAGAGGTGGGCTTCAGATTGTGGCATCTGTCCATCCTTACGATGAGTCAGCCTGTGCTCCAGGGGGCGTAGTAGTGCCTTATGTATGTAGCCAGGCTCACACAGGCCCAGTGGGGCTGCTAATACTGTGCCTTAAACACAACTACTGCCACCCATTTCAGGTAACACAGGAAGAAGGGCAGCAGTTAGCGCGGCAGCTCAAGGTCACATACATGGAGGCCTCGGCGAAGATCAGGATGAATGTAGATCAAGCTTTCCACGAACTGGTCCGGGTTATCAGGTAAGCAGGACGCGTGCCAGGCGTGCGTGCTAATGGAGGGCCACGCAGCGTTCGTAGTGAGAAAGAGGGAATTGTAAGTGGGAGTGATGGAGCGAGGCGCTAGTGCACGCTGTGGGTTAGGTTTCAGTTAAACACACGGCATGTCCTAGGCACTTCCAACCCGTAAAAATCTCACTCAGTTATCTGAAGTTGAAGTAGGAAGAGCCTGTAAGGATTCTGAAAATAGTAAATGCTTTGACGGTAGTGATGACAGCCGCTAATCAAGCCTCTGTCAGACACTGAGCGACATTCTTTCAACGTTAGTACATTGATCCTACTACAACCCAGGGAGCTGAATACTTTCTCTACCTTCCCTTTCAGGTAAGAAAGCAGTACAGAGAATTGAAACAACTTGTTCGGTCTCTCTGTCTTTTTTTTTTTTTTTTTTTTTTTTTTTTTTGGGTTTTTGAGACAGGGTTTCTCTGTGTAGCCTTGGCTGTCCTGGCCTCGCTTTGTACACCAGGCTGGCCTCCAACAGAGATCCACCTGCCTCTGCTGCTTCCTTTAGTGCTGGCATTACAGGTGTGTGCCAGAGTGCCCTGCTGTCTTTGTTTGTTTTTCTTAAGTCCTGGGACTCGAATCCAAATCTCAGATTCCAAACCCCTGCCAGGCTAAGAGCAATCCAGGCGGCAGAGACTCCATCGTCTCTCAGGTGTCTGCTCCCCAGTAAGACATATACGCGTGGCACTGCAGTCTGCTGAGAGTTTTTTTTTAGATGGCGCAGGGGTCCTCTAGTTTAGGAAGTACTTGCCGATGAGGTTTGTTGTGTGCTGTACCTAGTAGGCTGCTCGTGAGTGGCTTTGGGTCCTTGGGGCCGTTTGAGCCCCTTCCTGGCTGTCTCTGCTTGTCAGTTTTGATGAGCATGTGGAGTGGCCACTTGTTTGTTGTACATCTCGGTGAACTGACCCCTGAGATGTAGGCTTGAAGGGAAGAGAGAAAGGCTGTGAGTTTTAGTTTGTGATGAGTTTCAGCTTTGCAGGATGGAAGTGTTCTGGAAGCAGACAGCAGTGACAGTTGTTAAGTAGGCATGGACCGGCACCACTGTACCGTAACTTAACCATGTTGACCTGGAGGGTTCTGCTCCCCACGCCTCCCCACCCCACTTCCGTTTCAGTGCTTAACCGATGAAGCGGTTCCTTTGTAAAAATAATTACTACCTAAAGCAAATACCCATCTTTCCCCTTGACTCTCAAGAACGTTAGGTTCTCACCTGTCAATCAGCCAGGTGTGAGGATTTCTTATTTTTAAACTTCACAAAAATCTTGACTCCTCATAACAGTTGTGAAGGTTTTTGTATTCCCATCTACAAACTAGAATCATGGAAGCCAATTAACTTGTCTAGCCCCCAATTTTTTTTCTTTCTTTTTTTTTTAACTAGGAGGCAGAGAGGAGTGAGAATTGCGTGCATCTCTGAAAGATAGTTTTCCATTGTCCTCAATGGATGTTTATTGCCTACTTTTGAGTCCAGGGATTTCAACTTAGGAAGAGAACATATAGGTATCTGATTCTGGACTCCTAGACATTTCTGTCTATTCTCGCATGAGGGCCTCACACATGCTTGGGACCCCTCCCCCCAGTGTCACCCTGCTCCGTTGAGTGCTGTGTCTTCTTTTCCTTCCAAGGATTTGCTCTCATCCCCTCGTGCAGCAGTTCTCAACCCATATGTCATGACCGCTTTGGGGAAGGTCAAGTGATCCTTTCACAGAGATGGCCTAAGACCATCAGAAAGCACAGATATTTACATTAGATTCATAACAGTAGTAAAATTACGAAGTAGCAACAGAAATAATCTTACGGTCACCACAACATTAGGAACTGTAGTAAAGCAATGATTTTCAACCTTCCTTAATGTTGCCACCCTTCAATATAGTTCCCCATGTTGTGACCCCAACCATAAAATTATTTTTGTTGCTACTTCATAACCGTAACTTCGCTACTGTTAGGAATTGTAATGTGAACGTCTGATATGCAGGATCTCTGATATGTGACCCCCATGACCCACATGTTGAGAACCATTGGTATTAAAGGGTTGCAACATTAGGAAGGTTGAGAACTGCTGCCGTAAGGGAACACTGAGATAGGTTTGCGTTTCAGTGGAGTGTGTCCAGAAATCACCTGTATTTGTATTGGAACAGTACTGATGGTGATACTATTCAGGTTTCTCTGTCTTACAGGAAATTTCAAGAGCAAGAATGCCCTCCTTCACCAGAACCAACCCGGAAGGAAAAAGACAAGAAAGGCTGCCACTGTGTCATTTTCTAAGAGTCCCTTGAGTTTTAGCTAACAACTGCCAGGGAAGCCCTCGTCTCTGTTACCGTTTACATCATGCCGGTACCTTTGTAGCCTTAGACTGATGATCACCGAGTTAGCCTTACACCAAGAAGCTGGCTAATCCTTTCTGCGAAGCTAATGTAACGGTCTTTCCCGACCCATGTAAAGGAAACACTAAGGCTGCTTCAGACATTGTCTGCTTCCTTTAAATCACATGTCTACACACACAGATGCATTCTCTAAGGGCTTACATTTTAATAGGGATGAACCAAGTTTGGAACCTAAGCTGTTTGCTATGCTGAAGTCATAGGTTGTGAAGCAATTTTTAACTTCTGGAATCATGTTGCCTACTGTTACTCTAAATAGAAACATAGGGAAGGTTTTTTTGTTTTTTGTTTTTAATGTGGATTTTTGCCTATCTTTAAAACTTTTGATGTCAACTTTCATTAACCTTAAATACACTGAATGGAATCTACAGAAGTGAGACATCTCAGACCTTTCCTGATGCTGCGGCTTTTGTTTCTCCAGTGGCCAGAATACCAAAATGCCTGTTGTATTTATGGATTAAAAACTGCTGATCAAGCCTTTGTTATTATGCCTCCTTCAAGATGACAATATTCTCTGTGGCCAAATGTTTGGACTCATTCTGCACCTAAGTGTTTCAGTGAACTTGATTTCTTTTCACAGCCGTGGTAAGGGTAAGAGTGAGTGGTTCCTGTCTGTCTTCCTTTTCAAGTATTCCTGGTTAAGGGATTAAAAAAAGAAAACTCAATCCACACAGACTAAAACTGTTTTTGTTTGATGTAATATAAAATATGGAATTGATCTTTTCAGAGTCAAAGATGATTAATGTTTTTTGCTATATACTTTTATACGTTATTTTCTTATCAAACTAGTTAACAAGTATTTTTATATGTTTGTAAGCGAATATGCTTTCACAGCGTACCTTGTGTATATGTAAAGATGAGTATTTAATTCTCACTGTTCACTGTTAACTGACAAAGAGAAAGTGGAAGCCACGATGACTGTGCCAGGGTTTTGCTTGCTGGCTTAGTCCTTGTTGCATCCACCAGTGGCCAATGATCAGAAAACCCTCCTGACAGGACACAACAGGACGAGACTGTGATGTCACGTTCAATGTCCCCGCTAGATACTGACTGCTCTATCAAGTATTACGTGTAAAACCTCTACTTGACAATTAGTGTAACTGTGGATGGCTTCTGATTTTGTTTTAACTCAGTGGATTGTGTTTAAGCAATTCAAAGTGTGTTCCTGGTTTTCAGACTCTCAGTGGTATTGCACAGTGGTCACTTTATTGAATGTGTACAACAGTCCCATGAAGTCTATAAAGCGGACCCTTGTATAGCTTCAGGTGCTAGAATTAAAGTTGATCTGTTATCACCCGATGACGCTTGGCGGCTCCTTTTTCTTGCCAGGGCTTCTGTGAGGGACACAGACCTGGCTTGAGTAGCTGTGCCTTTTCTGCACCGTGTCTTAGGGAGTTCTGCTGGTTTCTTGAGGTCCGTGGTTTTTAACTTTTTCTCTCAAGTGTTGCTAACAGAGAAACTGAGCTGTAGAGAGGAAGGTGGATATATTCACAGAGAACTCTCAGGATGAAATCTAAAACTGGCTTTGGCAAAGAGGATCATGCGTTTATTTAAATACAAACAAAATCACTTAATTTTATTGTGTTTCATAATGAATACATTAATATAGAATTATTGTTGAAGTTTCTGGTAAAATTACTGCCTGGGAGGGAGGGATGCTGGCGGATTTATCTTTGGCTCTGATGCTTCACTAGAATCATTGTATATCTGTGGTAGACGTTTCCTGTTTGTCATTGATGACTTTAGATGCTAAGAGCTAGCCTGTAATATCCAGGTTCTGAGAGTCCCTCAGATTTTTTTTCCCTCCTTTTTGCTACTTTGTACTTTACTCTGTTGTATGTTTCATATCTGTACCTTCAACTTCTCCAAGCTTATCTTCTGTATGTTTTTAGTTTCCTGTTAGTTATTTCCAGTGAGTTATATCAGACTGTGTTTTGTTTTCTAGGTTTTTTATTTTTATTTTTATTTTTTAATTTTTATTTATTTATTTATTTATTTTTAAGGTCTCACTAAATAGCTCAGGTTGATCAGAAACTCACTGTGTGGTTCAAGCTGACCTTCAGCCCAATAGTTTCCTGCTTGAGTTTGAGTGTTGGGGTCACTGAACCCAAGTTATTTCTCACTATTCAGAGTACAATAGCCAAATAAGAACTGCAAATAAGAATAGCTTATGTGACCCAAAACTTATGTTACTGGTAACCCCTAACAATATGGAAGGGAAGGTATCAAAAATATCAAAAGTGCTACCTAAGAAAAAAGTTAGTGTGATGTTACACAGTTACTACCAGCCAGAAATAATTTAGACAAAAGTTACTTAGGAGAAAAAGTTTACCCTAAAGATTCGGTTATGTTACTGAAAAGAAAAGAGCTACATGACTATAAGATAAGGATGATACTGATCAAAGCAGGTTCATGGTTTAGTGTGGTGTTTGCCTTTTTGGAGCTATGTCTACATCAGTGCTATTTTGTAATGGATGGTGTCTTTAGACTCTAGGTATTTACGGCTGTAATTCAGTGGAAGAATTTCTGTCAGTGGCCAGACTTGAGCCTGGGGATGTGTCCTATACAGGGTGTATTTGACTCTGGAGAGGTGATGAGGTCAAGTGAGATCCAAGGAAGAAGGACAGGCCCTGGCTATTTGGGTTGAAAGGGTAGAACTGCAACAACCAGGGTGGCTCTGAGCCTGACAGTAAGATAAAGACAGATTTGTTCCTACATCCCCTGTTCCGGGCATCTCGAGTGCCTCAGGGGTAAAAAGGACCTGGAGGGGGGAAGATTTCACATTAGGGAACCCCAGTGCACTCGATGCCTGGGTGTGTGCTGAGTAACTAATGGGCTGATCTTCAGTGACCTATTCAGTAGCTAAAAGACAGCCCAGGAGACTCTTTCTGTGATGCTCTTTTAAAAATTGCTTTAATCATGAGCCTTTTTAAAGTCCATAATACTCACTGGATATCCCTGACTGGATCGAATTGGTTGTCTTTAAAGATGTGAGGACAAAGAGCCAGCCACTGAGTTCATGTCAGAGACAGCCCCTGCTCCCCTTACTAGGGAACCCACTTGGAGGGTGAACTGCCATTGGGCTACATCTGAGCAAGGGGTCTAGGTTATCTCTATGCATGGTCCTTGGTTGGAGTATTGGTCTTTGCAAAGACCTCGAGCCCAGATTTTTTGGTTCTGTTGGTCTCCTTGTGGAGCTTCTGTCCCCTCTAGGTCTTTCTATCACCTTCCCCTGATGGGGGAGCAGCCTTACCAGGCCACAGAGGAAAACAGTGCAGCCAGTCCTGATGAGACCTGATAGGCTAGGGTCAGATGGAAGGGGACAAAGACCTTCCCTCCTCTCCCCTCCTCTCCCTTCTCCTCCCCTCCCCACCTCTCTCCTCCCATCCTCTTTTCTTCCCTCCTCTCCATCTCTTGAGTTATAGACAGCTTGCGCTGGCCTAGAATTCACTGTGTAGACCAGCCTGGCCTTGAATTTGTAGCAATCCTCTTGTTTCTGCCTTCCATGTGCAGAAAGTCTGTATGCCATTCCCAGCATGCCCAGCAATTTAGTTCTTTATTTCTTTATGACTGTACACTCTGCTTTACTCCTCATTATGCTCATGTATTTCAGCCCCTCACTCTTTCCCAGAAAGTTGAGCCCTGATGTTTGGTGTCCAGGAACCACTGTTTTATATATTTGGTCTCTCACACACCTTTCTTTTTTGTGAGATGGAGCCTGACTGACTATCTTGCCCAGGCTGGTCTTGTTCTCCTGGGTTCAAGTTATCCTCCTGCTTCAGCCTCCTGAGTAGCATTATGTAGAGCTCAGACATAGGGGTTTTGGCACCCAGTGACCATAGATCACTTTCTGATTGTCTCAGGCAGGAAAGTAAGCCCTGGCTCATTACAAAGAGGTGCCTCTCCCATGATATGAATGGTCTGTGTGTCTCTTGGCCATTTTTGTCCCTCTACCTGGGACTTGGCATACTTTCTTTATTCAGGGCAATATACTAATTACATTCTTAGGCCCTGCAGGCCATGTGGTCTCTGCCCCAGCTATGTGGGCTATGCAGATCTTCCACAGAAGCAGCCACAAATAGCATGCAAGTAGATGAGTGGACATGACTTCTTATCTGTGCGACCGCAGTTGCTGCTTCATGCCCTCGTCATATGGAATGCTGATCTTACTCTGCATTTGTTTCCCATCCCTTTATATATGTAGAGACCTTTGCCATGACAACGGATGATGGGGCGGAGTTCGTTCGAGGGTTGCTTGTTCAGATAGGTATATATTTCAGAGACGAACATTGCACTGCCAAATTTGACCACTTGGTACATTTGAAGCTTCAGAGCTTCATAGTGTAAGTTGATCACATTAGTCATTGCTCATGTAAAAATGTCATCTCAGGCTAGCATGTAACGGAAGAAGTAGCCTGCTTCTCCTGTGACTTTTAAACAGTTCATTTGCCTGGATTCATTTTTTCCCCCCACTGACAGATAACAGGTAAGCATGTAGAAGGAGATTATGGCCAAATAGATTGTTTTCAAAGTACTGTTTAAACCCCCCCCAAAGTTATTTTCCTTAAAAATATGTGGCTGAACAGATTTCTTTGAGTAGGACTCCAGCAGTGGTGAGGAGGAGTGGGTGTGGACAGGGTCCTTTCTTCAGGTTAGTTATTGTCCTCAAGGAGGAAGACTGAGTGACGAAAATACTGGGGCCCTGTCTCTTAAGGAAAAATACTGTTAGGTCCAGTAAAGGGAAAATCTGAGTGGACAGTGGCTTTGCTGGGGCTGGGAAGACTGGTGGGCTTGAGATGGGGAAGAGGAGGGAAAGCGAGGTGCTGGGACTACTGGGGAGACAGTGCTGCAGTAGGCTGGACTTGGCGGATCAGGACTCAGATGGCGGTTAGCCGAGGTTGGGTCATGAGGTGAGACACTGCCGGGGCTTCTGAAGAGGAGGCGCTGGGATGGAACCTAGTGGTCACGTGAGTGGCAGAGGGAGGTGACGGGTGTTTGCCCTGTCCTAGGGACACAAGCACTGTGGGGTAGGACCGTGCACTCTTTATTGTGTCACCTGTGCAAGGAAAGGTCACCTGATGAATGAATGTGTCCAGGCATGTGTTGAGGTAACGTGGGTGAAGGGGCACCCGACGTTAGAGGTGTCTGCAGAAGGAGTGAGACTCTGAAGGCTGAGCTTGCGTAGACAGGACAGTGATGGTGCCCTAATTAAATGAGGAGCACAGGGCATCCAAGGTAGTCGGGGAAGCTGGGGGTTAGGGTTGGAGCTGAAAAAGGGGCTGAGACTAAACAGACAAGCTTGTGATTTTATGCGTTTTGAATTAGTGATGGCAGAGATAGGCCAAGTGGCTAATATTTACTGTTGAGTGAATGGTAAAATTTGAGGGGGAAGTGAACAATTGGGAGTAGAAAATAAAGAGCCAGCAAACAGCTAAGAGAAGCCGCCAGAAAAGAGAGAGCCTAAGTTGTGGGTGGGTGGAAGCCAGCCCACATGCGTACCACACACACACACACACACACACGTGTCACAGGACAGCTCTTCAGGAGTGGGTTCTCATCTTCCACCTTGTTGAGGCAGGGTCTCCTTTCTGTCTCTGCACTGTGTGTTGAAGGCTAGCTGTCCCCTGAGCTTCTGGGCCATTCCTCCAGCTCCCGTCCCATTGGAGGAGTGCTGGGATTCCAGATGTGCATCACTGCATCTGGCTTTTTATATGGGTTCCGGAGATTGAACTCTGGAGAGCAGACTCCGTTCTTCAGGCTTGCAAAGCTATTCTCCCTGCAGAGCCACCTTCCTGGTTCCAAGAGCCTGTGTTTTAAGGAAGCCCAGGCCTTGGGGTGGTAAGAAGCTTTGGGTGGCGAGTGAGAGGCAGCTGTAGTCAGATGTTGGCAGGTTTGTTGGAGCTGTCAGGTGTGGAAACCTGTAGGAGGGGGCCCCAGTGTGATTGGCAGGTAAGGAAACGAAGGCGGTGAGTATGGGCTGTCTGGGGAAGGTCTTTGGCAAAGCTGGGTCATGGGCAGATGCTTTGCTTAGAGGTGGGTAGTAACAGGAGGCCGGAATTCGTCGTCAAAGTCCGGATACTTGGTATCTGAGAGTTAAAGTCTCTAGTTTGGTTGTATAGGGTGGAGCAGTCCTGTAATTCAAGCACTCAGCAGGCTGGGGCAGGAGAATCATGAGTTCATAAGTTCAAGGCCACAGTTTTTACAAAGCCTGAGAGGGGGAGGGAGAGTGGGAAGGGGAGTGACCTCTGGCTGAGAATGGTAGTTCAGTGCTTCCCAGGCCGCTTAAGCCCATTTAAAAACCTCTTAGTCCTGATTTTGTGGACTGACATACTCTCCTCCCTCCCCCCATTACGTACAAATGAACAGAAAATTAACTAGGAAAATAACCATCCTCTTGGATATCACAGCAATGTTAAGTTACTATAAGGGTTTCTCAGCACACACTTTCTAGTTCTTTATCTCTTTTCTGCAGGTCCTGCTTCAGGCAGCACCAGTGTTCTGGGCGGGCAGACAACAGCAGTAGATACAGTTGTCTTCAGGTGACCCTTCGGCTGGTTATTCCGGGTTAGGATCCCTCAGCAGGATGTGTAGGTCAGAGGACCTGGGGATTCTAGTCAGGTCATCAGGCTTGGCAGTGAGAGCCCTGGCTCACCAGCCCCACTCTTCTCTTAATCCTAAAAAATTACTTGCGGTAAGGGAAGGTTGTCTAAGCATGTAATGGCTTAAAATACGAGCATGCTAATTAGTATGCTTGGGAGAGGGCTGTTTTGAGTACCGTGAGATGTTAATGAACGCCATCTTATGTGAAGACACCATGAATGCTAAGTGAAAACAGCCTGAAATTCCATTGCACGCTGATGATAACTGTTAAAAATTATGCCTGCAAATTTTATTTGTCATGACATTTTCAGTTATAGATGACCAAACTGCAACTCTCTCAAAGGTGAGCACTTGGTGGTTTCAAAGCAGTGAGGGGCTGCTGGGAGACCTGTTCTCTGGGTGAGAAGGAAGTCTTGGTTAGCGTGAGGAAGGGTAGGGCAATCCTGAGAGCAGGACAGCAGAAATGACGGGGTCAGCTGTCACTGCTGCTCAGGTGTGGCAATGGCATCAACCCAGATAACCTGGGCTTCACCATACAGCCTTTGCCCTCCCATCCTAGGGTGTATACACCGCCTCTGAGCCCATGGGAGTTCAGAAGCAGGCGCCATCATTTGAATGTGACATTTTAATATGGATATTTTGCTTCTAGTTTCACAGGATTTAAATTGGAGAATTAGCCTCATGCTAATTAACATGTAGCTGCTATTTATAACTTGTTCCTGCATTTCAATCATTTTCAAAGGGGATTTATTTTCATTCTCTCTACTTTGGGCAGTAGGAAAAGGAAGAGTTGAGATACTGAAATCGTCAGTACCAAAGAGCAACGTGGTAGAAATTGCTGTCTTCCCTGAGTCTGAGTTTTAAGTAGGAATCGAACATCTATAGTTTAGTTTTAGTCTTGTTTGGATAATAGTATGCATTTCTTTAGGATGTAAGTATTTTACCTCTTCATAGTTTAACTCCGTATAACAGAATTTCTAAAGCAAGGCTTTGAAAACTCCAGGTCAGACTGTCATAAAATGGTCTGCTGAGGCCCCTGTGGCTCTCTGGGTTTTCTGACTTTAAGTTATTCATGTATTTCTTTTTGAGGTAGGCTTTGCTGGCTTGGAGCAGCTTCTCTAGTGCTGGGAATGCGGCTTCCACGACGTGTGATCTAAGACGATGTTTTCACTTTTTATTGTCGGAAACATGGAGGCTCACCGGAAACATGGAGGCTCACCGAAAACAGGGCACAGAGGTAATTTGACAGAGAAAATGTTTATGTGGCAACACATCAGCCATGCAGCCCTTGTGGATAGGTTGTGATAGGTTTCCAGAGTGCTGAAGGCCTGCAAGAATGTGTACTCTTGACTGCTGTTGCAGGCCTTGAGTATGCTGAAAGTGTGTGCAGGAGAGAGCGCAAACGCTATCGCAGCAAGGGCCTTTTTTTAGTGTTTCACTTCAGGGTCTAAAGGTGCCAGGTTTTAGTCCCACTCGCTACAGCAGATTTCCCTCTGCCAAAAAAATATTGGCACGGTGACAGGAAATTGACAGTGTCTGATTGGGAAACAGAGCTCTGAACTTCTTACAATGTGAGTTTGACCAGATCACAACTGGATTGGCATTGATATCAAATACACACAATTATAATTTTGATTGGCTGAGTGCTGGGATTAAGGGTACACACCGCTACGAGCGGCTGTAGTTGTCTTTATGCGGCACGTTGTATCTCTTTTACTAGCCCAAGCGGAAGTCCAGACAGATGGCATTTGAAGTAAGAAAATCTTTATTTACAAAATGCTTGGTTTAGCTAAAAAACAGGACAACCACCTAACCTAAGACTTTGGTAAGAAAGATTTGACATTCACAAGTTCCCCATGGTAGACACAGCAGTAAAACTTATGACAAAAGCATGTTTCTCATTCTCTTATTGGCCTTCAGCCAGTTTTCTTGGTTTTTCAAATGTCTTCCAAAGCCTGTCCCCGTCTGAAGGAATTTTAGTTTTCATGGGTTGGGAATAAGTTTACATTAAGATAACTTGGAAGATGTTGCAGAGTAGGCAGGACGGTTTCTTTAGGGAGGGCTTGGGTGTCCCAAGAGGAAATTTAAGCCTCTTAATTCTTTGTCTTTATTATATGCCTTTGAAGGAGAAAGCAATTCATTAAAATATTTAAAAATAACGTTGGAAATAATCCAGGCCTCAGACAGCTGAGGGGTGTGATTCCATCGGCCCATCTAGAGGGAACAGAAACTCCATCTTTTCCTGCAAATGAACTGGGTAACAACTGGAAAAAGACCCAATACTCCCACCACTTAATTGGCCTAAAAGCAAAGACAGACCCAGTGAGGTTTATTTTGTTTTTTGTTTTTGTTTTGTTTTTTATTGAACAGGCTCTCATGTTAAGGAAAATACATATTTGGGGGTTGTACATAGATGTGGCTGGAAATATCTTCATGTGTTTAATGCAGATTCTTAAAGTAGTATATTCAAACTCTGTGTGCACCTTGCCCACAGTGTGTATTTTGGATGAAGCAGTAATAAACACAAACTTGCAAAAGAATGTGGTGAGTTTGGACAGATGCATGAGCAAAACCTGCCAGAGAGCTCACAACTGAGATAAACGTCCTTTTACTCTGACTGTTGGATTTATCACATTGCTGATGGCTTGGAAGTCAGTGGAAACCCCTGACCTTCCTTTGGACTGTCTGTGAGAACCAGGGCCCTGGTCCAGAAATCAGGCACAGGCATGATTGAATAACCCTTCTAGGTTTGTGTCTTAGTCATGGGAATAGGTTGTCTCAGTGCTCTAACTGTACAACACTGTGACTTAAAGAAAAAAAAAGTTGGGAAATAGTATTTTTGTTGAGAAATTGACTTGGGGGCTTCCTGGCAGACTTAGCAGGTAGTTCTTAGAGCTAAAATGCATTATTCTAAGAGAGTTTGGGAAACCTAAAAGCCCTGGATATGTGTAGGAAGATTTTAAGTCGGGTTTGGAACCAGCACCCAGTTTACTGTCTGCATTGGTTCAAAGAAGGATCTCTTGACAAAAGGGCCATGTATCCGGCATCCTAGGACAGTCGTGGCACCAACAATCAAAACCCAAGGGAAAGATAGTTTATGCTTAATTTTCTTTATCACAATTAGATAAAGTAGTCATCACCGTTTGCTGCCTTTGTGGTTGGGAGGTTTGTAGAGTAAGAGCCACCTTAGGTGATCTCCTCAAGGGCACTGAAGAACTCACGACCCAGAAGACTTACCAAGATCCCTGGAGTTGTGCTAAATGAAAAGAGATGGACAAACAGGTTTCTGCAAGGATGAGCAGGCCAAAGGTAAGAAAGGGGGAATCTGTCCTCTGCATCTGATGGCTGTGTCTCCCACATGCTGCATCCTGGCTGCTTCTCGCTGTGGATGTGGCCGGGGTCTCCGCTTGACCAGGATCAGGCTCCAGGGGGTCGCATTTCAGTTTAGTACAAGGTAAACCAACACTACTCACTTCAGTGTAGGAAGAGGGCCGCCTGAGGACAAGCGGGCCCCGCTTGGCCTGCACCCACCAAGAAGTATTGACACAGGATGTCCTTTGGCATCCGTAGGACTATTGGGCAAACCACACCATAAAAATGAAAACTAGTGGACACAATTTAAATCATCTTAAACAAGCAAACAGACCACCCAGCCATTGGCGGACCGGAATCTGGGTTGCGGCCCCGGGGAGTCGTGCCCCTGCTAGCTAGCAAGGGTGTACGTTGCACGCTCTGATCTCCTTCTTGTCTTTGCAGCTGGTAAACTGGGAGCTTTTGAACCTCTTCTTCACAGTCATGTAGCGCTCCTGAATTCCACCTCCACACAGTTTGGTGCATTCTGACCAGGCTGACCATGGGCGCATCCGACAGCCTGAAAGTATGTGAATGTGTGGTTAGGACAGCAGAATACGAGCTGTGACTCCCAACGGGACTGGCCAATGAGTTGTCTTGCTTTTTGCTGCTTCTCTGAGTAATGAGTGGTTGAATTAACTAGAGCCTACTATTCTTATTAGGGCCTGTTAGCTTATATATGATAGGTTGGCAAAGCTGTGGCCATTAACGCCCTGGATCTCTTCCTGTCAAAGGGCAGACTGTTTCCCCACCTCTTGAACTAGGCTTACCTTGTTTTGGCTAATGGGTGTGAGCAAATACCATGCCTGAGAAAAAGTACTAGGTGTGAGCAAGTCTGGGTGACCTCACTGGAGAGACTGTGGAAAGACGCCCTCAGAAAGCGGGTGAGGCTGGGGTTGCTGTTCCAGCCCTACTTGATTGTGGCTGCACAAATGAGGATGAGTCCAACACAGCTAAACCTCAGAAGAGTGAATCCAAGCCAGCCTGCCTGTGAGCTTGTTAATAAAGCTTTGTTTAGAGCACTGAGCTCCTTCATGAGTCTCCGCCATTACTAAGTAAATGAACAATTTTTTTCTTCTTCCTATGAGACATGAGCATGCCTTCCTCCAAAGAACCTCATCTGATCCTCAGAGAAGAGGTCTCTTGTTTGTACTCGTCCTAACACTCCCATTTACCTTTCTTTTGAACACAGTGTGCTCATGACTACGTATTAGGTACCATACCACATGTTTACCAAACCACAGCAGAATCTTCTAGAGAAACGACTTAGCACAAAGCTGCCTTTAACCAGTATGGACTGCCTGCCATAGACACTTTGGTATATGAACATTCCCTAAAGAAAATACCTGCCAACTTAGTCCATCTCTACACTGAAGAGTGGGCTGTCTTCTCCCCCAACCCCGCAAACGAGCCTTGTAGACCATGCTGGCTTCTGCCTCCCAGATGCTGGGATTAAAGGCATCCGCCAGGAGGAGATGGACTGTCTTTTTTGCCCCCAGGGAGTTCAAAGAACACTTAATGGTCTGTGCCCTTGACTTAACCATTGGTTCATCTTAATGCATCATTCTGTTGGCCTGTCAATCATTTGGCTCTTTTGGTTTATTTCTCTGGAGTTAAGGTTGTAGCCAACGTGTGGGATATCTGGGTCCTTTGGGAGAGCAGCCATCTTTCCAGCCCAGGGCTGATTTTATTTCATTTTTTTGTTTGCTTATTTTTAAAGTTATGTTTTTTTTTTTTTTTTTTTTTTTGATTCATTTATTTTATGTGAATTGGTGTTTTGGAGCCCCTGGAACTGGAGTTACAGACAGGTGTGAGCCACCATGTGAGTGCTGGGAATTAAACCAGGGTCCTCTGGAAGAGCAACCACTGCTCTTAGCTGCTGAGCCATCTCTCCAGCCCTAGAGTGATGGTTTTAATTTACGCACAGCTTCATGAGTGTCTAGCATAGTAGGTGTGTGTAGGTGAAAGAACCATTTTGTGGCGTTGGTTCTCTACTTCCACTGTGTGGGTCCTAGAACTTGAACTTTTAAAAGGCTGGTAGGCTTGGCAGATGCACCTTTACTTGCTTAGTAGCTTTTCAGGTTGTGCTGGAGAAAGGGGCACATAATCTGGCTATAAACAAAATTGGCGTCTGGACTTTGTCTCCTCTGAGTCACCTGAAACAGGTCTGTTAAAGCCACTCTTGAAACTTTTATTAACCACAGAATCAGACCCCTGCTCCTTTACAAATGATCACTCACATTTTTCTTTGTTTGTTTTTCCAGACAGGGTTTCTCTGTGTAGCCTTGGCTATCCTGGCCTGGCTTGGTAGACCAGGCTGGCCTCAAGCCCACAGAGATCCACCTTCCTCTGCCTTGCTGAGTGCTGGGATTACAGGCGTGTGCTACCGTGCTCGGCTGGTCACTTGCTTTTTACACCCAGCTCTCCAGTCCAGTTTCTTTCTGTGTTTGCTTCCCACCTGATATTTAGTGTGTCCCTTGGTGTCTCTGCGTTGGCGGTTCTGAGTCCTGCTGGCTCAACGCACGCTTTTAACTGGCAAGCTCCTAAAAGCATCTTAAGACTCAGCCGAGCTTTTTCTGCTCTGGCATCTGCTTGGAACTGCAGTTTGCACTGTGCCCATTCTCTGGCTTCCTCTGCACTTGGTTCATTATTCTGCTGGAGTGCGTTCTGCTTATGTGGCAGCCTGGGTCTATATTAATTTGCAGAAATGAAGATCCAAATGCTAATCGTGTGGTTAACATGATACTGAGAAGCCGCAGGCCAGGGCAGTCTCATCTCAGCCCTACCCTTAAAGGGGTGATTTGATCCGAGGAGTCATAGATTCCTCTAAATACAGGCTCCTCTCACACATCTGTGCTATAGCTTTTTTTTTTCTTCCCCTTTTTGTAAGAGTGAATGGGGGTGGTTAGTTATAGCTGACTGCTTACAAATGTGAAGAAAGAACAGTACAATTTCTAGAGGCTCTTAGTTTAAAAATCTATTTTGATAGCCGGCTATATTTAATATTTTTTGTGACAAATATTAATTCAATCTCTTCTATATAAATTAGGCCTTTTTTAGTATGTGGGAATCAAAATTTAGTCTGAATAACCCAAGAGGTGCCTCTCTGTCCTCTGAGCCCAGCGCAGGCACTCAGGGAACTGTACCTGGGAACTGCTCGCCGTCCAGTTCTTCCCTCTGCTGCTCACTACGCCGGCTCTCTCTGGCCTCCCTCCAGCGCAGCTTCTGGACCGACGGGCTTCGAAGGCACTTCCGGGCACGGCACTTCTTGCGTTGCACGGTCTCTGGGCAGGGTGCCCCTCCAAACTGAGGTTCCATTTGGATTGTCCGGGTCCGAATCATGTGGCCTTTGCCACATGACTTGTTACACTCAGACCACTGGGACCACTCGCTGAGTTCACAGTCAATGGCTGGTGAGGTACAGACACGTGTGAGTATATCTATGCCTGAACCAAAAGAGTTGCGTATACCCCATTGACCAGCCCAGGTAGGCTGCCAAGAACAATAAGGCATTTTCCAGTAGAAACTGGTCTCAAGCAGCAGTGGCATTGTCTAGAGCACATAGTAAGCAGTAGGGGCAAGATTGACGGCAGGTCCTGACCCTTAGGCTTCTCATTCTCACTCCTCTCTGACCTAACACGGTCTTGGGGGACTTTGAAGGTGTTTTTCTAGCTTCATGTCCTGCCAGGTGTCTTCCTGGAATAGGCATATCAGCTTCTAGGGGCACTGACCACCATCTCCAGTTCGGAACCTAGGTTTCCTCAAGGAAGCCGTAGCGTGGTCTTCAGAGAAGAATGGCCACTTAGTTGATAGCCTTTGGAGAGAACTAGATAGCAGGCGGCTTGCTGACATAGCCTCTACTTAGGGCTTCCTCTAGCCCAGGCAGCTTTTCTCACCCTGCACCCCATCTCCGTCCTACATATGGTGGTCTGTGTAAACCACCCAGAAGCCCGGGGCAGGAAATTCCACCAAGGATCAAGAGCAGGAGGTGCTTTATGGTTTCTCATAGTGAAAGAGGTAGCAAATTCTTACTAAGCCAGCACCTTGCCATGCGAGAGGAGACAGCGTTTTGGTCTGATTTTCAGGGTGTGGTCCAAGGAGGTGAATGATTGCACACGCTTCACTGTTTCTGAAAAGCCTGGACCAGAGCTCACTCTTAAGAGCTTTGAGCCTCTTTGCCTGAGGGAGCTTGTGGGCCAAATGGGGGGATAATTGTAGTTTAGTTAGCTATGAGGATTAAATGAGCTGTTTGCTCCCAGCAGCGTCCCGCAGATGTTCATTTCCTGATCCCCCTTAATGGACCCTGTGGATATAAAGACTTATTTGAAGTGGTGGCTTGTCACCGTTGCCGAAGGCTTCTAGAGTCCAGTCATCGAGGTAGCTGTGAGCTAACTAGGGTTAGTGAAAGCCTCAGGCTACTGAGTGCATTGGCTGAAGCCTGCACCTGCTTGCACTTGATGCCAGGAGCTGGCTTAATCCTCAGAGTAGCGTAAAATTGTTTTGCTGCTGTATGGACCTGGAAACTGGGGGACAAAGTTAAGCGACACTGGCAGTTGACTACACAGATTTCAGGAGATGTGGTCAGCATGTTGAGAACCTGGCTTTTCCAATGGCCAACCTCCACTCAAGGGTAAATTAAATGATCACACAGTGCAGCGTAGAAGTGAAAGGTTCAGAAAGTTTATGGGTCAGACAAGCCCATATAGGGTGGGGGCGGGAAAAGGACTGGGGATGATTGACTTGTGCTTCATATTTAATGCCAGTCTCCCATTTAGGTTTCACGGTCATGTGTGTTTTGCAGACAACAGTGAGACTGAAGTTTCTGCCAACACAGATCCAAGCTCCATCTACCCTTCGTCTCAGACCAATTAGTCTCACTATAGGATCTGACAGTATATATTCTTTTCGTGTATGATGTGCACGCACAGGCATATCTAAGCCCAAAGAGGATTCTGGTGTTTTCCTCCCTTGTTCTCCACTGTATTTACTAAGAAAGGGTCTCTCGCTGAACCTAGGGAAATACTATTCCGGCTTGTCTAGCCAGCTTGCCCTGAGTTTGTCAAGCCTGCTAGGCTCTTACGTGGCTTCCGGGGATCCAAACCCTGGTCCCCACACTTGTGCACAGGTGATTTTTCCACTGAGCCATCTCCTTATCGGGCACAAAGCTGGTTGGGGGGGGCTCTCTGGACGAAGGAACTTTGGAGGCGGGAAGGGGTGGGCTTCCGGACCCGGGACTTACGGCACTCGGGCAGCATGCACTTCTCCACCTGCTCCAGCTCCTCGTTACAGTCGCCCAGCTCCGCCAGAGACTTGAGCATGCGCTGGCGGGTCCGCATGCCCTTCCCGCAGGTCACGCTGCAGTCGCTCCACTCGGACCAGGGAGACAGCAGGCATGGGATGGTGTCTAGGGCGAGAGCCAAGTCTGGCACTGAGCACAGGCACCTTTTGTTGTCTCTGATCCCGGCCCTACAACACCCCCACCTGCACCGGCCATTAGACTAGAATGGAACTGGACCCTGGGTTGAGAGTGAACAGCCTGGAGTAGGAAGTGACTCTCAGCCCATTGGACTTGTTTTGTTTCTGCGTCATCTGCGGCCCAGCTGGTGGTCACGACCTGATACCAGGTGAGGGCAGTGCAGTGGAGCGCAGGTTCTCAACAGAGGCATCGCTGGCTTAACAGTCACTAAACATCCTTACAGTCATGATGGATTGAATAGGGCCTCACTGAAGAACATTTCTCCCCAGCGCTAACCCCGGTCGGGGACTGGCTCAGTGCTGCCGTTTTGCTCATCTGAACCGATGTCCCTGGAATGTGTGTGTGCTTGTGCGGTGTGCATTTGTGCAGAGTGGCAGAGCTGTGCCTTATTTCACCTAACAAGAATGTGCTGGGCACAGTGGTGCACACTTTCAGTCTCAGTGCTTGGGCGGCAGAGGCAGGAGGATCTCTGAGTTCAAGGCCAGCCCGGTCTCCTCCGTGAGTTCCAGGCCGGTCAGGGCATCACAACAAACAGGAATGGATCGGACGTGGCCAATGAGGTCGTGTCTAAACTTATTGTCCCTTTCTACTGCTGCAAGGCAACGGCTTCAGTGGAAGGCAGCTGCAGGTACATGCTATGCAGTAGCCACAGGTGTGGGGCTCCCTGCCCAAAGCCCTCCCCATACCCACTCACGGCACTCGGGCATCATGCATTTCTCTGCCTGGGACGTCTCTGCCTTGCACATGGAACCGTCCGCGGGGCTCATCTTGACCATGCGGTGCCGCTTCTTCATGCCCATCCCACAGGTGGCGCTGCAGTCATCCCACTCCCCCCACTCGGTCACCAGGCAGCTGCTCGGAGCTGGGAGGGCCGGACAGTTGGAGTTGTGCGGTCAGTGCTGGGATCCTCCGGCTCGCCCCGCCCTCCCCCCCCCCCCCCCGGGTTCAGTGCTGGGATCCTCCGGCTCGCCCACCCCTCCGTCCCCCCCCCGGACACCCCCACTCACAGCACTCCTCGTTGACTGTGCACTTCTCCGTCTCCTCGGTGGGCAGCGTGCACACCGAGCCGTCCTCCGGGAATTGCTTCACGTACCTCTCCCGGGACCTCATGCCCATGCCACACGAGATGCTGCACGGCGACCAGGTGATCCACTCCGACATGGTACAGGTGGAGCCGTCTGCAACACACTGAGCATGCTCAGGAGGGCCACAAAAGAACCCGGGGTCTGTACAAGAGCACGCTGGGAGGAGAGGCGTTTGCGGAGCGTGGGCCTTACCTTCATCGCTGCAACCAGGGCCCATGCAGGGCTGGAAGTCCTGGGTATCGGGGCAGGGGACGCTGAGGTCCAGCTGTGCCTTCAGCATGCGTTGCCGCATCCTCTTGCCCTTTTCACAAGTGGAGGAGCTGCAGGCCGACCACGGGGACCAGTTGGAGTAGATGCAGGTCTCGGGGGTGTCATCTGTAAAGAGATGACAGAGACAAGTTTGACTTGTTCTCTCTGGGAGCCTGTGGAAGCTGTGATTGGCTCTCTGAATAAAGGCTCGTCTATGTGTTCCAGGGATGGAAGCAGACATTCTCTTTACTTGAAAATGGCGCTCTAACACCCTGCTGGTAAATATCTAATGAATAGCGACCATTCTCTTCCTTCACAGGATCCTTTTGCACATATGCATCTTCTCATCACCACCCTGCCCTCGTCAGCTTTGTGTACGAGCATGTAGGCACCTCATAGGCAGCTTCAGAAAGCTTGCAGCGCTTTTGTGACTTCACTTTCCCCTTGGCTCCACCCTCAGGTAGCAGATCACTGAGCACTTGCCCTGTGCTGGCACCCTTAAGAACCTTACATAATTGCGTCCATTGATCCTCATTTTCTTGGAGGCAGCATCTGTTATTATGCCTATTTCATAGTTGAGGGAAGACAGGTAGGAAGTTTAGCTTCTCGCCAGGGTCACAGACTCATGAAATTCTAGGTTCTGTGAGGAAACTTAAGTTCAATCTGAGGCTCTGCCTCTCTCTCCTGACTGTGTATGGCCTGGACTCCTGTCCCTGGTGAGGAGTAGATGAACTTGTCTCTGCCTGGCTTGGAGGAACAAGCATCAAATCAGACAGTGATCTGGATACTTGGAAACCTACCAAATGCTATTTTCATGGCCATGATAGAGAACTAATGTTAAGTATTTATTCTAATGTCATTCCTTTACTAATTGCCTGATGCTTAGTGCTCAGTGTTGGCCTTGGATTCTAGTTTTTTCTTTGGCTAGGTGCTGGGGATAGAAGCCAGAGCTTGGCACATGCTAGGCACATGCTAAGACACCAAACCCTCTTGCCCCATCAGCATCCTGGTTATTTCAGAGGTGGGGGTCACCAAGTCAGAGGCTACTGGTCATGTCAATTTATGTTGGTACCTGCAACAAAGGAGATCGACATACCTTCATCTTTCTCCTCTGGAGCCAGGTCAGCTACGATATCATCCACATTGTCAGGTACAATGTTGCACTGTTCTCCCTGCAAAAGAAAGAAAGAATTGCACATTTGGGAAAAGAGAACGTGCAAGGGAAAGATGGAGTACCTAAAGCTAATGTTTCCTTGGCACAAAACCCTTGCGATGGCAGAGCTCTGGGCCAACATTTATAGCTTAGATTAAAAGAGATGCAAGGAAAGAAAAAGGCACTGACTAAACAGATACCCTGACCATGGTAGACATTAGCAATTGACTGTGGAACTCATGATAAACCGATCAGCTTAGATCGGTTTGTACCAAGGCTTAGATCCACTTGTACCAAGCTTCACTTTGGGTTGCTTTTAGCAATTTAAATATACAAAGATAACCTTCATACTTGAGACCTCAGGAGGCCCAGAAGTCCATATCCAGAGGTACTTCCTGCCAGAGACCCCAGTGGTTTTAGAAAGGCATCAGCCCTTCTCATGGTACCTTCCGGGCGATTCTCTCGATGACGACTCTGGCCACTTGTGTGATGGACCCACCTTCTGGGTCATAGAAAGGACTCTGAGGATGGTCCAGACTAGTCAGGGGTCGGATTTTTTCCTGAGGAATGGTGGGCTTGTTTGGTGACTGCAGGAAGAAAACATACAGATTGAGAAGGCCTCAAGCCATTTGTTATTGTGGATCAGAACAAAAACTGACAGGACCTTTGAGAGTGTGTTTGTGTTTGTGCGTGTGTGATTCTGGGGATCAAACACAGAGTCTTGCTCTGGCTGGAATTTCAGAAATGTAGCTGTACTTTCGGAATTCTCCTTGTGCAGATCCTGTGCTTGGAAATCCATAAACTTGTGCTTAGAATCTTCCACACACACCAAAAGTTTGTGCCCAGCTGGAGGAGCCAAGTTCCAAAGAGGTCATCCAAGCTTAGAAATGGCTGAGCCGGCTTGACCTGGATCCAAGGCTTTTTTCTGCTGGACCAGGCAGCAAACTGTTCTCGCTCGGGTCAGATGTGAGTCATACTATGTCTGCCGACTGCTCAGCTCAGCCGTTGCTGTGGGAAGGGAGCTCCAGACTGTGGCCAGACTGGATGAGTGTGGCAGGCCTGGAAAGCTACTTACAAGCCAGTCACAGAAGCACACACCTGTGGGGGATGGTGAGCCTGGTACTAGCCTGGGCTATAGCATGAGAACATGTCTAAAATATAAAACTGAACCAAAACAAGGGCTGGGAATGTAGAGCACTCACCTAGCCTGGACAAGGAGGTCCCGGGTTCCATGTTAACCTCCAAACCGAACAACAGCATAGCTAGGATTTAGCAATTGGGGCATCAGGTAGATCTGCCTTGAAAACTCACAGTGTGCTGAGTGGTTGCTCTCCCACTCATTTCCTTCTTCTTGTGTGTGAACGTAAGTACACAGGTGAGTACAGGGGTGTGTGTGCATGTGTGTGAAGGCCAGAGGTCCGCTTTGGTTGCCATTCCTGACACTCTCCACCTTGTTTTTTGAGACGGTGTCTCAGTGGTCTGGGACTTACAGAGTAGGCTAGTCCGGCTAGCCAGCAAGCTCCAGGGACCCACTGTATTCTCCTCCCCAGCACTGGGACTGCAAGCATGTCTGACTTTTTACCTAAGTTCTGAGGAATTGACTCAGTTCCTCCTGTTTGCCCGGCAAGAACTTCACTGACTTAGCTCTCTCTCCTTATCCCTCTCCTACTGGTTTTCTGATGGCTCCAGAAATTAAAAACATCTTCAAAAAAAAAAAGAATTAATTTTAAATAGATTTATTTATTTTATATGTTTAAGGTTTTTGTTGTTTTGTTTTTTTTTCCTACATGCACGTGTGTACCCACTTGCATGCCTGGTAGAAGCTGGCGTCAGATCCTCTGGAACTGGACTTATGGATGTTTGTCACCTGCCTTGCTGGGGCTGGGAACTGAACTTATCCTCTGTAACAAGTACTCTTAGCCGCTTAACCGCCTCGCTGGCCTTGTGACGGCCCCCAGACTTGAATGCAGTTGGTTCACAGAACAATGCAGGCCACCCCGCTAGAGAAGGGCCTTCTACGATAAGCTGGGTCACTCGCTTCTGTGCCCAGGACGCCTAAAATAGGGCAGAGCAGGCGGGCTTGCTAAGGGAGTCCGCCTTGCACCGGGGACGCACACCTACCTCATAGGTCACCCCGCTGTCAGTGCCAGCGTCCCAGGGGATCAGGTCCTGCACCACTTTCTGGACCCAGCCACACTCCTTGGTGCACAGATCCTCCGCAGACAGGCCCACGTTCCAGTCGGGACTGGGGCCCATCATGGTCAGGAAGGACATCAAGTGGCGGGTCCTGTCCACTGAGAATTCAGCGGAGGGTGCTGCTCTCCTAGAACCAAACAAAGAAGCTCTCACATCCGGGATGGGCTACACACACAGATGGGCGTTAGAAGGCTCGGTCATGGCTAGAAACAGGGATAGAGAGGAGGCAGGTTCCTCCAGCAGCCTTGGTTTATGCTTGTTCCTCCGCTGAGCCTAACTGGTGGACAAAAGAAAGGAGAAAATGCGTTCCCCTTCATACTGTCCATTTTTCAAAACCTCTATAACATTTCCCAGTATTATTTATTCCTCCCCACCCCCAGGTATAGACTGACTCATCTCTCACTGCACTGTAACGCTCTGGGAAATAGGTTTTTGTGTGTGCTGCATGCACAGCTTTATTTCCCATGAACAGCACCTGGCACAGACCACTCAGCACATACATTTGAAGAAAAGAACAAATAACTTTGGTGTTATTTGTGTGTGTGTGTGGCGGGTGGGGGGGAGACATGCTCAAGAGTGCGTGTGCCCAGCTGTGTAGGATGTGGGCTGAACTTTGCAAACAATTGCTCACCAAGGTCCTAAGACATGTCTTCATTTCATCTGCGCAACAGAACGAAGGTAAGGATTGTTGATTCTGACTTTAAGAGAGCCATGGAACTAGTCCAAAGTCAGTGTTAAGGGGCAGAACAGAATGGAGACAATGACCCACACAAACACGAGTTCAAGGTCAGTGTTCTTTCCATCATCAGCTCCTAAACTCTCCTCCTGCCCACTCCATCGAGATCTCCAGAGTGCCACGGGAGTGGGGTCTCCTCATGCCTTTTGACTGTGTCCCTTAAGAGGCCACCCAAGGCAAGGCCTGGCACCAGGGCGTACCCATCTGGTTTCCTGGGTTACCAGGGAGAGCCTGGCACGTTTGGCTAACGTTCCAGCTGTTGGAATGATGTCTCCAGACTCTGGCTACCAGGAGCAGCCTTTCAGCCTCCATCCTCTCAGGTTGCAAGGTCTCAGGAGAGACCGCACTCTAGAGATGATGGAGATGGCTCACTGAGGGTCTGGGGAGGAAGAGTGACATTCTCTCAGCACAGTCTAGGTTACAGAGCCATCCTATTCCACTTTCCCTTCATGGCCATCCTGTGAGTGTAGAATTATGACCTTGTTTTGGTGAGAGGAAATGAAACTGCGTAGAGATGAATGAGCTTGGGGATGTGGGCAGCAGGTGCCAAAGCTTAAAGGCAGCTTGGCATGGCTCTAGAGCCTTAGGCTGTTAGCTGTGGGGAATCCTTGGCCAGTCACCAACTTCTCTGTTCATTCCATCTGGTATCTGGTCAACCTCAGCTGTCTTGAGCGACCCAGTGCCTTCTGCTGAGATCTGCTGCTTCTGCCTGCCTCCACCTGGCCCAGAAAGTGATGATTCCAAACCAGGTGGGACCCACAGAACTAGGTCGTTGGCTCTTGGAAGCCACATGGAGCCAACCAACAAGCAGAGAGGAGGACAGCCTAGGTGTGGATCCTGACACCGTCCCATGGAGCTGTGTGCCCTTGAGCAAACTCAGGCTCCGCTGTGTCTGAACACTGAAATCATTTTTCAAATGTCTGTCTGTCGATCCCTCCTTGTCTGAGTTGCATATGTGCACATATCTGGGTACATGTACCTCTGCCGTGTCAGCTGTCTCCCTCTATCACTCTCCACCTTATTCTTCGAGATAGCACCCCTCATTCAGTCCAAAGTTCACCATTTTGGCTAAACTCACTGGCCAGTAAGCTTCCGGAACCCACCTTTTCTGCTTCCCTTCCCAGGCCAGGTGGCGGCAGGCAGAAGCAGCAGATCTCAGCAGAAGGCACTAGGTCTCTCAAAACAGCTAAGGCTGACCAGCTCTCAGATGGAATGAACAGAGCAGTTGGTGACTAGCCAAGGATTCCCCACAGCTAGCAGCCTGAGGCTGGAGAGTCATAAAGGTACACACAGCTGTGGCTTTTACATGGGATCTGGAGAATCTGAACTCAGGTCCTCTTGCTTGTACAGCATCTCTCCAGTCCCTGCAGTCAAGTCCCTAAGATGAGGATCCCATGCCTGTATCAGAGGGTTGTGGTGGGTGATTAACCAGCTCTCCTGCACACTGTACTTAATCCAGGGCACCTCTGCCATGATTACTTCCATAGGTCTAACACGTTTACATCTGTATTCTGAAAACTCCCAAAGCTGGCAAGCTCCAAAATCCAAGGCAGCTTGAGTGCCCATGCAATGCCACACACAGAAAATTCTGAAAATCATAAAATACTTGTATGTACAAAATTCTTAAGAAAATGTGTAATGGCCAGTGCATGGAACCAGTCTAGCTATCCATGAACAGAGGAATGGGTAAACGGTTACACACATGCAATAGAGATTTAGCCATCCGTAAAGAAAACGAAACCATGACATTTGCAGGAAAATGCATAGAACCAGAAAGCATTATGTTAAACGAAATAAGCCACACCCACAGACACTGCAGTTTTCCTCTCCTCTGTAAAATCTTTTTAAAATTATATACAGATGTGTGTGCTTATGGTGTGTGTGTGCTTGTGGGTTGTGTGTGTGCATGCATGTGTTTATGTAGGTCATGACTAGAAAGGGATCATGAGAAAAGAGGAAATAATCACAAATGGAGGCAGGAGGAAGTTATTCTACATGTGCTGAAAACAGAAAGCCAGGACTATCTGGGAAACCAGCCAGAGGTGGGCTACAGGGCACAGGGGAAGGTCACAGTGGTGGAGCGGGATGAATTTGAATGAACTGACACACATACATGAAAATGCCACAGTGAAGCTCATTATTCTGTATGCTAATTCAAAGATGAACGAAATGTTCTGCAAAGTTATCTTCAGGCTGTTATAAGGTATATATGGAACAAATAGTCTGGACCTGGGTCCCCTCCTCAGGCTATCTTCTTATGTATATATCAACGTTATTCAGTTTTCAAAAGCTGAAATCTGAAATCCCTCTGGTGAGGGGCGTTTTGGCTAAGATATACTAGCTTGGTCTGTTGCTGAGAGAAAAGCACTGTGGGTTCAACGTGAGATCAGAAAAGGGGTGGGGGAGGCTTTTCTGAGTAGACTTCCCACTGTAGTGGTGGCCAGTCTAGGTTCTGGATCGTGTACCAGGAGGCCATCAAGGGCTGGCTGTTGTCCCCGAGCTCCACTCTCCTAGAAGCCCCCTGTGTCTGGCCAGAGCATCCTGGGAGCGGGATGTGACCTTTCTGTACTTGGATTCCCATGAACTTATCAGAAACGATGGCTAGTTGCCTCCACGAGGATTTGGTGAATTAGTAGTGCTGGGGTAGGGCCCAGCCGTTGGTTTTGACGAGCTCTGTAGGTAGTCTTCCTGCGGCCTAAGTTCAGAAATTACCTATCTTTCAAGCTTTCCATGTGTCACCTTGTCCAGGTGGCTTTCTGACTCGTTGGCTGAGACAAGGGCCCAAAGTCTGTCTGTCTATTCCTGCATGTTCAGCAGGTCTCTGTAGCCAGACCTATAAACTGTAATAGCTTCCTTAAAATTCTTTTTTTCCCTCAGGATAGACGCTCCTTAGAGGTGAGCTTCGCCAGTGTTCCCCAGGTCTGGAGAACCCCAGTGGGCCGGCTGAACACATGTGTATCTGGTGGGGACTGAAATGGCCTGACTGACTCTAGGGCCTGAAAATCCTGCTCACTATCTTTGGGCCTCAAAGCTCTTGTTTCAGAATACCCACCTGTGTATGTTAAGAATAGCTCCCATAGGCTCATCTATTTGAATGTTTGGTTACCAGAGAGTGGAACTGTTTGGGGAGGATTAGGGGCTGTGGCCATGTTGAAGGACATGTGTTACTGGGGGTGGACTTGGAGGTTTCAAAAGCCTATACCAAACCCAGTCATTCTCTTTCTGCCTCCTTTTGGATCAGGGCTCTCAGCGACTGCTCTGGTACCATGTTTGTCTGCCGCTATGTTCCCTCCTAGATGACCTTGGCCTAAGCCTCTGAGATTGTAAGCAGGCCTCCAACTAAACGTTTCTCCTATAAGTTGACTTGGTCATGGTGTTTTTGTCATGGTGATAGAAGGGTTAACTAAGACACCCCCTCCTCCCCGGCAGACATGCCTGCCTTTCTGCGTGTTAGGCACAGATGGAGACTCCTCCCCCCCACTTTCTTATGGATTCCTCTGCGCTGTGGGTCAGCAGTTTCAGCCACTTCTTTGTATGTGATGTATATGTGTGTGTATGGTGTATGTGCATGTGTGCTGGGGAACATGTATGTGTGTGTCTATGGAGGCTAGAGGACAAGCTTGGGTGTGGTTTCTCATGTACTGTCCATTGGGGGTTTTTGGGGAATGGGTATAAAATCTTTGTGTCCTGGAACTTGCCAAGTAGGCTAGGCTGGCTGGCTAGGAAGCCCCAAGCAGCCACTCTTCATCCCTTCATAATACTGGGATTATAAGCATGTGGTGCCTCACATTTTAAAATGTGGGTTCTGGTCCTTGTGCTTTCTGGGAAACACTTGGCTGATGAAGCCGCCTTCCCAGCTTCAGCAGCATTCCTTCCTTCCTTCCTTCCTTCCTTCCTTCCTTCCTTCCTTTCTTCCTTCCTTTCTTCCTTCCTTCCTTCTATCAAGACAGGGTTTCTTTGTGTAGCCCTGGCTTTCCTGGAACTCACTCTAGACCAGGTTGGCCTTAAATTTAGAGATGTCTCCCGAGTGCTTGTATTAAAAGGCTCACATCACCTCAGCAGCTTTCTTTAAGAAGCATCTGAGGGAATTTATGTCCCCAGCTTCTATAGGACCTGCAGTCTGGGAGCTAAGGCACCGCCCATCCAGCCTCACACTGAGTGGCTGGCCTGTCTTGCCATACCTGCCCAGCAGTCCCTTGGGATGTAGCCCTTCTCTTCCACTGCCACTCAGACAGACAACTCTACCCACTCCCTAAGTATGTAATTTCAGAGACGGTTATCCATATCCTGAACCCCACAAGTCACACAATTGACAGTGACAACCTAAGGGGACAGAGCCAGCTCTATTGCAGAATACAGAGCATTAGGAACCACCCTGACTCCAACCCAGCACAGACGGATACTTATGTACCTGACAGTCATATCCTTGTGTGATGGCTCATCTTCCTGTCAACTTAACTGGATCGCTAATCACGTAGGAGACCAGGATCTGCGTGTTCTCAAAAGTGTCTCCAGAGATTTAATGAGGACCTCCCTGAAGGTGGGAAATACCAAATCCAGGGCTGGCACCCCTGACTGAATACAAAAGGGAAGAAAGGAGAAATCGAGCAAGTGCCAGTCCCTGAGTGTCGTGGTTGCAGAAACCCCGTGACAGTCACCTCATGTCCCTGCTGTCATGCCTTCCCTGATATGATGAACTGTGTCTCCAGAAACCATGAGCCAAAATACACCTTTTCTTTCTTAAGTTTCTTATTGCCAGCTGTTCAGTTTACAGCAAGAAAAGTAGCTAAGATACTGCTCAAGGACCAGACGTCGCAGAAGAATTTTCAAATGATGTAGCTGGCAGCACGAGGGTGGTGCCTTCCAGAGCTCCGTTAAGGGCTTCAAGGACGGAAAAACTGGACTCCCAAATGCCTGGCCATCTGTTGAGAAACTTGGCAATTTTGCACACACAGAGTGTAGGGGCAATGCCTTTTCTTTTTTTAGGCTTCTTTAGACACACCTTTCCCCTTTCTCTTATTTAGGACAAGACCCCCCCCCCCCCCAGGCTAAATAATGCTTCCGCAAGAGAGCTTTTCCTCACTCTCCCAAACTGCTTAGCAGTCCCACCCTACCTTTACTCACTGACCTGGCATGTCACTCAGAATTTCTTGTTTAATGTCACTTTTTCCCAGTCGGCGCCAATAGAGTAGAGGCGATTTTTTGTGGTTATTTCAACTACATTTCTTTGCCTGGTACAAATCTTAGCACGCAGTGGGCTACTTCCAAATGTTTGTTGAAATAAATGAATTAATCTAGGAAATGAATGTGGAGCTTTTCTATTTCCTTTGACCTTCAAATTTAATTAAAGGTCGCTTCAAAGTATTTATTATTTCTCTTATAAAAACCTTACTTAAAATAATAAAATGTATAAGCGTATGTGTGACTTTTTCTTAGGAAATGCTAGCCAGGACTGGAGCTTTTAATTTAATCAAACTTTAATAAAAGTTCTTATTAATGCTCTCTTAGAGGTCTTCCAAGATATGACATTTTGCCAATTTGGTGTCCTATTTTTCTTTTTATCTCGGATTTAAATTTGAATTTTTTTTAAAAGCAGGGAGACTTGATATAGACTTATTACATGCCAGAGTACATGACATATATAATTAAAATATTATATTCAGAGTAGAAGAGAGATAGAAATTATTGACCCTGAAAGGAGAGAGTGGGAGGAAAGACTGGCTACCAAGTCCTCCCAGACCTAATTAACTGCAATAAAAATATCGGGTTCACACGGAACACCATTCAGCACAGCTCTAGAACCCAATAGAAAATATCTAGATTGCAGAAAAACATCAAACGTTCCAGATGAAGCTCTGTTGAACAAATGTTACCTTTCTGGGTAGGGATAAAGAAAAAAAAGGAAAGAAATAATTACCTTTCTCAGACTTGAAACAGGAAAAGCAACGGTAAAAGAAAGCGATTGAATTATCACCGGTTAAAACCTCTGTAGAATAAGAGCTGTACATGCTTGGGTTTACAAATCTTGAAAACCCCAAATGTCAAACTTTCTGATCAGTAACATGGACCCCAAATAGGAAATTCCGCACTTGAGCCCACACCATGAGTTACAGTCCAACCTCAGATGCTTTGAAATGTTTTATGCAGTTACTGATGTGTAAAAGGTGTACCTGAAACATGTAACATGTTGAGACTTGGGTCCTGTGACCAAGACATGTCATCAAATCTATACATGAATATTCCAAAAATTAAAAAGCTCTGTGTACCCTCTTGTTCTAGTTTTCTGCCATAGTGACATAACACCTGAGAAAACTATCTTAGAAGAAGAAAAGCTTGTTTTGGCTCATGGTGTCAATGCTTTTAGTCCGTGGCCACTTGGCCATGTTTCTGTGGGACTGGGACAGCAGAGTACATCGTGGCGGGGCTGCAGGAAGGAGGTGAGGGGTGGGAGGGTCGGTCCTAATATATCTTACAAGCACACACGGCTGTAGGCCTAACTTCTTCCCACCTTTCCCACCCCTGTTACCCTCTCCCCGACACAGGGTCTCTCTATGTAGCCCTGGCTGTCCTGAAATTCAGAGATCCACCTACCCCAAGGGTGGGGATTAAAGGTGTGTACCATCACCACCAGCCCTTCTTTCCAACCCCCCATTTCTTTTTGAGACAGGGTTTTCTCTGTGTAGCCTTGGCTGTCTAGGACTTACTTTGTAGACCAGGCTGGGCTCGAACTCACAGAGATCTGCCTGCCTCTGCCTCCCTGAGTTCTGGGATTACAGGTGTGTGCCACCTCACCAGGCTTCTCTCTAACTCTTAAAGTTTCCATCAGCTCCCAAGGGTGCTGCAAGCTGCAAACCAAGCCTTCGGCTTTCTGGGGGACATTTAAGATGTGAACCATAACACCTTTGGTGCCAAGAAAAATAGGGTCCTCATCCAGCATAACTGAAAAGTGTCAGCATCTAAAGAGAGATGAGCCAAATCTCTGAGAAAAAGACCCAAACTCAGTAAAGTTATGAGCAGACAATTCACGCATACACAAGTTAAAAATAAATGGGTTTGTGGAGAACGCTTTCTCTAACCTTTGAGAGAGTGTGGTGTGTGGGACGAGGGCAGGAGAGCAGATGCTTGAACCCCGCCTTTCTTTGCAGTTTCTAAGCCTGCAAGATGGGATTATTGTACCCATGTGAAGAAATTGCTTCTCATGGTTTCTTACAATACTATGCCTCATTTGCAACAAAGTTTCCCAAAACACCACAGAAGAGGCAAGAAATGATTGTTATGATCCATGTAGACCTTGATCCTTGCCTTTTTCTATGTTATCAATGAGACCTGGTCACAGCTCCTAAAAGGTTTAGTTTTGTCTCAGGAGTTCACGGTTTCTCAAGTACAGAAGCTCTGCTGAGCCACCAGGGGGCGCCCAAGCCATACATTAGGCTGAAGTCCACAGTTGGAGGATCCGGGTTTGTCAGGTTCTTGCAACATTCCTTTCTAACCAGAAGGCATCTGGGACTCCAAGTCCATCTGGACATGCAGCTCTACCACCTGCTCTAGCCCGTGTTCCTTTACCACCCCAAGAGTGGGGATGGACCCAGGCAACTCCCACTGGGGGCAGGAACTGGAACCCACGGGCTGATTTCAAAGGAAGATGTTTCTGGTTTCATTTCTAAAGAAACTGACCCAGTCTCTAACATGGACCATTGTCTAAGCAAGAGATAACCAAGCAAAGTGGATGGGAATAGTGTGGGGAAAATGCCAGTCCTTTCCAGGACAGGAATATCTTTCAAAGTTCTGGCAACTCTTAGCATTCACCTTGGAGGAATGGAGCAGAGCAAATGCGGAACAGTTTGTAGACTGTTTTCTACTTGTGTTTGCGAGGAACCAGTGAAGAATGTGGCTTTGCTCAGAATCTGTCTTTTTCTGTCTCCATCTGAACGCTGAGCTTTCAGTGCTCTGGCTTGATTTGCTGAATTAAACAAGTCACCAGCTAATTTGTTCACTCATGGCTATCCTTTGAGAAGGGGTGCTGGGAATGGGGGGGGGTGAAGACTGCTGAAAACACAAGGCAGTTTCAACAAGCAGGACTTTGCAAAGTAGGTCACCCTGGCTTTCCACCGGGCGAAGAGGCTGGAATCCCATTAACCTCCATCAGGCAGGCTTGGGTTGGCGGGAGGGTTGTCAGGGCAAAACAAGACTTGGCTGCATGCAGGCTTCCTAATTTGACTTCCTAATGAGATCTGGAAAGGAAAGGGGAGTCCAGGGTTTGGGAAAAATCGAAGGAAAATTCCTTTCCCTTAACAAGCCCATCGTTTGGGAGTGGGAAGGTTTTGGATGTTTGGGAGCTCAGTATTTGCCATCAATTTCTTTTCTTCTCCTCCTCCTTCTCCCCTCCTCATCCTTCTTCTTCTTTTTCTTCTTCCTTCTCTCTCTCTCTCTCTCTCTCTCTCTCTCTCTCTCTCTCTCTCTTGTCTCAGGATGTCTGAGGGATAGGTGATATGTGGGAAATATTCCCCAAGTAATATTTTTGAAACTTCAGTTTTTCAAGAAGTATTTCACATCCCAGAAGAAAAACACAAAAGAGAAACAACCCCCCATCAAAAGCAAAACCAATAACACCCCCAAGCCACCAACACACACACACACACACACACACACACACACACACACACACACACAATCAGCTCCACTTGATTTTCATCCCTTTGTAGTCACAGCCCAGCCAACCCTAGTCTTCTCTTGTGGGCTAACCGGATCCTTTGTATTTATCAATCTGCAGCCTCACTCGGGCCGGGTTCCCCTTGCCATGTACAGGGTTTCCCCATCCCACGGCAGAGGGCACAGTGGCCTTTGTGTCTGTGACTTTAAAGCACATTGTGCAGCCTTGACTTACTTCACACCTAGCTGGCCACACTCCTCACAGTCTTCTCTGGCTTTGGGGAGAACCATACTTTCTTGGGGACCTTTTTGCTGTTCTCTTTTGTTTTCCCTTGAAGGCAAGTCTTCACCAAGAGTGGGGACTCTGTCTTAAGCCCTTGAGTCTTATTCCTAACCACCCCCTGCTACCTAACTGGGCATTTGGCCTTCATATACATGTTTTGAGGGCCTGTGAGCACCATGTCGTGGTCAGAGCTGATCTCATGGGCTTTCCCATCAAACCTCACCTAACGTCCCCAGTCATGGGCAGGACTGCCGACTCCCTGCTTGAGTCAGTCCCTGACCCGAGAGGCACTTTGACCATCCTGCCGCCCTCATCTTTTTTTCTCGGTCTGTCACCACAGCTGTCCTTTTAACCTTCCGCTGCTTACCCCTGCCCCTCTCTGTGTCTCCACCCGCCCCCCATCCCACTGGAAGTGGAGTTGCTCCTGCCTGGCTCTCTGCAGCTGCCCGCCTGCCTTTCCCACCTCACTCAACTTTTCAGATTGGAGCATCAGCATTGCTATTTTTGGTTTTCAAATGCTGTCTGATCATATTCTTCTGCTGAAAATGCTTCAATAAGTGTTTTCATTTAAAAATTTTAAAAGAGCTGTCACTTTACTGGTATATTTACTGTACAGTGGATTAGATTGCATGGGGACATTGTCAGATAAGTATGCAATGTTCTTTGCCCGTGTCTCTCCTACCCCAACCTCCTGATGACCCTATCATTCCTAAGTTTTTATTGCTGCATAGCTTGGCCCCACATGAAGTTCACCTTTGATTTCAGTATCTAGTTATACAGAAATTAGAAACATTTTAATGCTTTGAATGTGCTGTATTCATCTTCATTCTGACCTCGCCATGACTTCACTTTACATATAGGTTACATTTGCTAAACATTTTCCCCCACTGAACTGCAGGCCCCATAAAGAGTTCTGCTCACCACGGGATTCGCAGCCCCCTCTGTGGAGCATGTCTTTGGATCTTAATAAGTATATACTAAATCAATGAAGTGTTTAGGTTGTCATTGCTTGAAGGATTCGGGGTAAAGTAGAGGTCAGATTTTGTTTCCTGTCATTGTAAGACAAGAGTCAATTTATTACTGATACCCTGCTATTAATTTCAGCTTGACTAGAAGAGAGAAATGTATTAAAAAGTGAGAAAATGAATGCGATGTTACCGAATCTGAGGGATGTTGCTATAAAGAGGGAGGGCGGGTGAGGGCCAGTAATCTCGATATGGCTGACACTCCCAATCACCCTCTACTGGCCCAGAGGGCAACACCGGGCCTGTCACAGAAGGGGCATATCTGAGTTTCAATGTCTAGAAGAGGGTCACCGTGAGGGCAGAGGTGGGCATTCATCTAAGTGCCAACTGAGGTAACTGGCATCTTGAGGACACCTACCTACCCTCCCCACTCCGAACCCCATCTTTCCTGAACACACATTTTTGAGAACAGAAAGATGCTAAGAGGAAGGGAACACAACAGGTTTAGATTCATTTAAAAACACACTTATAACCGTGCAGCTGATGATACTGGATTATGGGGACTTATAGAATGACCTGGAGCAAGTCAGGAATGAAGGGTTGATAGTTTGACTTGATGAGGGAAGACAGCAAGAAGGAGAATAAGTGAGGTTTTGTGGGCCGCTGTGCTTTAGATGTTTGCCCACATGAAGAAGAATAAGGTTTTATTTGTTTGTTGGTGTTTTTAAAGATAGAGTCTCACTGTGTAGCCCTGCCTAGCCTAGAATCTAATGTATGTAGATCAGACTGGCTTCAGACTCACAGAGATCCACCCTCTTCTTCCTCCCAAGTGCTGGGATTAAAGGTGTGTGCAACCATGCCATAAGTTTGTGTGAAGATGAAGAGTCCCACTTTGGACATGATGAGTTCAGGTTTAATGTGGGCCATCTATGGAGAAGTATTCTCCAAACTGTTCTCTTTGATGTATTGATAGGATCCACCAATCCTATCTATCTATCTATCTATCTATCTATCTATCTATCTATCTATCATCTGTCTATCTAGTATCTGTCACTGGTCATCTACCCACCCATCTGGGACTATGGTCATTTGACATTGGCATCCCTCTGGATCACTGAAGACTTCAGGGCAGATAAACTCTCCAAGGGACAGAGCTGACAGAGACAAGAGAAGATCTGAGAACTGGGACCGGTGCAGGTGCAGTTTCCCATGAATCATTGCTTAGACTGAGCATATCTGTGTTGCCATGGCATGGAACATATGTGTATTAGTCTGCTGGACTGAGGGCACAAGGGAACATGCCATGGTGAATCGTGTGTCTTAGTTGGGTCCTCTGTGGTGGATGGAGGACCACTGGGAAAAACAGGGACCAAGCCTACATCCCCAAGAAGACAAGACTTCCCACGTGGCCAAGACCTCCCTGGCTTGCTCATCTGAGAAGTACTACTGGCTTTAGCGGTATAACCAGCGTTAAGTGATTATGAGCTAGGTGGCTCCTAGGACAAGGCTGGGATGGGACAGGGAAGGCAAGTGTCTGTTCCGTACTTACACGTTGACAGGCTGCCAGGCTGGCCACTGGGCTTTGGCTTTGATGACAGTAAGGACCTCGTCACTCTGCAAGAGAAGCACATGTGTTTAATGTAGACAGCTGGGCTTCTGGCAGCAAGAGGGATTTAGTGTGGTGACGTTGTCTTATCCCCATTTTAATTCTTCATGTGCCATGGATCCACTTCCCCCAGCAACATCAGGAGGTGGCACAGAGCGCCCCGTGTGTAGCCTGGTTATGGGTAATCCCACTCAGCTGCACCTTGGTTCTTCAGTCTATCCCATCCCCCACCTGGTACAGCTGTGACCCAGACTTCATCTCTATCGGCTAGACTTCCTTATTTGCTCAGCATGAAGGGCTGAGTCACGGGTTTAAGGTCCAGACACAGAGGGGTCTGATCCAGGCCAACACTGGTCAGCAGGCTCTGAAAGGCAGCCAACACTTCAGCCCGAGTGCTGTCACCCAGAGCCACCCTCCTGCTGTGGAGACCCACTCCGTCAGACAAGGAGTCCAGAACAAAGCCCTCCTACCTGGTCCTGTTGTGACAGCTGCTCTATTTTGACTGGACAGTGTATAGAACATCATTAAATTGTAGGGAACCTCAAATGACTTCTGAGGAAGAATTTGAGAATTAACATTTTGAAAGCAAACGTTACGTAGTCATCACGAGGCAAAGGTCAGAATCCTGCCCATCTTGCTTGCCTTGGTCTTGAGATACAGTTGGCTTTTTACTTTCAGTTACACAGTGTCACGAGCAGTCTGCATAGCTCAGATTCATCCGTAATGGAGATCTCCTCTGATCGGAGTTGGCTGGCCCCAGTTGCTGCCTTCTCCTGGCCTGGGCCCAACAGCTCGGGCATTATCAACCACAACACATAGGAAAACCCAGAATGCCAGCAACTGGGGCAGGAAGAGCCCTGCTGACAAAGTGTACAAAGCTCTGAGTTCCAGGGGGTGGGGTGGGGTGGGGGCAGAGCCTTGTTTGGCTGCCTCACAGCTACTCCCCAGTCCTCAGAGCCACACTTGGCGGAAGGTGCCCAGAACTTATTTGGGGTGAACTTCTCCCTGCAACTCCCAGAGCACTGAGAAAGCTGGAAGTAAAGAACCAGAGGATTCCCCCAGCCAAACATTATAAAACCCTTCCGAGCTTGAAGGCCTGACTACAGTCATGAAAGGGGTCACACCTAGGCCTCTGAGAAGAAGGGGCTTTATCCAGATCCAGCTCTGTCTGGACCTCTGGTGGCTTGTGTTAGGTGAGGAGAAGGCTGGGACATGGGTTAACAGACCACAGCCTCTTTCTGAGCGCCGTCTCCCTAGGCTGGCCACTGTGGGCAGAGGGAAGAATCATTGGCTATGTGGACAACCCCACATTCACAGGTCTGTGGGAAAAGCACGTCCTGGCCTCCTGAGTGGTTCCATTTCTCATATGATTGTTTACAATGTGTCTTTTGGGGAGGGGCTAACAGAAGCTGTCCTCCACAAAGTCACACACAGGAAGGACAGGAGCTATTTTTGCAGCCCCAGCTTGTCAGCTCCCGTGACATCTATGTCCACATGGGGCCCTCGCTCTGCCTTCGAACCTATTCTTGCTCCTCCGGAGGTCCCATCTGTATCCAAGTCACATGCACCAGATGCCTGAGCAGATGAGGAAGATCGCCAGCTCCCTCCAGTGCCTGCCCCTCACCCCAGTCAGGACCCAGTACCCTTTGCATTCATGTCTACAAATCTGGCAAACCCATTGCCCACCCTGAGCCATAAGCAGCTCTCCATGACTTCTGTGACCATGTCTTCCCTCCTGTGCTTGGACCATGTGGGCTTGCTTGTCTAGCACTGGAAATATGTTCCTCTTTGCTTTTCAATTCCACTTATTATGGGAAAATTAACACACAATGTAAATGCTGAGTACTTCCTGCTTCAGCACCAACCCTGCCTCGGTCTCCTTTCCTCCTCCAGAATTTCACAGTTTCATATGAATTCTCCCAGGCCTCTTATTATGAATAAGCAACTACATGTGTGTTTGTGTGTGGATTATATAGACCTTCCCTCAAAAGCCCTCATTACACTGGGAGTCTTGCCTTGTACCCTGACTATGACTTTTTCCTAAATACCACACCATAAGAATTTTTCTTTCACGGCATTCTATAGACTCCATAGGACATATTTATCAAATAGCATAGCTCACAATGAAAAATTTCAAGTGCTGGAAATCTTCAAATTATGGCAAGCCAGTTCACAACATCGAAATGAAGACCAAGATGCCAGCTCTGAGTAATGAGAGGCTGTCTACCAAGAAACACCTCACTAAAGAAATAAAATCAATGTGGGTGGAGTTGAGGCAGCCACGGAGCTAGCTGGCCCTACAGATTCACCTTGCTTTACAATTAAATCATGGGCTTTGGGTCCTAGCTAATGATATATTGATTTTGCTTCTGCAGTATATTACCCAGCAACAACGGTCCAGGCCCTCCAATACTGCTTTATTTATCTGCATTATTTTTGGTGTGCAGATGTTCTAAGGGTGTTGGGTCTGTATGTCTGGGCAGGACAGTCCCTGCTGTAAACAGTTTCATCTGGAGCTTATACTGCAGGGTCCACCTACAGCTTACTATTGGTCCCTTTTTGTAATAACTCATGTTATTTACTGAAATAAGAAAGGGGTATCCTGGGACAGTCATTTTAAACATAAAATATCTATCTACTTTTTTTAGGCTTGAGAAAATACACACTTGAAAATACAGCTCCAACCCTTGCGAGGTTGAGCTAGGAGGTCCTTGGGTCAGAGGCCAGCCTAGGCTATCTAAGGAGATTCTACCACCACCTAGCCAACAGCCAGCCAAACAACCAGCCAACCACCAAACAATCAACCAATCCCCTCTAAAACTAACAAACAAACCCCTGAATATTTTTTTTTTTGAGGACCAATTGTTGTTGATATAAAGTAAATACTACACCACTGGAGACGGCACAAATTATTCATGGCCATATCCAAACAGTTGGCTACAGAGGGCACTCAGTAAAATGACACATTTCACTGTGTCATCATCATTATTTATTCCTCTTTTCTTTCTAAAGACTCTTTTAAAATCTTTTTTTGTTTTGTTTTACCAAGACAGGGTTTCTCTCTGTAATAGCCCTGGCTGTCCTGAAACTCTCCTTGTAGACCAGGCTGGCCTCGAACTGACAGAGATCCACCTGCCAAGTGCTGGGAGTACGTATGTATGTATGTGTACAAAACAACACTCCATTAGTGGTGGCTGTTGAACTGTTTCTGTAAGTGACAGAGTAATAAAATTTGTATGCCAATTTCACGCATCCAAGTGTTCTCGTGTCATTGAATGATGAAGAAAACGAAGACATTGAAAACTGTGCTTGGGTCCTCCGAGTGTGAGTTGGTGATCAGAGGGAGAAAGAAATGGAAACAAAGCTTTTTAAATTATGCTGTGTTTTTAAATTGTGTGTTAGTAAGTATTCCCCGAGCATGAATAGGCACTCAGTTCCTCACAGCTTTGCACACCCAGGCACGGCTTTTGTTTAATAGTTACCAGTCAGGCAAAGTAGAAAGCAGGGTGAGGGAACAGACCTCTGGACCCAAACCCGACTTCGGATCCCGACTATACCGTCAGCTAGTTCTGAATCTTCTGGCAATTCTCGGTTTTCTCACTTGTGAAATGGGCCTGCTAAGGGAATCACATAGTCACGTGCCCTGGCAATAGAGCAGGAGCAGGCTTGCTGTCCTGCGGGTACATTCACAGTGAGGGGCGTTGGGCCCTCTTCTGAGTAGAGGTCCTGGTTGCAGCAGCTCACAGAGCCTCAGGGAGCTTCCTCGTGTACGCCTGAGCTCCAGTTCTCCCTGAGAAGCCAAGGGGAGGTTTCTGTGGTCAAGGAAGCATGGATGGGGGCCCCCCAGAGCTCCAGGCATTTTATACTCTGAAGAACGACAGGTTTAAATTCAGAGTAAGCAATCTACGCCTCAGACTTAAATGAAAAGCTTGTTTTAACAAGCCTCTGAGGTGCAGCCAGGATCTTTCAAGGATCCTTGGAGCCCCTTTACACCTCCCATAGGACGCTTTTCAAATGAAGCACTTCAAGGCAGCCACAGTGCAGGCCTCGTTTGCATGCTGTTAGCACTCTCCCAAAGATGTGCCAATTAAAACAAACTCCCCCAAAGAAGCTGCAGGTCACCCGCGTCTGTCTTACGTTTTGCTTTTGGTAAACACATTGGAAGATGTGGCAGCTGTACTCACACCAGGCTCCCAGTGGTACGGGGTAGGGGGGTGAGGGGGAAGGGCAGTGGGAGGGGGAGGGGAAAGCACAGCCCTGAACAGGTTGTGGGATCAAATCAGATTGGAGAGCTGAGGGTTCTTGCTGGTGACGACAGACCTGGGTAGGCACAGACCTGGGGCAGGCTCAAGGCGGAAATGGCAGTGGCAAGAGGAGGGAATCTGGTGGGAGGGACCTTAACCCAATGCTGGCTGGGCCCGCCCACAGCCAGAGATTGGCTGAATCTGTCACCTCCTCCCTCCCTGACTTCTAGTCTGCTTGGCACCTATCTGACTCCTCACCTTTGGCCTTACATCCCAGTTAGACACCTTTCTCTGAGGCTTCCTGTCAGTTCAGCATCAGCTTGGGTACCCTGCCTGACGCACCAGGGTGCTTTCTCTTCCCAGGAAAGAAGCGAGATAGAGTTGGTGATCAGAGGGAGAAAGAAATGGAAACAAAGCTATTGCTTTTTAAATTATGCTGTCGTGACCCGCAAGGGTCGTGTGACTGACAGTGAAGGTTATGTGATTCCGTGAAAAGGTTTCAGAACGTACAATGACCAAATGAATGCACAATGTATTTAAAAACAAAGCCCTGATAAACCCAGCGTTTCTACATGCACTCACCTGCTTTGTGTGGAGCGACTTCACTGCAGCCTTGTTTCGAACACACAGTAGGCTCTTTGCACTGCGTGGATGTCACACCACACAAAGCCAGTGATGTATGGCCCAGATTCAAAACTGTAGCGTGGCGGGGAATGCAGTGTCGTTACGTACAAAGTTCTCTGCTCTTACAGAGATGCACTGGTTCAACCATGGAGACAAAGACAATACATTCCCATCCTTATCCCTTAGTGTCTGAGCATCAGATTGGTTTATTTTCGTATTGTATTATGTTACACTGTTTGATTTTTAAAGTTGTTGTTTGAGTTGTGACTTGATTTTAACAAAAAATATTAAATTAATTTTGGTTTGCCATGAGAACAGAGTTTCTAGCAATTTCCTGAAGTGTCCCTAAACATACCTCAGCTGCTTGTAGTGTGTATTTAGGTGAGGCGGCTTCTCAGCACTGGAGATTAAAATATCAAAGTATCAGTCAACTCTGGCAAACACTGAAGCTGCGCTACAGCGTCCAGAGTCAAACACTCAGCCACTGTTTGATTCTTTACGTAAAAACAAAGACACACAGCCGCCTTACCAGTGTGTGGACCTGCCCCAGTCTTTAGTAACTGGTAAGATTGCATGTGCTTAACAGATCGTCTTAAAATAAGGCTTGTTAGAGGTTATCGATAGAAAATGGTTTGCATCTCTAGGTACCCACAGTTGTGTAAAAATCTCTCCTGCAGAAGGGTGTGAGTGGAAAAGTTTTAAAAGCCATGTATAGGCAGTGAACCCATCATATCTACATTCCACAGTAGCAAGGCATTAAGCCTCAGAAACATACTTATTTGGCCAAAGTAGTTTCACAGTTAGGCAATGGCTGAGACAAAGTTTAATCTTCAGCCTGACTCCAGATACCCCAGTTGCATGGGAACTAGGGGAGGGGGTGGCCTGGGAGAGCTGCCCGTTAGGTGAGTCCTAGAGGCTCTGAGTTTGGACTAGCACAGATGCAAGAGGAAGCTTAGCAGACAGTGTTCACGACAGCCTTTAAGGTAATGCTGTCTGGAGTACCAGTTTTGACGGGAACTGCAGTTGTTGGTGGTCTGTGTGGGTGAGGACGAGGCTGTTACAGGCTCCTTGAGTTGGAGAAAAAAGTTCTACCATAAAAGGGAAGGCCCTAAAACACCACAGGCACCTATAGCGACTCTGCCCGCTACAGCACATCAGCGTGTTCCTTGGGAGCAGCTGTCTTCTGCCCGTTAGTTAAGTGGCTTCTTCACATCCACCCAGGAACATGGAAACCAGCACAGGATATCCGACCCACAGCTCACGTCTTCTTATCTGCCTGACGTTCTCCTTCAACATACTCCGTGTCAGCCACGAGCTCCTCTGACCCTAGTTGGCAGTTCCCTCAAGGAGTCCCTTCCCAGAGGCACAGGTCCCTGGATCCCTCTGTGAGGAAGGACCTAGAATCCCAGGGGAGACCCCCTCAGCACTATTTGCCCCATTACCTGCTCCTGCCCTGTCCCAGAATTCCCACTTACTCTCATAAAACCATGGCTTCTGATGGCTTCTGGCTCTGCAGATAACTTTGCATCCCTTGGTGGCATCCAGTGATGGACAGCTGTAAATGAGCCATTTTATGAGGTGATAACAAGACTGTCACATCCTTAAAATCAAGGTGTGCAATTGTAGACACCCATCACGTTGTCAGGCTTTGGGTTTATTGGGTTATAAATAAGGACAGGAACCAGGAACTTTCTGGTGGTACTTTACAGTTTGCCCGGGATCTCCTGGGTCCTTCACTGTGGTCCTTTGAGTCAGGCAGCTATATGCCTGCCTCAGAGGCGGTAACTTGGACTCAGCTCTCCTCTGAAACTGCTCTGATGGAGGTCACCAATGACTACTCCATGCCAAAGGCAATGGCTACTCCCAGGAGGTCTCACCAGTGTCTGGCAAAAGGGATCTCTCCCTCTTCTTCGGTTCTGGGGCTCACTGACTCTTCGTTTCCTCATCACCCCTTTGGACACTCTTCTAGGTCTTCTCTGTGGACCACCTTCACAAGCCTCCAAATACAGAAGTGCCCAGCCTTGGTTCTCTGGTCTTCATGGTCCGTCAACTCTTCCTTGGTAATTTCATCTAGACCAAGCCTCATGCAATCAATTGTATGTGAGGATATTTTAAAATTCAGTGTGTGTGTGTGTGTGTGTGTGTGTGTGTGCACACATGCACGCATGTGTGAGCACATGAATACACAGCTCATAGAAGCCAGAAGAAGATGCTAGATCTCCTGGAGGTGGATTTAAAGATACTTTTGTTTTGTTTGGACCAGGTTTCTCTGTGTAGCCTTGGCTGTCCTGGAACTCACTCGGTAGACCAAGCTGGCCTCAAACCCACAGAGATCTGCCTGCCTCTGCCCCCAAGCCCTGGGATTAGAGGCGTGCTCCACCCCTGCACGGCAGAGTTGTAGACTCCGAAGATAGCTGACATGCATGCTGGGAACCGAGCCCATCCTCTGCAAGATCAGTGCTGGCTCTTAACTGGCCAGCCCTCTCTCCAGCCCCTGTGCATGAGTTTCAATAATGCATGCCAGCCTTGCCTCTGAGCTCTAGATATGCATAGCAGCTTTGCAACATTTCCCCTAGAACCAACTCCTATCTTCCCTCCCCATTCCCCATCCTTCCTGACCATTGTGTGGCAGTGCTAACATTCCATGTGGTCCCCCAGGAGGCCTCTCTCACACCTCCTATCCATCCCATCAGCACAGGCTGTTGTCTCTAGCCTGTCCACCACCTGCCCTGTCACCACACTGGACTAAGCTGCCATCGTTGTTCTCCTAGATGGCCGTAACTGCTTCGAGCAGGTCTCTTTTTTCTCCCCTCCGTCTGCTGTTCTTTTCCCATAACCCGACTGTCCGCGGAAGGCACATGAGTTGGAGGCTTGCTCCCCATGGTGGCAGGGTTGGGAGATGGTGTAGACCTCTGGGAGGTGAGTTCTAGTGGGGGCCCCCAAAATCAGCTGGAGTGTGCCTGCAAGACCCTGGTTCTAGTTATCAAGGGGAGATAGATGGTCATGAGGCTGGCTCAGGGCTTCTGAGTCTTCCTCTGGAAAGTGACTCTTTTCTCTTGTACCTGCCCCTCACATCACCTTCCTCCATGAAGCAACATCACATGAAGGCTCTCATCAGAGCCAAGCTGTTGCAGGCACTACAATGAATATGATAAAAAACAAATACATAATATTTCTACAGGTCCCTTTCCCTGTGGCAGCCGTACCACGCTGCTCTTCTGCTCAAAACCCTCTGGCCTTGAAGCTCACAGTGGGTGAGGACCTTGCCAGGCCTCTTGTGGTCTGCCTCTGTTCCCTCACCTGTCTGACTGCATCTGATTCTTTCTTTATTCGATTCCAGCATCACAGACTCCTTGCTTTTCTCCCAACCTGCCAGCTGCACTTTGAACTTGCTGTCCCTCATGTCAGCTGCACTTTGAACTTGCTGTCCCCTCGATGCTCTCCTCCCAGGTCTCAGAGCACTCATTCCTTCTCCTCCCCCAGCTCTTCTCTCAAATGTCACCTTCTCAATGAAACATCTCCATCCTTTTACCGCAACTTTTGTCATGGGTATCTGCCTCTTGGGTATCTGCTTATTTGCTTTTTATCCCCCATTTGAAGGGGGGCAGAAGAAGGGCAAGAGCTTTCGCTTTGCTTAGCGCTGTGCAATCCTAGCATAGGATCAGCACTGAATGAGGGAGAGGCTGGGGCGAACAAGAGTCTGGTGTCCTTTGCACCCCCAGTTCACCTGCACTGCATTGGCCTACTACAGGGCCGGGGCCATGACACCACAAAGAGCAAAGCTGGGTATCAGCAGGAACAGCCGAGAGCAGCGGCAGAATGGTGTGACAGCTGCCAGGCTGTCCTAGGAGGGGGATGGGGTGGCACACAGGGCCTGGTGCCTGAACCCAGATGTCATGGTTCATATTGCTTGTCAACTTGAGAGGATCTGGACTCACACAGGAGAGAAGTCTCTGGTACGCCTATGAGAGACTTTCTAGATTGGGTTAGCTGAAGAGGGCTGACCCACCCGAATGTGGCCAGCACCATTTCAGAGCTGGACTGAACAAAAAGAAGAAGTGGAGCAGAGAGCACCAGCATTCATTGCTCTCTGCTTCCTGCCTATGGATGCCCTGTGACCAGTTGCCTTAAGATCCCGCTGCCTCAGTCTCCAAATGGGCTCCCTAGTAAGGGGAACAGGGGCTGTCTCTGACATGACCTCAGTGGCTGGCTCTTTGATCACCTCTCCTTGAGGGGGGAGCAGGTTTACCAGGTCACAGAGGAAGACGATGAAAGACAGTCCTGATGAGACCTGATAGGGTAGGATCAGATGGAAGGGGAGGAGGTCCTTCCCTATCAGTGTATTGGGGAAAGAGCATGGAGGAGATGAGGGAGGGAGAGAGGGCAGGATTGGGAGGGGACAAGGATGGGGCTGCAGGTGGGATACAAAGTGAATAAATTGTAATAAAAAATAATTATATATATAAAAACGATCCTGATGCCATGCCTTCCTGATCATGACGGATGATCACACCATGAGCCAAAATAAGCCCCGCCTTACTTAAGTTGAGCTTGTCTGGTATCTTGCCACAGCAATAAGAAATAACTAATATCTGAGCTCACAGGTTCCAAGTCAGCCTCTGGAGAAGCTGTCCTCAACCAGTGGGTCGTGACCCCTTTGGAGGTCACATATCAGATATCCTGCAATTCAGATATTTACATTGCAATTCCTATCAGCAGCAGAATCAGTTACGAAGCAGTGATGAAATAATTTTATGGTTGGGGGTCACCACAACATGAGGAACTATATTTAAGGGTCACAGCATTAGGAAGGCTGAGAACCACCGCTCTGGAGCATCCTGGTGACCTGGCTGGCTCATTCGATACCTTGTCCCCTTGGGAAGCAGCTGCCATCCCAAGCTTCCATCTGATCAGCTATTTCAGAGCTAGACAAAGTATCTGACACCCGCCCGTTCTCAGATCTGCGCAGAAGCATTTCACATTCAATTTCTTTTTATTTCTTTTCAAACACAGCCTGTAATTCCAATGGGAAAATTGCATAATGCTTGCAGATAACAATTTACCCCGAGATGTTTTTGAGGATGTGGCCTGGCAATCATGACGCAGGAGAGGAAGGGCCCTTCTGGCAGCCCTGGCCCAGCCCGCTGCTTGCTGTGCCCCAGCCAGGGCTCCCGTACCGGGCTGGCAGCCCTGAGGTCTTCTGCCATCTCCTGTGCTGGTCACAGCCATCCACTAAGCTTGACCTTTGGTTGGGTTTAACCTCTGGGTTATCATCCTGTCCTTGTTGTGTTCACGACAGCTCACTTGTCCTCTGAGTCTGAAGATAAGGGTGGGGAATCATTCCTGTGTCATGAGGTCCTTGTTATCTGTTCTTCTGAAGCTCTACCTTCCACATTTCCCCCATTCCAGTGAAGAGGGAATGGAAACCTTTGTGCTGGTACCGTAGCTGAGAGGTAGCAGGGTCGGGCCAAGTGACACTAGTTTCTTGGAGTTGACCGCAAATTCATGTGGGACAGACAGTGCTCAGCAGGGACTGTCTGCTTTCAAGCAGGAGCAGCTTCTAGGTGAGCCCAGAGAGGGCGAGCCAAACCTCACTCCACACCAGGGAGGGGGGAGAGTCCTACAACGGGAAGAGCAGCCCCTCTTGCTCTGCACGGGAGCACCTGTGTGATCTCAAGGGTCCAGCCCTTGACACTGCTGTCCTGTTTCCCAGGCCCACCTTGCATCCCAGGGACAGGTCCGTCTCTGAAGCCGGCAGTAGAGCCAATGAACTGCCTAACCTATAACCTCGGCACTGCCCCCCCCCCCCACAAAAGGCATGCAGGGAATATATAAGGGATGAATAATGGATTAGTTAATTAAATCATTAATGACAACCTAGAGGAAGTCTTGGCCTTTGCTGCCCTTTCTGGGGATTGGGAAGGGCCGAGAGGGGTGGCTTACAGGTTCTTGTTCCAAGTGAAGGGTTTATGAATAAAAGGGAACCGTGATCAGATGTGTATTCTTAGAGAGGTCTGCCGGCAGCTGTGGGAAATAAAACTGAAGAGGATGGTGTGGGATGACACTAATCAGGCTGCCATTGCAGCGTCAGATGGGTAGCAGGGGCAGAGGCGGGAGGGAAGGGGGAAGATGCAATGCGTACATATCCATGGTAGACTCAACAAGAGCTGCCAGGCATGGGGTGAGACCAAGAGGGTCAAGGAGCTCCAGGAGGAGCCATCAGGGCCGCCAGGCCTCTGAGGCTTGAGTTTCAAGAGAGGTCTTAGCCATGGGCATGTGGAATCAGAGGGCAGCTCCCCGGGAGGGAGGGGAGGCAGAGGAGTAGACAAGAAAGGGCCAGGAGCCTCAAGGAAAAGGTCAGGAGGAGGAGAACACTATTTGATGTCCCCATGTTGTCCTGCTGCCCATTGTCACCCTACTGCCTGCTAACCATGGCTATTACCGATGCCCATTCACCATTCATCGCTGCCAGACAAGCCACCGGAGAGAAAGAAGGGGAAGCCAAGCAGCCAGCAAGCCAGGCCATCTGCCTTTTCAGGGCTCCCCGGGAAAGGGAATCAACAAAAGTGGTGACTGGAGGATACAGGATCATTTTTTAGTACAAGAATGAGTGGTATCTGGGCAGTTCTGTATTCAAAGGCTGTAAGCTACTGCAGAAGGGAAAGTGAGGCTGCAGGAGAGCAGGACAGAGAGAGGCTGGTAAGATGCTAGGCAATTCTCTTTGCTTTCATCCCTTCATTCTCTTCCCCAGCTTCTCCCCTCACCCCCAACTGTACAGTGATGAAGGTTTCTGAAAGTGGCACTGTGAGAGACTAATGCTAGAGAGGGCGAAGATGATCATCTCCTAGCCACATGCAGGTGGACAACACAGTAAGAGCCTGGAAGGTGGGCAGAGGGGCAGGAAAGCCAGTGAAGGGTAGACTCCTAAGGCAGCCGCTGATGGATTCTTTTCTTGATGATTTCAAAGCCTGTTAGTCTTTGTTAGGAAAAGAATGTCTTCCCAATAAAAGCAGTTTCAAAAGGAATGAGAAGCCATCATCTGAGCGCCAACATCCTCGCCTCCCCCAGCGAGAGCGTCTGACCCAGGGATGGTCTCCGCAGCCTGTTTTGCTGGGTCCTTAAATATAATAACATTTCGCTTCATCATCTCCCTTTATCCACTGATTTCCATAAAAAGCTTTCAAATTATTAAGTAATGAAGCTCCAAATGACCTGGCCGGGAAGTAAGTACGCCTTCAGGTGCTCAGCACATTAGAAGCAAATCAGATTCCTGGGAATGTTGCTTTCTTAAATGGTGCTATTTAAATGCAAAGTAACAGCTCTGCTAAGTGGGGGGAGCTTAACCCTTTCCATTCTGGAGACCCTCACACAGCTGAGGGTTGAACAGATTTGGGAGAGAATGGGAGTAACTTTGTCTGGTTGCTTGGCCCTGAAATTTCCCCACCAGGAAATTTTGGATGCTCTTACATATATGGGGTATCCCTCTTCCAGTATACCCACAATCATAGGTTCCATGAGTGAAAATTCCTTTTTTGCTTATTATCGTAACATCACAGAACAGAAGTTAGGGAGCCATGTGGTGGAATAGAGCAGAGGAGGTCCCGGATCTTGGCTCCACTATTTAAGTGCTGTGCTTGTTTAAGGGAACTGCTATCCTCTCTGATCTTGGTTCTTTATCTGTTAAACACATTTACTGAGCTTCTTCATGGATGAGCTGGGCTGGGGCTGGGGCCAGGTCAGTAGATATTACCTACATCTACACAGCCATCTACAGTGGGCCGGCACAGATGACTTCCTGGTGACAGGAACAATGCTAAAATGGAGTCGTTAATTATTGGGCATTTGTTGGCTGGATAAAGCTGTCTCAGAGTGAGATCACATCCTCGCTCATTCTAGAGGTAGTCTTCGCCAGCGAACACCCAGGGGAGCCAAAGTCATCCCCTAAGACAAGATCCCTGTGAAGAGTTGTTCTCAGCAGAGGTCTTCCTAAGAACTGCTACACAGCTCAGTGTCTTCCTCTGCCTTTTGCTCCCTCTCTCTGTCCTATAGCTGTGGTTCCCAAGGATATGCCCTTCTATTACCCACAGGAATTGGACTCCTAGCATGCATTGCGGTCATTGGAGAACGAGAAAAGGCACGGTCAGCCAATCTATCAATGCGTCATCTGCAGGAAAGCTTGAAGAACCTATGTGTCAGCATATGAATGTGTCAGTGATAGGAGACTAGTGGAGAAATGAATCTGCCCATAGGGCCTGGTGTCCCAAAGGACACTGGTGCCTGGGTGCTGAACTCTAAAAGGTCTGGGCCAGGTTGGTGAGCTCTGTAAATAGACTACAGCAGCTGCCATTGAATTCTCACCCTTCATATTAGAGCCATGGTCTGAATTAGCATTTTAAGAGGGCTTGGAGTTTATCTGCGTGATTATTGCTATCATTATTTTGCTTTTATAGTCTTCCAAGAGCTATAAGCAAAAGAAATTAATATCTACTTACTTTTACACATATTTAAATAATAACAGTACAATGAAAGCAATTACAACTTAAGCTTGGGTATTTGGGTCTTTTAAAATAGGTCTGTATATCACTCAAGCTTCGACATTATCCAGTTTTATGAAAGCATGGTACTGGAGCCTGGGTTTGGAGGTCCGTGGCTTCAGTGTGTAACCTTGAGCATGCCACTGGACTCTTTGAGCCTTGAGCTCCCTAGCCATAAATGAGGATAATGACCTTTAACCTCCCAGGCTCGCCACAGGACAGAACGAAGCTCATACAGCCCTAACACAGAATAAACAGGGTGAGGGGCTCAGCAGCTCACAATGCATCCCTCTGCAAACTGAGTCTGAATCAGGCCTGGAAAATCCAGGTGTCTGCTACTCCCGATAAACTCCAGGAGGATAGGGTTGCAAGTAAATTATTTCCAATAAACAGCCAGGAAATTTGCTTAATAGCAAGCAAGCCATAGCTCGAGCCCCAAGGCACACAAAAGGGAAAGGTTAAAAGTGGAAAAATACGAAGAGTTGATACCAAAATTTACCCTCCGGGAATTTTACATTTAGATGCATTCAACAATGAGATAAATATTCCTGTGGTAGGCTAATTAATACCCCTTAAAAATAGCTACATCCTGAGACCTGGATGCAGTGGGTTTTGTTTTATATGCCCACAAGGACATTGAAGATAGGGTTGAATTCATTATTGTGATTTGGGAGGATGTTCTAGGTTATCAGGGAGCTCTAAATGTAAGCACATGAGTTACTTTCACCTCAGCGTGAACAAATAGCCAACGAGCGGCAGGTGAAGGGAGGGAGTTATTTTGGCTTACAGTTTGAGGGAATACTTCCATTATGGAGGGGACTGCATGGTGGCAGCAGTGTGCGGCTAGGGGTGGGGCTCCTCCCCTCACATCTTGGTGGAACAGGAAGAAGGACTGGGCTATAAAAATCTCAAGGCCCACCCTCAGTGGCCCACTTCTTCCTGCAAGGCTCTTCCCCCTGAAGGTTCCACAGCCTTCCAAAACACCTCCTAAAGGTCCTTCAACTTTTCAAACACAAAGTGCTGAGGACCAAGTATTCAAACTTGGGCATCTCTTTCACGTTTAAGTCATTAAAAGAGGGAGATATGGGAAATTTTGCCCCCAAATGAAAACACAATGTATTTGTGGAAGCATGCTAACAAACTAGGGAATGTAGCTAGAAGCTGAAAGAGACCCCCGCCCCGCTCCGCTTACATCTTGATTTTGGACTTTTCACACCAGAATGATAAGAGAATAAGTAGGTACTGACTTATCCCAAATTTGGAGTGAAGTGTGATGACAACAATGGAAACTAACACAAGCTCTATAAGCCCTACTTGCTCTTTGATTAATGAGGGTAGTCAGTAGAAGGAGAAGTTGAAAGATCATGACCACTGAAGGCTGAAGAGCTGGCTTGAGTCCTACCTCCCCACTGCCCAGCTGTGCGTCCTCAGGCCAGCCAGTAAGCTTCCCCAAGTCCCATGTTGTTTATCTGTAACATGGAACTCAAGTTAGTGTCAACATTTTAAAGTTGTGGGATTAAATGTTAGAACACTTTATGGACTATAAAACTATGTAAACTATTGTCATTATTATTTTCTTTGTACAATATTTTAATTAACTCTAGGAATTTCATACAACACAATTTTTTATCACATTTATCCCAAACTCTTCCCTCTATTTCCTCCTAGATTTACCCTTCTTCTCATGCCCCCACCCCAATCTTTTTGTTTGCCTTGAGGCAGAGTCTCTTCTGTACAGCCTTGGCTGGCCTTGAACTCCTAGAGATCCTCTGCCTCCTGAGTGCTGACGCATGTACCACCATGCCTGGCCCACTTTTAATTTTTTAATTTTTTAGAAGAAACCATCTCATAATGTCTTGGTCCTCTGGCTCTTAGCAACCTTCTTGCCCTCTTTTGCCATGTCACCTGAGTCTTAAGTGTTGGGGCACCCTACAGTCAGTTTGATCTTTGCATTTTGACCTCTTGTGGCTTTTTATAGTGTTCTCCATCTGCTGCAGAAGACTGTAATTAAGATACCTTCTCTTAAGGAAATGGCCAAGAGGCTGGAGAGATGGCTCAATGGTTAAGAGCTGTTCTTACAAAGGACCCAGGTTTGGTTCCCAGCACCCATATGGCAGCTCTTACCAGCTATAACTCCAGTTTTGGGGTTTCTGATATCTTCTTCCGATCTCCACAAGCACTGGGTGTGTGTATGTGTACATGTGTACATATATATCATATATGTCATATCATACATATGTATACATACATATATCACATATATACACACATATATATCAAAACTCATGTACACTAAAAAAGGATGGCTAAGTGGTGTGTAAAATCGCAGGGTCATTATATCCTCCTAAAGTTTCAAAGCTTCACATGTATTCCAACTAGAATCCACCTTCAACTGCTTAAATTCATTCATTCATTCATTCATTCATTCATTCATTCACTCTTTCATTGGTTTTTGATTGCTCTCCCACCACCCAGGCTGTGTATGATGATGTTTTTATCGACTAGACATCTCTCTGATACAATGTTTTCTTTTCTTTGAAAGGAAGATATTGATAATTCCATCATCTCTAACTATTGGGCAATTTTCCCGTACTCAAAGTTTCCTGAAATATAAATCATGGAAATGATCCATGCTCCAAGCTATAACAATAAAAGTAACTATTGTGTTTCAAGATTGTTCACACATCCCTGTCTTCCTTGGCACTCTACAAAGCAAAGGGGACAAAAGAAATAGCTTAGAGGTTTAAAGTTAGATCCCATCAATAATTTTTCCCCATCTGCAATTCAGTTGACTATTTCTTAAGCAGTCAAAGGTTGCTGTTTCGATGGAAACTGTGTATGACCATTTTTGTAATAGATTTTTTTTCCTTATTGTAGAATATTCAGAAAATAGAAGTAGGCAAAAGAAACACTATCAAAACAATTTATAACCCCACCACCTACAGATAGCCACAGTTGTGTTTTATATTTTAAGCCAAAAGGAAAAAAAAAAAAGGCACGTTGGTGTATCTGAGTGTGACATTTACAGCCACTCAGGTGCTCAATCCTGATGATTTCTATCATGTACTTGGGCCCTGCTGAGAGTGTGCGAAGCTGTCACATCCTGGAGTTGGGGAGATCATGAGCTTCCACAGACACGCTGGAGAGGTCCTGACACCCACAGAGGCCATGGGGCCTCCATCCTGTCTTAGAGCAATGAAAAGGCCTCCTACCTCAGTTTGTACTTCCTCTCTCCATCTCCCCCAGCCCATCAGAGGGTGCTTCAAAGACAGTACATTTGACCAGGTCACTTTGCCTCCGGAGCTGCTCCTCATGCTTACACCTCCATCTTCACACCCTCTTTATCCCTCGTCCCTACTCCACTTCATCACCAGCTACTAAGTACCAGGCCAGCTCCTAAGACTTGGGTGTGACCCATGTGCTAGTTGTGAGCGTGCTTACTCGCAATCTACTTATTATATATTGAGGGTCCCATGAGGCCATCTTACTTATGGTTGGCCTGAATGGTGCGTCTGCCTCACTGAAGTGTGGTATCCTCTGTCCCTCCTCACCATGAGTGCTTCAAGGCGAGGAGCAGGTGTGAATCAACATAGCTCTGTTTCTCTTCCCCATTTAACAGGCAAACAAATCGGCAGTGGCTCATAGCATCTTCAAACAGACTTCCAACCTGATTGGCCTATGATGCTGTTGCCGGAAGTGGGCTTAGAGAAATAAGAAAAACAGAGCCCAGAGAGAATACTTCTCCAGCGCTTTTACAAGACTGCAGCCCAGCTATTTGTAAAGGACTTCCAGCTCTCGGTGGTGCGGAAGGAAGCTGTTAGGTTTAATTTTGTTCCTTAGTCCTTGTGTCACCTAGGTTAGGGCTAGCGGTGCCTGGATTTGGAAGTCTTTTTAAAAAAGCAATTGATCGATTGGTTGTATTGTCAGAGTTGGGGTTGGTGCATGTACTCCTGTGTGCGCAGAGGTCAAAGGGAAACATTTGGTGTCTATCAGTCTCCATCTCCACATTACTTTATGAGATAGGTCCTCTTACTGAACCTGAAGTGTGGGGATTTGAACACAGGTCCCCATTTTCATTGTTAGTGGTCTTACCCACTTTTTTGAGATCCTGCTTGAAATTTACAGGGAATAATAAAGTTTTATTGCGTTGCATTGTGGTGCTGAAGTGCTCAACTTTGCTAGCCCATATTGCAGAGGTCTCTGTTTTCAGAAAGGCAAGAGTTTAAGGAAAATGAGGCAGCCAGCCAGGTGGTGGATTAAAGGCACATACCTTTGATCCTAGCATTTGGGAGGTAGAGGCAGGCGGAACTCTTGAGGTTGAGGCCAGCCTGGTCTATAGAGCGAGTTCTAGTACAGCCAGGGCTACACAGAGAGACCCTGTCTCAAGAAAGAAAGAAAGGAAGAAAGAGAGAGTGAGCTAGAGAAAGAAAACAAAAGAAAACCCCGAACCAACCCTACCACAGCCTCTAGCTATGCTGCAGAGTCCTGATGGCACCTCTGCTTTGGGGGCAGGAGTCTGCTGGGTATCGGGGATCGGCAGAGGGGTGGTGGCATTGAGATAGCTGAGATGGACTTATCTGCCTTATGAGTATATGTAATCAGTGATGAGTATATGTGCCTTTCCCCTACTCTGCCTTCAGTGACGCCACAACGGCAGCCTGGAACTGGACAAGGCGAGGGTGTTCGCCGCATAGAGATGGGCACATACTATACATTTATTTTTCCCCCCTAAACTCTGAAGTCTACTTGTGTTCAGGCTCAGTGATGCCTAATATTGATCATCACTGGGACAGGATCTAGACTCCCCCAGGAGGTAAATCTCTGTGCATATCTGAGAGGGAGCTTCTCTATCGGTTCTATTTAGGGAAGACCCACATTAAATGACGGCGGTACCATTCCACAGACCGGGGTTCTGGGCTGAGTAAAAAAGGAGATATTGGGCTGAGAACTCCTTTTTTCATCTCTCTTTGCTTCTTAAATCCAAGGGTTGGGGAGGTGGTTCCGCAGATGAGAGTGTTAACTATGGAAGCAAAAGGAGCTGAGTTCACTGCAGTTCTGTCAGAGACTCTCTAAATAAGTGAAGTGAAGCCAGGAATGGTGGCACATGCCTTTATCCCAGCACTCAGAGGCAGGTGGATCTCTGTGAGTTCCAGGCCAGCGTGGTCTACAAAGCGAGTCCAGGACTCACTACTGGGGCTACATAGAGAAACCTTGTCTTGAAAAACAACCCCCAAAGTGGAGAATGATAGAAGACAGCACACAAACTGTGGCCTCCCCCCCCCCCCCAACTTCCTGCTCCTGTTACCACGACCCCGCCGTGATGATCTGCACTTTCAGCCAAGGTGAACTTTTTCTCTTTCAAGTTGCTTTTGTAACAGCTACACACAAAACAACAACAAAAGCCCTCCTCCGGAATGACTGCACTGGCATTTCTAGGTGCAGAAACCTACAGTTTAAAACAACATTCTCAATGTGATCCTGCTCAGTGGGAGGCAGAGGGAAACCCACGTTAGTGTCTCAAGGTGTTCAGAAGCTTTAGGAAGAAGACAGCAAAGTGTGACCTGTGAGGATGTTCCCTGTCACGTCACGTCTCTAGACACTTGTCACAGCCTGATGAGACCCGGCTTGTGACCGTGACGGAGGAAGCAAAGCGGCTACAAAACAACACAGATGATGAAATAGAGAAAAGGCGGAATCTGAACCTGATTCTGCACTCCCAAAGTTTGTTCAGGCTCTCCTGAAGATGGGCTTTGGCTATCGTCACTGAGCCCCTGATTGATCTTACAGGAAGACAAAACATAATGTCAGCTTTAGTAACCATAGTATTATCGTTCACAGGGTCACACAAGTACATAGAGTGTGTTGACTGACTGAATCAGTAGATAATGAAGTAAATAGAACAAATGAATTAATGAATATTAATTTTCAGAACAATCCCGTGTTGAGATAACCCAGTGCATCCTGCACTGACAAAAGGCCTTTTTCTTAGAATTCTTTTAATCTGGCAGTTGGTCCAGGCTAGGCCTTCTGTCCCATTTCAAGGTCAGGACCATTCTTTGTTCTGACCTCAGCATGATGAGCCTTGAAAGGCTCAAAGCTTTTTTTTCCCCCCTGCTTTAATCCTGTGTCCATTTAATGAGCTGTACTTTCCCTGGAAACAGTAGGGCGAATACCACCAAGATAGCTAATAATGTTACTATCACCAAGAGAGAGCCAGATATTACTCAATTAAAGTAATAACTCTTAATGTAGGAGAAATTGTTTTCCTCTTAAAAATCCAATTTGGCCGTCAGCTCACCAGCATATTTAAGTGACAGAAATTACCTGTAAATCATAGATCTATAATGCAATGTTGAAATGGTTTTCTAGCTGTATCTTATGATGTTATATTATGGATGTTGTTAAGGTCAGAGTTCATATCTTGTCATGTTTGCATCTCCTATCATTATACCTCTTCAAGTATATAATGCACCAAAAATGAGAAAGCTGAGGAAGAAAAATCATTTCAAAGCATTGCTTAGAAAAGCCCGGCAGTGTCACCTTAGTAAGGACTCAAATGCGTACTACAGTTGTTATTTAATTTTAACACTGAAGAGAGGAATAAAAATCTCCTTTGCAAGGTTCAATTCAAGAGCTTTTTTTTTTTTTTTTTTTTTTTTTTTTTTTAACCAAAGATGTTGGCTGGTCCAGGCCTAAAGTGTGGCCCACTCTCTTTCCAGGTCAATATGTGGATTTTGCAGTATGGATTCAGCAGAGGAAGGAGCTCAGGGTGCCCAAACACCCTGATAGAAAAAACACACCTGACAGTGAGAAGCAGGAAAGTCATATGGTGCAGGCTGGACTCGAACTCGCTATGTAGCTCAGGCAGAACCCACAATCTTCCTCCTGCCTCAGGCTCCTAAGTGCTAGGGTTATAGTCATGTACCACCATGACTGATGAGAAGCCCTAAGATAAACAGTGTATTTCCCAGCAAGTGTACAGAGGAAGACAAAGGGATTTCTTAACAGCTACTACTATGGAGCTAAGTCAAATATATTTACTTTCATTATGGAGCTAGTCTTGACTTGCAGACCAAAACCTCACATCCAGTCATTTTCTCTCCTCTCTGGGATAGCATAGGAGACCTTTTCCCTGGCTGTTCTTTTCTAAGAGGCCATGAAGACCACTTATTTCTGTCTATATCTTCCTGCAGCCAAGCTATAAAAGGACACACAGTATGTCATGTGGCGTGAAAGACATCCTAGTTATGGTGATTGGATTCTGGCCATCAGCCATTCAAATCCCAGGATCACGTGGCTTAATCCACATCTTCTGTACTGATCGCTACCCCCATTCTCAGGTATTAACCCGCTGTCCTCATTACAGGGGCTTCCAAGCCCTACTACGCACTTTGAATTAGAGAACAATCGTAACCAGGACAACTTTTCCCCAGTGGTCTGAATTTAACTTAAAGTTTTCTCATGAAGGATAAATGTCCTGCTGCTTTTCAATAAAGCAGAGTGTGACTGTGGCAGGTGGGGACAATTAGAACAGGAAGGTTCCATAACTTAATGTGTGCAAGAGAAAATCTGTATTCATCCTGGCTCATCTAAGTGGGTTAGATGAATGGATCCAACATTGGTGGGCCTGCGTGGTGGGGAAAGGGTGGTGAGCAGGGTAACTTTGTCTACATAGCCAGCATAGAAAGACCTGGAAAGGTAGGAATAACTTCAGAGACAGCCTCAGAGCAGGGCCAGATTCATCCTCAGCGGAGACCGAGCTCCATCTCCTCCTGTCTCTCCAAGGGCTTTTGCTCATTTTCCACAACCCAGAGCAGAGTTCGTTCCTCAGCTGTTCAGAATTCATGGGACAGAAAAGTTATTCTATCCAAATTGTCAACTGGCAGAGCTCATTTCAACCTCTCTGGCAACTGGGAAAACAAATTATGACAGAGGAAAAAAAAAATGGACCCTCACAGCTTGCTCTCCTAGGCTGCTTCTAAAGTGGCTCTGATCTATTGAGACTCTGTCACATAGCTTTCCTTGTGGCACTGAACAGAGCCAATGGGTGGAGGGCGCTCAGTACATTTCAGCAGTCTCTAGGCACTCTTGTTGTCTGCTTGTCATCAGGACCAGAAATATATTGGGTACTAGAGCATGCCTAATACCTGGCTGCCCCAGGACAAATACCCCTCTGATTTGCTGCTGACTCTTCATTTATTTGCCATCTATTAGGTCTCTCTCTCTCTCTCTCTCTCTCTCTCTCTCTCTCTCTATATATATATATATATATATATATGTATGTATATATGTATGAGGGACATAGAGATGATTAAGACATAGTTCCTGCCTTCAAGGAACTGTGTTTTATCAGTGGGCCAGGTGGGAATACACAGTGATAAGTGAGAGAGATGCTGGCCTGAGGGTGATGGGCTGAGTTCTCCCCTGTTATTTCCTGTACTGGTTGACATAGGTGAGATGCAGACATCCCCCACCCCCAGAGCAAAACTGGGCTGGGAAGGGGGAGCAGATGATAAGATGCCTGGCCATCCTGAGTAAGGGATGGCTGAGAGCCACAGATTGCACGCCAGTGGAGACCCCGGGGCTGTCATTAAAGGAAGTGGAGGAGGGTGAATCTGCATCTACTTCAGCATTATCAGCTGAACCGCCGTGTAGATGGATACTCACATTTTCCATTTCTGAGCCAGGCTGTATGGGATCTCCAGGGGGGCTTGTTAACGGAGATTGCTGGGCCTAGGCCTGGAGCTGCTGCTTCCCAGTGATGCCTGGGTGGAGAATTTGCACTCAAGCCTGAAGGGATTTCCAAGCAGCAGTCCCATAATAAACAGTCCTCAATAGTATCAGGTCCTGTGTTCAGTGCTTTGCAGAGAGTGGGCAGCTTAATTATCACAGCAGTGCGGTAGTGCAGAAATTATTATTATCTTTATTTTTGAAAGATTTGTTGATTGCTATCTTATTCTTATGATGTGTGTGTGTGTGCATGCATGTGCATGCATGCATGTGTGCATGTGACATGTGCGTGTACGTTACGTGTGGGTGCGCATGCAATCAGGAAGAGGATGCTGGCCTGGGAATCCGATCTTAGTTTTCTCAACTGCTGAGCCATCTCTCCAGCCATCACATTATTTGTATTTTATGCTCAAGAAAAGGGAGGCGCAGCGACGACAATGTGATCCCAATATCACAGAATTTGTGAGTGACAGAGATGATATTTAAACCCAAGTCTGTTTGAGAGGGGAAAAAAAACCCATGTATTTCCTGCCACTCTATCCTGTCTGCCCGGGGAAAGAGAAGTGTTTCTCTTTTGTTTTAATACTGAAGCTGAAGAGATTCAACAATAAATAAGTGAAGTCCGCAGACATAGTGCTCTTATTCTAGTTCAAATATTCCCCAAAATATATTATTAAAATCATCCCCCAAGAGCCAGTGGAGAGACTATTTATTTCTTAAAAATAGTTGTAAAAATATACGAGAGAGCAAAAGCTGGCTGTGTGCTGAGCCCAAGGAGCCTCCTAAGCCAATAGCCATCAATCTTTTTTTTTTTTTTTTTTTAAAGCAATGGAACACATTTTGTTAAATAAAAGTTTGCTCAGAACTCTAATACAGAAGGCAGGCAGGACTGGGGCTGCCTTCAGACCTGTAGGAGCACATGCTGGTGCTCTGAGCCTTGTCGGGCAGACGCCCAGGACGTTCCCTAGTGAAGCCTTAGAGCAGACAAAGCAAGGTGGCCATCTAGCCTGCTGTGGGCAGGCTACAAGTGGGACCAGTGAGCTTCTGAGAACCAGAAGGAATCCTGGCAAACACTCATGACCCATGCCATCTTCTCCCAGGAAAGGACTTCACCAGCAGCCTTGGGAGGTGGGGCTGGCTGGTTAGGTTGGGCTGATGCTGTTGTCAGGCTTTTCTCAATGTAATGGTTGCCTTGCAATGCCTCTTAACTGTGGTTACATCTTTACAGCCTGGTCTGCTGAGATGGGAGGAGTCCTGGCCACAGGGTCCCATCACTAAGAAATCTGTTAAGCCTTCTCTGCCAAGCCTTATTCATGATGATGGGGTGTTTCTTCTTGAGCCAAAGTTAGTCCTTCCTCCCTTAAGCTGCTTCTGTGATGTATTTTGTCAACAATGAAAAGGTAACTGTAGCTGCCCAGCGAACTGGGCAGTTAATTACTTGAAGCAACCGATTCTTGTGTGGGTTCTGTCCTAGTCGGCCTTCCGCTGCTGTGAAAAGACGCTGATCAAAAACAGCCTGGGGAAGAAGGAGTTTATTCCACCTTTCAGCTCACAGTCCATCACTGAGGGGAGATAAGGCAGGAGCTTGAGGCGGAAACCTAGAGGCAGGGAGTGAGGCAGAGGCATGGAGGATCGCTGCTTATTGGCTTGCTCCTCCTCATGCTCCTCATGGCTTGTTCAGCCTGTTTTCTTCCACCTCTGGGGATCATCTGTCTGGAGATGGCACCGCTCTGCTACATCATTCATTAACCAAGAAAATGACCCACTCACTTGCTGAGAGGCCAATCTGGTGGAGGCATTTTCTCAGTTGAGTCTCTCTCTTCCCCAAATGACTCTGTTTGTTGTTGTTGTTGTTTTGTTTTGTCAGCCTTGGTTTGACAAAAAAACTAATCAGCACTGTGTCTATGAAATCCAGAGTAAGGAGCCTCATCAGATACTTTTAAAATATAACTCCTTATTGATTCTGTGTGAATTTCACATTGTGTGCCCTAATCTCATTCATTTCCTAGTCCTTCCATATCTGCCTTCTAACACCGTAGCCTCCCTACCCAAGGAAGATAAAAAATAAAAATTAGATGAAATGAATAAAAAGATAACAAAAATAACCACCCCACCGTGGAAGCTGTGGTGCATCATGGTGTGTCCTTTTGCCTGAACAGCTTTACTTGTAAATATTTAAGGCCTCTGGCTTCCACAACATCATCAATACTGGACCCTCACCAGGATTCCTCTTGGATATCCCCAGATACCAACTTACTTATTTATAGTTTAATTCATTCACGACAACCTATTTATTTTCATATCATTAGTAGGGACCAGGGAAGTAACTTCCCAATATACATTCTTCTTATCCTTCCATTTGGTAATAATGGCACACAACTAACACCAAGCCAGTGTCCAGGGATGCAGATCATCCTTTTTATTTTCCAGTTTATACAGAAATTAAATTTCTCTCCAGAGAAGGGCAGACCTCCCATAGATATCAACCAGCCATGGCGTATCAAGTGGCAGTAAGACAAGGGCGCATTCTCTCTATTAAGGCTGGATGAGGCAACCCAATAGGAAGAAAGGGTCCCAAAAGTAAGCGACAGAGACAGATGGTTTCTTTCTCTTTCTCTCTCTCTGTCTCTTTCTCTTTCTTTGTCTTTCTCTCTCTCTCTTTCTCTCTCTCTCCTTCCTTCGTTCGTTCCTTCCTTTGTTTGTTCCTTCATTCATTCGTTCCTTCCTTCCTCCCTTCCTTTTTTCCTTCCTTCCTTCCTTCCTTCCTTCCTTCCTCCCTCCCTCTCTCTCTCTCTTTCTTTTTTCTTCTTTCTTTCTTCAGGCAGAGTTTCTCTAGATAGCCTTGGATGTCCTGAAACTTATATGTAGACCAGGCTGGCCTTCAGCTCACAGAGATCTGCTACACCTGTCTACCAAATGCTGGGATTAAAGGTTTGTGCCACCATTGTCTGCCTTTTAGGTGATTTTTATTTTTATTTATGTGCATATGCTACAGTGATGAGACTGTATGGGGATGTCAAATCTACTAGATCCAGACTTAGAGGTGGTTTTGAGTTTCTTGATGTAGGTGCTGGGAATCAAACTCCAGACCTCAGGAAGAGCAGCAAGTATTAACGTTGGGGCCATCTCTCCAGCTTATATATCATCAATTTACAAGGAAAAATGCGAGTCCTCTATTTTTGTTTTTGCTCTATTGCTGCTAGAAAAATGAAGTAATCAGAGAACCCCTCCTGAGATGCAGGTGTGGGAGCCAAGTCTGGTAGGGACAGGCCATCAGAGTCATCTTTAAACCAGGCTTCCAGATACCCTTCCAAGGTTACCGACACAAATAAGGCCATCTTAGACCATTTTCATCAGCCGGTTTGTCAGCTGAACATCATAAATAGGCCTGACCAATATTGGTCCTGAAGAGAAAGAAAAATTCATCCTGTTCACTTGGAGAGACAGTACGTTACATCATTATTCTGACCTGTGACCTCATAGAAACCAGCAGTGACATTAAAAATGGCAGAATGGAAGGCTATTTGTCTCTCAGCATTGGGCATCCTCAGGAAACCACCATACCAACCTGAGAGTCACTTCTCATTTGACCTTCTATTCAATAAAAAGTAAAAATCCATATTGTTTAAGCCAATTTGGTTTTCTATTATTTGTGACCTGTAAGCATCCCAACAAGTACATCCAACTACTGCTTATCTCTCAAGAGGTCTTTGTCACAGGAACAAGAAGGCAACACTCTTCCTTAATGAAGGTAGCAGCAGGGAATGACATCAAGCTCCACTCACCCGGGCAGCCTTCTGAGTGTCCCCTGGAATTTGATACCAGTCTGCTGTTACTCTAGCCTGGTGGTTAACAAAATGGGGTTCTATGGCACATCTCATCTAAATTCCCTTCACTTCCTAAGATGTCCTCAGGATGACCAAGATGATTGCCACAAGTTTTTTTTTCTTTTTCTGCCTTTAATGGTTTTGAAAACAGAAGCACCCATAGGAAGCCTCTGAGCTCCACAATTGACTCGGCATTCTCTCTTCTAGCAGTGAGCTGGTTGTGAAATGAGGCACCTGGCCAGGCAGGTTGAATTTCTGTTCTGAAGCATTTCCTTTTCCAGGGTCAAACAGCAGCAGAGAATCTGCATTGCCTCTATGAGCCCTACAAGGGTAACACACCGGTTTCTTCCAACAGCTTTCCCACTGCAGGGTTTGGTCTGCCTCGGGATGGGCCCTATGGGTTTAGAACTGATGCTGAGAGTTTTCTACTAAGACAAGATGGAAGAAAGGACTAAAACCAACCAACCAACCATCCAGCCATCCAACCATCTAACCAACCAACCATCCAGCCATCTAACCATCTAACCAACCAACCAACCAACCAACCAACCAACCAACCACAACAAAATTCAAGGTTGGGATTAAATCATTATCATCACCATCACCATAAGCAGCAGAAATAAGAACCCATGGAAAAGATCAGCACTGTAAAGCCACACATCAAGCCAAAGAGACTCAAAGGCATTTCCCAAGTAAGAATGTGGGGACAGACACAGTGAGGAAAAAGAAAGAAACCACAACTGTGTTGGCAGTAGTTGTGCGCTTGTGTGTTCCTGTGGGCCTATAGCAGCTGATGTTTGAGGGCAGAGACTACGGGCATAGCTGGTCCATCTAAAAGCTTGAGGAAAGCTGTGATTAGTTATATACAAGAGGCAGCCTAATGCACCATGCTCAGGAAAATTGTGTTCGCCCAATGGATCCAGGGTGTGACCTGGTAACTAATTATAGTATTTATTTCAATATTTCTCGTATGACAGCTAGTCAATTATTTGTCTATTTCCCCATCTGGATTAAAAGACCTTTGAGGATAGACTGTTTCTTATTCTTTCACGACACATGCCAGAGTGCTTTGTACATATGAAGTACTCAATAAATGTATTTTGATTAATAGCCACTGCCAATCTTTTGGCTTATTTTCCTGTTAACATTAATAAATGTATTAACGGTGGTTTTGATGGTGCGTTTTTTTTTTTTTTTCTGTAAATGATATAATCTAAACAGAAACATATCACCAAGGAGCAAAAGTTAACCCTTAGGTAGAATAGTTTACCATATTTAAGGAGAAATGGGGAGAGCAACAAGAGAGGAGATGGAGAGGCTGAGCATGACTTTGACTTAGCTCAGCTTTCAGATTTTCTTCTGAAAACCTCCCAAGCCTTTTTCTACACACAGCATTTCCTGGCTATATTTTTTTTCCTACAGTGTTTTCCCTATTTGGCCACAGAGTTTCATTTATTAATGAACATAATTAGGCCCCATTTCACAAGGACGAACAAAGCCCGTTTTGTCCTGCTCTAAAGCTTGGTTCAACCGGGGTCACGGTGATTGTCAGCATCCCTGTTTTCAGGCTACATAGACTTGGATGCTGCAGCAAGACAACCGGGGGCCAGCTGGTCAACTTCCCACTCCCCTGAGCCCCTGAAACCAGCCCTCTCGAGCTCTGGAGTCTGTGTTCACTGATCATAAAGACAGGCCTGTGGCTTCATATCCCACTTGGCAAGGAGAGTGTAGTGGGTCCCCTGCCAATTCTGTCTTTTCTCAAGGCCCAGAGCTATCTCGTGATAACTCAGAAATCAAGCTCACATGCTGGCCTTCCAGAATGGGGGCTCTTCCTTCAAAGGCTATTACCGTCTCCTCACTGATTATCCGCTGTTTCTGAAAATATTCAAGAGACTATGAGAATATGGACCTCTCATGCAAATATCACTAGAGAATCATAGAGAAAGAAATGAACAACACCGAAAACCATTGCACTGTCTCGTGTTCATTGAAGGTAGATACTGCTAGCAGCTTCACACTCACTGATAAAATCCTTGAAACAGCCCTGTTATAACACCTGACTGCTGTGTGTGGCGGGTGGTGTCAGGTGTCAAGTTACATGCTCAAAATCACATAGATAGATTAGTGATGGTTCCGTATGAACACCTGGGACTGGTTCGTTACATGAGATATGGAAAGGGATTCGGTTACCTTCACGGAATACTATATATACCTTCTATGTATTAGTTGACTAAAATGCTCAGCAACATGGCTGCTGCTCCACAGCGAATGTTAAGTGTATTAACTGAGACAATGGAAATAAGGCATTCTATTTAGCTAGTAACTGATGCAAAACATTACTATTATTATTTAGAATATCCTAAACGGAAAGCCTTAGAGAATGAATAAGTCCTTTTAACGCCCACGAAACAGAACTGCCATGCCCGTTTGATTCATTCTCTGTGACAGATTTGAACTAAATGGAGATTATTCCAAGAATGTAAAGATAACCAATAAAAGATTAACTTCCTAAAATCATGTTAAGTGATCCTTTAACACATAGCAAAAGAAAAATCCTTCCAGTAAAATGATTTTTTAGCGTGGCTTGGATATACCTATTTTGAATCACCTACTAATGATGAAAGCAAAAATTTTACTTTCAGAAAGCAGGCAGAACCAAGAGTGTCAATACCATTACAACTTTGTAGTGTAAAACCCACAATAATAACTCTCCGAAAAGGTTTTTAGAATCAGCATCATTGCTATATGCATTCTCATATATTACAGTTGTTCTGTATGTCAGAACTTCCCCTGTCAAGTCGACATAAACCTTGAGTCGCTTGGGAAGAGGAAACTTCAGCTGAAGAATCAGATCGGCTTGACCCCTGGCCTTTCGTATGAGGCATTTTCTTAATTGAGAATTGATAGACGGCAGCCTACTGCAAAAGCTGCCATCCCTGGGCAGGTGGGTCTGGGGTGTCTAAGAAAAGTAGCTGAGCAAGCTAGAGAGCAGCATTACTTCGTGGCCTCTGCTCCGGTTCCTGCCTCCAGGTTCCTGCTTTGAGCTCTTGCCCTGACTTCCTTTCATGATGGGCTTGAGCTTTAAGCCAAAGAAACCCTTTCCTCCTGAAGCTACTTTTGCTTGTGGTGTTCGTACAGCAGCCGAAAGCTAAGTAGGACAACCAAGTAAATACATACAGTCATGAAAGAACATAAAGCTTTCAGAATGAATGCATTGACTTAAGAATTAGAGAGACAATAGATTTTAAATCAAAATCACTTCATTTTAAAGAATCCAACAACAGCATTCTACTGTTGGTTATGCAAGAAAAATGTCTAGAGTATTAAAAAAAAACTACTTGGGCAAAACTTTCCCAGGTGAGGAATTTCTGCAATTATACATGCAGGGAAATAGAGTACAGGTTCTATGAAGAAAAAATGGGAAACATGGGGAGGAGCTTTGTCTGAAAATGGGAGAGGGAGAGCAACGTGGAAAGAGAAGTAGGGATGAGGGATAAAGCACTCTAAGGGTGACTAAAAAAGCCGCAGGGAAACACTATCTTAGATTTACTTAGACCTATACAACATATATAAGTATAGGCATATACACATATAAATAACTTAAATGAAGTTATGGAATTTGGACTGATAATTCATGCTTCTCCCATCCACCTAAGAGCCATAGACTATTTAACAAAAACTCCATTGCCAGGCACGGGAAACCTCCCTTTGAATTGTTGTTGGTCAGAGGAGTCCAAAAGATTCCATTAACAATAAAAACTATTGCCATTGCCTTTGGATACTTTCCAGAACTGAAGGTAAGACCCTATTGCTGAGGACACCTAACAGTATGGACACAGAACTTGAAGGAATCAAGGTAGAATTGACCAGGAAGCCTCCTTGAGGACTAGCTCTTATAGTGTCAGAAAGATCTGTGCAGGCTGCCAAAGGAAGAAAGTAATCCTACTCATAAACTACAGCAATTACCACAATGGCAAGATATACTCAAGGGTGCATGGTGGTACTTATATCTTGGGCGTAACCAACAGCCTTCTAATTGGACTTAAGGTCCACTCAGCAGGAGGGAATCCATGCTTGGTTGGTCGAAATTCAGATACCATCTAACTGTGGGAGCCATCCCCAGCTGAGATATCTATAACACAAACCCCCTACACCTAAGGCTCAGTTAACTAACAGCCAGAGGACAAGAATGCCTCTTGCGAGACAGTATCTTCTATATATGACAAGGAGCTGTACACATGGACTTTTAACGCCGTGCAATTACCACAATGGCAAGATATACTCAAGGGTGCATGGTGGTACTTATATCTTGGGCGTAACCAACAGCCTTCTAATTGGACTTAAGGTCCACTCAGCAGGAGGGAATCCATGCTTGGCTGGTCGAAATTCAGATACCATCTAACTGTGGGAGCCATCCCCAGCTGAGATATCTATAACACAAACCCCCTACACCTAAGGCTCAGTTAACTAACAGCCAGAGGACAAGAATGCCTCTTGCGAGACAGTATCTTCTATATATGACAAGGAGCTGTACACATGGACTTTTAACGCCGTGGGCACCGAAATAAGACCAGCACAGTGACAACACCCGTTGATGTGCCACTGTAAATGGGAGAAATCTCACAAGACTCCATCCCTGGATGAAGTCTACAGGCAATTAATGGCTGCTTAGAGAGGGAAAATCAGTCTCTGGGGCAAGTTCTCTGATGGATTATCCAATCTCAGCCCTACAGAAAAGTACATGCAAGCAACATTAAATGAACTCAGCAGGCTGTATTTATATATACATGTGAATATGTAGACATACTTAATGATAATAATGAAAGAACAAGAGGTCATAAATTTAAGAGGGAATGGGCAGGGTGGGAACTGAAGGAGTTGGGGTGGAGTGGAACCAATATCCACACAGCATTCACAGACTAAATTCTAAAAAAGATAATTCTAAAAGAGGTAATTCTCTGGGAGGGGAATGATAGGATTGTAAATGTCATGTATTACTAAGCGCAGATAATTAAAATAGCAAGGCATTGGTGCAGAACCAGAAATATAGAGCAATACAGGTCAATCAGAACACGTAGATAACCCCATTTTCATATGACAATTTGATAGATGATAGCATGGAAAATGATGGGCAAAATGAGTATGTCATCAATTTAAAAAATCATTTATTGCCCCAAATTGTACCAACCATGCTCAGATGAATTAGAGTTGGACACATTTTAAAAATCCACAGAACAAGTAAAGGAAGAGAGAAGCCAAATAGTGGAAGATCTTAGATGCTATGTGTGCCTAATGAACCACGAAGAAGTTATATCAATATAAAAATTAACGGACTTCATTATGGCATTTAAAATTGTATGTATGTACGTAAGTGCACACGTGTGCACGCATGTGTGTGTACATACTTACTAAGTGTGTGCGTGTGGGCATGCTCATACAATAGCACGTGCATGGAAGCCAGAGCACAGTTTTGTCAACTTTGGCCAGACTGAGGCGGGGTCTTTTTTGTGTACTCCATGCTAGCTGGCTTACACGTTTCTGGGAGGTCCCTCTGCCTTGGATTACAGATGTGTACCCCCGGATATGGCTCTTTATGTGAGATTCAAGGATTGACTTCAGGCCAACATGTTTATCTGCCTTTACCTCTGAACCATCTCCCTGGCCCTATTATGACATTTTCATAAATGTGTGTAACATGTTTTGTTACTGTTGCCTCCTCATTGCCCTGTTTCATTTGCCCCCCTTGCTGGTTCCCCTGTGAATTTTTTTTTTTTTACTGGTTTAAAGCAACAGAATTCCCTCTCTCCATCTACTTCAGATGTCTATTTGATTTCCTATTCTAAATGAGATTCAAGCATCTTTCCTTGGGCACTCTTTGGCTTCTTTGGGTCTGTGGGTTGTATCATGGCTATCCTGTTCTTTATGGCTAATATCCACTTATGAGTATACACCATGCATATCTTCCTGGGTCTGGGTTACCTCGCTTAGGATGGTCTTTTTTAGTTCCATCCATTTGCCTGCAAATTGCATGATGTCTTTGTTTTTAATAGCCGAGTAGTAGTCCGTTGTATAAATGTACCACATTTTCTTTATGCATTCTTCAGTTGAGGGACAGCTAGGTTGTTTCCAAGGTAGGAGAGGGGGTAGGGAGGATAACAGGGGTGGGAATCAGGTATGCAAAGAGCAGGGGAGGGGAAAGGAGGGGGAGGACTGGGAGAGAGAATGGAAATTGTTGTGTGTGTGTGATGATGGTGGGTCATCTCTGGGAGAAGAGAGGCTCCTGGGAGTCTATACCAGTGACCCTAACTGAGACTCCAAGCAGTTGGGGGGTTAAAGGGCTTGAAGTCACCACCTCCTGTAGCCAGTTGGGACGTCCAGTGGAGTGAGAGGGACAACAACCCATCCATAAAATCTTCGACTTGAAATGTGTCTTACCTATAAGAAGTGTAGGGGTAAATACGGAGATGAGAATGGGGGACTGGTAAGCCAATGACTGGCTCAACTTGAGTGCACCCTTGTCACTATTAATGATACTCTGCTGTGCTTGCAAACAGGAGCCTAGCATAATTGTCTTCTGAGAGGTTTCATCCAGCAGCTGATGGAAACAGATGCAGAGACCCACAGCCAAAGAACAGGCTGAACTTGGGAATTTTGTGGAAGAGGGGGAAGAAGGATAGAGGGAGCTGGAGGCATCAAGGACACCACAAGAAGACCTACAGAGTCAACCAACCTGGACCTATGAGGACGTATAGAGATTGAACCGCCAACCAAAAAGCATGCTTGGACTGGGCCTAGACCCACACACAAGTGTAGCAGATACACAACACAGTCATCATGTGGGTCTCCTAACAATAGGAGTAGGGGCTGTCTGACTCTGCTGCCTCCCACTGGGTCCATTTTCCCTAGCTGGGCTGCCTTGTCATGCCCCAGTAGGAGAGGGCGCACTGCTGCAATTTGAGGTTCCAAGTGGGTTCATAGCCCATGGGGGGGGGGGAGACTCCTTTTCTCTGAGAAGAAGGAGAAGCAGGAATGGGAGGAGGGGGATGTGAGGGTGAGGCTGGGAGAAGTGGAGGGGGGCTGGGATCAGGCAGTAAACTGATTGATTGAATGAATGAATGAATGGAGAAAAAAATAAAGCAATAGAATTTCTTTAACAGGAACTGAAGAGATGGCTCAGCAGTTAAGAGCATTAGCTGCTCTTCCAGAAGAACAGCGTTCAATTTCCCAGCACCCACATGGCAGCTTAAACCTGCCTGTGACTCCAGTTCCAGGGGATCCAACACCTTCGCACAGCCATATATGCAGGCGAAATACCAGTGCACATAAAATAAAAAAGAACATTGAAAAAAAATTCTTTAACAACGGGAAGAGAGAAATGAGATTCAATTGGGTAGCATTTTATATACTCCAACCATAAAGGTATAAGACATATTGGGAAGTACTTGCATTTAGACAGTATAATCGATACACATAAGAAACTTGCTAAATCACGGATATGCTTATCACTAGGAAAAAGTCATATTTATGAGGACTGTAGTGGTTGGTTTTTCTGTCGACTTGATACAAGCTGGAGTCACCTGCGAAGAGGGAACCTCAGCTGAAGAATTACTTCTATTATACTGGCCCATAGATGAGTCTGGGGCATTTTCTGGATTGATGACTGATGGGAGAGGGCCCAGCCTATTGCAGGTGATGCTGTCCCTGGGCAGTGGGCCTATGTTATATAAAAAGCAGGCTAAGCAAGACCTGGCAAGCAAGCCACTCAGCAGCCTTCCGCCACGACCAAGTTCCTGCCTCAGCTTCCCTCAGCGATAGAGTATAAGCAATAGCTGAAATAGCCCCCCTCCCTTAGCCGCTTTTGGTCAGTGTTCTTAATCACAGCAATAGAAGGAAATCTACAGGCTAGAGAGATGGCTCAGAGGTCAAGAGCACTTGTACTTGCAGAAGACCAGGGGTTTATTCCCAGGACTCACAGGAGAGCTCAGGACCATCTGTAACTTCAGTTCTAGGGGATCTAACACCTCGTTATAGATTTTTGCATGTGTATACTTGGTGTGTAGACGTACATACAGACACACGTACACATAAATAAAATAAAATAATTAAATATCTAAAAAAATACTTAAGAAAACAACCCAGGACAAGAGTGTAGCATTACTTTCTTAATCATCTCATTCTTTTCCTTTTTGAGACAGCGTCTTAGGCAGCTCAGGCTTATCTTACATTCACTGCATAGAAATCCCAACTCTCTGTCTTTACTTCCCAAGAGCTGTCATTACAGACACACACCTATGCTTTTCTTACATAGTATTATTATTTTTTTTTTTAAAGCATAGAGTAAAACTTATCTTAGTGATACTGGAGACCCAGACAGATTGGAGCCCACCAACTAAAAATTTTGACATTTAAAAAAAGTCCCCATGAAAGCCAGTGTCTGTGTCTCACATACTAGAAAATGCCTGTGACATACTGTTAAGTGAAGAAAGTAGAATAGAAAATGTTATGGACATACTTGAAACTATGTAAAAACATTCAGGCATGCTCCAGACCTGGGACAGGACACGGGAATGGAAGACTTAGAGCAGTGGTTCTCAACCTGTGGGTCACAACTCCTTTGGGGGAGGGGTGTCAGATGACCCTCTCATGGGGGTTGCATAAGACCATCCTGCATATCGGGTATTTCTATTATGATCCATAACAGTAGCAGATTTACAGTTATGAAGTAGAAATAACAATAGTTTATGGTTGGCGGGTCACCACAACATGAAGAACCATATGAAAGGGTCACAGGGTTTGGAAGGCTGAGAACCACTGGCTTGGAGGGCTGGAGCTGGGGTAAACTATGAATTACAAGCTCAGATTACATTGGAAGTCAGGCAGGTAGAAGTGGATTGGGGAAGACTAGCAAGTGATGGGGGTAGGTAAACTGCTAGGCTTAGCCAAAGGCAGCCGAGAAGCAACACCAAAGCTCTTACTGTAGTGATACGCTTGGAGTCTCCTTCAGCTGGATTTACATGTTGGCCTCAGTCTCAGGCATGCCCTGGGGACCTCTACAAGCCCCATGGAGTGGCTGGAAAGCAAGTAGCCTCAATAAGCTCAGTGGTTCGCAATGTTGGGCTTTAGTAGACCATTGCTTTGGTCTGCTGTTGGCTCTTTAACTGAGGTGAGAAGATGTTTGTTCACGTCTCCCCAGGAACAGCATTGTGCAGCACAAATCAACCTCAGCCATTACACACTGCCTCGCTCCTTCCATCAAGCTTCATTCAATATACTGTGGCCATGATTCATCGTCCTTGGGCATGGAGTGTTGGTGTAAAAGGATCCCTGTGAGCTCAGAATCTGTATGATGCCACACCTGCATGATACTGGATTTCCTGGCCTCTAGAACTGTGAGAAATGAATTTCTTTTATTAGCTCTCCAGCCTACGGTGCTTGGCAATAGCAACATAAAACAAACTAAGACAAGTCCTTCCCAAACTGTTTCTCAGTCTGAAAACTCCTTGTTGAAAATCTTTCTTGGAAGCCTAACTTGAGAACACAGGAAAGGAGAACTGACTGAACCGAGGGCGTCTGCCCCAGAGCTGTGTACACTCCTCACCGTTGGTCCCCGTGGAAGCTTCGTCTGAGGCTTCATGGAGCAACTGACATACATACACAACTCTGGGAATAACAGCCACACAAGGGTTTCAGATGGGAATTAACTCAATCAGACTGCAAGAGTCAAACTCTGCAGGAATTGGGAAGACTGATAGTATCCAAAGATAGATTCATGTCTGGAGTAGTGAAACACCCTGGATTTCTGATATTTCTTTGTATCCGAGTTGCTAAACATTATAGATTTGCACTTCCTTACTTCCACTGCTGGAATGATTGTTGCAATTTTTGAAAAGTAGAGAGGAGAAGTCCCCTAAGTGAATGTCTCCCCTGATGCCAGGGAACCGATATTAATGTGTCAAGTGACATTGTGTGCTCAATTTGTTCCTGTAAGTTGGTGCATAAAAATCTCTGGGCCGAGGCAGTGTATCTTATGTGGATTTACGGAGCCTGGGCAGCAAGGGACTTGTAGGTCAGCTCCTTTCCCAGCCCTTTCTGAAGCATGAATCTCATTTTTTGAGCAGGTAGGCGTGACTCAAATTACCTGCCTATGTGTTGGCTGGGAGCAGACAGACACTTCGTTCACAAATTTATTTTCCGAGGCTCCATCTGCTCCCTTCCTTCTGGGTGACTTGTGTGTGATATGGCATCTGGTGTGATGGCTTTTGGGATGGACATCTTGATGTATGATAATCATCTCTTAAGGACATTTGCACTCACATTTCTCTTTCAGGAGATGAAATATGAAGATGTCTTTCAATAAAGCAGGTGCTGCTTCTTCTTGCCAAGTCCCGCCTTGGGCGCTGAAAGCCCCCCACCTAACAATGGGCCCCAGTGAGTGCCAACAGCTAGGTCTGTGTGTGTGTTGGGGGGGGGGAGCTGATGGAGCCAAAGCAAATATCTTGCTGTAGAAGTGATTAGGTGATATAAAATGTCAGAATCTCAATGAATCACCCTCTGAGGGTTCATAAAATAGAAACACGGTCTCATTTCTATTATTGCTGTGTCAACAACAACAAAGCCTCAGTTCTTTTTTGTCTGCTTCTTTGCAGAGAAATGTAATGAATGACATTTGAATGTATTGAAGGAGGAATGTAAGGAGAGAGCAGATCAGCTTGCTAAATCTGAGCATCATGGACCCTGATGGAGATGATGAAGAGTTTGGGGGTCTGAGAGCTTCCTTCAGTGTGCCTCCTACAGCCTGGCATTTATCTTTGTTTTCTTCCATGGTGAAAGGTAGATCAAGGGAGATTATTGTTAGGCACTTTCAGCATCCACACAGCAGAGACTAACAGCATATACCTTCTAGACGGATGCATAAAATGTGGCACCAATACCACTGCTTGACTTCGCCCAGCTAAATCAGTGACATAAGCTCATGGAGCGATGGCCTTGGCAGTCTTGTTAAAGAGGAGATTACTCTCTGAGACTTGACCAGGCAACTGGTGAGAATGTTCACCTGCAGAAGCCATGGTAAATGGAGGGATATTTTCCTGAGGGTCAAGCACCAAGAACAGGGAGGAGGAACGGTTCTCAGAGTAAGAAGGGCTGAGTGAACTTGTAAACCACAGTCATGGGGACAGACTTCGATGCAGCGTGAAAGGGTCTGGGCCTCAGCTCTGCAGTTAGTGAACCCCAGGTGCTACCAGCACTCCAAAGTTTCAGTCACATATTTCCTGAGTGCTGCTGCCATTACGTGCTGGCCTGGGCATGCAGTGGTATGCAGTGAACATACAGAAGGGTATCTGTGTTCTCAGAAGCTACTTGGCGTTACAAAGTCCAGGAAGGTACAGGGCAGTTTTATAAAGTGATGAGGACTGTGAAGACAGTATGGAGGGTGATGCAGGGGCAGGAGGGCCAGGGAGGTGGGAGCTTTGGGAAAAAAGGATATAAAGCAATAACTATCTAATAGGCACTCTGGTCTGGAATGGAGAGCTGTGGAGAGTTCCTTCTACCCCAGCAAGGACACATGCTGACGAGAGACCCAGGCAAGGATGCTCTAGAGAGTGACCAGATGCTGGCCGTTAGTGTGTACTTTTCTCTCATAAAGGACAAGAGCAGCGTATATGTGTTACTCCTCTGTGAGGGCAGAGAGGCTGGCTTGACTAACTGGACTACTGTTCCAGTTCTCCTCTTCCTCCTTTCCCTTTTCCTTCTTTTTCTCTTCTTCCTTCCTCCTTTCTCCTTTTCTCTTTCTCCGCCATCATCATCTGTTTCTTCTTTTTGAGACAGGGTCCCGTATATCTCAGGACAGCCTTTAAATTGCTACAGAGCCAAGGATAGCCTTGAGCTGGTTCTCCTGATTGCTTCCTGAGTGCACAGCATGCTTGGCTTTATGTAGTTCTGGGGCCCAAACCCAGGGCTTCATGTATGCTAGACAAAGCAAGCATTCTCCGGCTCCAGCCTTTGATGCCCTTCTCAGTGAAATTTGTAAAGGGGCAACAACTGTGGCTCATATTTTGTTCATTCATGAGTATTCAATCAGGACACTCAATTTAGAATCAATTAAATCCACATTAGACTCTAATCTTGCTTGAGAATGATATTAAGGGGAAATTAATTCTATCTTGAATTATGCATTTTTGGGCAAGTCAACACAATCAAGAATTTATCCATTTTGTAGATAAAGGAATACTATCATAGCTTAATTATAAGACATGAACAAAATAGATTAGATGAAAATATGACTTCCCCACCATCTCATTCTCATGGTGAAATTTGTTTTTTCCTTACTTGACAGGCACCTGCTATTAAAACCATAGCTTAAGACTGGATGTCTTACTGGCATAGAAATGGACTAGTGGATCAATGGAATCGAATAGAAGACCCAGAAATAGATCCACACACTTATAAACACCTTATTTTTGACAGAGATGCCAAAACCATACAATGGATAAAGGACAGCATCTTCAACAAATGGTGCTGGTCTAACTGGATGTCTACATGTAGAAAAATGCAAGTAGATCCATACGTATCACCCTGCACAAAACTAAAGTCCAAGTGGATCAAAGACCTCAACATAAAACCAGACACACTAAACCTGTTAGAAGAAAAGGTGGGGAAGAGCCTTGAACTCATTGGCACAGGAGACAACTTCCTGGACACAACACCAAGAGCTCAGACTCTAAGATCAACAACCAATAAATGGGACCTCATGAAACTGAAAAGCTTCTGTAAAGCAAAGGACACTGTCATCAGAACAAAACGATGGCCCACAGACTGGGAAATGATCTTCACCAACCCTATATCTGACAGAGGGCTAATATCCAGTATATATAAAGAACTTGAGAAGTTAAAAAGCAACAAATCAAGTAATCCAATTAAAAATGGGGTACAGAGCTAAACAGAGAATTCTCAATAGAAGAATATTGAATGGCAGAGAAACACTTAAAGAAATGCTCAATATCCTCAGTCATCAGGGAAATGCAAATCAAAACGACCCTGAGATTTCACCTTACACCCATCAAAATGGCTAAGATCAAAAACTCAAGTGACAGCACATGTTGGAGAGGATGTAGAGAAAGGTGAACCCTCCTCCATTGCTGGTGGGAATGTAAACTTGTACAACCACTTTGGAAATCAATCTGGTGCTTTCTCAGACAGTCAGGACTAGAGCGACCTCAAGATCCAGCTATACCACTCCTAGGCATATACCCAAAATTTGCTCAAGTATACAACAAGGACATTTGCTCAACAACATTTATAGCAGCTTTATTCATAATAGCCAGAATCTGGAAACAGCCCAGATGTCCCTCAGTTGTGGTACATTTACACAATGGAATACCACACAGCAATTAAAAACAAGGAAATCATGAAATTTGCAGGTGAATAGGGGGAACTAGAAAAGATCATCCTGAGTGAGGTATCCCAGAAGCAGAAAGACACACATGGTATATACTCACTTATAAGTGGATATTAGACATATAATATAGCATTAACGTACTAAAATTTGCATACCCAAAGAAGTAAGCAAGGAGGAGGAACCTGGGTAAGATGTTCAATCCTCATTCAGAAGGGCAAATGGGATAGACATCGGAAAAGGGAGAAAACAGGGAACAGGACAGGAGCCTATCACGGAGGGCCTTTGAAACACTCTACCTAGCAGGGTATCAAAGCAGATGCTGAGACTCATAGCCAAGCTTTGGGCAGAGTGCATGGAATCTTATGAAAGAAGGGGGAAATAGAAAGACCTGGTGGGGACGGGAGCTCCATAAGGAGAGCAACAGAACCAAAAAATCTGGGGATAAGGGTCTTTTCTGAGACTGATACTCCAACCAAGGACCATGCATGGATATAACCTAGAACCCCTACACAGATGTAGCCCATGGCAGCTGAGTCTCCAAGTGGGTTCTCTAGTAATGGGAACAGGGGCTGTCTCTGACATGAACTCAGTGGCTGGCTCTTTGATCACCTCCCCCTGAGTGGGGAGCAGCTTTACCAGGCCACAGAAGAAGACAATACAGCCAGTCCTGATGAGACTGGATAGTCTAGGGTCAGAGGGAAGGGGAGGAGGACATCCCCTATCAGTGGACTGGGGTAGGGGCATGGGAGGAGAAAAGGGAGGGAGGGTGGGATTAGGAGGGAATGAGGGAGAGGGCTACAGCTGGGATACAAAGTGAATAAATTATAATAAATAAAAAATAAATTAAATTTAAAAAGATTGGATGTATTATCCGAATGATAATCATCATTGTTTATTGAACATTATATATATATTTATTCATTTATACACACTTTCTCATTTAAATTTCAAGCTAGGAATATAGAACCGATAGCTTTGCTTTTCTGTCTTTTTAGACAGGGTCTCATTCTATAGCTTTGGATGGCCTGGAACTTACTACACAGATAAGGACTCAGACTCACAGGCATCCTCCTGCCTCTGCCTCACAAGTGCTGTGATTAAAGGTGTATGCCACACGCACAGTTAGAGAGTTATCATTGTCTATTATTCTTCTTTAAAGATGAGAAGACAGATATAGGTAACTTGCCAAAACCACATGTATAAGTGGCTGAGAAGGAATCAAGATTATTTTGGACCCTGTCTCAAAGAGGAGACAGAAAATGAAAAGTGGAGAATAAAGAGGAAAAGTGAAGGGGGTGGGGGAGAGGAATAGGAAGAAGAGGAGGAGGAAGAAGAGAAGGAAGAAATGCCATCTTTTTTTCTGTAGGTTTGGTAGGGATGAAATGATGAGAACAGACTTTTCAGCTTCTGTCTTGCTTCTTCTTTCCATAAACAATGATCGAATCCCCACAGTGCTGAGCTGTATAAGATGCTGAGGTCTGAATCATGAGTAAGTCAACATTCCTGCAGCCAAGCAGCCTTCCTTCCAGAGCAGGGCTTAGGCTACACGCATGATCTCTTCTCACACAAGAGGTATTTGTTGTTGTGGTTTTTTTTTAAATGTTTATGAAACTTTAGACGTAGAGGTATATAAAACAGGGGCCCAGGAAGATGGCCCTATTTGTAAAGTGATTGCCTCACAAGCATGAGTTCAGATCCCCAAAACCCATGTAAAAAGCCAGATATGGCTGCCCATTGTTCTCTCTACGCCTGTGCCTGCACCCACTTCAGGACCCCAACCCAAACACAGGCACACACACTTAAAAACATCAAGTGTGCAAATTAGGTATTTCCTAATAATAACTTAAGAAATATATTTAAAAACAATTTGTTGATATATATATTTATCATTTATTAAAGATGAGAACAAATTTATATAATAATGAGATGTGCTTGTTTATTTTTACATAAAAATTAAGTCTTGGTGGACTATGTAATACTGTAAGTCATTGACTATCTTCAGTTCAGAGTTGATTGATATTTTGATTAGTACAAAAATGGCAAAAGTATGTTTAGGGCCGTTTTAGCAATTGTTGGAAGTTCTTCCCTTATCGCAAGCTCCAATTCACCTAATGATTTTTTTTTTTAAACGTCAAACTCAAGTCTGCAACTCAAACAGTTAATTTAAAATATCAAACATTCTAAAAACCCCAAATGTCCTTACACAGTACGATCCACTGATGTAATGTTTACATGCTGAGGAACAAGGGTAGGAAAATATTGAAGGTTGCTGCTTCCCATAATGAAACTGTTTATACAGTTGCAGAAACTGTCCGTACGGTAAAGCACGGTGGACCATATGTGGAGTAGTCTCTACCCCAAGCCTGGGGCTTCCGGATGTGCTCATCGGAGCTGGGTGGCCTGAGGGCATGTCCAGGCAGAGTACGCACACTGTGTGATCAGAACCAAGGCTGCCTGTGAAACTGTGCTACACAGCTCAGGTGCACGCCCCCAGAGGTTTGTAGGACTCATGGAACATCTGATTCTGAAGGTGGCTGCACGTTCAGAAACCTTTCACTGTATCCAATCAAAAATATTTTAAAAATTATTTTTAATTTTTAAAACCTTGTATGTGAGTACACGCATATGAGTGTTTGCAGGTGTCTGCAGAGGCCAGTGGTAGCTGAGCCTCCTGGAGATGAAGTTACATGGGGTGGTGAGCTGCTGTGTGGGTTCTGAGACTCGAACTCAGGCCCTCAGAAAGAGCAGTATACACTCGGAGCCACTGAGCCACCTCCTCATCCCCATTTGCCAATTAAAAAGAGATTTATTTATTTTACGTGTATGAATATTTGTCTGAATGTATGCATGTGCACCACATGAGGGCGTGGTCCCTGCAGAGGTCAGAAGAGGGCATTGGATCCCCGGAGCTATAGTTAAGGACAGTTCTGAGTTGCTATGTGGGTTTTGGGAACTGGGTCCTCTGGGAGAGCAGCCCGTGCTCTTAATACCGGAGCCATCTCTCTGGACCCATTTTGCCATTCTTAGGCCTCTCCTCTATTCAGTTATACAATTCCAGATGTGAGGTTGTGACCACACTTTAAGTGGCTGTGCATTAGTGCGTGAGACATGGACTTGCATGCTCTGATGACTAGAATTGAGAATGGACAAAGAACACAGAATTCTAACGGGTGTAGGTGGAACATGGAAGGATGGATGAAGGGCATTTCCTGAGATGGATGGCAGAAACTTTTGCAAAAGAGAAGAATGTATACAGCTACAAGGCATGCCCTTTCTGGGGGACTTGGAAGCAATTTGAACCAGACTGGATCACAGGACACATGTGAATGGCTGGGAGAAGAAAGTTGCATATGTGCAGTTCGGGGAGTTGAATCTTGGTCTCATACATGCAAGGCCAGCACTCTACCTCTGTGCTACAGCTCAAGGGGGGCTGCAGATGTGGACAGGCTAGACCAGAAAGAAGCTTGCAGGCAATAAACTCGGGTTTTGTGCGGTAAGCCAGAAGTTCCCCACTGAGTGTTCACTCGCAACCTTCTAACGAGGCTCTGATTCCCACACAGCCCCGCCTAGTGAACATTCAAGTCAGGCATCTTAGTGAACACAGTCAGGAGCAGGACAAAATGCCGAGGGCTGCTACAGGATGTGAGGAGGGCGCTGAGCAGTTTAAGCAGGAGGGGGACAGGCTCAGGTTGGTGTTTGGAAAGCTCCCTCAAGCAGCAGTTGAGAGTGTAGACTGTGGTTGGGGAAGAAAGTTGAAAAGAGAAAAGAAAAGAAAAGAAAAGACTGGAAGTGGGAAGAGGGCAGAGGGTAAAGTTTAGAAGGTAGGGAGAGGTGATGATGCCTGAGGCAGGGGAGAGTGTGTTAGGCCTACCATCCCTCCCTCAGCACTGATGAAGTGGAGTGGTCTGGGGAATTTTTGTGCAAAGCAATCTAACTATGAAGACAAAGGACAGATGCCGTGATTCGCTCCATTGAAAGGCACACCAGAAGCTGGCACACTATCTCCCTAACAGAGTACAGAAGGAGCAAACACATCTTTAGATACCTCCCAGTCAAGGCTGTGTGCTAGAGCCTCCTTTCCGCATCCCCCTGTCCAGCATGCGGCTTAGACTCAGGACTGAAGCGAACCTGACCACAAGAACCAATTTTTTTTTCTCTCAACTCAAAGTTGTAGGGAGAAGTTTGGTTTCTTCAAAAACCCAGTTGTGTTATGTGAATGTGTTTCTGTTTTAATCCCAGGTGTGGGATACAGGGCAGCTTCATTTTGTCCACAGCAGCTAACTAGGATTGTCTTGTGCTGTAGGAGTGGCATGAGTTTTGGCAGCTTCAGGTAGTTTAATTCTGGTAACTCTGGAGAGGGTCTAAATGGGAGAACCCTGAGAGGACCTCTGACGACTGCTGCTTCCCCTTCTGCTGCCTGTGTCCCCCACCCCCACCCCCGCTGCTGGTTCCTTCTTCCTTGCTGGCCTGCTGGCTTGCTAGATATTCTGATGAAGACTGAACGTGTCCATAGCAACCAAACATCCCCATTATCAGAAAGTAGTCTAATGAGGTCTTTGTCCCCTTTCCTCTCTAACCTTCTTTCTCACCTACCTAGTGTTGGGTAGTTGGAAGGGATTGGGGTGGAGAAGGGTGGTAGAAATAAGAGCCCAATAAAGTATCACGAAAAAAGCAAGCATACACAAAGTGGGAGACTGTGTCATGAGATTTTTGTGCTGGAAAAGCTCTAAGTGATAACAATTTGAGTTCAGCTCAGCGTGAGAGCAGAAACGAAATTTGCTCCAGCCCTGAGACCAACTTTACCTCAGTTTCTGAGTATCATTTGGAATCGGCATCAATGTCCTACTTAAGTCGATTAAGAAAAACATAAATAAATAGAAGTACCTTTCCTTTCCTAAGCTTGAATTAAAAATAATAAGTTAAGAGCAATTGCAATAAATTAGTAAGTAAATAACTTTCAGAATAATCTTTGTTTATACAAGTTTACTACAAGTAGCTGTAAGGAGAGTTTCAAGATTTGATTTTGCTTTTAATTAGGCATATGTATGTTTATGGGGAGGGCAGATGCACGTGATTTGCATGTGTGTTCAGGCCACAGGCATCCAAGCGTCGGAGCTGGAGTGGCAGGCGGCTGCTGGCCACTTTGTGTGGTTGCTGGGAACTGAACTCAGGACCTCCGCAGGAGCACAGTGTGCTCTTACCTGTTGAGCCATCTCTCCAGCCCAAGAGATAGTTTCAAGTGGACACTTGCCCAAGCAAAGAAAGTAGGAGTCCTTTAGCCCTAGTGACTCCACCTTGGAAGGGATGAGGAGCTCAGGTCCACGACTGAGTGTGCAGGTCATGGCGGGCAGCCAGGACTAAGAATCGCCAACTTGGACCCTATTGTCCCCCACCTTCCCAGTGACACCCTGCTCACTCAAGAGTGTATTGTTTAGTCTCCAAGTATTTGTGTGGTTTCTGTGATTTTTCATGATGTTCCATTAATTATATTTCATTGTTGTCTGATGTTTTTAAAAGATTTTTGATACTTTTTTGTATTAGTGGGGGCTGTCTTGTGGCCCACAGTGTGTCCAGTTTAGCAGAGGGGTTCGTGGACCACGGAAGACAACACATATTTTCCTACCTGTTGGATGGAATACTGTTTAAATGTCCGTCAAATCCACCCCACCCCGAAAAAAATGAACCAAACCCAAAAACCCCACACCAGATTGGAAGGTACTATCTTTATGAAGAAATATAATAAAATAAAACCTTGATTTAAATATGATAGATAGGCACAGTGGTGTGGGTTTGTTCTCTCAGTGAGGAATACTGAGGAAGAAGATTGCTTGAGCCCTGCCGCCTGAGACTAGCCTAGGCTCAGAAAGTGGGGGTGGGTAGCTGAAGAGAAGAGAGAAGGGGCCGGAGAGATGGTTCAGTTGACAATAAGCTTGGTATATAAGCACAAGGAGCTGAGTTCAGTTCCTTTGCAGACATTTAAAAAGCCAGTCATGGCAGCAAGTGCCTGTGACTGAGGAAGTTGAGACAGGAGGATCCCTGGAGCTAGTTTATCTGAATCAAAGAGCTCCAGGTTCAGGGAGAGACAGCATCAGAAAGTAAGGCAGAGAGTGATGAAGAAGACATCCAATGACACACCATGGCTTCCACACTTGCAAGCGCGCGCGCGTGCGCGCGCGCGCACACACACACACACACACGCACTTCCACCCCCACACAACACACACACACACACACACACACACACATACAAACACATGCACACACCACACACATACATGAGCACAAAAGAAAAATGAAAACTATAAAGCTGAACAGAAATTCACAGAGCACCTGTTGTGTGGGGCCCTGGCCAATCCGCTTACAGGTGGATAATCTTCTGAAACTCCATAACGACAGCATGTAATAGGCTTATGAAGGCTCGGTATTAAAACAGCATGGAGTTAGCTCAGGTGAGCACAACCTCCTGTTGGGGCTAAAGAGTCGAGAGCTGTCATGTGCACAGATGTCTGCACGTGGTTGGTCCTTTTTGCCCTTTGGCTCAGAGGTAGACAACTTACAAGGTCATAGACAGAAAGCCACACACTGCACACCTAACAGGCAGCTGGAGATTTTTTTTAAAGGACAATTAGGACTGTGTACAAGTTTTACATTATGTCTCAATTTTGAAGCTCCTCCATGTAAGATGGGAGGCTGGGCTGTGTCTTTAATTATTGGCAAAATGAGGTCTGGGGAGCTAACAATTACTTAAACTCTATTGTTTAAGAGAACCGAGAGGCAAGGAGGTTTCTAATAGTGCCCCTTTAATACAAATATAAAACAAAAGTCAGTCAAAAGGAGCAGAGAAATGAGTTCTGCTGGGGCAGACTTACAGGGGAGCTGGACCTTGGGACCCTCTAGGTGCTTCTGAGAGCTCCCATCTTGTCTGCATTTGTATTTGGCGTCAACTCAGATGAAGCCTTTGAATTCTGGATGTACCTCCTCCTATGGCACTTTTAATGTCCTAATGTCCCTGAGTCCAAAATACGTCCTTTACTTCCAGGCATCAAAGGCAAAGTGAGACGGAGGACAGCTCACTGTGTGCAACAAGATGCCAGGAGTTGAAGCCCGATGCCCAAGTACCCAACAGTTTGGAGTTGAAGCCCGATGCCCAAGTACCCAACAGTTTGACTGCAGCCTAATTTTCAGAGTGTGAGCTGATGGCTGGGGATAATTAGGCATCAATATTTAAAAATAAGGCCCTGTCACTGACTTCTTAGTTAATATTTAATTTATCTTCGTTTTGGCAAGCAGATCAGTAAACATGTGTCTATCAAATGCCTACCCTATGGGCCAGTCCCGAACTAGATCAGAGCAGGCAGGAGCACAGATCCTTTTCAATTCTTTACTCAAAAGTCCTGAAGAGGCCGACTGGTGCATACTGAACACAGGTACTGAAACAGCCTGGAAAGTCCTCCAGGATGGAATGCAAAGCTGGTTCTCAGCCATCCTCAGGCCTGCTTCTCTTTGGTGGATTGAGAAGGTAAGAGGCAGCCACCAGGAAACAAGGCCCAGGGAAACATGCTCTCCTACCCTCTCCTTTCTCCTTACATGCTTCCTGAGCGCTCCTTCCTTGTTCTGTGGTAGCTGCTTCACCGAGGCACAGCTTATATGGTATGACTCATTATTTAAACAGTAAAGAGGAACAGTCTTTATTGGTCATAGTTTTATGTAACCATCACTCACGATATCTCTTTCAAGCCCCAGCCCCAGGCCTATTTGTAATTACCTCTATCTCCCCTCCCTTTCCCAAGCACAGACCGATTTTTATAGAGTTTCCTATGATGTCCTTTCTAAGTTTGTGTCATGTCTAAGGAAGGGCTTTAGCCAGCACTCTCCCTACGGCTCACAGCACCCTGTCCTGAAAGGCTTTATTACTAGCTTGGAAGGAGAGGAGACATCATCTATTCTTCCAGAACATTCTTTTTTTTTTTTTTTCCTCCTAAAAAAACGAAAGGGATAGAATTCAGGTACCTTCCTGCTTTGAAAGAATTGACTTTGAAATATAATCCTAGATAGAAGCAGGAAGCAAATGGTAAGCAGCCAGGGAAGCGAGACCTTTTAAGAGCTCCTGGTGGCAACAGAGTGTGTCATTTTGCTGGAGTTCCATTTGGCAACGTACGTTTCTCAGGCCCAGACGTGCTGCCTTTAGGATTATCCCTGCACATTCCTCAAGATGTCTGCACACAGATCATCACAGCGATGTCACCAACACCAAAAACCAAAGTGTGAGATAGCAGACAATGCAGCCTGCCCATCCCCCACACCCCCCTCCATGGGACTCCCAACAAGAATCCTCGGTCCAGATGGCATCAGACCTTGTCCCTGTGCGTGATGGCCTTTCTGCAGCTGCTCGGCACAGTCACTGAGATAGTTCACTGTTCTCCAAAGCCTGCTTGGTATTCATCTTGCTTGGTTTTGTTTCAGGGCAGGCTCTCAGGTAGCCCAGACAGGCCTTGGCCTCTCTGTCTTGCTGAGAACGATCTTCGATTTCTGATACTGCTGCTTTTCTTTCCCCAGTGCTGGGATTACAGGTGTAAATGACCACATCCTGTTTATGTGGTGCTAGGGCTTGGATTATGCTAAGTGAGTGAGCCCTCTACCAGGCGAGCTACGGCCTCAGTCCTTACTTCCGACTTTTATTCCCACTTCTGCTCTCTGATCTTGTCATTGTGCTGTTACTGTCAGGCCCCTGGTAATACCCTGGACTATCCTGTCTTATGATCACAGGGGCTTGACCCAGGCATGCTACAAAGCAGTCTTTGACATCAGTACTTTTGACTGTGAGATTATATAGAATTATATTTTTGTGTATATAATTTTAGTGTGTGTGTGTGTGTGTGTGTGTGTGTGTGTGTGCATTGAGTGCAGGTGCCTGTGGAGCCAGAAAAGGGTGCCTGACCCCTGAAGCTGGGGTTACAGGCGGTTGCAAGCTGCCTCACATGGATGCTGGAAACCAAACTCGGGTCCTCTGAAAGAGCAAAATGAGCACTTAACTGCTGAGCCATCTCCCTAGCCCCTCCCTCCCAATTATATTAAATAATCCCAGCTTTTGTCTTTTGACTTGAAGCCTTTTTCACTTATTTTCATCTATCATTAATATCTCACACTTTCAACTCACAAGAAACTTTCATCTTGTCAGAGAGTCGAAAGCCTGACACGTTCAGTACCCGGGCATCTGCAGACCCTTTTGTGTTCAGATAGCAGTGGCTTCATTAAGGGCTCGGCAAGCCGGATTGACAGACAACATCTTTTGAACATTGTATGTCATCTAGTAGAGATGTAATTCAGAACTCGCGCAGGGTTGGATTTGTATAATTTTAAAGAGCACAGAGCACGTGCTTCTCAAGAAAGCCATTATTACTGCTGGCTACTTAGTGACTGCACAGGGAGAGGTTATGAAACTAGCTGATCTGTGTAGAGCAGGCACCACCAACCCCACCCTGCCTCGCAACATCAAAGGCGTTTCCACATGCAGTGATTTTTAGCTAACCAAGGTGACTGTGGACACATTTCACCCAGAATGCCCCCTGTGGTATTTCAATGGACCCAGGCAAGCTCCCTATCCTACTCAGCTTTTGTAACTGTTAACTTGACGCAGCCTAGAGTCAAGTTAGGAAGAGGGTCTTAAGAGATTTCCCAGATCAGACTGTGGACATATCTTGGGGCGGGGAGGGGTTGGCTTGATTGTTAATTTACATGGAGAAGGGCAGCAGCAGTCCCTAGGCGGTGGTCCTGAGCTGTATAAGAAAGATGGATAAGCACACATATGAGCATGAGCCAGCAAGAGTGCTCCCCCATGAATTCTGCTTTAACTTCCTTCAATACTGAACCTATAAACTGAATCAAACCCATTTCTCCCATAAGTTACTTTTGGTCAGAATATTTTGTCATAGCGTCAGAAAGAAAACCAGAATATGACCCTTCCCCCCAATCATTAAAAGGAAAATGGATAGTGACCTTTACATTTAGAATTTTCCCCTTAAAAATTTACATATTAGAAAAATAACTTTAAAAAAATCGATTCAGTGCTTTATTCTAAATAATTTTTAGAGGACTGCTTTCACTTTCAGCTTGATAACTAATTTATTCTGTAGCTAATTGAATTACTTTGTAATTAGCCTACTGGAGCAGGGAAGAAGACAAAATAAATGTCTTTGTGATTGGTTCCTTGTAATGACAGAGATGAGTGAGTAAACATATTTATTGTACCAGTCAATCCAGGTCCTTTTGTCTCTGTGTGAAATAGCCTGGAATCCTCTTATTGTTTCCCGGATTCCTTTTCTGCATTGTGCATATGGGGGGGGTTAGTGTTGGCATTTCACTGTTGAAATTAACCTTAAGCTTTGAACTGACCCAGTGGCTGGCATTTGCCATTCAAGTTTGAGTCACTAATGAGGTTTAGTTTTCGTTTATTGCTTAGGGGACTGACGGGTATGATGGAGTGTTCTATTATTCGAGTGCATACCCAGCATTCTGTGCTTCATCAGCAATCATGTGGAGAAGAATGCAGTGTCTACCAAAAGTTTTAGAAACTGAATCTTATGTAACATTGGGAAGGTTTTATGGACAGCTTCTTCACTGGTGAATTGTGAGTTAGAAGACAAGAAACCTGGGAAAGATGTTTCATCCTTAACCCCAAGGGCTAGCATCACTTGACCAGAGCACCACTGGAAGAGGGGCCTCAGAGGTAGTTACAAATGCAGCCCTGTTTTCCAGAGTCTCAATGGAAATTTCTAGAGGACTATGTTCCTTGGCCAAGCTACACAATCAATTTCACTTAACAGAGGCTCATGGGGTCCTTCTGTGGAATTCTGCTTCTTAGCAGTGTTGTTGAAAATCTTAAGCCACCCAAGAGTTACTCAGGTAAACAGGGAGCCTCTATGGCAATTTTTAAGAACATTTGTTTTATGTTTAAATGTTTTGTGTCCCAGTGTCTTTCTTGTGTGCTATCTGTAAATAGGCTCTCACAGAGTCTAAAAAGGCACCAGAGGCCCTGAAACAGGAGCTACAAGTGGTTGCAAGTCACTTGACATGGGTGCTGGGCACCAAATTTGGGTCCTCTGGAGAAGTAGCACCTGTTCTTAGCCACACAGCCATTTTTCCCAGTCCTGTCAATAGCTAATAGACATTAATGGCCACTGCTCTGTGGGAATTCTTTGCAAAGGCACTGCGTTGAACAAGGCAGTGTGGTCTGAGCTGCCCTGTCACAGGCCTCCACTGTCACGACAGAGTATACAGTAATGGTACATTTTAATGCCTCTTCATTAGGAAGAGAGAATAACAGTTTCCCACCGGGACACAGACATGTTGAGAGACTGGATTGGGGCCTAAGCTAGGCCAGAGAACACGCACAATAACTCAGCCTGCAGTTTCCCGCTTGAAGGAAGTGATGCCTGTGAACTTACTCCCCTTTTAATCAGCCCCTTTCCAGATGCACAGACCAGTCCCTTCCTCTTAGGACACTCCTGTCTTTAAGGTCCAAGACGATGTGTCATTAATCTTGTGAGAAAAGTGCACTTTGAGACAAAGTCATGGAACTAGCTAAGTGCATTTCCTAGAAAGCCTTTCGCTGGGGCTTCTGGGCTATTCCAGCACTTTCAGGACAGTTCCTCTGCTTTACTTGTTTAAAGGCAACAGTCAGGGGAAGGCAGAGCCCCGGAAGCCAGACAGTGCAGGAGAGCCTCCTCTGTTCTGGGTGATTATTTGTGCCCATGAGTGGGGGCCTGAGGTCCACCTCTGGGTTCATGCTGCAGGTACTCTCCACCTTGCCTTTTGAGCCAGGGTCTCTCCTCAGCCTGGAGCTTGTCAAGTAGCCTAGGCCAGATGGCTGGCCAGACCCAGGGCTCTGCCTCTGCCTGGCCGGTGTTGGTATTACAAGTGTACATCACCACACCTGGCTTTTATTTTTTATCTTTTTCTTTAATGTGGGTTTTGATGAGGTTTTCATGCTCACAAGGCAAGCACTTCACCCACTAGGGAAACTCCGCAGAAGCAGGAGACCCCTCCTTTGCAAAGCACCTGATATTGCAGCTATGATGGCAAGGTGATGCTGACTGGGAGCTCATCTGAAACGAGATTTATTAAGATGTGAAAAGGGGCTGGGGAGATGTCTCAGCAGTGAAGAGTACTGCTCTTGCAGAGGATAGGGCTCCCTTTCCCAGCATTTACATGGTGGCTCACACAATCTATAACTCTAGTTCCAGGGCATCTGACGCCTTCTCCTGACCTCTGTAAAGCACTAGGCATGCATGTGGCATGTGGTCCACATACACACACAAACTCACACACACACAGGCAAATACCCACATATATGAAATATAATAAAAAAAAAAGGCCTACAAATGAGTCAAATGAAAACCATAGAAAGCCTTGACACTGGACTAGAAAAAGCAGAATGCAGAATACCTAAGCCTAATGATAGGCTTTCAGATTATCTCGTTCCAAACAAACAAACAAACAAACACAACATTTGAGATCTATGGGAAATCATTCAACAAACAAACATCTAAATTCTTATAATGCGTGAAGGTGAGAAGAAAAGTTAAGAGTATTGAAAATGCATTCAGTGAGATCATAACAGTATGCATCCCTCATCCTGGGAAAGACGCAGACATCCGTGTGCGAGAGCTTCATAGGAACTAAACAGAAACGGTTGGAGAAGACTTCAAGCTAAGTATGGTGACATGAGCAACAACTCAAAACGGAGAGGGATGCATAATGGTTCAAGGCCAGTCTGGGCTATGTAGTCAGACTGTCTAAAACAACAACAACAACAACAACAACAACAACAAAAGGTCTTTACTTAAAACTAGTACAAAATAGAAAAGCACAAGACAAAAAAAGAAACTCTGTAATTGAAAAGCACCAAACCCCATTCTGGTGCATTTCCACCTGATTTATTGGCCAAAAGCTTATTTAGGAGAGAATAGAATGCTAAGATCCCAAACAAAATAACTTCCAACTAACAGTCCTATATCCAGCAGGACTATCCTTTTAGAAATGATAGGGAAAATAAAGACCTCTTGGGACAAGCTAACCCCAGGGGAATTCATGACCACTAGGTTAGCTTCATGTAAAGGCTTATGGGAGTCCTGCATGCAGAGCAAAGGAAAAGTAGCTACCATCATGAAAGCATGTGGAAGTGTAAATCCCACTAGATTAGTAGATACATGAAGGGAAATAGAAGAGACTGAAACAGTATCAATGAGTCAGCAAACATAAGATGAACCAAAAAGGACAAGAAGAACAAAGAATATTCAGGAGAGAGAAAGACTTGGCAAAATGGCAGGAACAAATCATTAACTATCAACAGTAACCTTGAGCAGACCAAATTCTCCAAATAAGAAAATACAGATTGTCTGAATGGATAAAAGTATGACCTAACAATATACTACTTTTAACAAACCTACTTTACAAACACACACACACACACACACACACACACACACACACACACACAGGAAGAAGAGAAAGAATGGAAAATAAGAGTCTCAGCAAATGGGAACGTAAAGCCTACAAGAGCAGCTATGATTAACTCTGACAGAATAGACCTTAGAACAAAAACGTTACTGTATAGTGATCAACGGGTCAGTTCAACAAAAAGATGTGATTATAAACCCATGATGCATCTAAAATTGAAGCACTCAGTTTCACAAAACAAACACTATTAGATACAAATGAGGGATATAGGTTGTACTATAAGAGTAGTTAGATTTAAATACCCCGTCAATGGACAGGCCATCCAGATAATCAATGATGAAATGCTACAGTGGCACCATACTATAGATTGAATGGATTGAACAGTCATTTACAGAACATCCCATCAAACAGCCAAAGAACACATGTGCGTGCAGCCTTCTATAAAACAGATTATAGGTCAAAACTACATTTTAACAAAATGTAAAAACCTGGAATATCTTGTTTCTTTTCTAACCACAACAAGTTACTTTGAACAAATAATCATGGAAGCACAGTTTACTGAGACTTTGGGGGATGAAGCAAAAACAGCACTAAGAAGGAATGTTAGAGTATACATATTATAAATAGATTTTAAATAAATAACACAACAATGCATTATAAAGACCTAGAAAAGGCAAGAACAAATCACATAAAACTAGTAGAAAGGACAAACTAGAGACTAAAAACATAATACTAAAGATCAATGAAGCAACACATTCATTCTTTGAAAAGATTGACAAAATTGTAGATTAAAAATGAAAGAAATAAATAAGATTAATATAAAAAGAAATATTACTACTGATACCACAGTTGGATGTTATTATGAAAAAGTATATGTTAATAAATCAGTAAGCAGAAAAATATGGCAGAGGCATGGGCAGGCTGGCACCGCTATGGTGAGCAAGTATGTGGTGGAGAGATGGGAGAGAAAGAGAAGCAGAAATTGAGATGTGATGCCCCTGAAGGCCATGAAGAGAAGTAGAACTGGAGGTGTGACCCCATTTGAGGCCGTGCAATGTCTGGACCCATGTTGCCACTGAAGGCCATGTCTGGGGTCTGTGTTAATGTCTGTGGCCCATGTTACCATGAAAGGCCATGTGGATGTCTATGATCTAAGCTCTTGCCTGAAGCCATGTTGGTATCTCAGAGCTATACTGAGCTGGCTCCTCTCATCATCTGGGCAGCTTGGGAGAGCTTGTCCTCGTGGCATGGGTGTGGGAGAGCTGGAAGGCTGACCAACTCAGCTACCACCCAGGCCCAAATATAGGGCTTTGAGCTGGTCCACCATCTATGTTCACTCTATCTATGAGCTGCTGGAGTGTCTGAAGGGGTTAGTCCTGCAGAACCAAAGCTTCAGGATCTCCAGGACTCTGGACAACAGCAGGATAACAGAGAGGAGTCTCAGTGAGGGTCCAGTATTGATAGCATAGCAGAAGCCGAAGGGCTTAAACCAGACCAATGACTCATTGCAATGAACATCTGCAAGCAAAGCTGTTTGGGAACAGGATATGCTGCATGACGCACAGCAGCTTCCTATGGCTCTACAATGAATGAATATGTGACCGAGAAGTGGGAAAGAGGAGTGAAATGATACATACACAGTGAAGCTGGAGATGTGACAGCTGTGATGGATGTGAAAGAAGGCCGGGATTGATAGAGTAGCAGGTCGTTCCCCAGGGGTCCAGTGAGATGTTTTTTAATAGGTATTTTTATTTTCTTTTGGTGGAGGGAGGAGGTTAAAGGGTGGAGGTGGATTTGGAGGCCTGGGAAATGAGTGGGACTGGGGTGCATGATGTGAAATTCACAAAGGATCAATAAAGAATTATGTTAAAATCCATAAAAAGTATGGACAAATTTCTAGACTCCTCCCTTAACCCAAGCTGAAGTGTGAGTAGTCACAGGCCTGCATGGACCTATAACTAACTAATGAGATTGCATCAGTGAAAAACCGTTTCCTCAAAGAGAGCCTCCCCTAGAGGGTTCATTCATGAATTTTACTAAACTTTTAGAGAGGCGATGCCAATTATCAAAGCATTGCATGGAACTGAAAAGCAAGAAACCTTTCCAAGCCCATTTTATAAGGCCAGTGCTGCTCCACTACCAAAAGAAGGAGATAACAAGAACAGAACTATAAATAATTTCTTCAATGAACATTGATACAAAATGAAATTTTGTTGCTCACCAAAAATGAAATTTGGCTGCACATCAAAAAGGCCATTTGTCACACTCAAGCCGATCTTATCTCAGGAATATACGGACGGGTCCACAGACGTACAACATCACACATACTCCAGAATAAATGATAAAAGCATGCGGTTATCACAGTAAATGCAGAGGAACATTTGACACAGTTCAACCTTCCCGTGTAATAAAAACTCAGAGCTATAGGCCTAGGAATATCATGCCTCAATATAAGTAAGGCTTCATCCATCCAACCCACAGCCAGTGGTGTACTAGGCGAGGAGAAACTGAACAGCCCCAAACTTCTGATCCTACTGCCTTCACCTCCAAAGTGCTGCTGTTAGAGGGGTGTGCCACAATGCCCACTGGAGATTGGGTGTAAGGTTTTGTGTGTGCCAGACAGGCAGTCTACCAGCTGAGCTACACACCCCAAGCTCATTCCCTGAATAACTTCCAGATCATCTGTTACGGGGAAAGCAGACGAGAGAGATCTGCCCGAGAAGACTGTACTTTGAGGACTCTTAAAAATACAACTTCCTACAGACATGTTCGGCGTTTTTAACACACATTTTAAAAATCTGCTGTTACCCTGCAGAACCAAACACACAGATGGCCCCTATGCTCTTATCAGTGGCTACCCAAGTCCAGTATTACTCCACTTTCAGCATGCCTTGTAATGTCTTTGCTTTTCTCAAGTGTTTTGTGAGTTTTTGAGAACTATGCTTCTGATTGCTTTTGTTCACCGTATTAAAAACAAACAAACAAACAAACAAACAAACAAACAAACAAACAACTAAACCAATGAGAGAAAAATCAATAAAATCTCCCAATAATTAGATAAAGACGCCGTGCAAACTGCATGGCTGGCTGGCATTTGCTGCTTGTAAGGCAGTTCAGAGGGGCCAGTGTTTAATGCATCAAAACAAAGATTATTTGAAAGTTGAATGCATAAAAAAGGCAAGATGGCTTGGATCTTGGATGCCTCTTGTTCGACCCTTATGGCTTTTGTAATCGGCATAATTTTGGCAAAGAAAAGAGTAGACTTCCAGCTGTTTCAAGTCACAGATGTATTCTTTTTTGGGTCGTTCTAAAAATATGTACAGACTGTTTCCTTACGTTTTAAATCAGGCTTCTCTTGATGGATTTTTGCTTTGATTTGGAATCTTTGGTTCAGGGCTGTGGGAGAGGGAGCTAGAGACTAACTCTGTCTGGAAGAAAATGTCCAGAGCCGTAAAGCCAGGCAGCTTTTGCTGTCTCTCTGCTTCCACTTGTTAATTCACACTGTGTGCCCAGTCCCAGAAGTTGACAAAGAACAAAATGTGCCTGGCTTTCTTAAGGGCCAGCGGAGGAGGGAAATTCCTCTATGTTTAAGGAGCTCTTCTTGAGAGGAGAGGGTGTGAGGAGACCCGTGGGGGCTGCTGAGAGCTCAGACCCAAGGACATAAATTAGGAAGAATATTTAAACTGTCAATACACAGCTCTTTATCTATAAATGTCATATATGAGTCCTCCCCAGGCAGACACTGGTTCTTATTCATCCAAGTTCTGTCCCTGCAGAGGCCAGTTGGAGCAAGTGTTGGATACCCAGCCCAAGGCTACTGTGGGACACCTGAGAAGCAACAGGGAATCCTGGGATAGAAGGACGGACAATATCATCTAGAGAAGAAAGCCAAGACTCACAAGTCCGGACGTGTGATAGGAGCTCAGATATGGGGGAGATGGCTGGGACTAGTGTGGAGGAAGAAAGCTCTGGAGCCAGCAAGCAGGGTTCAAGGCCCAGCTGTCACTTGCCCTCTGGTTTCAAAGAAAGCTGCTTTGTGCCTTGTGCTCAGGCGTTACCCTTATCTGTCAAATGTCAATGGTGATATGTCCGCCTCACACAAGGTTAAAGGGAAGGATGTGTGTCAAGTACCTAGCATGGCGCTGCATGCCTAGCAGGAGCTTAGAATGACAGTCTGTCATGGCAATGATCATGGATTCCCTAGAAACTGAACTAAAAAATCAGTGCTAACGGACAGATGTGAAAGATATTTTACTTCATCACAAATTGGGAGCCTTTGAACCAGGACAACAGTTGCTTTGTCTACAAGATTAGGGAAACTAAGAGGATTTCCAGAACGGATGAGGGGGAGGGAGACAGACATTCTCGTATGCTTGTTTGGGAAGTATTTGGTAATATCTATGACAGTTGAAAAAGACACATACTCATGATCTCAGTCATCCGACTTCTGGAAATCCAGTACAAAAAAAATAAACAGGTAAACAAATATGTGTAGATATTATGAATGTTTATTACATCACTGTTTATAGCAGCAATAACACCAAAATTGAAAACAACCTAATGTCCATCAGAAGGAGAAAGTAGACTAAAACACAGACTTTCCTTTAATGGAGTATTAATACCAATAAGAATGAGGTAGAGCTGTGTTTGGAAAGGTACCCAAAAGAGTAAATAAAATGAAATAGTATGGTGTCCAACAATGCACACCATAAAATGTCTTATATACAGATATACAAAGTATAAAATATGAAATATCTTATATACATATAGATGGCAACATCTGTGTAAATGTGATAAGAGATTTGAAATGACACATATCAGTCTGAGAAGGGTACCACCTTTGTGGGCTAGAAGGTACGATGAGAAATGGGTAATACTCTTTTTTTATACTATGTGTGTGTGTGTGTATCTATCTATCTATATATGTATATGTATATTGCTGGGTGTGGTGGCGCAAGATGAGAATAAGCACACACACATATATACACCTTTAATCCCAGTGCTTGGGAGGCTGAGGCGAGCAGAGCTCTCTGAATTCTAGGCCAGCTTGATCCATACAGTGAGTTCTAGGCCAGCTAGGGCTATATAATAGAACTTTGTCTAACCATATATATATAGTTAGTGGTGAATTGTATATGCTTTTGTCTTGTTTTGTTTTTAGCATTATCTACACAATGCCTAAGAAAAGAAAGAAGATGAGAAGAAAGGAAGGGGAAAGGATGGAAGAGAGTGTGATGAATCAGGATGTAGCCACAGGAGTCTCTGATGTGTCCTAGCACACAGTGAGAACAAGTCAAAATAAGGACTGATTATTATTCAATCAACGAAGGAATCCTGAAACATGATTCCCTTATCTGCTTTTGAAATGGCCCTAGCTTGCACAGCTGCTGAAGGAGGCCTGGGCACAGACCCTCGGTCTCTGGACAGCTTGTTCTGTGCTCTTTTGGGGAGGTTCACACAGGGTTTCAACACATGCTGACCTGGGCCACTTGTGGTCCAGATGTTGGATCTGAGGGGAAAAAACCCAGTTGTGAAACTGTCCTCAGAGTTCAAAGTGCAGAAGCCAAATGCTACCCTGTGCGTGCCAAGGCCCAGATATTGCAAAATGCATGTAATTATACAAACTCAAGACAACCAAATGTTCTTCCTCCGATGTTATCAGAAGAATTCCAGCCCACAGATTAAGATAGCACCGGGTGACATTGCTGGATTCTTTCCCCTGTCTAACTGCCCATGTTTCCAGCTTCACGGCTGCTGGCTTTTGAAAGGATGTAGTTTCATAAATTTCAGTCCTCTCTTGAGGGAGTTCACAAGGCATTTAAGGCCTCAGTGTCTTAGACTCCGTGTCTAAGTGGGCTTCAAAAATCACTTAAACATAAAACTGCTTCTTCCCATTATGTTTACTTGAACAGACATATTCTAGACATCTGAGAAGATGCTCCTCTGACTTAGAAGGACGTAATGGATGGTAGTGGCAGTAGCAAAGAAGGAAGCTGGAAGCAGGCTGACAGCAGTGATGGGAGGTGCGGCCAGAGCTGAGGAGATGTGTCTGCCAGGAAGCCTCTGGAGGCAGAGAGCTGAGCCAAGGACGCCCAGGCTTGGAGCGAGACTCAGCCTCTGCAGAGGGCTTAGGCAGCAGGATAGAAAGCTAGGTCTGTGGCAGTGGGCTTGGGCACAAAGCCAACAGGAATTGCCCAGATGGCAGGACTCTGAGTGGGAGGAGAAGGGGATGTGATCACTGGCAGGGGACAGAATGTGGGAGACCCTGCAGAGGAGAGGGCCTGGAGAACTGATGGAGAAGAAATTGTTTGCTCCTCGATCCACCTTCCACTTTAGCTCTGTTTAATCTGGGTTTTAAAGCATTTTTTTTAGACCCTTAGCAGATTTCAGAGGAACTCGATAGCCATCAGCTCCTGAACGTGCAGTCTGCCTCTAATTTTTATTGTAACCATCCACACAGCAATGGTTTCTGTATTGGACTCTTTCTGTATTGAGGACGATTTCCTAAGAATAGATTCTGAGAAGTGGAACAACTGGGTCAAAGGAGAGGAACATATTTTATGTGTCTTAATATACAGTGGAGAGCATTTGGAAAGCCAAATTGCTTTCCAAAAGGTTGGTTGAACCCAATCACTTTCATTTCAAACAAGATTTTATGGGTGATTATGCAGGCCTTTAATGAGATGTTTGGCTCAGAAATGATAGTACAAAATCTGACATTTATTCGGTGCTAATCATAGCTTTTCTATCCATGGTCTTATTTAATCCTCACAACAATGCAGTGTGACAGACATTGTTCTGCTGGTTTCACAGATGAGGAGACAAGCTCGGTGAGCTTAAGCACATTCCCAAGGTCACATGCTCAGTGGGATGGCAAGCTTGAGCCCAGTTAGCCCTGAGGCCCCACCTTTCCTTCCATTTCATGCTGCCTCCATTTGTTCCCAAAACACAAGCCAAGGAGCAGTGATGCACCTGAGAAGCTTTCTCAGAGCTATGAGGCTACACGCTGCTTCCTTACAGGTGACATCACCACGGACAAAGTTTGTTTTCAGAAAAATGACATGCTAGCAGACAACAGTGCTCATGTCTATAATCCTAACACTCAGGAGACTGAGGCAGGAGGATTGCCACAGTTTGGGTTGCAGAGTGAGACCCTATCTTACAAAACAAAAAATAAGGAGGAAGAACTACATCTTATTTTAGAGCAATATCAGCTGTTTTCTGGTCCACATTCTGGCTATTTCTATTTCAGTTCAGACCCTTATCATACTACCTTGAACCACAAAACAGCCTTAAATTGTCATCCTGTAACCTCCCCTGAGCTGAAAATGGAGCAGAGCAGACTACACAGTCCTGAGCCAAGTCTGTGAGTTAGCCTCTCTCACCTTAAGCTCTCAGGTCCCTGAACACTTTCACTGGCTTGTGTTTTCTATGAAAGCCTATGTAAATATCAGTACTGACATTTTGCGGGACTCAAAACCAAGTGCTCCTCTGAGAATCCCCATCCATGGCATGGGCCTGCTACTGAGGCTGGTCTAGGTTTCCAAGACTGACTAGACAAGATATGCCATCTAACGGTCAATAAAGAAGAAAGAACCAATGGGTTGGGTTCAGAGACCAAGAGACCGTGTCTGAGAACTAGGCTGTGGAGTCACAGAACCTGAGTTCCAATCCCAACTCTAACAGTTGCAGTATGACCTCAAACATCTCAAGACTATTCCCAAATCTGCAAAACAGGGGCAAGTCATGGCATTTAATGTGGTTATTCTGAGAAGTAAATGGGGCCAAACATTTCATGACTTCATACAGAACTTTAGGGCGGAGTTAGCGCAATCTGTGTAGGCTTGAATAGAAATGAAGAAATTAACCTTCTAGGTCAAAGAGTTGAATCAAATTCTCAGAGTCTGAGATGGGCTCTGTGAATGGGAAGGAGAGTCTAGACTAGGAGTCAAACTGAGTCAGGATGTAAGAGGTTTGGGGTGGTGATGAAAGCAATGTTAAAGAAGTTGATTAGAGCCATGAGAGAGGAATTTGGATTTGTTTAAAGGGACAAAGTAAGGAAAAAATTATCTGCTGTTTCCTACCGTACCAATGCATATCCTCCTCTTTGCTGCCAAATGTCCCCAACACCCCCATTTTAGCATTTCCACCTAGTCCAACAGAAAGTATTCCCTGGGATGCCCTCTCTCTCCAACCCAAGTCTTACATGTCCAACAAGATCCAGGGCAGAGCTCTGTTCTGTCAGCCTGAGCATCATTCTTCCCTTCCCCCGGTAGCTAAGAGACATCTCACTTGTTCATACTTCCGTTAGCTCTTCACAATTCCCTTGGCAATAATCATGAACTGCTTCACAACGCATTTTCTGTTGTTGAATTGAATAGACAGAACTATCTTCTATGCCTATTTAACTCACATGTTTTTGGCTTGCCTTTCTGATGCAAGAGTTCAAAGGACAAGCTGCAATCATTGAAATTTCAGAGAGAGAGAGAAAGAGAGAGAGAGAGAGAGAGAGAGAGAGAGAGAGAGAGAGAGAGAGAGAAATAACCAGGCCTTTGTGGTTTCCAAATTATATGTACATTATTCATATACATGCCATAGTTCATCCTTACATAATCTGATGTGTAATGTCATTAGGATTTATTCAAACAATTTTAGTGACAGGAAGACCAAAGGTAGCATCTGCCATTGACTTTCACCCAGTCCTGCTCCTCTCATGTCAGACCTGCTGGACTTAAAGAAACATCAAGACTCCCTTACATGTGAGCATCACACTGGTCTAAGGAATTGGCCAGTCTCGTAAGAGAAGAATGTCTTATCCTGGATTCAGGGGAGGATTTGCAAAAGCCACAGAAATGTGCCAAACATAGAGGGAGATAGACTGTAGAGATCCAAGAAGGTTCTACTCACTGAGCTCAGGCCAAGAGCTTGCCTGAAGTACTACCTGGCAAGGATTCAGTTTACCTGGACTTCACTCTAGTGATGCATTGTATGTGGGGTATCTGTGTACATACAGCTTGTTTGGTGAACTGTATGTAATTCATTCTGCCATTGAACTAGCACTTTTACTGTGTCAATCCCCTCATTCTTTCTTGTTCTTTCAGAGAATCGACTGCATGACCCCCATAGATGAGTAAGGAGAGCAGCCGAGTTTATGTGAGAAAGGTTTTTCAAGAGACAGTAGTTGGTAGCACAGACAAGTCAAGGTTGGTAGATTCTTATTAATAGGTCCTAGATGGCAAGGAATGGGGCATATGTCATGTGCAAAACTGCAAATTAAACACTGCAGCCAAGAGCAGTGACAACAATTACACTAGTCAAGGGAAGGTGGTACATTGTCGTACATTGATATGGAGTGTTACAGACAAGCCCATGTGAGGAATAAGGTGTGATGCTATGCCTGCTTGATGGGAATAACAGTTAGGCTCCACACGGGGATACCTCTTACACCTGACGAGAAATACCTCATGGCTAAGCGATCTTCATAAGCCATTTGTGGGGGTTCTACAGGGTTACATTCTCTCTCAGGACAGCTGGTGAAGGTAGGTGGGGCTGATGAACGGCCTGACCTCCCTGGTCTGACCGTCAGCTGTCTTTGAGCATCTGGAGCTCTTCTCTTCCATGGACTTGGTGGGCTCTGAGCGCTCAGGGGTGTGCATTCACAGGGCAGGTGCTGAGCCTACAGGGCCTGTAGGGGCTGGTAGCACCACTGCCCATTTCCACATCCTGCCTGGCTAGTTCTCAGGGATCCAGAGATGGAGAATGGTGTTGGGGCACAGGAGGTGCTAGTCACCCAATGTTGGGAGTGTAAAATTAAGAACCACAAGGTCAAGTTAGAGTCAGACAAGACAAAAGAATGGTCTGTGGTCTGTGCTGTGACAATCTTATCCTACTCACAAGGTGGCTTTCACTTTATCTATCTGGCTGTTGGTGGCAGTTCTCATCTTTACCTGGCTGGCCTGAAGGGGAGAAATGTTCCCCTATGCCACACTCATGCCCTCCCCCTATCAACAGCCATTTGTGTTTTGAAAGCAATAGAAATTAATGGCGATCACGATAGTTACGAGCCATTAATCTGTCAATTAGTAAACTAATCCCTTATCCCATTCCACCAAGGATCAGAGGCAGGAGTTATTAGCACCCTTTGTCATGGTAACCCGAAGAAAATGATGACAGCTTCGGAGGGTGCCAGATGGTAATGGCAATCATGATTGGAATCGCTAGGACAGAAATCAATGCAAAATGCAAAGGCTGTTTGGAAGAAGAATTTATGCTGATAGGTCAATGAGGAAAGAGGATGGGGGAGGGCAATCATTAAGTGAGCAGAGATTACACAGGCAAATACAGGACAGGGACTAAGACAGGTTAGGGATCACATCTCCTTGTTGCGTATTTGCATTGTGGGCAGTGACTGGATGCTTTACATAATATTATGCCATATAAACCATTACTGCCTGCATAGCCCACTTACAGATGGGGAAACCGAGGCACCTCAGTCACTGAAAATCCATCAATGTACCTGTGGAACTTCAAAAAATCCTTTCTCACTTTTTTTAGTTTTTTTTTTAGCCCCTACAAGGCTCATACGCTTGAATATTTGGTCTCCAGTCAATGGAACTATTTGGGAAGGACTAGGAGGTGTGGCCCTCTTGGAGGAGGCATGTTTCTGGGGGCAGGCTTTGCGATTTGAAAAGCCCACACCATTCCCAGTTAAATTTCTCTGCCTTTTGCTTATAGATGGATATATGAGCTATCAACTGCTATTCCAATGTCCTGCCTGCTTGCTGGCTGCCATGCTCCCTGCCAGGATGGTCATGGACTCACTCTCTGAAGCCACAAGTTCCAAATAAACTCTTCTGTAGGTTGCCTTGTTCAGATGGCCTCTTACAGCAATAGAAAACTAACCAAGACATAACCAAACTGTCCTTCCTTATCGCTCTCTCTCTTGAATCTAATTTACCTGAATCCAAAGCATGAGGTTTAATAAAACCTGGTCTCCATGTTTCTGTTGGGCACATGCGTGTGGAGGTCTAAGGCTGGTGTCAGGAGTCCTTACCCCTATTCTTTGAGGCGGGACCTCAACCCAACCCAGAGCTTGCTGGTATGGCTACTTTCACTAGCTGGTATGCTCTGGGATAGCCTCTGTCTCTATCATCTAAAGCTGGAATTATGGACTAGCCACCATGCTTACCTGGCATTTCTGTGGTTCTAGGGATCTGAGCTCTGGTGCTCATGCTCACATGGCAAGTACCGAGTTATCCCCCTAGCCCCCTCTCCCCAGCTTTTTTGAGCAGCATTGGATATGTGGCTAGTGCTCCGTGGAATGCAGAGAGACCAAGGCTCGAGAGGCGGCATTACACTTACATGTAATAAGGACACATTTATTGCTGGGTTTGATGCACACGGAGCTTCTAATTTTTTTTTATTTTTTATTTTTTGGAGGGGGCTATTTTAGCTTACACTTCAGATCATAATCCATCACCGAGGGAAAGCAGGGCAGGAAGTCAAGCAGGAACTGAAGCCCGGCATTATCTCACAGGGGCAGATCCTGCTGGTCAGCGTTGATGTGACTTCCTGAGGTCCCTGAGCCAGAACAGACAGGGGGAAGAGCGGATGCTTTTCGAGTCAGGTTTAGATTTTAACCCAGACTCTACAACCCGCCAGCTGGGTGACCTTGGCACTTTACTTACCTTCTCTGAGCTAAAGTTCCCCATCTGTAAACGGAAACACAACCTACAACACACAGAGCTGTCGTATATCACGAGCCTCACCCAGACCCTGGCAGTGGTCAGAGGCTTAATAACTACTCACTCCTCTTCTCTCTCTCCCAGCTCTAATGTTAGAGGGCCAAGAAAGACAAATGCTATGGTACTCAGAAAACTGGGGAGAAAAACTCACCGGCTCTAATTAGATCTTAGAGCATGTCAACAGGGGTGGCATATTCAGCAGACATTCTGTCTGCCAGCAATACTTAATTGTTCATGTGAAATTTCATGCAATAAAGGGCCTATACTTTTAATTGCATGGAAAGTTGTGTTCACTAAGCAGGAGAGGGGGAAGGAATAGCTCCTCTCCAGCAAGGCACACTAAGACGATCTAATTAGCATGCCTGGTGTCTCAAAAATTGAATTCAACCTAAGAGTGTGCTATTAAGGCTCCCACACTAGACAGGGAAGTAATTTGAAATGACTGAGCTCTCTGCACAAACACCTAATGTTACTCTAATGGGCCCAGAAAAAAAAAGGGATGACATCAAATATAGTTAAAAAGGAATTTAAGTTTAATTGCTGCCTAATAAAATTATGAGTGTGTTTTCCTAACTATAAAGCTATTTCCCAGTCATGGTTAAAGATTTTGCAATTTAATAAATGACCAGGCCCAGCTTGCTTCCGTAGGTCTTCTTCAGTGTTTTATACTCATCTCTTGCGGAAACGTGAGCGTGGATGCTGACCAACTGCTGGTCCCTCAACACCTGCATGCACTTGAGGTCAGAGCCTTTGCTAAGAAGAGCAAAAAGACAGCAGGTCTCACTACTCTCTTCTGTTTTGCAGCAAGCTGTGGAGTGCATTGACCTGACAGGGTCACTGCTAGTCTATATTAGACTACTGTAAAAGTTTTTTTAAAAAGTCTCTTATGGGCATTTGAATTAGGAAAAGGCATTTTTTGGGGGCAGCCAGCTTGAAAAGAAAAATGGGGACTTGATTTCAGCTCCCATTTGCCTCTGCAGCTAGGTGACTATGTGCAGGATACAGACAGCACAGATTTACCTGGTCGTTCCAAGAGCTGAGGTCCCACCCTGCATTCTTGCAGAGGTGGAGTGACAACCTTCAAGAAAAGAAATGAAAAGGGCTTCCTATTGAATGACAAAGTGGTCTCAGAGATGGGCATTTGGATAGTTTACATAATGGCTTACAGACCTGAGCATCCATACTGTACAAAACCAAAGTGGCCAGGCTAGAACTTTGGCCCCTGATTCTGAACTGTTCAGCTCCTCTATGTCTCCCACGGCTCCCTCTGACACAATTTTAGCTTGAAACTGTCCTTTTGCATGGGTATTGTCTCCTCTCTGTGTCTATCTGTCTGTCTGTCTCTATGCTTTGAGACCGGGTCTTATATAGCCCAGGATTCACAACGTAACTCAAGCTGGCCTTGAACTCTTGACAGCCCTCCTGTCTCAGTGAGAGCATAGGTGCACCACCATATCCAGGTCAGATGGGATTTTCAAAGGGAAGTGGCCTTTCAAAGGTGACTGGGCAGCCAGCACTAATGAAAGCTGACTCATTGTGCATCAGGGAGTCTATAGGCAGAAACCGTGGCGTATATAAAGGTGTCAGAGATCATTCTCCATGTGGGAGAACAAGAGTGGGTTAAAGGGGAACAAAGTCTTCCTAGGAGTCTCATAGCTACTTGCACCACACGCTGTTTGCTTGTTTGTCGTTTGTTTATATGTATTCTGTCACAATCACTTTATAGACAGAGCCACTGCATTTCCCAGGCATTCCTTGAAACTTTCAAGAGAAGAGAGATAGAATGCAATGGTATGTAGGGTTAAAGGGGAATATGGCATATCATGGGTTAAATTGGGGTGGGAGATGGAAAGGCAGGATAGAGGAGGGAATATGAGAAAAGATTAATAATCAGGACATTTCAAAGAAGTCATATGAACTCTACTACTATTGAAGCTGTACATACTCATATGCATATATGTATATATGTATGCATAAATATAAAGAGTTTAAAGGAAGTTACTCTATAGTGGGTGACAACACCTCTATCAGACACCACAGGCAAACAAAGAAAATATCCAGTGCCAGGAATGGGCTTGCTTCTTTCAGAGTTATTGGCCAGTGAGTTCCCATAGGCCCCTAAAACATTACGGACTATTGCCACTGCTTTTGGCTACCCTCCAGGACTTGATGGTAAGCTCCTATTGCTGAAGATAGCACTTACTTGAGTCACAGAACACGGAGAAATCAAGCCGGTACTCACCCGGAAGTTTAACTCTTCATAGTGCTGAAAGGTGTTACACCTAGTACCAGAGGGAAAAGTAATCCTCAGTCTTACCCAGCTGTGAAGACCGTGAGTTACAGTAGGGAGTGCCTGGCAAGACAGACCCACTGGTGCACAGTGGCAGGGAGGAACATCATGGATCAGTCAGCCACTTTTTGACTGGACTTAAGTCCTGCTCTACAAGATGAAAACCATACCTGGCACCATTATAGGGCCAAGAACCTGAGGCTAGATAGTTCACAGGCCTTATGGGGTAAACCTACTATGACTGAAAAAGAGAGGCAGATGCAGTGGCGCACACCTTTAATCCCGGCACTCAGGGAGGCAGAGGTAGGCGGTTCGCTGTGAGTTTAAGGCTGGACTGGTTTACAAAGTGAGCCCACGACAAGCCAAGGCTACACAGAAAACAAAACAAAACAAACACACAAAAAAACCAAACAAACCAAAAACAACCCTGTCTTGAAAAACCAAAAGAAAAGAAAAGAAATAAAAAGAGTAGTCAGGCATGCCTTTAATCCCAGCACTCAGGAGGCAGAGGCAGGCAAATCTCTGAATTTGGGGCCAGCCTGGCCTATAGAGTGAATTTCAGGATGGCCAAGGTTACACAGAGAAACCCTGTGTCAACCCCCCAAGAAACCCAAAACCCCAAAATGGCTATAATGAGAGAGAGAGAACTGGTTTAAAAATGCATATTGAAATTCAATTTTATTAAAAGTAGTCTATATGAGAATTATCACTATAAAGAACTCCATAAACAAGAGGGAGATCCTTTCAGTAAACATAACAGAAGCCAAGAAAGGAGAAGGAGCTTGAATTAACTTAAGTATACTTTACGACACTTGGGTTTTGCTCTTCTCACTGTCAAGATTAGCAGAACGAAGCCATTGGCCAGTGAACTGGGAACAGCAGCCTGTCCATGGAAGAGTGAGTTTTGGGCCCCCAGTCTCTGTGGCTACCATGGCTTGAACCTCTCTTTACTCTCTACTTATTCCCAGGAACGATCTTCGTGGTTCCAAGCTTTTCTCATTTTCTCCATCCTGCCAGTTCCCTTCAGGTCTTATTCATTGTTAAGCTTTCTAATCAACTGGCCATAAAAAAGTTTTATAGGGAATAAAGTTGCAGATTATTGACTTGGGAAGGTGGCTGGAGACAATGGATGGACCCGGTCTGCTGCCTAACTTCCTACCACCAGGCAGTGGGATCTGAACTGTCAGAAAGGACTCCCGCCCACGGAATGCTGAGTTCTAGGAGGACTCAACCACTGCAGATGTGGAAACAGCACATATTTCATCACTCTGCAGTGGGAAAGCCATCTGGTACAGCTCTCTCCCCCATGTGCTAGTGGCCTTTATATTCTGTTGTGTAAGGAATAGAATTGAAACTTTTCTTAGATCTAAAATCAGTCTTTGGACAAAAAAATCTTTTTCTTTTAAAGTTTATGTCTATAAGAGAGGTCAGAATTCAGTGGCCTCTGGCCAACAGCCACCTGGGGCTATGTTTAGTTCTGACAGCTGGTACCTTACCTAGGGCGCGTAGTCCAGGGAAACGAAGGGATGTTTATTTCACCATGACACAGCCTTCATTGCCAGGCTCATATACAAGTAACAGTACATTCACTCACTCACTCACTCACTCACTCATTCATAACATTTAATCATGACCGTGTCCTTTTTGACTTTGGTTTTTTACTTATTTATTACGATTTATTCACTTTGTATCCCGGCTGTAGTCTCCTTCCCTCATCTCCTCCTGGTCCCCCCTCCCTCACTCTTCCCCCCATGTCCCTCCCTTAGTACATTGAAAGGGGAGGTCCTCCTCCCCTACTATCTGACCCTTTTTGACTTTGAAGGGGCCATTTGGCAGTGGCAGTGTGAAGGCAAATGTGCCTCATTCATTTGTTCATTCCATTCAATGACTAGTACCTACTGTCAGCTCCCAGACTTACAAGGATAAAGTGTCATGCTCTCCACTTGTAGGGGACTCTGTCTATTAGGACAAACAAGTCACAATTCCAATGGAATGAGAGAGAAGTCAGCTTAGTGATCGGAACGGGGCACTAGGTAGGGCAGTGGAAGAACATCAGAATCAGACAGATGTTCAGGAAGACTTCTCTGCAGAGCATTTGAAGGACTTGGCCATGGGAAGTGAGTAGAGAGTGGGCTTAGCTCATTAGAAGGAACTTCAAGGACAGACATGCATCTAGGCAGAAGAAGATGGTGAAATATCCATAGAGGAAGTCCAAAGATACCACCATTGTCAAAGTCAAAGGTATGCATATGTGCAGTGAATAGGGTAGATATGGGGAAGATGCAGGTAGGAAGGAAGGCAAGGGCAGATTCCTAAGGGCTTATAAACTACATGGTTTATTTTGCATTTATGTTAGAATCTTGGAGGAACCAGTGAAAGGTGTCACATACAGGAGGTAACAGGAACAATTACCAGAGAAGCATCATGAACGATACATTGGAGAAGATGGTTGGAGAGGCTTGCTTGCTTATGAAGAGACCATTGCATTAATTCAAGATGAATGAAGAAGCCATGTGTGGATGAAAAAGTTTGCAGTGAGGACCAAAAAGAGGGAATGGATGTGAAATAAGCCAAGACAGCTACATTGAATAACTCTCACTGGAGGAAAGCTGCAAAGGACAGTCTAATTTAAATTGTTTCCTGGCTTGCCTCTCAATTAGCACTATAAACAAGAGCAGAAAAAAAAAAAAAAAAAAAAACAACCAAAAAACAGTACTCTGGGAAATGAAGAAAAGTACACTTACATCTTTCATTCCCCTTCTCTGACCAGCCATGCACCCAGGATAGCTACATAAGGTTTTATATTCTATCTTAGCAACAACTATGATATAGGAGAACGTTAAGTCTCTGTGTGCAGATGAGAAAATGGGGAATGGACCATTAACTAGCAGTGTACATAAGACCTCACGGGGTTCGGTGGGTCACTGTAGCGAATGAAAGGTGTGATGAGAGAGGAAGAAAGCTAAAAAGCAGAGTTGCCTTCTGGATTTTGTATAGCTTCATACAGAGCCGGCCTTCCTAGATACACACACACACACACACGTATATTTTTGACAGAATCCCATGCATCTCAGGCTTACTTCAAATTTAGTGTAAAGCCAAGAATGACCTTGAACTTCTGATCCTCATGCTTCTTCTTCCTCCTGAGTATTAGGACTGCACACACATGCCTCACACTCAGTGATGCAGTGCTTTGGGTCAAACCTGGAACCTTCTGCATGTTAAGCAAGCACTCTGTCAACTGAGCCATCTATCCAGGCCCCAGGCTCCTTCGCTCCATGTTTCCCCAGGGCAGAAGTCACAGTAGAGCTGGGCTTTGTGGAAAACTGCTGCTTATTCAAATGGAAAGGGAGAGAGGATGGAAAAGTGCATGCCAGCATCCAAGGACATGAATGAGTAGAGAGTGTTCTGAAAAACCCCAAGAATGTCTTTGGCTCTGTCTACCGGGACAGCAAGTAAACACATATGCATGCCAGGGTTAATCACTCTTGTCCCTTTTATGCAGAACATCTGCAGCAAGGGCGAGACAGTGGTTCATATCTCAGATCTGTTCAATGGACAGTAATTGCTCAAGTAAGAGAAGCAGAAACAACAGAAACAAACCAAACTATGCTCGCTTCATGTTTCCCTCTTGCTTGCAAATCTCCGGGCTTGCTGATATTTCCCACCAGACCCACCGAGTCACGGTACAAGGAACTGAAGAAAGGAGCGACCACCACACCCCGCGTTTCATTCCCTCTAAGGAGCTGTGCTTCGGAAAGTGCTGCGCTCTTGCACAACGTAATTAAAATGGAAGTGGTTTTCTTCGTCCCCCTGTGATTCAAGTCAATGAAATTAATCACCATTGGCCAGTCTAGCAGGCTGCCATGGTCTCTCTAGGAAATGTATTTCAAGGTGTCTGCTGCAGCAACAGCAATTGAAATCTATTGAGCGGTGGGATAGGATGAAGCAAACACTTGCTTCAATAGCAGAGGTGCGGGATAAACGAGGAGAGCGTAATTAACAGATCGTTTGGAATGGGGCTGGGGGCTCCATAAAGATTGACGTTCCCGTGATTTTGATAGGAACCACCCGGCAGTGAAAAATTACTTTATTAACTCTAGCTGTGATTTATTCCAGCATTTGTTGTATTTGTTGGTGACTTCTGGTGTGAGTCTCTGAAATATCTGCTCTCATTTCCTTGCAGGACATGTAACACTTTAACCCAAGGAAACAAAAGGCAGGCTGATTTTTATCTGTTTTCCCATCAGTGGAGTCGGGTGGGGATTGGCTATAAACCCAAATCAAATTTATGTAGGAGTCTGTGTTGTATCTGATGTCTAAACCCTCCTTTAATTGAAAAACTGTATGTAAAATTACTTCCTCAGTCAATGGAGACCAAATTAGGCGTATGTGTTCTAACATCAGGTAGGAAACAAAAAGAAATTCAGAGGCCCTGGGGTTTAAATCTCTAGTAGCTGTCCTCTCTCTACATGGATTCTGCACAGCCAGGGTCAGTCGATTGTGGACGGAAAAGTATTCAGAAACACTAGGCCTCGACTCTTCTCTGGAAAGCATCCCTTGAACAGCAGAGAGAAGCGTAGCTTTTTCATAGACTTACTTTGCATTTGGCATTTAAAATCACCTAGAGATAACGATTTGACTCTAAAGGAGGGCGTGGACATGTCACATGTGAGTATGGTGCTAGTTTACATAAACCTGAGCACCTGCTGCTTTCGGGGGACCCCAGAATCAACCTTTATCAGATCAACCACACTTCAGGGTCAATCATCCTTCATGTGACAAGTATTTTGAAAGAGATTATATTCCAAATCTCTGAATCTCTCAAATACTTCGGGGCTCTAATCTATGTCAGATAGGATTAGGTCTGACTGCATATGACTTGGAAAGCAAGTATCAGCTTAAATAAGAACATATTTATTTTTCTCTTACGTAAAAAAGTTTTTAGGTGGTAGCTAGCGAGATGGCTCAGTGGTTAAGAGCACTGGCTGCTCTTCCAGAGGACCCAGGATCAATTCTCAATACCCACATGAAGGCTTACAACTATCTGCACCTATAGTTCCAGGAGGCTGGACTCTGTTCTGGCTTCCATGGACACCAGGTTTTCAAATGGAGCACAGACACACGTGCAGGCAAAATACGGCACAACCCAACCCAACCCAACCTAACTTAAAAAGTCTGCAGATGGAGAGTTCAGGGGACAGAGGGGGCATGCTCTGTTCTGTGTCTTTTTAGGAAATTTAACTCTTTCTTTTTTTTTCCTGATGTCTTATTGGCCACAAGTTAGTTTCCTGGTATGGATAACTCAGGTAAAGCTGGGTAAGGTCATTTTTGCTCTGAGTGGTCATGTATTCTTTTGACAGTTAGCATCCTGATATGTAAAATGAGTGGGGGAACTCACACACATCTGAGCTTAAACTTATCCATGAACTTTTTCTGAGTTCCTGTCTGTGCAGCGCAGCCCTGTAGGGCCTTTCTGGCTGTTATTTAGACGAACAAAGCTCTTGGCAGAGTTGATGGATAACAACTGTAGAAGCTATGCTCTTCAGCCCGATGCATGCTGTCTTCATTGTCCCAGGGAAAGCCCTGGGTATTTCAGGAGTTCATCCAGAAGTCCAGACACTTACCCCTAACTGGGACAAAGGTAGAGAAAAGTCGATACTGCTGTAGTGTGTGCTGGGGGAGGCAGGGAATCCCAGAAACAGCTGTCCCCAGTTAGAAGGTCTTTAGAGAACACTGCAAACAAGGGGACAACTGTACTGAGAAAGTGAGACTTTATGGATGTGAAGGGACAGGTTGTTGTCAGAGAGGGAGAGAGAAGTAGGGAACTCTCTCTCAGAGGATCAGAGTCTAAGAGTGCATCTGGGTCCTGACACAGCATAGGCCTACAAGAATGGTAGTGCAGGAACCGACATTCAAGAATGATGTTTTTAGAGGCTTTCTCTCTCCCCCTCTTTGTCCCTCTTCCCCTTTCCCTCTACATGTGTTTTCGTTCTTAACTCTATCTCCAGGGTGATGACAGTAAAACCCTTTGGTCATTTTGAATCCACAAGGATATGCCCAGATTCATTGGTGTAGCGAATGTAGCAGAAGGCTTGGAAGAGGGGATTTGGGGACCAGAAAGAAAGAATCCACTCCTGAAAGAAAGGCAAGTGGGCCAGGTTTAGGGAGGGTGACTGGAGAAATCAGTTGGGGGTTTCTGATGACGAGACCTGCCACCTCTTCCCAAGTCCATGTCAAAGTTCAGCCACTGTGTGGAGACAAAATATGGGTTGTCAGTTCTTACGGCCTGGGCATGAACTCTTCATCCACTGTTGCCGCCTCGGAGTGTGCAGGCCAGCAATCGCCTTCTCCAGGGTTTCCGTTTCCTTCAGCACAATGAAGACGACGACAGCCCATTTCACAGGGTTACAAAGCCTTGACGGGGTAATTCATGTAAAGTGTTTCCCAGTCTGGGTTTTCGGCGTTCACGTTAGCATTATTAAAGCTAGGCCATGTCACAAACCAGCACAGGAGCTGTTTTCCGTCATCGTGATATCATACCGACAAACATGTGCATGCGTGTTCGAGCAAGCAAGTTACTTAAAACAGACTTAGACTGGGCCCAAGCCTGAGTGAAAGAATTAGGTTCACAAGTGCAGGCTAGACGCTTCGCCGATGCAGCCACACAGAGCCTCCATTCAAGACCAGCCAGTGCTTGAGGGGGATACCATGACAGCTCATGTAGCCAATGATGCTTTGGTCGGCCTGGGGCCATGTGTGGCAGTACACACACACACGTTTCCACCAGAGAGCCCCCTGTTTGCGAAGGGTGAGCGGGGTTTGATCTCAGACTTCCTTAGGTCAGTTATTATCATACTTTATTTGCATGACCTCGTGAAGCTTTGTGGAACGGATGTGCTACTTATCACTTCTTTGGAAGGACTCATCAAAGGCACGTTGTTGGAAATGTGTGTGGAGTTGGGAGAGAGCAATGATGTGGGGAAGTGACACGAATTGGGGTTCTGTTCTCGGGTTGCCCTGTTCATGTCTTTAAGTGCCAGTACCAGATATGTTTTCAAGAGCTTTAAATTGGAGACTAAGGGAGATGAGTTATTAGCATGATATATTTGTGATTAAATGTACATTTGTGGGGCCAATGACATGGTTTAATGGGTAAAGGTGCTTGCCACACAAGCGCAGGGACCTGAGTTTGAACCTCTGTAAAGATGTAAGGGGAGAAATGAATCCACAAAGTTGTTCTCTGAACTGCAAACATGTGCACACGCATCTCACCACAGCACAGATAATAAACATATAAATATTAAAATTACATGGTTGTAAGTGAGAATGAAATCTTTGATATATTCACATATTAATTTCTATAATTCCTTGTTTTAACACATTCTTGGTAGGCTACAGTAATTGGTTACTACTGTCGAATGAGTTAAAATAGAGGGCATTTGCCAAAGTAGCTAACACACACACACACACACACACACACACGGTTCGATGTATAGCCAGCAAAATCTTCGTTACTTTATTAGCATGCTTTTTCAAAGGCATTAAGGAAGCCTTTGATAACACCTGGTTCACAACCACCAGCTTAAACAACTGGAAAAATAGAATCGACTGTATGCCCTCTCATAGTTGAGAATCTACTGTGGTCCTCACAGCTGATAACTGCAACTCATTATTTTGCATCTGTAGAGTTTTTGTTGTTTTATTTTTCAAGACAGGGTTTCGCTGTGTAGCCCTGGCTATCCTGGACTCATTTTGTAGACCAGGCTAGCCTCAAACGCATATGCCATCATGCCCAACTGAGTTCTTTTGTTTTTAAGTCTTAAAATTTTGAATTGTCTTAGCTTTTATCAGTATATACTTAGAAAGACTGTCACTTACACACAGCAGGATCCCAAAGTCAGATAAGAAAACTTCCCAACAGGCCGCGCTCAGGCTCAGCCCAGGTAATAATCCCTGTGGAGACGGGTTATGCGAGTGTGAAATTAGACACAGAAGAAGAGTGCACTGAGTGTGAAGAGACTTTGCAGAAGCATTCAGCTCAGGGAAACCTGTCAAGGGAAGTGTCAAGGTGTCACCAGCCTCTTCCTCACTGTGGACTCTTCCAAAGCATTTATATGTAAGAAAGCGAGACCTGGTGTAAGACTGTGTTTTCCAGTATAGATCAACACTGTAAACAAATAGCAAGAACTGTGCCTGAAGGATGGATTTTTGAAAAAAAAAATGCAGGCAGAAACACAGACTTCCACATTCAGACATAGAACAGATACCGGTGAGTGGAGGTGAGCCTTGGACAACAGGTCACAACGAGGTTGGAGACACAGCTGGTCAGGGCTACACAGAAGGGAGTCACATACTCCAAAATGCATTTCCCTTCTATTGGCGTTTCATGTTTTTCTTTTTTCACTTTTTCCTGTTTATGCATGTTTATGTATGTGCGGGTGCAAATGCACACGGGTGAGGCTGTATACGGAAGCTGGAGGGTGGTGTCGGAATCATCCTCAGTTGCTCTCCACCTTACCCTTAAGGCCTCTCAATCAAGCTCAGAGCTTGCTGATATGGTTAGTATTGCTTGTTAGCTAGCCAGATTGTTCTGGAGCTCCCTCTGCCTACTGGGGTGGGGGTGCCATGGCCATCTGGCTCTTATGTGGGTTCTGGGGATCCAAACTCCAGTCTTCATACCTATATAACATAGGCTTCAATCACTGAGCACCCACCACCACCACCAGGAGCTCCAGCATGATGGTTTCTCCTCAGCTGCAGAGAGTTAAGAGCTGAGAAGTTGACCATAGCTTTTGGCAGTCTCATGGGACTGGAAGAAGGAAAAAAAAAAAAAAAAAAAAAACAGAACCACCTTAATTTAGATCCTAAAAACAAGGGGACAGAGAACTGAACCTGGTGTTTGCTACTGCCTTTTCTTCTGGGCCAGTTTCTGGCCTTTGAGCTTCACGAGGAGCACGGGCGGGAACTGTGAGCAGAAATAAGAAGCTGGGCGTTTAATCAGGGCCCTCAGCAGCCCTGGACTCTGTGGTTAGAGCTGGAAGTGGTAATCGGTAACAGGGGGGAGGCCTGTTTAGTGGGGAACCCTGAAAAGTGACATCCTTGGAATAAATAAGAATCTCACAAAGATTGACCTCTATCTAGCCTCAAAACAGCCCGACTCAGGGTGATCTGCTGCCTGAAGAAAGTGAAAGACAAATGTTTTCTGAGGGCCTGTCAGCTAGAGCTTTTGCAGTATTTAATATTCACCTATGGTATTCCATAAAAAGATGATACAGCCGGAAACAGAATCATAGAACAAAACAGACAAGAGAAACAGACCCACAGGTGATCTAGATAATACAACTCTTAGCCCCAAGTTTCACTTCTTTGTCTGTGATGGTTTCCTTGCAGAAAATGGGCTCACCAACATGCATGGTGAGTTTTGAATTATCATAAAATCCATTTGAGGAAGAAAAGCCTACTGGATATTGGTATAGAGGAAAGTTTCATCTCAGTAGACTCAGCTATGCTTTTGGTCATGATCATGGATCGTAAGCCAGATGCATACATGTTTTATATTTGTACTGATTCTCAAATAAACTTTTAAGTTAATTCTTTGAGAATTTCATATGATGCATTTTAATCACATTCACCTCGTTTCCTCTCTCCATTCTTCTCAGAACCACTTCTGTCTCCTTTCGCCCAACATCATATCATCTCTCCTCTTAAAAGAAAATAAATCATTGACTCCAATTTTGCCACCCATACACTCATGGGTGTGGTGCCATCCACTGGAGTGTGGTTGACCTACCTACAGCCATGTCCTTAAAGAGAACTGACTCTCCCTTCCCCAGAAGACATATATTGTCCATAGCTCCTCAGGGACAGGCGTTCATGAATGCCTTCTTATTTCATGCTAGACTACTGGTAGGCTTATACTGTGCTGGCCAAGGCTGCTATGAGTTCATGACTATAGCTATCCTGTCATGTCCAGAAGACACTGTTTCATTCTGGTCTTCCCCAACCTCTGAGCCTTAGGATTTTTCTGGTATGGTTCCTGAGCCTTCAGTTGTGACCACAGTCATTTATTCTCTGTATTTTGACCATGCACTAGTTTTAAAATAAGCATTCTAGAGGCATAAAGCATAAATCCAGCCTACTCAATGTAACATGTATACACTTCTCAATGATTATCAACTATATATATATATATATATATATAATATATATATTATATATATACACATACACACACACTTGTGGCACAAAATAATCTCTAAATGATGTTACCAGCAAGTAAATTATCTAATATTTTCTATTCTTCACAAAACAAGCTTCTAATAACTGTCAGATGCATTTATAGGCATTTATAGGGCTATTTCATTTCCTCCCAGTGCCACCCCAGAGAGCTACTCCCAGGAGCTGCAGTTTCCAATGAGCAGGCTGCCCATAACAAATGTGAATCAATGCCTTTGGAATAGCATTGCTTTCTGGTTAATAGACTTTTGATTTTCTTTACCCATTGATTAATGAAGTAGTAATTCTGTTTTTGAATTAGAAGACAAATTAAAACATACTGTAACTGGAGCCTTTTGGGAAACAGCTGTAGTTTGGAAAACTGATGGTGGCTATGAAGACAAGGTAGGTTAGAATGGCCATGGAACTGTAGGGAAACAGAGGGAAAAGGCATACAACCCAATTGAATGAATGCTTCCCAGTGTACAACAAGGCACCAGCATTTCAGAAGTGGCTACGCCATATAACCTCAGGAGCCCTGCTCTTCCTCATTGTGAGATGGAATCTTCTTCATTTGCAGTTTTTGTGGTGGTATTTTAAAGCCATCCACTTTGAGACAGAATGAGGTAGAGCTGTCCATTCTGCCCTGAAGTGAATCTCATCAGTCTGTAACTGTTTTTTTCCTGTGTTTTATACCCCAAAGTCCATGCGTTAGCAGCTTGATTGTCAGCTCCTGTGCTACTGAGAGGTGCTAGAACCATTAGGAGGTGGGACCAAGTGGGAGAATTAAGCCACCGGGGTCCTTTGAAGGGGGAATAAAGCTCTAGCTCACTCCTCTGTTTTCTCCCCAGCCACCTGGAGAGGAATAACTTGTTCTGACAGCTGCTCGCAGCCAGCACGCTTTTCTTACTACAGGCCAAGGGCAAGAGCCAATTGATCATGGCCTAGAGACTCTGGCTCCATGAGCCCAAACAGACCCTTCCATCCTTGAGGCTATTCTGCAGCACAGAGTCAATTAAAGACACGTTCTCTGTATGAGGAGATATTTCATTATTTTTATTTCTATGTTAAAATTTATAATATTTTTCATGATAGTTAAGGAATGATGGAGGGGGCTGGAGAAACACATCTCCCCTTTTAAAATCACGAGATGGAAAATATTCATTAGAAAGTCTAGTTTTCGAGCCATAGAAACATAAAACCTCGTGAAAATAAAGTACATTTTTCAGTATTCTGGGTGAGTACATGTATGCAGATGACAATTTCAGGAATGCCTTCTGCATTTCCCTTTAGTTGTGAGAGAGGAAGTTACAAGGACAAAAGCCGGGAGCTCTGTGCTACATGCATGTTCTGCTGTTAGTATTTGAACAGTCAAGTGGCTACTTTGTAAGCCTCAGTTTTTCATCCAAATATAAGTTTGGCGGACTTATATATAAGCTGTTGGTCACCAAGTTGAGAACACACTAGGAAGCTCACAGAAACATGCTTTCTTCATTATTTTTTTTAGTCAAAAAGATATATTTTTATGTATATGGAAAACTTGCCTGTATATGCCAGAAGGAGGACCCAGGTTGTGAGGACCCACCCGGGTACTGGGATTTGATCAAGGTCCTCTAGAAGAGCAGCTAGTGCTTTTTTTTTTTTTTTGAATTTATTACAATTTATTCACTTTGTATCCCAGCTGTAGCTCCCTGCCTCATCCCTTCCAATCTCACCCTCCCTTCCTCTTCGCCTTCTGTGCCCCTTCCCCAGTTCACTGATAGGGGAGGTCCTCCTCCCCTTCCCTCTGACCCCAGCCTATCATGTCTCGTCAGGACTGGCTGCACTGTCCTCCTCTGTGGCCTGGCCTCTGAACTGGTGAGGAACATGCTTTCTTATGCAGTCATTCTAAAGATTTTCCAGCTTCCGTGTTTGCTTATTGTTGTTTGCTTATTTGCTTATTGCTTATTGGTTGGGTTACTATTTAATGATCTAGACTGTAAAATAACCACTTTTTAAATTAATAACACAAAAACATGATACAATTTTCAAAAGCAGAAAGGGAATTTGGCAAAGGTCTCCTCCCTTTCCTCTCCCATGAGAGCTTAAGTCCCTACCCGACAGGGAACTACTGGCATTCTCATGGACCCTTCAGGAGATGTCCTCACACATCTTTACGACGGTGAGACAATGGAACACACAGCGGGTTTTCTTCAGCAGCACACTCTCTTCTAGCTACGCAGTCTGTCTTGAAAATGTTTAACTGCAGATCCATATTAAATGGCTCCCTATTAAGGGAGCTTTAAGATGTTCATCCTTTGATGGTTTGAATGAGAAATGTCCCACATAAGCTCAGGTACTTGAAAACTTATTTCCTAGATGGTGGTGCTGGTTGGGAAGGTTCTGGGGCCGTTAGGAGGTGAAGCTTTCACGGAAGAAATACAACAGTGCAGGGACTGTAGGCTCATCTACTTCCCATTTGCTCTGTCCCTGTGTGTGGATGGAGATGTGATCTCTCAGCTTCCCTCTCTGGATGTCAGCTGCCATGGCTTTCCCACCATTAGGGACTCTCTTTTGGGAACTAGAAGCCCAAATAAAGTTTTCCATAAGTTACTTCTGGTCATGGTGTCTTATTGTGGCAGCAACATATTACACAACCAATTTGTGTGTGTGTGTGTGTGTGTGTGTGTGTGTGTACTTCAGTGTAGTTATCAAATCTAACATGGAAAGGTATAGGTTTATGGGATCAATTTAAATTTCTCTAATTGTAGATGAATTGGGCATCTTTAAAAAACATCTAAAACACATCTAGTTTCTTTCTGAGACAAGTCCATATATTTATATTATTTTCCCATTTGTCCCTTAGTCTTAAAAACTGACCTGTTTGGTGAGCTGGCACACACCTGTAAATGCCAACATGTGGGAGAGGAAGACAGGAAGATCAGGAGTTCAAGGCCAGCCAGGGCTATAAACTGGGTGAAACTCTTTACCAATAAACCATAAACAAACAAGAAAACATATATTAAAAAAACCAGCCCTTTGTTTATTATATGAATTATCAATATTTTATGCTAATTGCCCTTTATCCTAAAATTTTCTTGGGGCTGGGAAGATGGCTCAAGCTCATTTTCCAGCATCCATGCCAGGTAACTCACAACTGTCTGTGACTTTAGTTCCAGGGGATCCAACGCCCTCTTCTGGCTCCTTAGGTATCTGCACTCATGTGCACCTACCCACATATAGATACATGCATAAATTAATACTTTTAAAAGAGTAAACAAATTTTATATTAAAAGTATTTCTTGTTTGTCTTATATCTTCTTTGTTCGACAAGAAAAGTTGATTTTTTTCATGTATTCTCCCATATTGATGTATTCATTTAAAAATATTTAAATCATCAGTATAATCAAAGTTTATATTTTAGTTCAGAGACTGAGACTTGAAGAAAATGTCTTTTTTTCCCTCAGTGTTTCCAGTTGCTCCACTGCCATTTATCAAATGACCCATTATTTCCCCAGTTGGTAGGAAAGTGCACGTTTTCGTGTGCTTAGTTTACAAATGAACTCGAGTCTATTTTTAGACTTTGCATTGGATGCTGTTGATCTGTCTGCTCATGTCCTAGCTCTGTAGTTTTAGTCACTGCTATTTTATAGTGTTTTCATATTCAATTTGCTGAGTCTCATCACTCTCATTGTTTTACCCCCAGACATGTTTTGGCTATTTTTGACTGCTTAGCTCTCCATTTCTATGGGATCAGGCTGTGTAGTTGAAAAATAACTCCATATTTCTTGGTGAAACATACGATGTTTTTAAACTGAGTATTTGGGGGCGGGAGTTAGTTTTTAAAAATCAATGTTTTGTTTGTTCATTTAAGTACATTCTAGGAGAAGGTATTGTGTATATATTGGTAAAATGGAAGCAGTAAAAAGGGCAGCTGGGAAAACGTGAGCGAACCTTTCTGTTCTGAGCCTCGCCCTCCCTGTTGGTTCTAGACGTGTGAGTCTCTGGTGTGTGTTCATCAGGATATTCTGAGCACAACTGGGTGTAGGGACTCACACATGTGTGGGTATCACACATCTGATCCTAGTATTTGAGAGGATGAGACAGGAGGACTTCCAGGAGTTTGAGGTCATCCTAGCTACATACCAAGTTCCAGGCCAATCTGGGCTAGAGTGAGACCCTGCCCTCCACCCCACCACCACCAGAAATACTCTGCGCATGCAAAATTTTCTTTGTGCATACTGTTGGTTCACTCGGACCCAGGTGCCTCTCTCCCCAGATGGCTCAGGCTACACACTACTTTACTCTTCCCTGCCTTGACATATGTCCTGGGGAGTATTCCACAGCAGCACGTACAGACCTGCCTTAGGCCCTTTAAGAGCTGCATGGCATTTGACTATATGATATAGCAAGAACTTAAAATGCCCTCTACTAATAAAAATATATCGTATTTCCACCTCTCAGTTTTTAAGCAATGTTGTGGCAAATGTTTTTCCTCATATAGCTTTGTATGAGAACAGTCTCTAGGAACAGAATGACCATCTAGAGCAGTGGTCCTCAACCTTTCCAATGCTGTGAACCTTTAATACAGCTCCTCATGCTGGGACCCCCCCCAAAACATAAAATTATTTTTGTTGCTACTTCATCACTGCAATCTTGCTACTGTTATGAATCCTAATGTAAATTTTTTGGAGGGAGAGGTTTGCCAGAGGGCTTGTGACCTAGAGGTTGAGAACCGCTGATCTAGTGGTGTAAAGATGTACTCAGACAGGCGCGGTGGTGTGCACCTGTATCCTAGACTTAGGAGGCTGAGGCAGGAGGCTCCCAAGTTTAAGGCCAGCCTGGTGCTATACAGTGAGAGCCTGTCTCAATAAACAAACAATCCAGACAAACGGGTACAGTGACAAGATGAGCATCCTTGTGAATGGCTATGCTAGAAACAGATGCGCTGTTTTTATTGCTACAATGAAAGGACAGCGTACAATTTTAACAAATACTGCTGTATCACCCTACACACATCTTCAGGCAATTTATCAATTATCTCCCGCTTGAGCTTGCCTTCCATTTGGACTACTTTGTTTCAGCTACTGTGAAATAGATTTTTCTGTGAGATAAATAGTGTGTAAGTTTTGATCAAATAAATGCCCACCTTTTCTCACCCAGAGACATCAGAGTTACCAGGCACCAGTGATGTTGTTAGGTAAAAGTTTGGGGTGTGAGTGCTGCCGCTCAGAGGATGGCTCCTCACCCTTCTGGTGTGGGGAAGCCTGGGCTACTGGGAATTTCTATTTGTCTTAAGCCTCAGCTGAAGCAGAGAACTTTGATGATCCTGCCTCCAGCACTATGAGTGGAATAACTGTCAATTGTGTATAATTTTCCAAGACTGTGCTACTATGTTTTACAGCAACAGAGAGCAAATGAAACAAAAGAGCCACAGATCTCGACTAAATGTTTCCTGAGAAGGCAGCAAAGGAGAAATCCCATCATGCAGTTCTACAAAGCACACTGCTAAAAATGCCTTGAAGTCTTTGGTTTCCCTTTCTCTCCCTGACTCTCAGTCCAAACAGGAGCTGTTCAACTATGCCGCTTCTCACTCCTGAGATTCTAATATCATCTTGCCTCTTCATCCCGCTTTTCCCTCTTGCTTTTCCTTTTCTAGTTTTCATTCTCACACACACACACAAAATTGTTTTTCACACCTTTTACGTCTTTCAATTGTGTTTCTACCCAATAAAAGCAAGCCATCCCCTCTCAACGTGAAGAGAGGTTACAAATCCTCCTGATTAATTTTTACACTCCAGTCATAAGGAAAATAATGCCATATACCGAGCTGAGTATCACTCACACGTTACTTCACAATGAACAACTGTGCTCTATCCTGCCAACATCACCATTTGAGAATGCAGACATTGATGACCGCTGGGTTGATCTACTCAAGATAACAGACTTAAGTCACAGTAAGGTTACCCACTGGTCCTCCTTGCTTCCCAGATCCTTAAAAGTATGTGGCAGCTAGAGTCGAGGGCTCAGGAGTAGTCTCAGCTGTGTTTCTGCCTGGTGCTCTGTTTTGATCTCTGTGTATCTAAACCCATGTGCTTCAGTCTATTAATGCCCCTTGGTCCCACCTCAACTACTCAACTGACTTGTGGGCCCAGCATCATGTCACCAGGTTGGTAAAACTCAGCATCTTGGGTTTCTGCTGTTGTGCTACTTCTCCTTTGGCATCGCCCCCTCCCCCAAGTACAGTCTGGACAGACTGCCTGCATCCCCATTCTTCGGCTAGGGCTTTGTGATTCAGTCTGATCCTTGTTTGTCTGTCGCTGCCCTGAAAGGCATTTTCTTCCAATTCCATTTTTGCCATAAACTGCCTGCCCGGGGGACCTGTATGCAGCCACAGGCTAGGCTGCTGATTGGACTAATGGCAGATGCTGTGGCAGGGCATCAGTGCCAAAGATCTTCCTATGAGGAGAAAGTGTAAGTGGAAACAGGAGCCGGAGTGAGCAGCTGTCGGGGCCATGGACTGAGACCCAGGCTCGGGATCAGGGGTTTGAACACCTACGCATGTAGAAGGGAAAGGCCATTTGCGCTGGTGGGAAGTGGGCTTGGGCAGGCACTCCTGCACAGAACTGGATGCTTCGAAGGACTTCCCCAGCTGTGAGCAAGGGATGAGGAAACCCTCCACTGGGCATTTGGGGGTATGGCATTTGGGTGGGCACCTCTATGGCATGGATCCTTGGGCTCTCTCATGCTCAGATGCAGAAGAATCCTGGCGCATGCCAGCTGTGAAGTGCAAAGTCCAGAGCTAAGGGATGACATAAGAGTCAGGTGGGACCAGGAGGATTAAAACAAGATCACTCTGTGAAGGTATCAGTCCATGAGGGTTTTTTTTTCTCTCTCTCTCTCCAGATAAAAAGAAAATCCTGCAGAAGATGGCTAAAATGCACTAAAGCGAAAGAAAACTAGTGAGACAGAAAATGTAGTTCAGTGGAAAGGAAGAGATGTCCCTATCTATGGCCCTGTGGCCACAGAACAACCTAAGTAAGAACACTCTCCATGCTTAGTGTTGCTGAAGAGCTAAGGCAGCCTGGATAGGAACAGACTGGTATGGAAGGAAGCAGAGGACTCAGGCAGTGAGAAGGCTCCACTCAGCTGGGAGACAGAGAAAGAAAGGCTGTAGGGGTCAGCCTAGGTCAGGGGCAGCACCAGGAGCTGTAGGGCTCCATGCTTCCTAGAGAAGACAATGCTGAACTAAGACCGGGAGCTGGGAGCTGAAAGGGGCAGAAGGGAGAAGGAGACAGCACGCTATCAAGGTCCAGGGGATTCGGAACAGCACCCACAAAACTGGTGCACTCCAGTGTGGAGGAGGCAGAAGCTGCGGCACCTAGCTCTCTAGCATGGATAACTGGGTGGATGGGTACCATGTTTACCCTGGTATCCAGCAGAAAACCAGACACCCAAATTTGCAGCTGCTGGCTTACAAGACGTTTTAGTGGGGGTAAATTCTTCCTAAGCAACGAGCTTGCACTGGCTCTCTGGACTTCACTCCCTCCAGAGTCATCTTCCATTTCTTCCTCCTGCCTCTGACCTGATGTACCACAGCCTGTCAGGCTAGCCACAGCCTTATGTTTCTTTCTGTAAATATTGTTATATTTTTTTATTAGCAGGTACAAATTGCATGCATCCGTACATTCAATGTTACATTTGAATACACGCGTACAGTGTGCTGATCAAAGCCAGTGCTCATTTATCTCCCCTCCCCTTCCCAACCTCTGCTCATCCCTATTCTACATTTGGTTCTACTTCCTCAAGTGCCTGAAAATGAGAGAACACACGGTATCTGGCTCATTTTACTTGACAGCAACCCCCAAACGCCTCTCAGCTTAGCCAACATCAACTCAAAACACATCAAAGACCTAAAAATAAGACCCCAAACTAGACAACTACTAGATGAAAACAGGGAAAAAAACTTCAAGACATCCGTGTACTCAACAGGATGGCCAAATGGGCTGGCAACAAACAAAATCACGCTGCAAAGGAAATACAAGCAATGGAGCAGACAGGCGTCCACAGAACGGAAAAATACGTAACAGCTGCTCATCTGACAAAGATTAATACTACCAACTACTTAAGGAACTCACAACAAATCCCTCAGGTCATCGAAACCAAGGATCAGCAAACAGGGGCTGAATGATGGCTCCAGGGTCATCAGGACCTAAGTTTGAATCTTCAGCACCCACATAAGAAAGCTGGCCTTGGTAGCACACTTGTGATCTTGGGACTGGGGAGACAGAGACAGGAGACAACTTGGAGCTCACTGGCCAGTGAGCTGAGCCTGATTGGTGAGTCCTAGGTCTCAGTGAAAGACTCGGTCTCAAAAACCAATGTGATGACCCCTGAGGAATGATACCCAAGATCGACTTCTGGTCTCTACTCATATGTACATACATGCTTGTACTCCTGTGCATATTCATGAGCACACACAGGCATAAACTGAGTTCCAAGCTACTATGGAAGGTTCAGGAAAACAGGAAACACACACTTACAAATCAGCTGGAGAACCTCTCAAGAAATACACATGGCTGACAAAGACAACTCAGTTATTTCCAATTCAGGTCCCACTGGCCACCAGGGAGCATTGGCCTCTCTTCCCCTAAAGAAGGGGCACATATTCTGCCTCCATTGTCTTTCAGTAGCATCATCACTGCTAATGCCTCTGCAGTGATTTGTCATCAATTTCCTTGGAACTTTACAGTTATAGCAACAATAAGGCTTATACCCAACAGAACCATTATGATTCCTCACAACTAATGTGATTAGTGCTTTTGTTCATTTGTGTTTGAAACCCATTAGCATAAAATTTATATCCAATAATAACCATTGTGTTTTTTAATGCTTGTGAAAATGGCTGTGAGGTATAAGTCCATAATAACAAAAGCACAGAATGCCTTTTGTGGGAAAAGGGGCTTTGTTTGCATCATGGCTGGAATGGAGCTCTTTGATAGAGGGTATAAAGTATGAAGGGCCTGGAACAGAGAATTTGTTGAAGTTTTCAAACAAGCCCTCTGGTTATGCAGAAGACACATTTCGATTCTAGGAGGAACCTTCCTCTTTCTCCTTTTTATGTCGTTTCCTCCCTGACTTACAGAAAAATAGAAGTTTTGTGCTTGAAGGGAAGGATATTTAAGGCCATGAATCTTTTGGAACTGAAGGGACCTTGAAATCACTGAACTGAGCTGGATTTCTAAGGAGCTGGGAAGCAGATGGTGCTGCCTGCTGAGGCTCCTTTCAGAGCTGGCAAGAAGTGGGATGGTGGTGTGGGGCTGGGCAGGGGCACAGGTGGGAAGCGCCTTGTTCGGTGTCATGGGGTCCACGCTGTGAAAGTCACAGCATGGCCATCTTGAGATTCTCATCAGATTTGGAACGTGGGAGAGGAGGGAGTGTCTGTTTGGAGCCCTGTAGTTCATACACTAGATTTTGTGTATAGGCTTCGGAGCCATACACACTTGGGTTTTCTGTGATTGACTATACCTTCTCCTCACCTGTAGAACTTGAACACTAATGTGGGCCTCTCAGACTCGGATGCAAAGAGGGCTAAGGAGAGCTATCCAGTACCCAGAAGGCCAAGAGGAGGTGTTAGCCACACATGTACAGTCTTTCCCCATTACAGTCCCCACAATTAAGCATATTAACTGGAAAATGTACCAGCTGGCTCAGACAGAGTCCTCACGGGAGGCTGGTGAAGGCCATGCCACACACACATTCCCTGAAGTGGGGTACTCAAAGGCTGAAGTCCTGCCCAGGATTTTCAACGTTTCCACTGTCATGACACATGAAAGTTTATGTTCACCAGCAAAAGATAATCCCAGTTTACATTTTTAAAAATTCATTACCTGCGTGTGCATGCTAATGTGTGCATGCTAGTGTGTGTGTGTGTGTGTGTGTGTGTGTGTCTGTGTGTCTGTGTGCAGAGACACCATGATCACAGCAACTCTTATAAAGGAAGTCATTGAATTGGGGCTGGCTTACAGGTCAGAGGTTTAGTCCATTACTGTCGTGTGGGAAAGCATGGTGGCAGCATGCAGACATGGTGCTGGAGAAGGAGCTGAGAGTTCTACACCTGGATCCTCAGGCCTCAGGAATAGATGGTCACACATTTCCTCTGATAAAGCCACACCTACTCCAGCAAGGCCGCGCCTCCTAATAGTGCCATTTCTCATGAGCCTACAGAGCCATTTTCTTTCAAACCACCACAAGCTGGTTCTCTCCTTTCACCTTTACATGGCTTCCAAGGATGGAACTCAGGGCTCAAAGCTTGTGCATCTGTCTGGCTCATAATCTCAGTTTTGTATGATTCCTGCATCTCTCTCCTTTCTGGAAGCCGTTAAAGAAAGTCAGCAAGTGGGACTGACACTATTAGGAAAACACCCTTGATCTCGAATTCACTTGCCAACGTCACCATGTCTTTGAAACAGATGGTTTTCGGCATCCCATTCCTCAGAGCTGGACAATCACAATTTCATGCTTGAGAGCTAGGAAGTGAGACTTTGGGATTCCAGACAAAGGGCACCCAAATGGCAAGCCAGATATGGAGAGGCCACTCACGACTTGGCTATAGCCTGAAGAGTTATGTCCCTTGTGAGGCACGGCAGAGTGGGAGAAATTGGACAGTTAGAAGGCAGCCACTGTGGGCTGGAGATATAGCTCGGTTAGCAGCATGCTGCCATAACTTGCATAAATTCCTAGGTTTGATCCCGAACACTGCATAAAAGTTGGCATAGTGCTACATGTCTGAAACCCTAGGACTCAGTTGGCGGAGGCAGGTGGATCAACAGTTCCAGGTCATCTTTAGTTACAAAGAAGGGTGATTTGCTCATTAAAGCCATGCCGTGTTAAAACATTTAAACTTCAAATCAAAGTGAGAAGAAGCACAAGCTCATTCTGAAGCCCATCCCCACCTCCCATATTCCAAAAGGATCCCCAGGGCATCATGAAGGAGCAGAGTGATTTCAGTCGCATCCAGTCTAGGACTGTGGGCAACTCAGAACCCAGATGGTAGGCTTCAGCGAAGCGCTGGGTCTGGGCTGTGCTCATCCCCTCAGTATGTTCAGGCCTCTGAGGACACATCCATCACAACACAACAGGGGCACCCATGTATCTGGAGCCTCCTCCATCATCTTGGGAGATGCAGGGCAGGAGGGAGGAGGATGGTGGCCGCTCCATGACCTGCAGTGTGAAATAGCCACACTGCAAACACAGTTTGCCCTTTCCTTGCCCCAGAACAGCTGGCATCAGTGAAACATAAGTAGCTCTAGTGCCAGAGAGGCTTCCGTGGGAATGACAGCTAAAGCCAGACCATCACCCCTCCACAGCAAACCACAAAAACTGCTATTCTTCCAAGGCCCTGTTCTCAGCCTCTATTTGCCATTAACTAGCTCGGGCTTTTGATGAGGGATGGTCCACTGTCAGGCAAGTGCATTGACAAGAATAATGGGTCATTTCTCCTGCCTTCCTCAGTAGATGCTGGGGTCTTGATAATGGGGTAGCTCCTGGGCTTCCATGACATGGCTCACAGTACATGACAGTTATGACTAATGGCCAGGGAATTTATCAGACACATCAAGACACTGTTGCAAAACACCACATGCCAACACATAAAATGTCTATTTTCAGAAGCGACAATTTGCTTAGACAGCTTGAACACCATCCTCCACCCTCAAGAACCATAGTATGAAACTATAAATCACCCTTTCACTCTCAGGAGACCAGAGGTCTGTGTTTCCAATAGCAAGCCTACAGCAGCGGGAAGCATACAGAAGCGAGAGGATGCGAGACTCTCCAATGCACCCCCCTCTCAAGTACCCTCTACTGCACTTCTCAAGCTCCTGGGAACGAAGCTCAGGAATGCTCCGACCTCATTTTCTAGCTGCTGGTTGATCAAGGAGTCTGTTCTTACCTGCTGTCGAATTTCTTCCTCCATTTTTACCGGCGAGCCCAGCTCAGCAACTTGCTTGACGCCTTCGCTGGCATACCCTCCGTATTCCCACAGCACGTAGTTCTTAGAGTGGGACCCTCCAATGATGGCGGACCAGTGGTTGGCCCGACCTGGAAGTCAATCAGGATGCAGATGTCAGTGAGGCGGGGGCGGAAGTGTGAACCTCTTCAGGGATGGGGAGAAGGGGAAAGCGTTCGAAGATTCAGCCAGTACTGATTGGGCAGGCATTGCCTTGTCTTAATTCCAACACGACTCAATGATTACAGATAACGTCTACTAACCATGAGTCTGGGGATCATACAGAAGTGAACAGTGGGTACCCCAAGAAGATAGCCCAGAACCCCTTCTGCCTAAGGGATTCTCTGAGAGGGGGGCAGTTGAGAGAATTTGAAATGCTAGTCAGATTTGAAAGGCAAAATAGAAAAGAAGGTTTTTTTTTTTTTTTTTTTCTTTTTCCTGGCAGGCTCAGAAACATGAATTAATACTGTGCTTGGACATCCATCAGTAACTGAGCATTGCAGTGTCACTAACTGTCAGTGGAGAATTAGGAGATGATGCCATGAGAGCAGAAGGGGCCTGCTCACAGATGACATTGCTCTAAATGCTTCAGGAGTTTGGATGTCATCAGAAAAGATCTGGAAGCCACTGAAGGGCTCTGATCAGGGGGTGACATGATCGCACTTGAATTTTAGATAAATCATCCAGGCAGCAGGGTGAAGGACACAACAGTGGGAGAAGAATGGAGTGGAGATCTTGGGAGGTGAGCAAGGAGCAGACGCTGAAGTGTGTGCGGGAAGTGGCTTTCGTGCTCAGAAGCAGACATGGCTTTTTTCAGCTGACTTTTATGTACACTCCCACATGAGGGTGTGAGCAGGCCAGTCACATTCAAAGGATGAGGTAGAGAGCGTGGGTGTGTGGAGGTGGACAGTCCACAGTGGCTTGGTGATGACCACGAGGGATGGTGAGAAGTACTGGGGTGCAGGAGAGTTCTCACGTTCGATGTGAGGGAACAGCAATATCTGAAGAGGACCAAGACAGAACATGGCTTGAGGGTTTTTTTCAAAGTTCCTAAGGAGGTGGGGAGAGTGATACTCAATGCCAGTACCATATTGGGCTTTTTTAAAAAGTTGCAAATACATGAACACATCTGCATTTACTGTTGACTAAGTCACATACAGTTCATAGGACTGGTTCAATTCTCAAGCCATTCTTTGGTTGGCTTTACAAAGTCTCAAAGAATTTTTACAGGCACAGCAAAGGGGAAAACTTGAATTAGTTAAGCTCAAATGACACTTTTAGTTAACTGTTGTTATGATCTAGAGTAGACAGAACTCTTCACTCCATGTTCAAAAGGGATTCTGAGGAGAGCCTGGTCCTGTTTATACAGCAGCCATTACTCCCCAAGTGGTTCCCCAGGAAGGCTTTCTACTCCAGGAGCACACCAAGACCGTGAACATAAAGCCAGGTGGTGCCCTCCCAGCCTGCCGAGGGCAGCCACAACCCAACCCAGACAGTTGACATCACCACACGGGTCAGCCCAAGTGCTCATTATTTCCTACACATCAGGGAAATGAAGCTTTCATGTTTATCCCAAGAAAAGACAGGTGGAGATGTGGCTAGTTCTCTAACTCATTTCCTGAGTGGTATGAAAGGCTTAGCTGCCATCTAAGCTAAGAGCATACTTGTGAATGCATGGCCTGGTGACCTTTAGTTTGTAAGATGAACACAGGGAGATGGACTTCAGCATTTCTTGTTTCCTGCTCTCCTCTTCCACTGAAATGTTCCCTATGTTCAGGCCTGTCCTAGCTGAAATTCTGCATCTAAGGAGTATTGTTGTTCCCTTTGCATTGTCTTGCTTGGCTTGGATCACTCTTATTCCTCCTTCATGATTTTCCTAATTAATCTCAATTGTCAGCTTGATATGGTCTGGAGTCACCTGAGAGGAGAAGTCTCAATTGAGGGTGGCCCACATCTGTGCAGGGCTGAGGGTAGACTGTCTTGATTATTAGATGATGTAGGATGATCCAGCCCACTGTGAGTGGCACCATTCCCTAAAAAGGAAGTCCTGGGCTGTCTAAAAAAAAAAAAAAAGATCTAGCTAAGTGAATGAGTGAGTCAGCCAGCAGCACTCCTTCATAGTTTCTGCCACAGTCTCTGCTTATGCTGTTGCCTCACTTCCCTCAGTGATGGACTGTGACAAAGAAGTGTAAGCCAATGATGTTTGTCACAGCAACAGAGAGGAAACTGTAACAGCAATCACTCAGAAACTCTGGCTGACTTGAGCTCCTGCCTCCTGTGTCTCCAGTAATACCGACCGTACTACCGACCGTAGTCCTACTAGGCTGAAGTCAGGGAATCTGTCTTCATACCTGCTGCTCCCCCTCATGTTTCCAGAAGCATTTTGTGCAATCAATCAAATGAGGAGCTGGCAGTCTTTATGCCTGAAACATTAGGGTCACATGGGCACAATTTAATTTAACACAATTAAATTCAAGTTCAGTTCAGCACTGCTCCTGACTCCTACTAAGCTAAGCTCTCAGCTGTGCTCTGTGCTGTTGGAGAACAACGAGCAGTAAGAAGGAAGGCACTGGGTTTCCGAGCCAAGGGACAAGGATTCCATCCCAGCATTCCTACATCCTAGCTGTGTAAACTCTCAAACTCAGTTTCTTCATTGACCCACATTTGAGTTTCTTCTTTCATACTATGAGAGCACTTAACATCTATCTATCTATCTATCTATCTATCTATCTATCTATCTATCTATCTATCTATCTATAGAGAGAGACCTATATTAAGTGAAATTATTAAAAAAGGAGATGCTATGTGTGACATCACCTTGGCACAGAGCAGACTCTCAGTAAGTATGGCTTCCCCATTTCATGGCTGTTGGAGTGGCTTCAAAAATGAGAAAGACATGAAGCCTGCCCTTACTTCACCATGAGAAATAAACATATACCATGGGATGAGATAGAAAGAGAATGGGAATGAGCATGGTCACAGGGGATCAGAAGATGGACACAGATGGGTCTTTTTGCTTTATCCATTCAACTTCCATTAGCTAAATGCCAAACACAGCAGTGGGCCATAAGGACTGATGGGAATAGGACATGGCACTCGCCCTGAGGGACTCACAGTCTGGGGGTGGGGAAACAGATGGAAGCAGATTAGCTTTGATCCATCTCATCAGCATTATTGTATAATGACACAGGGGATGAAAGAACCAACTCCAAATTCCTTAAATCCAGTGAATCAAGGCTGAGAAGCTGGCACCCAGAGAAGCAGCCATCCCCGGAGGGGGCTCTGCCTTTGTGTCCCTTACTCTCTTGAATAAAGTTTCACTCTGCATTCACCCTGCTAGGTGCTGCAAGTGTTAGTTTCCCAGAGCCACTTTGCAGCAGGGCACAGCCTCCAAGTTTCAACACAGGGTCATCGGCCCCAAAAGATCTGTGCAGGGCTCTCAGCTACAGGGAGGGGCAAGATTACAGTCTCCCTTGGAGAAGGGGCAAGGCAAGGACCAATGGAAAGACAGTTGGCAACGTAAAAATGGGCACCCATGGCAGGTGGGCAGTAGTCACTCAGGCGCAAATTGGTACAAGGAAAAAAAGACACAGTGACCCAAAGCCAGAGGCTTGTAATTATGAACCAGTCTTTCAACCCCTGAGGGTCTCAGTTTCCCTTGTATTTATTTATTTGTTTGCTTGCTTAGCATGGTTCTGGGAACAAACCCCAGCACTTCACACATTCTAGGCAAGTGCCCTGTCATTCACTGAGCTACTTCCCAAGTTCTTCTTCTTTAAAATAGGAGCAACAGTTACAAGTCTGACCTCTTAGAGTTGTACAAATTAATTGGGCTGGTTTTGGAAGGAACTATGAAAGCTGTAAACTGTTCTCAGCATCACTTCAGATAGAGCCCCATGGGAATGTTCTCAGCATCGCCAGAGAGAGGTGGGGAGAAGAAGACAGGGAAAGAGGAGAAGTGGGAGGGGAGAGAGGGAAGGGGAAGGAGAGGAAAAGGAAAAGGGAGAGAGAAAGAGAGTGTGTGGTCCATGGGAATGCACAAGAACATAAGGGATGGATAGATGGCCCAGTGGTTAAAAGCTGGCTGCTCTTTCAGGGGACCCAGGTTCAGTTCCCAGCACCCAAATGACATCTTAACAAATTCCTGTAATTTCTGTAACTCCAGTTTCAGGGGTTCTGACACTCTCTTCTGATCTCCATGGGCACTACACATGCACGGTGCTCATACATATATGTAGGCAAAACACACATATAAACCAAAAATAGATATATTTTTTTAAAAAGAAAAATCCTTAAGAAAGTGGGAGAGGAAGGAAAAAAAATTCCCACTGAAAAGAGGCCTGTCACAGGTGAAGAGAAATGAAAGGGCAAAGGCCAGGTAGCACCGGGCAGTGGGATCAGGGGTTCTATTAGCAACACACATTAAAGGATGTTAGGATGTTGCTTTCCCAGTGGGGTGTTCACTATAACCTCATCTCCATGTTCTACATGAGAAAACTAAGCCCACAGAGATTAGGGAGTCCACCCAAGTTTACAGATCCAGGGAGGGGGAAAGGTAGGCTTCAAACCCAAGTCAACTTGACTCAAGATTACTTGATTTCCCCCCATATCCCACTGTGGGGGTAAGAAATGAAAGAGAGCCTTGAGTGGACTGGAGAGTTAGAATAGCAAGAGATTAGACAGAACAAAACATCAGGACTAATCACAGAAATCTCTGAGTGTAGATATGCGGTCAATGGCACTAGAAAAAGGGGGAAATATAGTGAGAGATCTTTGGCTCATGTGTTTGAACACTGGGCCCTCAGATGGTATCAATATTTTGGAGATTATGGGTCCTTAAGGGGCAGTATCTGGAGAGTAGAGGTGGTCACTGGAGTTGGACATTTTATGGGTAGCCTGGACTCAATGTTGGTCCCACATCTGGAAGGCCAGCAAGCTGCTATGGACAGATACACAGCTTTATGGTGGAGTATTCCCTTCAAAACCATGAGCCAAAATGCATCCTCTTTTCTTTAGGTTGTTTCTACCTAATATGTTGTTACAAGGACAAGAAAAATGAACTAATACATGATACTGTCAGAACTCTTTAATATGAGGAAATCTGGATTTAGGGAGTTTTGTACGAGATTATTATCCAAGCAAGTGAGTGAAGGTATTCTGAGCCAGGTCAGCCTGGTGCAGGGACCAGCTCCTCTTTATAGCTTACAGTTGGTGGGGCACACCTAGTATCAGAGGGGGACAGGGTCTAAAGGTTAGGAGACAACATAGGAGGCATTCAACATTCCTGAATTTATAGGGTTTGATTTGGGGCAGTAGTGGAGGAAGTGAAGACAAGTGTCTAGGAGATGGAGCAGTAAGACAGAAGACTGTGGGTTAGGAACAGCTAATGAGAAAACATTCACCTGGCTAGTATACGAGAGGCCCTAAGTTCATTTCTCAATAACACCACACACACACAAACTCGGGGAAGTAATTTTTGATAAAGTCATTAAAACTCTTGTTCTTGGGATCTGATCAATATATTCGCCAGTCTTGGTTCTGGAACATTCTAAATGGAACAAGTCAATCATTCTTAGCCTCAGTTTCTTTCTCTACAGAGAGGATGATATGACCAGACTCCCAGTGTTGTTCTGAGGCTGAAGGCCATTAAATAAAAATAGCCAATAAAATCAAATCTAAACGGGGCAGGACATCAGTTTTTGGAAGGTATGATGGCCAAGAGCAATGTGCTTGGGTGACTGAGTGGTGGTTAGAGCCAGTAGGCTGAGAAGACAGGAATGTTGGATATAAAGCAAAAATGAATCTGGAATCATCTAGATGGGACCAAGTGGCCTGGGACTATCAGAATGAGATGATTAAGCAGATTCCAAGATGAGGGAGGGAGGGTGGGATTGGGGAAGGAATGAGGGATACAGCTGGGATACAGAATTAACAAAATGTAACTAATGAGAAAAAAAAAACAGATTCCAGTTAGCTGGAAGGAAATACACTGCAAGAAATAAGAGAGGGGAGAGAGAGATGAGCCAGGCATCAGAAGGCATGGCGATAAGGAGTGAGGTTAAGGCTTGTAGATTGCTTAAAACAATAATCAGGATGTCACCCGTTCTCCCCGGTGAGACAGTGGAAACTCAGGCTTGGAGGGAAAGGAAAACCAAAGACTATTACTATCCTTTCCCTCATGTTTGGTCCAGCATGTTCCTCACTAGCTCTAACAGTGTTCAAGTGGCCTACACCTGTCTGGGTGTTGTGTGGCTATTTCCTTGGGATTAAAGGAAGCTCATAGGACTCAGGAAGTAAATGAAACTTTTAAGTCTCGGGAAGCTTCTGAAGCTGTTACGATGTAGAGAGCCTAACCCTCAGCGTTACATAAGCAGTAATAATTGCTGGGGAAAGAAGAACATCCGACCTGCAGAATTGCATGTAAGTCAAGCCGAGAATGCCAGGGACACAGTTTTCCTGAGTTGTCACCCATGCTGAGGTGGGGGTTTTGGTGATGCTGTTGCTTTTGAGTTACAAACTGTGAGTTACCCATGTGAATGAGGAATATCCCTCATAGCATGGGGCATTTAAACAGTTGGTCTCTTGTTGGTGACACTGTTCAGGGTGATTTTAGGTGGTGTATCCTTACTGGAGGAAATACGTCACTAGGAGTAGCTCTGGCATTGGAAGCTCATTTCATTCCACTTCAGTGTTTCCACTTCGTGCTTATAGTTGAAGATGTGAGTGTTCCAATCTGTGTCACGTCTGTCGCTATGCCTGCCGCTTGCTGCCCTGATGGACTCTTAGCGCTCTGGAATAGGCCCAAATAAACTCTTCTATAAGTTACCTGGGTCATGGTGTTTTTATCAGGGCAACAGAACAACAGTAGCCCCTCATATACATTACTGTAACAAGAAAAGTCCTGTAAACTAGGCCTAAGGATGTGTTTCCAATAGCTTAGGTGAAACTTCTATGGGACAGGCATGTGGGAAACTAGGAGGAAGAAATGGGTGCACATGTGAATTTGTGATGCTCCTGGTAAACCAAGCACATTTGTCTAAAAAGCCACTTCAGGGCGATGCCTTCAATATATGCATTTGATATCATGTACCCTGACAGCCTCCTTTGCCTCTTCTCTGCTGTCATGTCTGGGACTAAATTACCACTGTTTACAAAGATGCCTGAAAGGCCAGCATCCATCACAGGGGGAGCTCGTCTGCATTTTGGCTGGTGTTGGGGGAGGCACGTTCCATGACAGGGGGATTCTCTGAGATGCTCGGCACATGCCATGTAAGGTGGGTTTCAATGCGTCAGCTTGAATGGGCTATGGAGAGGCCACACATTTGGTCAAACGTTCTGGATGTGACTCTGAGGGTGTCTAAAGGAGAATATACTAAAACAGATAGCTCTCTCTGAAGTAGTGGGCTCCACCTAGCCAGCTGACCACTTAGAACACAAAGGTTGATTCTGCATGATTATAGACATCCTGCTGCCTACCTGCCTCCAAGCTGGGGCATCACTTTCTTGCTTCGTTTTTGGATTCAAGCTGTAACACTGAGTCTTCCTGGGTCTTGAGTTTACTGGTGCCTTGCAGCTTAGAACTACACATTGGGAAGGGTCTCAGGCCTTCACAGCAGGAAGGAAACTGAGTCACTATCTGGCCTCAGTCTGCAGGTTGTGAGCTGCATATTTGTGACTTTACAGCCCTCATGTTTGAGTGAACCAATTCCATACAATAAATCCCTTTGTATATTCTCACTGACAACCTCCTGCTTCTGTTTCTTTGGAGAATGCTGACTAATACAGCAGGTGTTCAGTGACGGCCCAGATTTCCTGGCCAGCCGTTGAGGTCCCCTGCCAAAACTAGTCCTATACAAGCCACCCATTCATTTTCGTGAAATCCATTCATAGTGCTTCATAGAAGAATGTACTAGTCCTTAGTGACAGGACTGATTTAAGCCCTGTTGCCTAACCTCAGCCTCATCCGTAGTCCTCTCAGTACACCTTTGTTCTGGCTCTTTGTGGGTCCTTGTGAAATTTGCTGTAGTTGCTGCACCAAGCAGCAGTCCTCTGATCTCTATGCTTTGTTTTCTCTCAGTAGGATTGAACTTTATCTCTTACTAGGCAACCCTATCACTTACATCTCTTCAACACCAAGGTCAAGCCATCTATAGACTCACATATGTACCATGTGGCCAGCAGCTAACTGAAAAGTGTTGAGGACCTGTCAGTTTGATACATGAATGTTGTGTTGGACCTCATTCTCTGCTTGGCCTTGTTATGTCCCTCTAGGCCTGAGCTTAGGCTCCTTCTAATTTCTAATGCTTTTGACTTGGCTACAGAACTTGGCTTCTGTCAATCTGCCTCTGGGTGCTGCCCAGAACACAGCTTGTATTCTCTCTCTGGCTCTTCCTGCTCTTGGCCACTCCAGAGACCCAGCCTGATTAAGCCACTTTGCTCTTCAGGACCCTATCCCTGTGTGTCAGAAACCCTGCATGAGAAGGTCGTCTATCAATTGGGCTGGAACTTCCCTCATTCCCTGTCTTTCTAGTTTCTCTACTCAGCTATCATTCTTTCTCCTTCCCTAAGGGCACAAGAAAAGTCCATTTCATTCTAGGAAAACTCTTGTTCTTAGGAAATGGACTTGATTCGCTTTGTCTTTTCAGTCTCCTCTGAGGCCTTCAGCAAGACACCCTTGCCCCCTGTTCTGTTATCAGTGAACACTAACTTGGCAAACACTATGCATTAAACTAGGAACCATCAAGCTAGAGCTGCCTGGTTTTGTTCCAGTAATGTTTTATATTTTATTCATTATCTATGTATTGCATTTATGCTACAGTTGCAAAGTTGAGTAGTTTGGCTCGCAAAGCCTAAAATTCTCACCATCTGGCTCTTATAGAAACTGGTTGCTAAGACCTGTGCCAGGCCACGGCAACTCTGAGATGAGTCAGACTTGGTCCCTGTCTTTGAGAAGTTCAGTTGGAGGTGGGCTGAAGGTGGGAAGACAGGTCCTCAGCAGACAGTGACAATAGAGTCTGAGTGATGCAATGTTGACAGAGAAAGACAGAATGTGAAAGTCTAAAGAAGCGGATGCTTAGTCCAGTTGATACTAGAAGTTTCCTGGAAGAGGAAGATGAGATAAAATCTAGTGGATAGGAGTTAGAAAGGCAGATATGGAGTTGAGCAAAGACCATATTTTTTTTTTCAGGAGAAAAGTTAGGTGTAAAACAAAATTATAGCTGGGCTTGGTGGTGCACACCTTTAATCCTGACACTCAGGGAGGTAGAGGCAGGCAGATTGCTGTGAGTTGGAGGCCAGCCTGCTTTACAAAGTGAGTCCAGGATGACCAAGGCTACACAGAGAAACCCTATGTCAAAACAAAACAAAACAAAAAAACCAAAAACAAACCAACCAATAAGCAAATAAATAAATAAAATTAAAAAACTGACCCCTCTCCCCAAAAGCAAAGGTATAAGAAAAAGCAATAAGTACATAGTAAACCATGAATTATTCATGGTAGGTCTGTGTGCACACACACAAACACACACATACACACTTTCATAAAGAATGAATGATCTGTGATGAGACTAAGAAGTCAAACAGATCATGAAAGGATACAAGTTGTGTCTTAATTTGAATTTTTAATATTTCCTAGAAGCAATGTAAACAAATGAATAAATCCACTCACCTCCCTTCTTTCTCCATCTCTAGTAGCACTTAGGATTGAACCTAGGACCTCATATATGTACAAGCTCAACCACTGACCTATACCCTCAGTCTTCTGACCTTGAACTTAAGTCCTCCTGCCTCAGCCGCCCGAGTAGTGAAGATGACAGGTCTTATCTATGAGTTCTGTCTAGAGTAAACTAATTTTATTTACAGTCAACTCATAAATCTATTTGTGCTCATTTGGCTGGTGCTTCTGAGGAAACTATAAAACAGCAAATTATACAGAGTTCCTGTTTCTGGATGCTAAAAACAGACAGGAAAGGCTCCAATTTCCGAGAGAAGGGAAAATACGAGAGCTGGGCCCATGCTTTCCTGGGTTGTTACACAAGGCACTTTCTGGTTTGTACTGAAGAAAGATGGAATGGGGTGGAAGATAAGGCAGATTAGCTGAGCTGAGGAGGTATGGCCAGAGTGTTACAGACAGGACTTATGAGCAAGAATTCCAGAGAAGAGGAGAGCTGCAAAGATATGCACATATATCCCCTTGTGTTGAGACTCCACAAGGCAGAGAAGAGATAAGAATTCAACAGAGATTCCAAAGGTTACCGAATGTGGAGATGCAGGACTTCTAAATCACCCAGAGCACAGAGGCTTTGCTGACACTCTAGGAACTCAACTGAGAGCTTAAGAAGAGCCACAAGTTAGTGCTAAAACTACTTTGTCTTAGTGTGTGTGTGGGTACTTAGACTAATCTTAAGCAAGCTCAGAATACAGGCCTTGAAAGGGAATCAAGCAGATTCATCAGCAAATTAATCATTGGTCAAAATAAAGTCCCATAACCTCTAGATGAAGTCCAGACACTCAACAGTGGAGCCTTCACAGTGTCCATCATGCAATAAAGAAGTGATTATATAAAAGCCAGATGCAATATGGTGGGACACATTCATAATTGCAGGCTGGGCCAGGAATGTTGACACTGTTGTTGGTTAAGAGACAAGTGGAGATATTGGTTGGCCAGCCTCACTGAATGAATGGGATCCAGCTTCACTGAAAGACTCTGCTTCAGAAAATAAAGAGAAAAGATTGAAATGGACACCCAACATTGACTTCTGGCATCCACATGCACAGATTGTGTTCAAGTACACTAACACACAAACACACACGCATGCACGATTTGACACATGTGAAAAATAGCAAAATATGATGTAAGACATGGGGAAAATTAGCTAATTAGGAGCTCTTGGGGTTATAGTCAGACAGGAGTAACATGCAGAGGCTGTAAATAAGCTATTACCAGTATTCAAGGATTTAAAGAAAAGATGGATGTAATGAATGAACGGATGGGGAATCTTGGCTGAGAAACACTTTGAAAGGCCAAATGGACACTCTAGAGCTGAAAACAGTAACACTGTATTTAAATACAGCAAAGGAAATATCAGTAAACTGAAAGGGAGAAATAGAAATATAATTCAAAGTGAAGCAGAGAAGAAGGAAAGGTTGAAAAAAATCATATTGGAGTCCCAGTGACATATGGAATGAAAAAAAAGGTGGTTTAAATGGAATCATACAGGATAGGATAGAGAGGTAACTGAGTCACAGGCATATTTAAATAAACAGTGCTTGAAATTTCCCAAAATCTGATGAAAAATACCAACTCCCAAATCCCACAAGCTCTCAACCCCTATACCACAGATTTTTATAAAAGCAAAGCAAATAACACTTAAAAATAAAGCAAAGACTGAAGAAAATGAAATAGAGGAAAGAAAATGACATATAAGTTATCATCATCTGAGAAAGATAACGAGATAACAAGGTTTTAAAAAACAATGAAAGACACAAGACAATCAGAACAGAAAAGAATAACCCCTACCCACCTGGTTCAAAACCAAAGCAGACCTAGAGACAGAAAAATGACACCTTTAAATTTTTAAAAGAAAAAAAACCCATCAGCTTAGAATTCTATTACCTTGTAAAAATATTCTTCAGCGATGAGTGTAAAACAAAGCATATTTTTTTTGATAAATGAAAGCTGAGCAAATTTATGACTAGCACATCTGTAGCATATGAAATATTAAAGGAAGTTCTTCAGGCCGAAGGGAAATGAAAACAGATGGCAGTGCATATCTGCATGAAGCGGTGGAAAGTTCTGGAAATGGTAAATGCGTGGGTGAGAGGCATCTTTCAGCTCTGTGTCGATGAAGAGTCTCTCCCTCTGAGTGGAATTTCAAGTCCCCCTTCCTAGGCAAGCATTTCTATTAGCTCTCTCTACAAAGCCAGCTCATCTCTTGTCTGTTCCTGCACAGAGCCTGTCTTTTGTCTTCTCAGCTTTCCATCCTGAGCAAACAGCTTACCACTTCTCCCCATCCCTGAGTGCTTTTCCTTGCAGCCTGAGCCCCAGCTCCCCCTCCATTTCCCTACCCAGTCTTAACGCCTTGGCTTTTGCTATTCTCTATTCTGCAGATGGGCAGGTGCTGGGGACAATCTGAGGACGATTGCTGTGTGCTTCTGTTACCTCCCTTTAAAACGAAAGCATGCTCTCAATTCGGTGACAGTCCCCTCCTAATATACCGGCCAGCAAGTTTTGACCATAGCACACTTGCAGTTAGGTACTAGTACAGTAAAGACACAGAGTGGTCTTCGGGTTCATCAGTTCTCGTGTGACTGCAATCGATCTTGTTTCACCACACCATCCCTGTCAGGCTCTGGTCCAGGTTTTGCCTCTACAGTTTATCCTTTTCAGATTACAAGTGGATGCACACAGTATTAAGTTGAATTCATAATCCGCAGTAGCTATGAGTTCCACTCTGTGGACAGGGCACACGCCTGAGCTCCTACATGTCTGTTCATAGACCACAGAGCTCCACACAGAGACATTGCTTTGGTCCTTTCGTCCAGTTCCGCTCTGTCAGCTCCCCACCCAACTCCAACAGCAGGAGCCTCAACTGTGCACCCCAGTTATGTCCCCAGAGACCCCCTGCTGTCTGTCTATTCTGCTGCTGCCACCCCACCACTCGCTCTACCTACCCAGTAAGCTTCTGCACCCCTGGGGATGGCTTGCCTGACCCTCAAGCTGCTCTGGCCCCAAGCTGTTCTGCGACCTTGCCCTTCCCAACTGGACACGTCCTGTGTGTCTTAGTGTGCTCCCAGCCCCACATTCCCTGGAGAAATAAAATATTAAGATTAACTATAACTGATCACAAATGTTAATGCTTGATTAATTAACCATTTTTTTTTCTGATTTCCTTTGGGCCCCCAACGGGATAGTTCCACAATTAAGCTTAAGCGAGTGGGAGGAGTCAGAGAACAGAGATAGGCAGGAGAGGACTTGGAACCATGTGGAGAGGTGAATTAGACCTAAGATGTGACTAAAAACAAGTATAATGTGGAAAATCTGAATGGGAGGAAACTATGTGGGGTTAGAGGTTTAGAATGGAGTAAATATTGCCCGGCATTGTGCTCTAGGTTAATTAAATAAATCCTAGTCTCTGTGTGGCGATTTGGGTATACAGCTGGTTTAGGAATAATCACTGTTTAACTAAAAGATAAAGCAATAATAAATATTAATAACCTGTGCCAACAGATTTTATACTGATTTGCTGCTGTTACCCAGTAACAGCCTCAGGAGCTGGGTTCTGTTATTTTTCCCATTTCACAGATGATAAAACTGACTCTGACAACTTACGTTGAGGTCATATAGCAAGATTATTGTTTCTGAAGCTTGGACAACTGCCTCTGAGAACCGGGCAGTTAAGGCATCCGTTGGCTTGTGGGGGCAGTGAGGATGTTAGAAGACCATTTTGGAAGGGGAGCTAGCTCTCAACCACAGACTGCTCACTCCTCCACCAAACAGTGACCTCCAATGATCTCGATAATGGAGACTTAGGCGGATGCTTGTCCTCTCTGCCTGTTACTGTATCCTTTGTCCTCTGCCCTCTGTAAACACCACCTGCTTCAGGTAACACTCAGTTCTCTAAACAGTTCTTGCCTCAGGTGATGCTTTTGGGGAAACCCGAAACTGTGACAAGGCTCATTCCATTCCATACCTAGGCCCAAGTTACATACGATGATTGTGTTTGCTAGACAAGAGCTGGCTCAAGATGCTCCTTCAGATTTTGTAAACAGAATACAGATGATCTCTCACCATTTTTCCTTCCAAAGCTAGACATGTGGTCCTTATGCTCATTATCACCTGTCAGCATCAGCATCACAGCCACCATCATTTCCTGAGCACGTCCCTTGCATCATAAACCTGTGAAAGGTTTGAGCCAGTGTCTTCCTATTTTCACGTAGTCCTGTGAGGCAGGCATTGACTATACCTTACCCTATGGGCTTGGGAACTTGATCGCTAGCAAGTGGCAGGCCTGACAGAAACTGTCTATGCCATTTCTACTTCACAAGGGACTCACAGTTTGAGCCAAGTCTAAGTTTTCTGCAGAGGTCATTGAGGTGACACATGTGGCTTTTGCCAGACTCATCTCTGGGCGTTAAGAATGATGAGAGAAGAGTGATGGTGTTATTTGCGGCACTGGCTTTTGGTGTTCAAAAAGTTTGGCTGTCTTTGGACTCAGGCCCAGTTCTGAACTTCTGCTTCTTGGTTCTTTGAATATAGCTAAAGCCTATGCCAACCACCTGATTCTCATTTCAGAGGCAAAGGCTGTGATTCCAGGCCGCTCTGAACTCTCATCCCCATAGCTGCTCTAGGGATTGCTTGATGGTCTAAAGTATGCTGGTGAATAACCCTGGGATTACATTTCTAGAAAGGGAAACTATTTGAAAGCATCCCCTTGCTCTGAGTTCTCCACATACGCACCACTCTATGTGAGAAGGAACTGCATTCCTGCCTTTTCCAAAGGTTCAATACCCCATTAAAACACCAAATTTAAAGCCCCGGGGGAGGAACCTGTGGCATTCAGGATGATAATTCTGGCAATATTTATCTGAGTTTCAAAACCTAGGGACTGGTGTTTAAAAGTTTTGTAGTGCGGACAGAAGATTGCAGACTTCTCCTGCCTTAACTGTGCATTTTGCATCTTAGCTCTCGGCCAAGCCCTGTAAACACGGAAGGTGGTGTTTTTTCTGTGTTTGGAAATCTTTTCAGCAGCAGAAGGAAGTGGTAAGAACTAGGGTGCCTTGGGCATCTGCCTGCAGCAGGTGCTTCCTTACGAATTGTCTAATTTACTTCACAATCTCATGTTGCTGCTGAGGAAACAGGCTGGGAGGATCTGGGACCTGCCAGGGGACACATGGCCACTCAGTGGCTGAAACAGGACTTGGCTCAAGAGTGTCTTATCTTTGGGAAAGCTTTCTGTTTTAATAAAAGAAAGGCTAGAAGCTTAGTGGTTTGCTAAGGTAATAATGGAACCAAAATCCATTAAAGGAATCCTCTCTTTCTGTCTGTCTCTCTCTCTGTGTGTGTGTGTGTCTGTGTGTTTATCTATCTATCTATCTATCTATCTATCTATCTATCTATCTATCTATCTATCTATCTATAAATAATAAGAGAGGAGTCAAGCTGTACTTTAAAAAAAATCTACCACAAAATTAAAGATAACTGTGAAGACACCAGGCTAGAGAAATGGCCCAGTGGTTCTGTGCACACTGCCCTTCCAGAAGACCTGGGTTTGGTTCCCAGCCCCCACATTCAGCAGCTCACAACCACCTGTAACTTCAGCTCCAGAGGATTTGACCCTTTCTTCTGGTCTCTGCAGGAAACCACACATGTACATAACTCCACATGAAGAAGAAGAAGAAGAAGAAGAAGAAGAAGAAGAAGAAGAAGAAGAAGAAGAAGAAGAAGAAGAAGAGAAGAAGAAGCAGCTTTTAAAAAGCAAAGAAAGAAGCCCTGTGTTTTGATGACAGCAGGAACAGAAAGTCCAAACAGGATATTCATGAACTATATACCCAACATCACAACTGTGTGAGGTTTGTTCTGGTAGGGTGGTTCAACTCCACACACAAACACTCGCACAATGTTAACAGAAAACATACAGCAGCTGCGTTTTAAGACATTTATTATCTATTCATGATAAGAGAAACTCAGCAAAGTTAGAAGAGAAATATTCATTCTTTGCTCTAAAACAACAGCAACAAAACCATGCAGTGTAAAGCGTACTAAGCACGAATAATTAAAGAGCTTCTCTGTAGTTTTTGGAACAAGGTAAGAATGTTCAGCATCATCTGTCCTACTGAACATTGTACTGGTGGTTCTACTGAATGCAATAAGGCAAAAAAAAGGAGGGAGAAGGTATAAAGATCAGACAGGAGCTACGAGTGTACAAACTTGTGCATATACAAATTCCAAAATAATACATATTGGAAGACTTTCGGTATAAAGTTGTCTGCACATTTGTCTCTATGTATAACACAATCTCAACAAAACAGAAATGTATACACATATTGACCATAAGACATGTATTGTTCATAATAGACCTGAATCAGAAACTAGCCAAATATTCACTTGTAACAACGAACAAATGAAGTGTGGTCTGTGTTCATGCAATGGACTCTTCCACAGCCATGACAATGAAGGAACCCAAAATATTACAGCCACAAGAATGAATCTCTGAAGAAGACTCATTCAATCTTCATAAGAATGAAGCTATGAAGTTGAAAAAAAAACAAAATGAGACATGAAGGGCCACTTGCCACAAAATCCCATTTATGAAGAGTTGTGAAAGAAGCATAAATGAGGCTAGGATAAAAGCCAAGATGGCTGTCTTTTAGGGTGAAGCTGACTTTCATGCTGGTCACGTGACTATGGAGCAGATCCTATGCTAACAATTGCGCTTGCTCTTCTGTGTGGTCTTTATGCTCAGACAAAGTTCATCCGGGTGTGGAAATGCAGCTCAGTTGTTAGTGTGCTTGCCTGGCAGCTATGAAGTCTCACATCCGCGGTCCCAGCACTGGGGAGGCAGAGGAAGGAACATTAGACGTTCCAGGTCATTCTCAGCTACATACCGAGTTCCAGCCTAAGCCTGGGGTGCATGAGACCTTATCTCAAAAACAAAACAAAATCAAGAACAGCTTAAGATTTAAAGCTTATATTTATTTACATATTGTATGTGTATGTGTGTGCATGTGTATATGTTTGCTTGTGGATGTGTATATGTGTATGTACATAGGTGTGTTTGTGTGGATATATGTTTTTGTGTACATGTGTATGTGTGTGTTTATGTGCAACTTGCAGGAGTTGGTTCTCCCCATCCTGTGGTTCTTAGGTATCAAATTCATGTTAGGTGTCTTTGTCTGCTGAGCCCTCTTGGCAGTCCCAAGTTCATTTTTTATAAAGGTGAGGTAGCTTGTTTCTCAAGCCTTGCGCTGGCTCCCCAGTGCTTAAGGAATTGACTAGAATCGAATAGAAAGAAAATCTTGCTTTTCTTGATTGGGGGCAGGGAATGGCAGTAGGTGAGCTGTGAGCTTGGGAAATGAAGCCAGAGGTCACAGGTTACACCAGGCATTAAAAATTCTTAAGTTTGTTTTGTACAGTGTATGATCATATTCTCATCACCTAACTCTTCCTACATCCTCTTTCCAAGACTAGACCTTTAAAAAAAATAATAAAAGGAAACAAAACAAAAACCACCAGAGATCATTTATGCTGACTCAGGAATGCCTGCCTGGAGTGATCAGTTAGGAATTGCTAAGTTTGGAATTTTTATTGGCGTTTGACCCTTCAGGAAGGTGGCTTCTGGGAGTTTGGTCAATCTTGATCTCATGCATACTCACTGGTCATATATCCTAGAAACCACACATGGTCCGAGAACTCAGAGATAAACCAGATACAGACTCTGCTCTTGAAGGCTCCCAGGGTATTAGAGGATCAAACACAAGGATGGAGATTTGTGCATTTGACTCAGGAATGGATTAAGATTAGCCACAGAGCAGAAGAGAGGGCAGTCACTGATCCAGATGGGGGCTAGGAATGTTTCTGGGCAATGGGGCTTATGCTGGGATCAAAAGACCGGCCGCAATCATGAACGTGAGGAGGGGACACCTGGGAACAGAGCACATGTGGAACCAGAGTGCAAGTTTTAGAGGGCAGGAGACAGGGTTGGCTCAGGCTGAGTGCCACTGAACCCATTCAAAGAGCTTGTGCTTTGCCTCAGGCTGACACAGCTTAATCTACATCTGTCCCTTCTCTGCTCATGGCTCCGCGCCAGTCACTTCTGCCTACATCAGAACCTTACCAGATTTTACCTTTAACATGAGCTTTCATCCCATACTCTCCTGTGTGTGAGTGCGGGGGTGGGGTGGGTGTCTGTAAAGGTGTTATACTGAAGCCAGAGGTCAACTTCAGGATGTTCCCTAGGAGCTGTCCACTTTGATTTTTCAGTCAGTCTCTCACTGGCCCAAAGCTCACTGAGTTGGCTATGATGGATGACGGCAGCCAGTGAATCTCGAGGACCTGCCAGTCTCTGCAACCCTGTGCTGGGATTATAAACACGTGCTTCCATGTGGACTTCTTTTAACTTTTGTTTATTTATTATTATTTTTTGCATGAATGCTGAGATTCAAGCTCAGGCCCTTTTGTTTGCACAGCAAGCACTTTACAGATTGAGCTGTTTTCATGGCTGCCCCACCTACCCTTTCAAACACAAGCCGTAAACTGGTAATGCTCCTGCCTCAGCCTCCCAAAGTCTGGGACTGCAGGTGTGTCTCACTATGCCTGGCTCTCCGTCACCTCAAAAGCACAGGAAGTGCCCCTCTTTCAAAGGCTGCACAGAGAAAGTCAGCACTGCACAGAGAAAGGCTGACTGGCTGGAAAGAGTCAGGGCTACAGCTAAAGAGGTAACTTTTTACCTCTTTTTTACTTTTTTTTTTTTCTTTTTAAAACTTTTTACTTAGGAACACCAAAGTTCCACACCCACACCCACGCCATGCCATGTTGGGAGCTGAGAATTCTGCAAAGGCGGTGACATGGATGGAAAATTCCCTCTCCTAAGTTTCTGAGACCTGTGGCCTAAGGAGGCCACTGAGAGCCCCTGAGTTCCTGGTACCCCGAGAAAGGAAGAGTCCATTTATGCAGTTCTGAGCAAGAGAGGTCTGTTTTCTTGATGGAGAGGAAGAGTTTATAACTGCAGGACTATTTCCTTGGCCATTTTGGTTTTTAGCATCTTAGAGACTAAATTCTCCTCCTTCTCCTCCTCCTCCTCCTCCTCTTCCTCCTCTCTCTCTCTTCTTCCTTCTTCTTCTTCTTCTTCTTCTTCTTCTTCTTCTTCTTCTTCTTCTTCATCTTCTGATAGGTCTGGAACTCAACATGTAGCTGAAGATGACTTTGAACTTCTGAGTCTCCTGTCTGCATGCCTCACCTCTCCACCCCACCCCTAGATGCCAAGTGCTGGAATTACCTGCATGTACCATCAGTAACAATGTTATGAAGTACTGGGACTCAAACACAGGGCTTCCTGCACGCTTGGCAAGCATTCCACGAACTGAGGTACATCCCCAGACCAAGAGAGTAAGGAGAAAGAATGATTTTTTTTCTTTGCCTTGATAAGGTCTGATTTCCTGGGTTTTCCTTAGAGGCAAAATAAAAGGTGAAATCATTCATTCATTGTTTGAGTAAAGCTTGGAGGACAGTCGGGCTTCCAAGCAGACCAGGCAGATGAACTTAAAGACTAGATGACAAGATGAGGAGCAGGGATGAGTAGGAAGAACTAGAAGTTGGAGCAGTTGGCATCAGATGACAGCAGGGCAGAAGCCCAGGGCTTGTACGAAGCAAGGTAAGGACCTGATCTTGTGAGGTTTTGTGCATGGGCCTCAATGGGAGAAAAGGCAACAAAAAGGGATGAGGCTAAATGCATAGTAGACAGTTATTAAACATCTACACATCAAGGCATGCATGGGGATATATATTTTATTATGAGAATGGTAGTCAAAAGCAAGAAACAGATCTGAAAAGTTGAATTATAATAGTAGCTCTCCATTATATAAAATACTATATAATTAGATAAAATATATGACAATTCATAAAGAGCTCTTCTGAACGGTCTGTTTGTCCATCTTTATCTATATATCCATTCACCCACTCACCTACCCATCCATCCATCTAATCTATCTACTTTTAGCCATACAACAGTCCTGGGTAGACAGCTCAGCCTATTCTCTTACCAGGGCTCCAGGCACTCGTAGACCACCAGCTGCCATCTTGGGCTGCAGGTCTCAGGACCTTGGGTAAGGAAATTTTCTCTATGGCGTTAATGCTACTCTACTATCTCGTGAGTGAGAACGAAGTGGCGTGAGGATTCAGTGCGATGCCAGGGTTCCCAGGTGTTATCAATTGCTGCCTATTACATCTTTGTTAGATCAGGGATAGATCTAGGCTGCTAATCGCTTGTAAAAGTCTTCCAGATGTGGTAACTTGCTGCTTTTAGAAGTCAGGGTTGGACTGAGCTGGCGAGGTTTTCTGCCAGCTCATTAGAATACAAACAAACAAACAGTCCCCCAAGGTTAATTCAATCACTTTCTTTTTCTTGAATAAAAACATTATCTGATAGTTGCAGCGGGAGCCTAGTCTTCTGCAGGCTCTAATGTGTTCTTTTTCCACTTGGCCAGTGAACTCTTGACAGAGAGAACTGATGACCTTAGTCTCTTTCCATCAGTCAGGGGTTAGATGCTATAGGTTTTCGAGATGTCATGAAAGGTGGTCTTTGGAGAAGGAATCACTCATCAGATGTGGTCCTCGAGGCTACATGCTCCGGCCTACTTCCTACTCAGTGCCTGCTTCCTGAGTTGGATGCAAAGTGACAAGCCACCCGTACTTCTGCCATCATGCCTTCACCGCCGTAACTGGCAGCAGACCTTTGAACTGCAAGCCAGGAGAAACTCATCCTTCCTTTAATTGCTTCCTGTCAGGTGTTGGGTTACAACAACATGAAAAGTAACTAGTAGAAACCCTGTACTAGTAACTATGTATATTCCCCTATTCCCAGCTCCTCGAAAACTTGAAAACTCAAGTCATTTTGTCAAACAAAGCGACTCTTTCAAAACAGTTAAGGTGTTGCTCTCCTCAGTTGTAGTCTGAGTATTAATGAAGAAAAAAAAAAAGCCATGTATGTTGTGTTGAGAAGAAGCTTAGCACGCTATTTGCAACATGAAACCCAAGAATCCCTGCAAATGGGGACGATATTTGGCAGAACTGAAATGGCTGGCGCAAAGCACCAGCCAGCTACGATTGTGAACAGTCAGCTTTACTTGGCAGAAATAGTCCTTCAGGGTGTATTTTCTACTCATTGTTTGGAAAATTTAAGACCTGAAATGCTGGAGCCTCCAGCAGAGCTTCGTGGGTATGACTCTGAGTCATTTTATTCATGTTTTTAGAACTTACACAATATCTTTTCCTATGATTATTTTAAATAGTTAAAGTGATTTCTTTAAATGAAGCCTGTTTTTTTTTTTTTGGCAACAGATCTGGTGCTGGGGCCGTGGGTATAGTGACGGTTCCAATCACCTCTATCCTCTTTCCCTGAAGTCGGTCAAAAAATTTATTGTAGAAGGGTCTGAGGTTAATCCTCCCCCCCCCCCACCATTGACTAAAGCGGATATGATGACGCACACCTATAATTCCAGCTGGAGGTAGAGGATCAGAAGTTAAAAGTTGGTTTTGGTACATAAGACTTCATCTAAAAAAAATATCACCATGGAAGACCAGAATAAAACAAGGAGGATACAGAAAATAGGAGAAAAGAGTGTGTTTTCCACATAGGAAGGATTGGCCAATGCTATTCTTGCTATCTGGATTATCTCTAAAGTGCTAAGTGTAACTGCAGGCCTCGGGGGTTGAGGAAAATACAAGGGATCTTCTTCAGAGCTTTATAGATTAAAAGAAGCATAGTGCATTTAACTGAGGAAGGTTTGCAGAAGGGTCTAGAATTTGTCCTTTGCAAGATTTTCTCAGCATCATTATGAGAAATGGAGTGGGCCCCGGAACCTGGTCCATCTACTCATCCCATTCCCCCACATCCACCTTACATCAGAGGCATCTATTCTGTTTTACATAGGCTGGGTAGCAGGGACTCTAGCCACGAGCAAGATAAGGTCTCTATACTGAGAGACTAGCAGTCTGACTCTAATGAAGGAAAGACACCAAGCAACTGGCATCAGTTCGCCTCAGTCAGGACCTGGGCTGTGGTGTTGGAGTTGACAGGACACGCTCTCCTCGGGGAGATTTCCAGATGTTCAGAAGGTCGGCTGTTAGCCTCCACATCGTTAGTTCTCCCTTTGTTGCTGCTCTTCTTTATTTTGATATAAAATAATCACTTAAAAACTGGGTTAAGATGTTACTGTAAATGACACAGCTTAAGTTTAATGAAGAAAAACAGCCATGTAAATTGTGTTGAAGGAGAAGTTTAATAGTTGATGTCCATCAAGAAACCCAAGAATCCCTGGAAATTGGGAGGATGTGTCCTAGGCTGGCCTCTAACTTGAGGTCCTCCTGTCTCTGCCTCCTGAGTGCTGGGAACACAGTGCCTTCCACTGCACCAAACCCCTCTCAGATTTCCTGAATATTTGCCATGTATTAATAAAATCCTTCCTTGTGCAAAATATGAAATAATGCAAACTTCTCATTTTCCATGAAATCATTCTTCGAAGTTGGATGCTGAGTCAATTTCAAAGTCATTTTTACTATATCTGTCCTTCTGTATGGCTGGTTTGAAAAAGCAGCCTTAATCTTTCTTCAGGATTAACTGCGAATTTTGTAAGCTCTAAATTATATGGCTATCCTCAGGAAACCAGCAGTAGCCATGCAAGACAATAAGTAGTGGGAAAGGGTACAAAAGGCCATAAAGAGCCTTTGAGAATTACAATAGGCAAGTGAGGGGTGTCAGGAAAGGTGCCTCATGGGCTGAAATAAGAAGGCCAAGTGAAGCCCAGTTAGACACACAAAGGAAAGCTGTCCTAGGCCTTAGACAAAAAGTATTGTTGGTCTTTTGTGTGAGTAGTAATGCATGTATATGTGTGGTATACGTGTGCATATATGTCATGTATGTGTGTATGTGTGGTACATGAGTGTTTGTGTGTGCATGTGTGTGATTGTGTATGCACATGTATGTGTGGTGTGTGTGTGTATTGGTGTATGCATGTATGTGTGGTGCATATGTCTGTGCGTGTGTGTGTGTGTGTGTGTGTGTGTGTCTCACAGGATGTAGCTCTCAGAAACTGCTCCAGTGCCATGCATGCTGCCATGTTTCCACCATGATGATAATGGACTAATCCTTTGACCCTGTGAGTAAAACCCCAGTTAAATGCTTTCTTTCGTAAGAGATACCCCGGTCATGGTGTCTTCACAGCAATAGAATGGTGACTAAGATACCCACTAAACCATCTCCCTAGACACCAGGTTGGCTTTCTCCCATCACCCCAGCTTTGCTTTTCCTGTAACTGGTGATTGTGCAGTCTCCACTGAAGAAGTGCTCGTGCAGCGGGGAAGCTGGATGAAACTGACCTTGACCAGTAGAAATCACAGAACATGTAAACCCCAAACTCTGTTTACATCCCTTTGCTGTAAACGAGCAGGCCAGTGACTACCAGCTTCCAGTTCAGTTAGCTGATGGCTTCCATGTGTTTGTCCAGGTTATTGTGCAATGTGTATGTGTTGTTAAATTCCTTTCTGATGGGGGACTAGGTCACTCTTTCCTCAGTCCTGGTTAGGCTTTTATTATGGGACCTTTTATACAACGTCTTTCCATTTTATTTTTTTTTATTTTTGAAACAGGATCTAATATATCCCAGGTTGGTCTTGAACTCACGATGTAGCCGAGGATGACCTTAAATTTCTAATCCTCTTGCCTCTACCCCCACATGTTGTCCTACCACACTCAGTTAATGCTGCCTGAGGAAAACACTAGGGCTTTGTGTATGCCAGGGAAGGGCTTTACCGGCTGAGCTACGTACTCAGGCCTTGCCTTTCCATTTCACAGCTAGGAATGATTAAAAAAAAAATGCGATCTGAAACACAGCCCTCTCTCTGTTTGAGACATGGCGGAAGTGGGGACTTTAGAAAAAGCTTTCCCTTGTTGATGGAAGGACTTGTCCAAGAGAGCAACATGAGAGCAGAGTCAACCCTCTGGGAGGTTGAGAATTGGTGGGGTAACGATAAGGCTAGAGAAACACAACAGTCATGAGATGCGGGCATCATTGGCTGTGTGTCTGGCACTGAGCTAAAAGAAACACGTATATGCTATACATAGTCTATTATACATAACAACACTAGATAAGCTCATACCTCACGCCAAGGCTGTCAAAGGGCTGGAGAGATATCAGTCCACCCAGCCTACGATAACACAGTGACGCATACTTGACTTTGCATACAGGAAACTGGAGACAGGTTGAACAGTATCTTTTTCTAGGTTCTGGGTTGCTTTGAACCCAGGTTATTCTTAAGACATCTCCATATGGTGCTTGGGGCATGCTTTGCAAATAAGGAAACAGAGGCACAAAGTGGATAAGGTCGTCTCCATAAAGCCTTTTAGTAAGTTTCCAGTTTCAAAGTGCAAGATGGTTCCTACCGCCAGGTTAGTCTAGACTGTTTGATGCATTTTATCTTTCATCAGAGGGCTGACAGAGCCCTGGCCACTTCTGGGCTGTTGCTGGTAAAAGAAATAGAGATTACAGCCACTCACTTCTGAAATGCTCTCTTTCAGTTCTCACGGTGCTGACATTTGGTGTCGAGATTAAGAATTCCAGCGGAAGCCTGCTCGCCCTCATCTCCTTACTCTAGCTTCTTTTTCTGTTTTTCAGCTTCTGCATTAAAGGTTGTCTTCTTCATTCCCGTTGATGAGCTTGCCTTCAGGTTGCAGACCAACACTGTCAAGGCAGGCAGAATTAGCCTAGGATCCTTACATGCAAGACAAGCTTACCAAAAAAATTTAGTCAGTGGACCAAAGATGGAACCAGAAACCAGAGAAGCAAAGTCAAAAGAATCTATGTGTGCTGGAGACAAGGCCGTCAGACAGATGGACAGCTCTCTTCAAAGGTTGCTTAGGGACTCAATAAACCTAAAGACTGCTCTGAATCCCAATGTGGGTGGGCGGATAAAGGCGCCTTATTCCCTCCTTTTGGTTTTCCCAGGGTGTGTACAACAAAGCAGATGCAATTTGCATTCAATGACTGAAAACCACTCACATCTGTAAACAGTAACGGTTCCAGCCAGCGAAACTCTCTTATCCCTGTTTTAAGGAGCCAGATGTAAAGAGGAAGCCTTCTGTATCCCATTGTTCTTTCCACTTGAGCTGCAAGGACCCAGAGTAGCTCCATGTGGGGGCAAAATGTGGTTCATTTTGCTCAGTTTAGAGGCAAGCTTACAATGTTAGAGTTTAATTAAACTCTTGCTGGCTGTTCTAAAAGTTTTCTTTCCCCCCAAGCCTTTCTTCGTGCATTCCCCGCAGTGAGTACTCGCTTTTCCCTTCCAATGAGGGTCATTAGGACCGCATGAATATGTACAGACACAGGAAGGTTCCAGGATGCTCTCGGGGCATTTGGCTCATAACTTTCAATTTAATCAATCAACTCAGTAGTATAGTAAAGGCATTACAATAACCCCACTCCCTGATCACAGACAATAGCTCTAGTGCAGGGCTATCTGTGTTGAGAGTCCTTGTTATCTTTGTCCCTTTTTGTGTTCCCTCATCCTGCATTTAACTGAGCTGAGGCATAGCTGCAAGTATTTATTTCTCTGTGCTTCTGCTTTGTTTCCAATCCCAAAGCAGTAGAGTGCTTGCAAATTGAGAGGGATGCTTGCCAGGGCTGGAGTGCCTGGCACCAACCTTTGCAGAAACCCCGTTTGTGCTTATAAATATCTGGTCTTTCTTGGAATAAACAATTCTTCAGGGCGTATTTCTCAACTCATTGTTTGGAAAACTTGAGTCCACGAATGCCATTAGCTTCAGCAGAGTTTTGTGCACAAGTTTCTGGGTAACCATAAGGAAGGCTATTGCTAATGGTCCTTGTGTGCCCACCCTCAATTTTATAAGGCTGTGTGTGTTGTGTGTGTGTGTGTATGTATAGAATGGTTTCATGCAGAAGGAATGTTACATCTGTCTTTCTTTTTTTGCCCCTTCTTTTCTTTTCTGTCACAGTGTCTTACTATGTAGCCCAGCCTGGCCTAGAACTCTATATAGACCAGGCTGGCTTAGAACTCTCATAGAGCCACTTGCCTGTGCCTCCTGAGCACTGAGATTAAAGGCACATGCCACTATAAGTTTCTTATTAAAACTTACATTTCTTGAAATCAGTCTTAAGGATTGGGAAGCAGTCTTAAAAGAAATACTTAAAGAAAACTGCTGGGTTGAGGTCAAACTTCAGAGTCAATCCTGTCCTTTCTTCCCCTTTGGGAAACTGGTAGCGTTAGACTTACATGATGATGGATCCATGACTGGCCAATGAGTTCCATCTCTCTCCTGCCCACATTGAAATCACTGCAGAACAGGTGGCCTTTTAAGCAACATGAATGAGACGCAGCAATCATATGTTCAGAAAACTGCCAGGCAGTAGGAATAAATGGCAAGAGAGTGTCAGCACATTAATATACTTTTCTCAGTAGAAATAGGATTCATGCTTGAGAGACAAAATAATTTTACACAAGACAGAATTTTGGGTGGTCCGTCCCAAACGGGCATATCGTATTTAAAAAAGGGTGTCCTTAAAAAATTTTCCATGTTTGAGCTTCTAGGAGGAAGATGGAGGAAGAAAGAGGCCCCAGCCTTTCTGATTCCAAGACCCACTCGAATGCCAAGAAAATAGTTGGAAGCAAAGGTTTCAGAAGTAATCACCAGATGTGGTGGATTAAATGAGAATGGCCCTCATGGGCTCAGATGTTTGACTACTTGATCCCCAGTTGGTGGCACTGTTTGGGTAGGTTTAGGAGGTGTGGCCTTGTTAGAAGAAGTGTGTCACTAAAGTTTCAAAGCCACATGTCATTTCTAGTTCATGTTTTCTGCTTTCTTTTTACAGTTCAACATGTGAGCCTCTCGCTTCTGCTCCAGCTGTCACGCCTACTGCATGCTGCCATGCTTTACCACCATGATGAACTCTTATTCTCTGGAACTATAAGCTCAAATAAACCCTTCCTTTTTATAAGTCTTGGTTGTGGTGTTTTATTACAGCAATAGAAATGCAGCTAATACAGCGTATCATCAAGAGAAAGTCAAGGGAGAGTGAGTAACAGAGAACACAAAACCACGGAAAGTGTTTGGCAATATGAGAGAAGGAAGATACATTGAGAACCTAGCATAAGGTAGGGTAGGTACATGATGTAGAATTTCAATAAACCATGGATGAAATAAGGATCAAAACATGAACAGGAAAACTTACAAGGTGGGTAGCAAATATATAAGAAAGACATTCTGCTCATTTTAGAAAAGGTTATTATAGGAGGAAGGGGTAAAAACCAGTAAGCAAGGGTACAGGTCAGACACATGATTAAGTACCATCAGCAACTGAGTTGATAAAGAGAAAATGAAATAGGCAAAATGTGCAGAGTATAAAGGAAAATGAAAAGACAGAAATGGAGGATGGGTGTTTCGGGAGAAGCAAGTGTTCCTAAAGCAAGAGAAAGCACAAACTGAGTACACTGTTCACAGAAAACCAGTGTCTTATTGTGGAGTTAATGAGCAAATGGCAAAGGACAAAAGGAGAAAGAAATAAAAATAAAAGACCAACTAGAAGAAAAATGTCACTGTTAATAAAATAGATGGAGGTATGAATAGAACCCTGAGATTCAGCTAACATAGCTGGGATAAAAAACAAATCATGAAACATTTTAGCTGCAAAAGAAAAACATATATCCTACAAGGAGCAAAGCTGCAGATTCCTTGTAAGGAATCTGGTCATAAATGAGCGAAGACCATGCTTCTTCATTAAGATAGAAAATCACACACAAAGCATACAGTAAAAAGCTGCAAGGAATACCTAAGGCTAATTATCTTTCTAGTTTCATCTCTGTCAAAATTTTGGTTGTTGTTGGAGGGTAAGTGCATAAAAGTATATTTAATAATGAAAATGTAAAATCTGATGTGAAGCTTCACAGCTTCAGAATGGCTCTTCTAATTATACAGAGGTTCATTGAGATGTGTAGACTTTGGGTCTGGTCAATTTTGCTGTGTGATGTTATTTTCATTTGCAAGTTCTTTATAATAAAGTTTTAATAAAAACGGATTTGGATTTTAACTCAGTTATTTTCTAAGTGAAAATATTTTTACAAATGCTCAGTTGTAAGAAATAAAAGCACTCACTAATGAATAAGCACTGCTTACTAGTTTCCTCTGAAAATAACAGGTCTTAAAAGAGCAAAGATAATGCTGTTAAAGACGGCAAGAAATCCTGAATTAATAAGTATTTATTGACGAGATAAATAATTAAAACTAATAACAGAACTATTGTTTGGAAATGGAATTTCCTGTTAAGAACTGTCAGAATAAAAACAGATTTTTTAATCTAACAAACCAAGCACCAAATTAAATCAATGTAGATTTGAAGTGGGAAGAGCTGAGAAAATTAACCTCAAAAGTTTTTCATAAAGTGAATCAAAGATACTATTTAATAAGCAGAGAGTATATAGAAAAAAACAGAAATGAAATCCTTGCTTACTTTTACTTGTTAATATTTACTTTATTTCCTGCATACCTGTGTGTTATGTACCATGTATAGGTAAGTGCCGTGGGAGCCAGAAGAGGACATCAGATTCCCTGGCACCAAGTTTTGGATGGTCGTGAACTACTGTGCTGTGGGATTGGGAACTAAGCCCACATCCTCTGCAAGAGCAACAAGTGCTCTTCACTGCTGAGCCAACTCTCAAGCCTTCTGCTTTTTAAATTAACCAATTAACCAGTTAATTAATTAGTGTTTGCAGAGCTGAGGATTGACCCCACTGTCTCGTGCATGCAGGGCAAGTACTCTACCACTGAGCTACATTCCAAACCTTTTCTTTCTTCTTTCTTTCTTTCTTTCTTTCTTTCTTTCTTTCTTTCTTTCTTTCTTTCTTTCTTTCTTTCTTTCTTTCTCTCTCTCTCTCTCTCTCTCTCTCTCTCTCTCCCTCTCTCTCTCCTTTCTTTCTTCCTCTTTTCTTTTTTTCTTGAGACAGGGTTTCTCTGTGTAGCCTTGGCTATCCTGGACTCACTTTGTAGATCAGGCTGCATTCAAACTCACAGAGATCCTCCTGCCTCTGCTGGGATTACAGGCTTACGCTAGTGAGCCAAGCTCTCTCTCTTTTTTTCTTCATGAGTTTATGCATTTAATCACTTTACAGCCTGACTGTAGACCCCTCCCCTCTCTCTTCCCAGTCCCACCCTCACATTCCCCCTCTCCTTCTCCTCAAAGAAGGGTACCGACCCACAAGGACACCAGGAGAAAACCTACAGAGGAAACTAACATAGGTCCGTGGGGCTCACAGAGACTGAACCAACAACCAAAGGGCACGCATGGGCTGGACCTAAGCCTCCTACACATGTGGAGCAGACACACAGCTTGTTCTTCATGTGGGTCTCCTAACAATTGGATCAGGGGCTGTCTCTGACCCCTGTTGCCTGCCTTTGGACCCCTTTCTCACAACTGGGCTGCCTTATTGGCCCCAGTCCATTTCTTACAAATTGATAGCTAATTAGCTGGGGGGGGGGGGAGGGAGGAAGATGACTGATGAGAATTAAACATGCAAAATCCAAGCCAAACAAATGCACTGCCTTTGTAATACCAAAGAAAGTCTAAAACATTCATCCAGAACATGGAAAGTAGACTAGCAGAGCAGAACTTGGAGAAGACTGGATAACTTTAAGTGCAAATATTTGAGAGGCAAAACAAAGCAGAACAGACAAAAGACAAGTCCTTATAATAGGGTGAACTCAGTAATTTTCTAGATCTTAAAACCTTAGAAAGTCTAAGATTACTAAAAACGGAAAGCCAAGATAAATCAGAAAAGAGGAAAACCAAGCGAGACTGTAGGCAGGATACACTTTATGGCACAAGCTATTACAACAAGATAATTTGTTAGTTATGCACAGGCTAGAGTTAATGAGAACACAATATTACATCCACAGGGCCTACAGAACACAGAACTAAATAGAAAGTAACCATGTAAAACACAGAAATCAATATATATGCAATATTAAAACAATACCCCACTATCAGAATAGCAGAATGGAGAGGAAATGGTAGAGGTTTGAAACCTAACCAATTATACTGAAATACAGCAGAAAGGGCAGATATTTTCCAAAATTAGAGTGTTTAAGCTGGCATTTTATTGCAGGTTTCTTAACAAGATGAGGGATTAATATTTTCTCCCTGCTCTCTAGATTCTATCCTGGGAAACCTTATAAATGAAGGAAAAAGCAAGAGCCAAGGAACCAATAGAGACATTGAGGTTCCGGGAGGTGGTCCTGAGCTAGATGCTGCAGAGCAGAAGCAAAGGAGTGCTTAGACAGCAGTGACACGATGCCTGGGCCTCCCTTTCCTGGCTTCAGCTCATCCTCTTTCCTTAAGCAGATACCACCCAGCAGATTCCACCAGCAGAGAGAGGCAAGGCTCCTGCAGGGTAACTGGAGCCCAGGCAGGTGCTGCTAGTGATCAGGAAGCAAGCAGCTCATGAAGCAGCTCTGTAGCAGCAGATGGGCCAAAAATTCAACCTAAGCACAGGAGGAGGTGTCAACAACCCACAGCAGAAAGAAGCAGAGGGGGGCTGGAGAGACAGTTCTGCAGTCAGGAGCACCTACTGCTCTGTCAGAGGACGCAGCACTGGTCCTCAGCACTCAAACCAGGCAGCCTACTCCAGTTTCTAGGGATTAGATGCTTTCTGGGGCATCTCTGAGGGCACCTGCATGCAGGTGGCGCACATATCCGCATGTGCGTGCACACACACACATACACACACAGAGAGAGAGAGAGAGAGAGAGAGAGAGAGAGAGAGAGAGAGAGAAAGTGAGAGGGGGGAGAGAGAGCAAAAGAACCAAACACAAATTAGCTACTGACACACAGAACTCGTTCTGAAGACGCACAGCCTCAATCTAGTCAAATGGAAACATCAATGACCCCAAACAGAAAGATAGTCTTCACAATAACTTCTGGGCACTCTTCTAAAACGTTCATGGCAGTAAAATCAAGAAAGCCTGAGAAAGCGTTCCATATGAAGGCCGATAAGAGATGCATGACAAGTAACTTCAGTGTAAAATACCGGATTAGATTCTGGGTGAAAAAATTCCTCTTCTTTGCCACAGAGCTGTCTGTGCAATGTGGTAGCCAATATTTACACATGGCTATGGTGTGGTTAAAGTATGGCAAGTCTGAATGCAAAACAGGTGCTGAGCGCTGCGTAAAGAATGAAATATCTGTCTGTAATGAAATTTCAGGCTAATTATATGCCAACATGACATGATTTGGGGTACTGGTTTCAATAAAATAAAACATTAAGTTTAAACTTATCGGGGCTAGAGAGATGGCTCAGCAGTTAAGAGCACTTGCTGTTCTTGCTGAGGACCCAGCTTCAATTTCCAGCATCTACATGGTGGTTCACGCCCACCTGCAACTCCATTTCCAGGGGATCTGAGACCTTCTAGCCTTGGAGCCCACCAGGCATGCGCGTGGAACACCGTCATCCGTACAGGTAAAACATTCACACATACAAAATGAAATAAATCTAAAAAAAAAAAAAATTGTACTGCTTCTCTTTACTTTTTAAACACAACTTTTTAGAACATTTAAAATCACCCACGTTACTGACATAGACAGCTTGTATTGTATGATATTATGTGGTATCTGTGAAGAAGACGGTAGAGGTATGATTGATATAATTTAAACTATGCATCTAGATTAGACCACAGTGTTTTATCAGTGTGCAGTAATTTTATACAAGAATGTCTTTCTTAGAAAGCACATATTAAAGTACTTAGGAGGAGAGGAGCAGACACATGCCTGCCTTCCTCTTATATGCAGAAGTTGTGGCTCTCTTCTTAGACAAATGACTCTAGGAAGTATCAAGTTGACAGTTAAAGCTAAGTAGGGCAGAGGCTCAGAGAGAAAAATAAGAGGAGATGGAGTGTGTGACAACAACCATTTCTTAGGATTAAAGGAAGAGGCAAAAGCAAGATCTCATGTGAAAAGGACTTGCTAAGTAGGGAACTATTTTTAAAAAAATCTAGTGGTATTCATAGGAAGATGAAGAAGAACATCAAAGAGTCAGACAGACAGGAAGAAGAAATCTTGAAAAGCTAAGGGAAAGGCTGCCTGCCTTTTAGCAAGTTTACATTTAGCAAGAAACAAAAATCAGCTTGACATGACTTTCTAGATGGTGGGATGTAAGGATGCAATGCTTAATAGTAGAAAAGAAATGCTTTTGAACCTTCAGCCCTATGTCACTTAAGTGTGAGAATGTAACAAAATATTGCCGGGAATGTTGAACCTTGAGGCTTGCCTTACAAAGACGGGCTGGAAAATGTCCTTGCAGAAAGTACCCAAGTAAGAAAAGAGAATAGGGCAAGAGGTGACATTACTTTAGAAAAGTTTATGGTTGTTTAGAAACACAAAGACTAAAGACTGAAAAAAGAAATTAAAGTGATGGGGAAATAAAATTCTAGAAATCAATCAATTAAAGTATGTGTTTGGGTAGAAAGAAAGTTAAGAGTTAAGGAATATGAGGGTGCGCAAAAGTTCAGGGGACAGTGATGATATCAACATGTTTGTGACATTAACATAAGTATGTGCCTTACATAGAAGGCAGTCATTGTGAGGAAAAAAAGAGAATCAACTTTTGGTTGTTGTTGTTTTGAGACAGGGTTCCAAGTAGCCCAGACTGCTTCGGATTTGCTTTGAAGCTGAGCTGACTTTGGACCCCTCATGTTCCTCACTTAGCCCCCAAGTGCTAGGATCACATGCCTGTGCCACTATACTTGGATTGGTTAGCTTTTAAACCAGAAGAAGAATAGAGAAGAATAAGAAGAATAAGAATAAGAAGAAGAAGAAGAAGAAGAAGAAGAAGGACATATAACTAAGAGAAGAAAAAAGTATAAAATTAAAAAAGGAACAGAAAGATAGGAAAGAAAGAAAGATAAGTTCAAAAAGATAGGATCAGAACACATAACTATGAAAATAAAAGAAAAAAATTAGCATCACCACTCATAATAATGGTGCCATAAAAGGAATGAGATCAAAAGCAAATAGTTTAAGAGGAACCTGACCTGGACCAGTGATGCTGTGCGCTGTGTGGGGAAGAGCACATCCCTTGGTGCCCAGTGCCAAGGAGGAAGAAGAAATAAAGCTTACTAAGGCAAACATGCACTGGGTTAATAAATAAACAAACAGTAAATACAGCAAAGCAGGAGCCATGTAGCAAATACTCATTGATCAAAACAAAATAAACAAAACCAAGAACAATAATACAAATAAAAAAAATCTCCAACCTCTCAGAAAACTTAAAATACTCCACTAATTGACATCTATGTCCAGAAGATAAAATGCACAAAAACATTTTACCAAAAGAACAACAAACATAAGAAGTTTGTAGTAAGATCTCTGGGAAGGGCTCAGAGATCAACTAAGAGGAAAATTCACAGCCTCAAATGTGTTAATAATTAATAAAAACAAAAATACAGGAAGGAGGGAAGTCAGAGCATAAAGTAAACAATATGGAAATTTACCAACAGAACAAAAGAACCATCCAAACAGCATAGAAGATAATAGGATGCATAAAAGCAGATGTATGCAAATTAGGAGAGAGATAAGAGTGCCATTATTTAAGTAGCTAATAAAGTTTATTAGACCAATTTGCATTTTTCTACACATAGGCATCCAGTTAGATCAGCACCATTTGTTGAAGATGTTATCTTTTTTCCATTGTATGGTTTTGCATCTTTGTCAAAAATTAGGTGTCTATAGGTGTGTGGGTTTATTTCTGGGTCTTCTATTTGATTCTGTTGATCCCTATGTCAGTACCATGCAGTTTTTATTACTGTTGCTTTGTAGTACAGCTTGAGTTCAGGGATGAAATGCCTCCAGAAGATCTTTTATTGTAGAGGATTGTTTTGGCAATTCTGGGTTTCTTGTTATTCCATATGAAGTTGAGAATTTTTCTTTCAAGATCTGTGAAGAATTGTGTTGGTAATTTGACGGGAAGTGCATTGAATCTGTAGATTGCTTTTGGTAAGATGGCCATTTTTTTACTATGTTAATCCTGCCAAGTCACGAGCATGGGAGATCTTTCCATTTTCTGATATCTTCTTCTATTTCTTTCTTCAGAGACTTGAAGTTTTTTTCATACAAGTCTTTGACTTGCTTGGTTAGAGTTACACCAAGATACTTTATGTTATTTGTGGCTATTGTGAAGGGTGTTTTCCCCCCTAATTTCTTTCTCAGCCTACCTCATTCAGAAAGGCAAATGGGATAGATATCAGAAGATGGAGAGAACAGGGAATAGGACAGGAGCCTACCAGAGAGGGCCTCTGGAAGGCTTTTTCCAGCAGGGTATCAAAGCAGATGCTGAGACTCATGGCCAAACTTTAAGTAGAGTGCAGGGAATCTTATGAAAGAAAGGGGAGATAGAAAGACCTGGAGGGGACAGGAGCTCTACAAAGAGAGCAACAGAACCAAAAAAATTGGGTCCAGGGATCTTTTATGAAACTGATACTCCAACCAAGGATAATGCATGGAGATAACCTAGAACCCCTGCACAGATGTATCCCATGGCAGCTCAGTGTCCAAGTGGGTTCCCTAGTATTGGGAACAGGGGCTGTCTCTGACATGAACTCAGTGACTGGCTCTTTGAGCACCTCACCCTGAGGAGAAAACAGCTTTAACAGGCCACAGAGGAAGACAATGCAGCCAGTCCTGAGACTTGATAGGCTAGGTTCACATGAAAAGGGAGGAGCACTTTCCATATCAGTGGACTCGGGGAGGGGTAGGGGAGGAGAAGAAGGAGGAGGGTCAGATTGGGAGGGGAAGAAGGAGGGTGTAACATCTGGGACACAAAGTGAATTAATTGTAATTAATAAAAAAGTCAAAATCATAACACTCTGAAATATTGAATTGAATCAGCTGGTCAATAGTCTTCAAGACCACTTGTCCTTTTTTTATTTAAGTATATAAATGTGTTCACACAATTTTTTAAATCTTTTACAGAAAGAATGTGTTATGGAATATATTTCTATGTCACTAAAATGATGGCAGCCTGAAAAAAAAAGCATATTAGATACGGGCAATCTAGATTAGTCAGGAAATAAAGGAGGAAGATTTCCTACTCTATCATAGTTGTCTGATAAGGACTGTGAAACCTGTGCACGAGTGATTGTTAAGCAAAGAAGTAAAATTCTAAAACCGGACACAAAAGAACCCATTTATACCAACAACCAATGAAAAAAATTGGAGAAGAATTTATGGAATAATCACTAAGTGTATGTGGGTGACTCTTTTCGACTACCAATGTCTTTCTTTTTCTGTGTTTCTTTTTATTTATTTTTTTCTCTCATACATGCTGACCACAATCCTCTCTCTACTTCCTCCAGTTCCTACCTTGAGCTTCCTCTTTCCCCAGACTCACTGCTCCTCCATTTCCCTTCAGAAAAGAACAGGCCTACCAGAGATATGAAGTCTAACATGGCATAACAGGATGCAATAAAATTAGGCCAAACTCTCATATCAAGGCTGGACAAGGCAATACAGTAGGAGGAAAAGGGTCCTAAGAGCAGGCAAAAGAGTCACAAAGCTCCCCCGCCACTTATACTGTTAGGTGTCCCACAAGAATGCCAATCACAGCATATCTGTAGAGGACCTAGCACAGACCTGTGCAGGCTCTGTGAGCCCCCATGAGCACTGATTAGTCAGTTCTGTAGGCCATGTTCTCCTGGTGTCCTCAACCTCTCTGTCCCACAATCCTTCTTTCCCATCTTCCTTGGGGTTTCCTAAGTTCTGCCTAATGTTTGTCTATGAGTTTCTGCATCTGCTAACTATCAGTTTCTAATAGACACGGGTAGCAGAAGGAGAAAGACAAACATGGGATATACTCACTTATATAGACCTATAAGATATGATAAACATAATGAAATCTATACACCTAAAAAAGATAATCAATTGAGCGGACATGGGGTAAGATGATCAATCCTCATTTAGAAAGACAGATGGGATGTGCATTGAATGTATGACAGGAGTCTACTGAGCGCATCTGAAAGACTCTAACTAGCAGTGTTTTCAAAGCAAAGACTCATGACCAAACCTTTGGCAGAGTACAGGGAATCATAAGAAAGAAGGGGAGTTAGTCTGATGGGGAAAGGATAGGAGCTCCACAAGGACCAAATATATCTGGGCACAGGGTCTTTTCTGAGACTGACATTCAACCAAGGACCATGTATGGACATAACCTAGAACCTCCACTCAGATGTAGCCTGTGGTAGCTCAGTAACCAATTGGTTTCCCAAAGTGAGGGGAACAGGGACTATTTCTAACAGGAACTCGATGACTGGCTCTTTGGTCTCCCCACCCCCGAAGGGAGGAGCAGTCCTGTTAGGCCACAGAGGAGGGCTTTGCAGCCAGTCCTGAAGATACCTGATAAAACAGGATCAGATGAATGGGGAGGAGGTCCCCCCCATCAGTGGACTTGGAAAGGGGCACGGTGGAGATGAGGGAGGGAGGGAGGGAGGGACTGGGAGGGAATGAGGGATCGGGACACGGCTGGGATACAGAGTTAATAAAATGTAACTGATAAAAAAAAAAAAAAAAAGACACGGTAGGTAACAACAAGTTGATTTGAGGCTAACAGCAAATAAGGAGATTGAAAACCTAGAACTTACAAGTTGAAGGTGGTACTGGTAGACTTTTATTAAATTATTTACATGTTTTTTTTTTTTTGTTTTGTTTTGTTTTTAATTCCAGTGCTTTCTTTGTTTTCAGGAGTCCTGACATCAGATTAGTGGTCAATAAAAAATAGTGAGGTCTTGCCTGAAGTAAGACAAGGTTGGGACTTGTAACTATGAGAGAAAATTAATCATAGAATTATGACTCAATGAGTTGGACATGAGGTAGAAACTTTGTACATAACTACATGAACAAAAAGATAAAAAAATACTAAGGGTCACCAAGTTAACATTAGTTTGGTAGGTTTTTTCGTGGAGTTGAACATAATTATCTTAAGCAAGTGACCCAATGGAGAAGATGGCTGAATGTCACTGTAAAATTAACTTCAAATATATAGAATTTATTTGTCAGTGGCTATATTAATATTTTAACCAGTGTGTCATCAAATTAAAAACTGGTTTATGAGAAATAGTCTTCAGTCTTTATTTGCCAAACACTATTAGCTGATGTTATGTCCAAAGTGGAGGACGTTATGCATCATGGCTAGTCTAGGGGGAATGACAAGCTCTTTATCAGATAGAAGTATTTGTCAAGAAACCCAGGATTTCCACAGAGCTAGCAATTAAAGAGCCTTAGCATCTTGTAGGAAGCTCCCAACTCTGTGAAGACTGGGCACAAGTCCAGCCCCCAAGACATCCTCATGGGCCTGGTCACCTTGTCTGGGAAGCAGTACCTCCCACAGTTCCCACAGTTGGGGGCAGCAGTCTGGCAATGCCTAGGACAGACACCATGGAGCCTGTAGTGGACTTTATGACTAGTGCTCAAGCTCAACAAACCTGACCATGCTCTCTCTGGCTTCTAAGCCTGGCTGTGTGCAGAGTATCAGGGGGTTGGGCACAGCATTTAGTATGAATTAACTTCATACTGGAAGTTGCTTTGGACCTTAGATGTGTGACTGTAGAGGACAGATGAGTGATCATATCACAACAGCCCCCAAGGAAAGGCAAAAGAAAATCATTTGGATCTAATCTTTGGTTTTGGTTCAGCTAGTCTCCCACTATTGATTGCTTCATGATGGACCCCCCAGGGAAGGAAAAGGAGAATTATCTGCTTTGAGCTTTGATTTTGGTTCAGATCTTCTCTGGCCATCTGAGCTTGTAATGCCACTTTTTTTTTTTTTTTTTTTTTTTTTTTTTAATGTGTCAAGACTTTTTCACTTACAGAATTAAGCGGTAAAAACTTACATGGTCTAACCTTAAAATGTAGCAAAAGCTTTTTGATTGGGAGTATTTTGAAAGAATTCTACAATCTCCAGATGTTCAGAGATGGTGACATTACCGGAGAGGAAGAAAGCCAGAAGCTATTTGGTCTGCTCTCTGGCCTCTGTCTCTGTTTCACCATATATAGGCCCTCCCAGAGAGAGGAGTGCAGACTTTGCCCATGGAAAAGCAGCATTTGGAAGAAACACCTACAGACATGGTTCACTATAGCTGAAGATGTGTGGTGCTGTTCATTCCCCCACGTAGCATTCACTATAATTCTTCCTCAAAGGGGATTTACTCAAAGACACCGGAGAGTTGATCACCAAGTTTGTTTTCTTACGCCACTGCGGAGGTTATCAACCTGTGTCCCACATACTCCTGAGAACCCTGAGATCCTTTCAGGGGACCCGAGAGATTAAGACTATTTCATAACAAAGAAGATAGTAGTGTGTTGACACTGGCACTGAAGATGGACCAAGGCTTGTATTAGTGGCTGATATCTTCCTTAGGGCCACACAGTCACAGCAGACAACAAAGGACTCGATTTCACATCAGTGTCCTTCATGTAACAGAAAAATGAGTCATTTGAAGTTTCTTCTGATAAAAACACACCTTATTATTCAGAGTGACTAATTGGGGAATGTGAAAAGCAATATAAAATGCAAAGCAGTTCTGCACTAAAGTCTGGTGCACTCTGATTGTCCTCAGTAAAAGCACTTAGTGATTCTTTGGGGCGCAAGTCAGACTAGCCACTTTGCACATTCATAAAACATCATTTTTACTTGAAAGAACAAATGACAGGCAAATTACGGTTATTCAGACTTGGGAATTTGGCAGACATTTTTCTCAAAAAAAAATGAAGCAAGTCTGTCACTTCAAGGAAAACAACTGACAGTATCTGTTGCTGATAATAAAATTTGAGTTTTCAAGCAAAAATCAGAATCTTGGAAAACTAGTAGCTGTTACTGTGAACTTGATAGCTTCCCAGTTTCCCATTGCTTTCCTGATAGGCTCTGTCCTCCTGGGAATGGATATGATTTGGACTTGTTTAATGTGAAGTCTCGGCATTTGGATGATCTGCGATTCTCAACAAGCTGGTACTTTCCAAATGGTCAGCATCAGGGCTGCACACCCATGCATTTGTAAAAGATCCATCCAAAGATGAAGGTAAGCAGTGAGTTTTAGTTACAGAGTATAAGCCTATTGGCACAACCTCATGACCCACACTGTAACTGAATTTAACAAAACTCTACTATTTGTAGACTTTGAGGTAGGTAGTCTGTGGTACAGTAGCAAAGATTATCTGTAAGTATCAGCAAAGATTATGAAAACACTGTTTTAAAATTATTTTCATGTATATGTATGTGTGTATGCTTGATCATCTGTATGTGTACCACACACGTGCAGGTGCCAGCAGAGGCCAGAAAAAGGTGTCAGATCCCCAGGAACTGGAATTACAAGTTGCTGTAAGCTGTGCCTTGTAGGTGCATAGAATCAAACCCAGGTCCTTGGTGAGAATGGCAAGTGACCTTAACCACTGCACAATCTCTCCAATAACCCCAAACATGCTTATTTTTTCTAGTTACACATGTATGGACTAGTTTCTTTGCGTACTTCTATCAAAAAATGTAAACCAATAGGTTGGATGCAGAAACAAAAGCAAGTGACGGTCCATGAGCTTTCTACTAATCCAGACACTATAGAGACTGGTAAAAATTTGAAACAATGACACCCTTTTCACAATTATTTTCTTTGGATAACACAGTCATTCTCATAAAAGATATTATATGTTTTTTATGTTAGTATGTGATAAATTTATTAAACATGCAATGTGTTTATTATTACCGTATGTTACTTAAAATTTAATAAGTAATAAGTTTCTCAGCTTTCATTGTTTCTAAGGTAAACTCTGAGAGATTTATCAAAAGTATATTGATGCTCTCTGTGATTCTTAAGCATGTTAAAAGGATGCAGAGACTGAAGAGACCTAGAGCCACTGTCCCAAGATCCCTGCTCAGGAAGTGACATTTTGGATGACTAATTAAAAAGGGACAAGGGACTTGGCACTTGACAGTTTGTTGTCGGGAAGCTTGTCGGGCTGACAACAGGGCTGGTTATCAGGACAGAATTATGCCTGCAGCTTAGATTAGTAGAACCATCACTGACATTGGCCGTGTCTTCCCCAGTGGCTCCAGCCCTTCAAGTGTTCAAGTTCACCCGATGCCCTCCAAGGAAGGTCTGGAGTGTGCTCCCTGCTCAGTGTTAGCCATCATGACTCAACTAGATACTTGCCTCCCCGATGGTGGTAAGTGTGGTCCACAGTCACCATCTCAGGAGGGTACCAGGCACGTGCAGGGACAAAGACTCAATGATGAGCAAGTCATGGCTTTTATCCCAGAGGAGTTCCCAGTCTTGTGGGGAAGGAACTTTCCGAAGAAATAATTCCAGTACGGTGTGCTATTCTGTATTTGATGATGAAAGTTTTCCAACAGAAAAATCAGGTCACATCTTGGCTCTCTGATATGATGCCTGACAATGGGACAAACCCAGGAATCAGGGCCACACGTCTGCTGTATTTATCAAGCTCTCAACAGCACCACAGAAAGGCTGTGCAGGTTTGCATGTGGTTGGCCTCGGAGGCCCAGAAACAATGGCTTGGTGCTGTCCCCTTCCCATCTAAATTCTGGGGACGACAGCGACCAAATAGAAACAAGAAAAACTCCTTAGAATCATAGAGATGAGTAATAGCCCCTACCATTTATCTCTTCTCTTTGTGGGGACACTGTAGGACGTCCTCCCAACCCCCACCCCAGCATTCAGGTTCTAAGTGCTTCTCCCAGGCAGAGAGACTGTATTCACACAGGTCTCCCACCCAGCTGAGGCTAGAGCAGGCTGAATTCGGAGTCCAGGAAAGGCTCAGCCAGAGGCTCTAAAGTTCCCAAATGTCAACTTTATATGGGTTAAATTAAACAATAATCCTCTTGATCTAACCAGGGATGTTGGAGTTCCCTTGGGTGGGCTGCTTGGGCACCAGGGAGGTTCTGATATACCCAGGGTCTACTTAAGTCCCTGCCATGTTCCCTTTCCCCCCTTTCCTTTAGAGGCTTGGCCTCATTCCCTCCTTTAATCTCCTCTCCTATTTCTGTGGTTCTTCCCAGCTGTGTAACTTCAGAGTGAAATAAACGCCTAAGAACAAAACAGTCCATGCCCAGACACAATATGCCCCATGCCCAGTGCCACCCACAGCCATCCGGCCTCCCAAGGCTACCGAGAACAGGCCCTCCCAGGTCTTAAAGAAAATACAAAGCAAAGGCAGGGGCATTGCACATTTGACTCTGGACAAATGGTGACTTGATCTTTGGGGAGTTTATCCACAAAACAGGTTATTTTTCCAGCTCAAGGATATGCCACCAGTATCCATGGTTAATAATGTGTGGGTGAGCCCACTATGCACAGCAGCAAATGTCATGTGATGATTTGACCAGTGTCTATCTACCCACAGTCCCTAAATGGCATGGGACCCTGTGCTACATCTTTTCTCCTGCTCACTGTCCTATTTTCAAGGGTTTAGCACAGTGTCTGGCTCATTACAAATTTGGTGAGACAACTGTCTGACTAAAAAACATTAGGGAGTACCCTATTTTAGGATATATTCCCCACACGGCAAGTTTGGAGCCTCCTGACAACTCTCGAGGATTGGTATTGTCTGCTTTGTCTGATGTCATGTGGCATTAGAAGGCGACATCTGGAACCAGAAGGGAAATTGTGTGTTGACTAACACCTTACTATGGTTAAGGGTACTGAGTAATTGCTACCCTGTCTGTGGAGTCAAGAGACTCTCTTGGCCAGTTATCTCTAAGCAATAGTCTTTTTATAACACGGATACAGTGGTTTTAGGAGGACTGAGGCTACAAAATGCTTGGCTTAAAGGGAAAGGAACCACAGATAAAACTGGTAGAAACAATGTTACACGAAGAACCTAAAAGCATGCCAGGACGGTGTCTAGTGTGTCCATGGACTTACTTTCTTGGGGTACAAGTTTCACAGATCAGTGGATAATAGTGAGTAGACCTGACAGAGCTCAGCCTGCAGGTCTCATGATCCGACAGAACAATGTTAGCCATATGCTCTCCCCGACCCAGGAAGCAGCGGCTGTACTCACGGGGGTAATCCTTCGGATGGGTCTTCTCGGACCAGTTCCCGTAAAACGTGAGTCTGTACTTGGCAGTTCCACAGGCGCAGCAGTCCAAGATTGGTCTGTCCGTCACCCCATCGGCTGTGGGATCTGGAACGGGAAGTCAAGTTAGAAAGCAGATGGGAGCCTCGTAAAAGACAGCCGTGCAGCAGCTTGTCTTAGCCTTGATCCCTGTGTAAAGGAGATGCAGTGCAGTTGCATTGGTTTGTAAGACTCAAGACTAGCAGTAGGATTGCTATGGAGTTTATACTTCTCAACTATGAATATATAATTTGCAAATAAAAATTCAAACTTCTTTGCTCATTATCTGAGCTGTTCTATGGAAACGAGAGTATAGAATCTTTAGGATGGGGAGACTTTCGGAAAATCAATACTAACTTTTACCTAGTTATTCTTTTCATTTTAAAGATTTATTTTCATTTGTGTGTGTGTGTGTGTGTGTGTGTGTGTGTATGTGTGTGTGTATGAAAATGGCTCTGTGAGAGAATGCCAAGTGTGTGATGGTGCCTAAGAAGACCAGAAGAGTGTGTCAGACCCCTGGATCTGGAGTCACTGATGGCTGTGAGACACCTGATTGCAAGTGTTGGGAACCAAACCAGCGCCATCTGCAAGAGCAGCAAGTGCTTTAAACCACGGAGCTGCCTCTCCAGCCCTTTCCCAGTTGTTATTTTCATATCCCCATCCCTTCCACAGTAGCTGTCTCTCTATTATATTTTAAGAAGGACATGCATCTATTTTCCCCAAGAAGCATTTTTCAGGGCCTAAAATGCTAGACCAGAGTGTAGGTGGGGGCGGTTTTAAAGAACAGTGAGAGCAAGTAGGGTGGGTCTCAGCCTTCCTAACACTGCGACCCTTTAATGCAGTTCCTCATGTTGTGGGGACCCCCAACCACAAAATTATTTCATAACTGTAATTTTGCTACTGTTATGAATCGTGATGTAAATATCTGGTATTCAGGATATCTGATACACAATCCCCCAAAGGTGCTGAAACCCATCAGTTGAGAATCACTGAAGTAGAGGCTTAAACAGTTGCTGGAAATGAAGAGAAGGGGATTCTTATGCAGTCACATCATCTCTTATCACGCTTTCAAAGACAGTCCTGGGAAGTGGGGTGGGGGGAGCTGCAAATGTGTTCACAAGTTCAAGTTCACTTCTGCCTGTAGAAGCAGCCAGGAAAAAGTTAAGATTCCCTCTCCGCCTCCATTTTTAGCTGTGAGTAGCTGATAAGCAGGGAAAGAGAGGGTGCATGAATAAATTCAGCCTTTCTGATTGTTAAGCCCACAGCTCTAACTGCCTTAGTGTTCTCTGCCTGTGCGTCTGTCTGCTGTGAGAGGGGACAATGCCTACAGATGCCATTTACTGTAACTGCTTTTTCCGTAGCTCTCCCAGCTGCGTTAACATCAATCTTCCTTTTTTGCAAGTTGAACATTTTTTTTTCTTAAATATTGTACAAAAGAGCAGCAACCAAGGGGGATGAAAACCATTTTGCATGTCAGAAACATCATTTTTCAATCTCTTTAGGAATTTGCTGAGCTCGCCAGGTTTGAACATGCAAAATCGATGATGGGTAAAAGTGAGTTTGGGGATGAAGACAAAATATGAAACATTGTCCCGATATCAAGGATGTACTGAGTCCCTTGTATGTACTGATTTCATTCCGTATACTGCCCTAGGAAGCACTTCGGTTATAACCTGTGGTCTGAATGTGAAATAGCCTCCTTGTGTTTGAACCTTTGGTCCCCACGTGGTGACCCTGTTTGGGAAGATTGTGGAACCTTTAGGAGGTTAAACCTTGCTGGAGGAAGTGGGTTACTGGGGGTGGGTCTTCAGGCATCATAGCCCAACCCCACTTCCTGTGCACTCTTTGTGACAGGCCAGCCTTCTCCTCCTGCCATCATGTCTTTCCTGCTTTCATAGACTACTGTGTCCCCCTGAAATGTAGACCAAAATAAACCCTGTGTGTGTTTGCCGGGGTATTTTATGACAGCAATGGTAAAGTAACGAAGGCAGCCTTGCTTTGCAGATTATTAAAAGGAAGGAGGAGGCTGGAAAGGAAGGAAGGAAGGAAGGAAGGAAGGAAGGAAGGAAGGAAGGAGAAAGAAAGAAAAGAAGGAAGAAAAAAAGAAAGAAAACTGTTTCTGAAAGTATATTTAAAAGAAAAAAAAACCCTACCTACAGATTTTAGGGATTTCTAAAGAGGCTCAAAGGAGAAGGCTGCGGCCATCCAAAGCAGAGGCTGGAGTGCTCTCAACGCCTGGAGCGAGCTGCCCACTACTGCATTTGTACAAAACCCGGAGTTGGTTCCTGTGTGAGCCACTTGTGTAGTTAAGGACACAGGGCACCTAGTCCATTTTGAGAGAGGTAGCTCGAACCAGAAGATCTGGTTTTTCTGAAGTCTGCTGAGGATAAGCTGCATCGTAACAAACACCTAAATTAGTTTTGAAAAGGGGATTAGGAACTGAGAGGTTCATGCTGGGATTCCGATCCTGAAGACCAGGTGGTGTTAAATGAGGCAGCAAGGGACTCCAGCACACCCAAAATAAGACCAACTGGGAGATTTACCAAAACAGCTTTCAGATTCAGGTAGCAAAGTTAAAGACACCAGGAAGGCTTTACAGAAATGAGTTTACAAGCCTTTAAAAATAAGCTTCCATCCAAAAATTAAATTTCTAGGATTGCAAGGGGAACTGTTTCCTACCAAGTCAAAGAGCAGTGATGGCGAAGCACCAACACACTCCTCAGAGTACAACAGCTCAGCTGCGGAGTCAGGTAACCTCAGTCCTGGAGCGTGGCCTCAGTTTTCCTCTCTCCCCATTCGCTACACATGCACTCACGCGCGCGCACGCACACACACACACACACACACACACACACACGCACACACACACACACACACGCACACACACACACACACACACACACACACACACACACGCACGCACTTTGAGACAGGGTCTCACTATGGTATATTTGTGGCTGTTCCTGAACTCACAGAGCTCTGCCTGCATCTATCTTCTGTGTGTTGTGATTAAAGGCGTGGGCCCCCACACCCAGCTTGATTTCACTTATTTTGTGCAGTGCGGGAGATAAAATCCCTGTCACTTCAGTGTCACTTAACACACTCAGCATATGTTTTCTTTTTTTAAAACTGAATTTCATGGTGTAGCCCAGGCTGGTCTTGAACTCACAACCCTTCTGCCTCACCTTCCCAAATTTTGAGTCTACCCACCCTGGCCATTCCTATCACACCTGATCTTTCTCCTCACTTCTATCTGGAATTTCTTAGCTTTTGAAATTCTCTTCTGAGATTCTTAGGTCTTCTCTCCCTCCTCATCCCCCTCTTCCTTCTCTTATTACTTATGTATGTGTACATGTGTGGGTTCATGTACATGTAAGCAGGTTTGTGTGTGTGTGTGTGTGTGTGTGTGTGCAGGTGCCAATGCAGAAGTATGCTCATGGGCGTGGAGGACCACCTTATCTGTCATTTCTCAGGGGCCATCCATCTTTTCTTTTTTTTAAGTTTCAAAAAATTAAAAGTATGCATATATGTGTATGCTTATATACGGGCATTTACATGTGCGCACATTGACCATGGTGGTGAGAAGAGGGTGATGGACCCCCTGGAGCTGGAGTTACAGGTGGTTCTGAGGTGCCCAGCTTGGGTCTTCTGCCAGAGCAGTATATGTTCTTAAACCCTACGCCAGCTCTCCAGCCCTAATCCACTTTGTTTTGGAGACAGGGTCTCTAACCAGCCCATAACTCACCAAACAGCTGGGCAGGCTGGCTGGGAGGTGAGCTTCAGGGACCCATCTGTCTTCCCCTCCCTGGTGCTGGGCTCACAAGTGGAGCCCATCACACCCAGCCTTTAGCAGGCTTTCGGGGCTTGGGGATTGTGCTTGGGTCTTCACGCTGGCAAAGCAAGGGCTTTCCTTGATCGAACTAGCTGCTCAGCTCTCCTTTTCCTCCTCCTTCTCCCTCTCTCACACTCTTCTCATTTTCTGGCCTTTGCTTATATTCTCTTCTCTTTTCTGGTTTTCCCTTTCGCCACCTTCCTCTGTCATTCCCCTTCTGTTCCTGACATGGTACCCAACTGTGTGACTCTCTGTCTAATGCAGATCACCTTTTGGAATAGGTGATATGTCTCTATTTTCAATTGCAAGAGATTTCACATTTATGTTGCTTTTTAACGTCACAGGCTGGAGAGATGGATCCATGGGCAATGGTGCTTAACATGCAAGCATGTAACATAGTCATGCATGCAGCGTGAACTTCTGTCACCCGACTCTTCAGCAGAGATGGAAAGCAATGACAAGAGAATTCCCTGGGAGCTCATGGGCCACCCAGCTTGGCATACACAGAAAAAACAAACAACAAAGAAACCATTTCAAACAAGGTTGAAGGTAAAGACTGACATTCAAGGCTGTCTTTTCAACTTAAGTATGCATGGAATAACATCCATATTTACACATACAAATGTGCACACACACACATGCACACAGTAGTGTTCACTGCTTTTTATCCTTGTGGCTCTATTTCATCACCTATGGATGAATGGTTGTAACTGGGGCAATCAATGATGGTGCCAAGTTTCACTATTGGTTTCCTTAACAGATTTGATTGATTCAACAAGAAAGCAAGGAACATGGAGACTGATAAAAAGCTGGAGTTTGCTAAGTGATTAAATACATACAGAAATCTCATTGCACTGCTATAGACAGGGCTGCACAGCACTGAACACAGAAAACAGTGGTTTAGGGTTTGGCCTCCCGGTGCCAACCCCTGCCCTCCGCTGCTGGTGTAAAGAGCTATTTGAACTGCCTCTATCTGAGGCTCCTCATCTACACTAGGGCTGACCCAATAGCCTTTGCCACACACCGGGCTATTGCATAGATTACATAATTAGTGAGTAGACATTTATTAGACGGTATTTATTAGTGCCCATCATGTAGCAAACACTCAAAATTATTTAGCAATTATTATTATTTCCCCAGTAGATCTCTCTCCAACCTTTTCTTACAGTTTATGATTTGCTATAGTTGGATTATAGAGGATTATTCCTTCTGAAAAGTCTAATTGCTGGAAAGGCAAATAAAAATTCAGTAAAAATGAATAGAAATGAGATAGCTGAGCTGGATAATTATAGAGAAGTTTCTGTTTTCATTGAGTTGCCTAATAACTTCTAAACCAGTTCAGATGTTTAAAGTCTTACTTTTAACAGCAGATTAACGAACACGCTTTTGAATATAGACAGCAATAGCTACCATGTAGGTAGGTACACACACACACACACACACACACACACACACACATACACACGCACATTCAATCTGTGTGTATGATGTGTGCACTTGTGTGGGTTGGTGGGTTGCATTCTGTGAGTGCAGGCGTGCGTTAGCATTTACAGTAGGGTCAGGGGTCAGTTCTTGCATTCCGCCTTGTTTTCCTCTGTAGATTTCAGGTTGTCCTGCGAGCACCTGGGGATTCCCTCCTCTGCTTCCATCCTGTATGTTACAGATGAATGATGGGGCAGCAGACTTGAAGCGCCATGTCTAGCTTTATGTGGCTTCTGGAGCTTTGAACTTGAGCCCTCACAGTTGTGTGGTAAGAGCTTTACCCACGGAGCCATTTCCCATTGTACGTTATTAGGTCACATGGTGGGTGAGCAATGGAGACAGACTAAGACCTAATCTGAACCCAGGCCCCTTCTCTAAGCCCCTAGCCTTCTTCATTAGGGTACTCTAGTCCTGGCAAGAATGCACCTCATTAAAGTGCTTATCTAGCATACACAAGGCACTGTATTTGCATCCTAGCTTCAGGGAAAAAAAAAAAAGGACATTTATTACAGTGATTCAGTACAAGAAAGGGGTGCTTATGAATTTACAATCTGAGGACCAGAGACTTGAATGTGGTAAAAAAAATCACAAGGTTAGTCTCCCATACCCTCCAACCCACAACACTCCTATCTTCCACTGGTTTCTTTTGGAGAAAATCCCCCATATTACTCCGATGCCATACAAGTTCTGGGGGAGGGGAGGGGCGATTATCCCCAGAGAGCTACTGTGGGCTTTTTAAAGGTACACAATTGTGCATTCCTTAATTAAGTCCTGTGAATTATTCCAAGGAACCCCCCTCGGAATAATCACTGTTTCACAAAAATAAGAAGACGGCACCAATATAAGGTACATTATCTCCTACCCAGGGAATCAAGCTGAGTAATTAGAGCTTAAGGCGGATCCAATTATCCATAGCACGCAGCCAGATTAAAAATCAGAGCTACGTGAGAAGGCAGAGCCCAGGGGGACGCAGAAAGACCCACTGCCTGAATTCCAGCAGCCATGCTTAAAAGAGCCTCCCCCCCCACACCATTTGCCTGCTCCTCCCCACCCGAATACTCTTACCTTGTTCACACAGCTTCTTGGTCAGAGAGCCCTCATCTTGAAAATAAATGATGCGTTTCTGTACGATGCTGGCCCTGTGGGGAAAGAAGACATCGACACACTGGTGAGAGGGGCAGCTTTGGAGGGACAGTCAAACACAGTCCTCGCTCGGCCACCTGAAGTCTGCCGACTGTGTGCTGTTCCTCCAGTCCTCTGTGCTGCTGCTTCTTCATCCATGAATGGACAAACAGTGCGTGCCCCATGGCGTGACCATGAGAACCGTCAGAAAATGTGTGTCCACGGCCTGGCCTGTGACCAGAAACCACCCTCCCAACATTAGATACCAGTTGTTCCTGATAGCTCCTGAGGTAAGAAAGTGAACCAATGGCATTTTCAGCACCTTTTCTCAATGGCTCATCTCCTCTTCCTCTCCCTATTAAATGATGGAGGCCATTTATAGATATGCCACATTCAAACTTTAGAAGCATGTCAAAGCCTTTTCCTGAAGGGAGAAGTCAAAAGTGTTTTTTGTTTTTTTTTTTTTGATTTGTGCTAAAAATGTCATTCTGTATCATTCCTGAAAGTCTAGACAAAACCATCTCCTACACTCTGAACACAGGCAACATCAGCTGTGGTTTCTCTCTCTTAAACATGTCAAACGTGGGCTCTTAGAATTTAGAACGCATATTTTGAGGTTGCAAATGACTTAGCTTTGATCAGCACATATTTTCGCTTTCCTCTGGGGTGGAGACCCGCTGTTTCTCCTTTAACTCGCTCTCTTGTTTATTTTCCATTGGCCTTGAAAAGGTTGGATCTTGAAACCCAGTGTTCCAGCAATTTAAGAGTCCACAACACTTAAAATTGAGCTGGTGCCGATAAATCTCGAGCCGTTTCTATTGATTTCCTTCAGCAATGCTACTCAATCAAAAGGTAATTTTCACTTCGATTCACCCTATTTAACAGATAAAGGCATCCCTTAACTCCATTATAGCTGACCACACTGAATAACTGTCTGACTCCCATGATTCCAGACCTAAAAACTGGCCCACATTCTCCGTGGGGATCTGTATTGCGTAGAGACGATTTCCCCAATGGTCTGGGCAAAGGCCAAGATTACTTTCCAAAGAAATGTCTGTGCTACATCCAGTCTTGCACAAAAGAATACAATTCAGGCTAGTTTTACAGATGTCTTTTACAGTCTTTCCCCACCTAAGAGAGACAAGATGTTGAAATAAGTAAATGAAATATGCTTCCTGTCCACACAAAACGACCTTGATCATTTTATCCATTCTCTTGACCGTGGAGTGGGAAAGCTCCCTCAGGCCAAGAGAGTAATCGTCAGCCCTACCTCAAAGTCAGATAATAAAGCCTTTTGTTTATCCCAGCACTCTGCCACCTACAGCAGGCCCTTTTTCCTGTGCCTGGGGAACCCTCGCAGGAGCTAACGAGGGGACCTCCCAGGCAGTGCCTAAGATCCACGGTTCTGGTTCAGTGGAAGGCTCCCTCCTCATGTCACCCGCAGAAGCTCCCTCCTTTTGTCTTCTTTTAGGACTTATGGGCACATTTGCAACAAATTCTTCCCAGAGGGCATGCTTAGTGGCTGGCACTGAGGAGGGTGCCAGGGCCATTATGAACAACAGAAGATGGTCCACTCAGCTCATTCTGGAGGTTCATATCACAGGAGGGGGATGCAGAAAACAACCAAACCTACAGCGAATGACTGAGGCTAATGGTGATTGAGTGCTACCACAGAAACATGTACAGAGTGCAGACGGGAGGCCCGACCAACAGGGAGATGCTTCCTGAGAAAGACTAGCTCAGCTGGGACTGGGAGAGAAGGCATTAACCAGGCAGTTAGGAGGGAGAAGAAAAGGAGAGGGTGTTGTTTATAAGATCCTCGAGGTAGGGGGGGATGTGGGCTTGCTGGAGGGCTCATGAGTGGACAGTCATGGAGATGGTGTAAGATGAGTAGGGAGGTGAATAAGCCCACCACCTCGTAACCCAAGGCCTGCTGGGAAATGGTCTTTTATTCAAAACTTAATAGATAGCTTTTGGGGGCATGCCACAGGACTGAAAAGAGTGCTTTTTCAAAAGAGCCCTTGGGCCAATGAGTGAAAGACAATAGGTTGGCGTGAGTCACATGGTCTAGAGGTTCCGAGCAAATCATGTTTTATTTCAATAGAGATTTCTTCCAACAAATGTTTGAAAATGACTGGACTATAGAGACATTAATTTTCCTCTGGCTAGCTTTATGCCAACGGGATACAAGCAGAGTCATTTTGGAAGATGGAACGTCAATTGAGAAAATGCCTCTACCAGACTGGCCTGCAGGACAAGCTTTGTAGCTTTTCTTGACTGATGATTAATGTGGGGGAGGGACCCAGATCAGCCTGAGGCTATAACAACAGGCCAAGCAAGCCATGATGAGCAAGCCACTAAGCAGTACTTCCCCATGCCTCTGCCTCAGTTCCTGCCTTCAAGTTCCTGCTCTGACTCCCCTTCATGAGGAACAATGAGCTAAAAGATAAAATAAACCCTTTCCTCCCCAAGTTGCTTTTGGTCATGGTGTTCTAGCACAGCAATAGAAAACCTAACTGAGACAGTTTCTTCTGCCATTGCTTAGCCAAATGCCTGGCAAAGAACAACTTAAAGAAAGAGTGGTCTGTGCAGCTCACAGTTGAAGGGACCACAGTTCATCATGGCAGGTGAGGCCTGAGGATGCAGGGCTCTGTCCAGGCAGAAGAGCAGCAGCCACATGCATGCATCTCAGTGGACTGGTAGCAGATGGGTCAGGAAGCAAGACATGGCTACGGACCTGAAGCCTGCCCTCCAAAGACCCACATCATGGAGCAAGGCTCTCCCTCCAAAATGTTTCATGACCTCCGGATACAGCACCACTATCTGGGGGTTCAAACACATGAGCACAAAGGAGACATTTTACATCCAAACTACACCAGGATAACACACCAACATGGTACTGAAAGCTTTTTATAGTTCCCCCAAATACCACCAGCTTTATTTGTCACCACTGCATGCCAGGCTCTCCGGGTTCCAGCATTCTGATGTTATTCCATCTTAGCTAAATACCCATAGTCAGCCTTTGCAAGCACCTGCAAGGAATGCCCTGAATGCCTTTCAACTTTCTGTGAAGAAGAAAATGGTAACATCCATGATTTCAAAGCATGATCATGAACAGTACCTACCCCTAACTTTAGAAAAAATATGCTTGTAAAAATTTATAGAGACCACAGTGGAAGCTGTGTATTTTCTGTAAGCTGTCCGAGCCGTCCAGGTTCTTCACCTCCTGAGACTACATAAAGTGTAAGCCATTTCACTCCCTTTAAAAAACAACCTTATGTTTAAAAAACAAAACAGGAACAGAGAGCTGTCTTGGCAGCGATGCATACTTGTTGCACTTTCAAGAACTCAAGTTCAGATCTCAGACCTATGACAGGCAGCTCACAATCACCTGCAATTTTTGCTCCAGGGAACCTGATGCACTCTTCTGGCCTCCATAGGCATCTGCACAACACGCGCGCGCACACACACACACACACACACACACACACACACACACACACACACAGCACTTGTTTAGCATGCATGAGACCCTGTGTTCCCTCCCTAGTACCACCTAGTTAGATAAATAAATACATAAAACATAAACAAGGGCTTAAAAACCAAAATATCGGATCTGGGGGGATGGCTCAGCAGTTAAGAACACTTGCTCTTGCAGAGAACCTGGGCTCAGTTTTCAGCACCCATGTGGTGCCTCAAAAATGTCTGTAACTCCAGTTCCAGGGAATCTGATGTCCTTTTTTGGCCCCTGCAGGTATCAGGTATGAAAGTGGTGCTCAGACATGCAGGCAAAACATTCACATGCATATATATATATATAAAACTATTGAAAAATAGAATCATTTTGTCATTTCTGAACCCTTGATCATGCGCCAGTTTTTAGTTAGGAGGATATATCCACATATGGATATATCTAATATATATATTAGACTATATATTGTTTTTATGTAGTACATAAGACTATATACTCTATATGTTATATATAGTCTTACCATATGCTATGTTGTGTGTAACTTGTATGTGCATACATTTGTATATTTCATGTTACTTAATTTAATATTTCAATTTTCCCATTTGACATGCATGGGGTTGATGAATCTTTCAATACAGGAATTTTCAGATATTAGGAATTTGGTGTGTGTGCCACTAATGCCCCTGTAGTTAAACATGTCAGTATTCGATAGCAAAACGTCAGATCATTGCTACAAAATGAGTTAAAACGACAAAATCTAGATATCAATTTAGTCTGAAAGGTTGCCGATTTCTGTGGGCTCGCAGATAAAAGTCTGTGTTTGTTCTATCCTTATCTTACAGGTGAGACTCGGGCAGACAGAGAAGGGCTGGGTTAAAGCTGCCCCTGTCTGTTTCTGAGTTCCCTGGTCTAACTCATGCTTTTTAATTCTACATTCTCAGGCTCTATCCACTACCCTTCTTCTGGTGTTTTTATGATGCTCTATCCACTACCTTCTTCTGGTGTTTTTATGATGCTCTATCCACTACCCTTCTTCTGGTGTTTTTATGATGCTCTATCCACTACCCTTCTTCTGGTGTTTTTATGATGCTCTATCCACTACCCTTCTTCTGGTGTTTTTATGATGCTGTAGGTTTGTGCACCTACACACAGACACGCAGGTGTGCACACGCCCTTTTCAGTTACCCAGTTCATACCCAACCAAGACGTTCCTTCTTTAGGCTGATTCCCCGATTGAGTGCCTTTCCTAGGAGAGCCAGAGAACTTGGGATACTCCAGCCACAGCACTTACTAACCCACTGAGTACCTGCTTGTTCTTTTCCTGGTTCCCATGGTGGATCTTAAACTTCTTGAGAATTGGGACTAAATGTCGCTATAGATTTTGCTGTTTCGATACTAGGATTCAAGGAGAAGAAACAGGGTTTGTGGAGAAGATAAGCGTCTGAGACTAACAGGCTGTAGGGGGAGATGGTGATCAGTCCGGTGGGTGTTGGGGACCGCTAACTTGGCTGAGGTCTGAGGGGATCTGAGGGTGCATGAGGGGCACTGGACTGAGGACAGTGTTGCAGTATCTGGGTGTGTGGTGTCACCCCAGGAAGTATTCAGAGTGAGAAGAAGCCCAGATGAGCCACGATTGCTGAGGAAGACATTCACCCACAGAGACCAGGACTTTGGTCCACTTAGTTGTAGAAATTGTTTCACTTTATCCCTCATTTGGTCAGCTCCTCAGAGAATTTTCTATTCTGAGAAAATGCATTTTTTACTTTGAGACAATTCCCACCAAAAGTATAAAATTCAGCTGAGGCTTATAAATCATATTATGGTTCAGAAAAATAATAGTTTTACAAGATGAGAAAGCTGTTAGTAAGAATTCCCTTAGCATTTCAAAATGACAAATTTTCTCCATTCTGTGTTTCAATTTGGCAGTCAAGTTGCATCCCATTTATATACTGAATGCTCGCTTATCGGGAGAGAGCACGTTAAAGAAATCTAAATTAAATTTCTCGATGTGCTAGCATTTCAGACTTTGGGGTATCAAAGTCTTAAGTAATTCACCGATCTTTTCCAAACTTTTTTTTTTTCACTGCAGTGAACATTTCCAGAAACATCATTCCCAATCCCCTAAGCATTTGAGCCTCTTCTGTCTAAAGTGTTTATTCATTTGATATTCTTTTTCCTTGGGGTATTTGCCTGCTGGGGTGAAGTCAGAATTTGCTATGATGTGGGTTTGCTGTCTAGTGTTGAAAAGAGCTTGCAGAAAAAAGATCTCAGAAACTAATGGACTTAGGAGATAACAGATTATTGGAACGACTTTAAAAATATATACCTGGTCCCTCTGTGGCTTGTTCATTGCCATGCACAGACAATTCTTGGAAGGTCCTACTGCAGTGTGTTGCATTCAGTCAGTAGTGGTGCTCTTTGATAATGCTATTGTTAAATAGCCATCCCCTGACAAGGTTCCTGGCCCATGCTTAACAAGGAGTCCCTCCCTATTTTTATGCTTGATGTCAGTCTGGTTCTGTTGTGGAGGGAGGGGCCCTGAGGGAGCTCCCTCAGTGAGCTGCTTGAGGAAGATAACAGATGGCCAAATGAAGCTTGGGTTTGTTGTCTCCAGATGGCGTTTGCCAACCTTCTTCCCAATTCCAGTAAATTTTCTTTTACTGGACATTTCTTGGAATGTGTTATAAAATTTCTCTGTGATCTCAGGGCTGTTTTTCATGGAGGTGGTCCAGTGTATACTCAGCAAAATTTACTACATCTTACCAGTAGAAGGGTGACTGAGAAAGAGCAAGGAATAAATACAGAACCACTGTGGAGGTGACATGATCCATGGTGAGGCTACTGCTTTACCTTAGTTCCCAAAGATGCCCAGTGGTGACCTGGTATTGGCCTCACTTTCCAGAGGCCATGTGATCATGCCATTGTGTGGACTTTTAACAGCCTTTTATTTGACTTCAGAACTACATCTTGGAGTTAGCAGAAATTGTGGAAGCCCATTTAGAAAAGAAGAAAAGTAAAATCAGTTTTAAGGCCCTATCTATTAGAAGACAAGAATTGCATGGCTACCAAACAGGAGGGTCACAATCTCTGCCTAGGGGTCACAAAGATACAGATTCAGAGACTAGCATAACATGCTGATTTGTTTTTTTTGTTGTTGTTGTTGACTTGACAGAAGGAGCCACAATTGAAAAAAAACATAGCCTTGACTAGATTGACCTGTAGGCAAGTGTGGGAGGGGGGTGGCAGCAGCGTTTTCTTGATGAATGATTATTGTGGGAAGGCCCAATCCATTGTGGGTGGTGTCACCCCTGGCAGGTGGTCCTAGGTCCTAGATAAGAGATCTAACTGAGCAAGTCAGAGGGAGCAAGCCAGGAAGCAGCATTCCTCCAGGTTCCTGCCTTGGGTGCCTACCCTGATTTCTCTCCTCGCCAGGGTAAATTGTGATCTGGAAGTACAAGATGAATTTAGCCCTTTCCTCCTCAGGATGCTCTTAGTCACGGTGTTTCATCACAGCGATAGGAGAGCAAAGCAGAACAGGTGATAACAGTTTAAAGACTGTGGTGTATCATGATGGGGAAGATACTCCACAGTCTACAGTAGCAAGAGTGGCCAGTCACACTGCGTCATAGTCAGACATCAAAGAACAAATAGAGAGCAGGGCCGGAGTGTCAAAATTTAAGACCTCCACGGATTCACTTCACCCAGCAAGGCTCCACCTGAGAGAAGTTCCGCCACACTCCAGAACAGTTCCTCTGCTGGGGACCAAGTATCTCTGGGTGCTGTGCGAAGACTGCAGATTAGTTATCATTCATTCATAAAACATTTACCGTGAGAACGCGCTGGAAACAAACTGTGAGACTCGCTTCGGGAGAATTTATCAGGATCCAATAACTTACTAAGTCTCGGGTAAGAAGAGAAGAGTGAAAAAGATATGTCTTATTTATTTTTTATTTAACAAGTTTTTTCTATGTGTTTTATAACTACTAATGTGATAGCTATTCTTTATATGTAGAATTAACTGAAACCTAAGTGGCTAGGTATACCTTTGAAGAATTTTTTCTTCTTAATTAAATCATTTAAAATGGGAAGACCCATTTTTAATCTAGATCTTTTGAGGTAGAAACATCCACCTTTAACCTGGTTCACACCTTCTTCTGGGAGCCTACATGAAGGACATGGATGAAGGAAGCTAGCTCTCTTTTCTTGTTTTCTCTTGCTCTCACAGGCAAGTCCATTCCTTCACTGTCATTAGAGTCTACTTTGTCAGGATTCTGGATATATGGAGACCAGCTGAGACATCCAGCCTCATGGACTGAACAACTAATGGATTATTGGTCCCTTTGCTGGTAGACAACCATTGTTGGAGTAGCTGGACTGAAGTCTGTAAGCCATTCTAATAAACCCCTTCTTTCTCTCTCTCTCCACACACACACACACACACACACACATATATATATATATGTGTGTGTGTGTATGAAGATAGATAAATAGATAAATAGACAGATATTTATTATATCAGTTATGTTCCTCTGGAAAACCCTGACTGAATGGTTCTAGAGCAACATGTGTGTAGAGATGAATTTGTTTAAGTATCTGGAATAGGCTTTCCAATTTGCCAACAGCTAAGTTACTGAAGACTCTCTTAGAAGCTTGGAGGGTATGGAAAGCTCACAGAGTAAATTGTTTTACAAACCTAAGGAGACAAATGCATTTTATTGCCCTGATTCACCAATTGTAAGAGGCAAGGAATTTGGTGACTCTATATATAAAACTTTTGACACTATGTGGTAAAATAAGGATAATTATTGATGCTGGTTGGTTGCTCCTTGCATCTCTGGATAAACTGGCAAAGGAAAAAAATGATAACTCCATGATAAAATTCACCAAATTCTAACATCTCACAATATGGTGAAGGACAACAATAAACCTAGTGATAAAACTGGCCAGCTCCAATTGCATGTAAACCGTCTAAAGGTTTCTATGTGTACCCTGGAAAAGAATCTTCTCTCCATCAGCCACAGAGCTCAAGTTGCAGAAAGTCAAACCAAAACTCTCATTACAAGATTGACTGAATTACACTGAAAGCTCAGTCCCCACCTTGGAGGGTGTCAGTGGTTAAAGGGCATTAATTGGTAAAGAATGGGATCCTGTAACTTGGAATAGGATGTGGGGGAGGATCCTCTTGAAGCTGAGAACTTCCAACCCTTGGCTTCTCAATGGTTTAGCTCACCTGAGGAAATAGTCTCTCTACCCTCAGCAGATACACTCATATACCCAACCCCTGAAATATTGCCTTTTTCCATCTTTGACTGAGGAAATTATTTCTTCATTGTTTGCTAAACCAGCAGTAACTTTCTGTGAAGGAGATGCCAGGCAAGACAATATTGATGTTCTTCAGGGCCCACCAATAGTCATCTCTAGACCTATAGCCAGACTTAAAGCTGGGCAGGTTCCTGGGGGGAGTTAGAAATGTAGTCTATGGGGAGGTGTGCTACCTTACTAAAGAGCTTAATGAATTTGCTAATGCAGAAATCTGGGGAGCCTGTTGTGCGGGATGGATTTTAAGGATGTGGCATAGTGGTGGAAGGGACATGAAACTGGATCTGCTGAGTTTGCTGAGTGGAGATTTTAGGCTTAATTTGGAAGCTTAGACAGTTAAAAAAAGGAGGGAGGGATGGATGGGTGGGTGTCAAAAGTTTAAATGGTTGGCTGAAGGATTCGTCAAAAGATAGCTGGCAAACTGAAAAGGAGTTGGAGATATCCCTTAGCTTGGTGTTGGTGAAGGAATTTTAAGGCTCAGGGAAATTGCAGTGCTAGAGCGGGTGTGCTGTGTCAAACCTAAGCCTCCACAGTGGAAGGTCCAGAAGCCATGTCCTCCACCAACCCTGTAAGACACAGACTGGTGAGAAGGGCACAAGCACATCTGAAGAGCTTTGTTGTCTTCCTTTCCCTTGTGCCAGACCATAGGGTTGGGGACACTGCTGCTCAGCTGGATGCATTAAATTTGATGGATTTAATTGGACCTCCAAGTAGCAGGTGGCCAGGTGGCAGCACTGAATCGCCAAAGGCAAGGTCATTGTAGTTATTGTAATGGGCAGTATAGACAAAGCAGTTTCCGTAATGGCCTAACCTATAATGGGTAGCACATGCAAAGTGATTTTGCAAAGTCATGCCAGGTGGCATGACTCGTATGGACCTTTGGTACTGGCTAATCAGCCATCGTATTATCATGCATGAAATAGATAAGAGGCCTACTGCTGTATAAGCAAAAAATGTCTCAAAAATATTTTTTTTTTTTTAAAGGGAAGGCTACAGTGGATAGTGGCAAACGGGAATGTCACCCTGTGGTCTATTAGATACTGGCTTTGAATTGATGCTGATTCTGGAAGATCCTCAAGAAACACTGTGGCCCTCCAGTTAAAGCAGGGGCTTCCTGAGGCTGGGGGGGAGTAATGAAATTTTGGCTGAAGTCCAACTCACAGAACTCATCCTGCAGTTATCTCCTCATTCCCAGAATGTATAATTACGATAGATATTCATACACTCTGGCAGAATTCTCAGATTGGTTCCCTGATCTATAGAATGAACGCTATTTTGTGAATCAAAACCAGTAGCACATCCCTGGAGGAACTCCAGAAGTTAGTGCCACCATCAAGAGCTTGAACTCTTCCACCCGGCCAGTGCAGAAGACAAGCAGATCATGAAGAATGACAGTTGAGTATTGACAACTCAATCAAGTGGTGACCCCAACTGCAGCTGCTGTGCCAGATGTGGTGTTCCTTCTTGAGCAGATTAACACATCTGGTACTTGGTATGCAGCTATTGATCTAGCAATTGCCTTTTTTCTCAGTACCTATCCATAAGAACCACTGGTAGTAATTTGCTTTCAGTTGGCAAGGCCAGCAGTATACCTTTCCAGTTTTACCTCAAGGATATGTTAACTCTCCAGCCATGCATCATAACTTAGTTAGAAGAGATCTCGATCATCTTTCTCTTTTATAAAACTTAACAATGGTGTACTATATTGATGACATTATGATGATTGGACCAAGTCAGAAAAGGCTTAGACTTATGGGTAACACATATGCTCATAAGAGGATAAGAAATAAATCCAACCAGAATTCAAGGACCTCAATAAATTCTTAGGAGCCCAATGGTGTGGAACATACAGAGACATTTCTTCTAAGGTGAAGGATAAGCTTATTGTACCTGTCTCCTTCCACCACCAAAAATTCAGAAAAATATTTAGTGGGCCTATTTGGATTCTGTAGACAGCACTTTCCTTACTTGGGTGTGTTACTCCAATCTGTATACCAAGGGACTTTGAAAGCTTCCAGCTTTAAGTGGGGCCTGGAACAGAAGAAGGCCCTTCATCAGGTCTAGGCTGCTGTGCAGTAAGCTTTACACCGGGAACATATGTTCCAGCAGACCAGATGATACTTGAGGTGTCAATGGCAGATAGGGATGCTGTTTGGAGCCTTTGGCAGGTCCCTATAGGTGAACCATCATAGAAAAGACCTTTGAGATTTTAGAGTAAGGCCCTACCATCATCTGCAAACAACTATTCCCCCTTTGAAAGATAGCTCTTGGTCTGCAATTGGGCCTTAATGGAAACTGAACATCTGATGATGGGTCATCAAGTTACCATGTGACCTGAGTTGCCCATCATGAGCTAGGTGTTATCTGACTCATGAAGTCATGAATTAGAACATGCACAGCAGCAATCCATTGTCAAATGGAAGAGAAGTTGCCCAAATGCCTATGGTTTCCACTCCTGTTAATAATGCCATCTGCTTCTGAGTGGGGGTGGCACATGCCTTTAATCCCAGCACTCAGGAGGCACGTGGGATCTCTGTGAGTTTGAAGCCAGCCTGGTCTACAGAGTGGGTTCCAGGATACCAGGGCTATGCAGAGAAGCCCTGTTTCACACAGAGAAACCCTGTCTTGAAAAACCAACCAACCAAACAAACAAACAAACAAACAAAAGGTGAGAGACCAAAGAATTAAAAATTAGTGGGTATTGGTTTAAAATTTAAAGCACAAGCCTGAACAAAGGCCAGCCAGGTGGAGACATGTCCAGCTGCCTTCGGGGAGAAACCAGCCTTACTGCATTCTTTTTCCTGTCCACTAGAGATACAGTTGCTAGGAAACTGACCCCTCTCCCTTACGACAGCCAAACAAGGGAAGCCAGACCATTAATGGTTTGGGGGCCTTCCTATAGCCAATCAATTCAAAATACAACATCCTGTTTTGTGTGTCAACCAATAGACACTTGCCAGGCAGGATCACCCTGCTTTGGGTGCAATGGGAGAGACTAGACTCTTTAAATCACACACCTAATCTGCGCATGAGGCTCTCAGCTCTCAACCACTTCAGTGGTGAGGGTGTGTGAGCCCAAGCTTGTAATAAAAATATCCTCATGTGTTTTGCAACGACTCCTGGTAGTCTTTTGAGGTCTTGCGAACCTGGCACAACAAAGGCTGCTGTCAAGCATGTACATATAGCCTCTATGGGGTGTGCCTTATGATCAGTTGACTGAGGAAGAGAAGACTAGGGTCTGGTTTACTGATGATTCTGTACATTGCACAGGCACTACCCAAAAGAGAACACGTTAGTATTACAACTCTACTGTGGGACAACCAGTGAAGGGAAATCTTCACAGTAGACAGAACTTTGGACAGGACACATGGTCATACATTTTGTTTGGAAGGAAAGGAGAAATGACCAGATATGTGATTGTTCACTGATTCATAGGCTGTAGTCAGTGGATTGGCTGCATGGTTAGGCACTTAGAAAGAGCATGATCGGAAACTTGGTGAGAAGGACATTTGGGGAAGAGGTATGTGGACAGATCTCTCCAAGTGGACAAAGGATGTGAAGAAACCTTGTCCCATGTAAACACTCATCAAAAGGTGACTTCAGGTGAGAAGTTCAATAACCAGGTTCAAGTATGTACATATAGCCTCTATGGGGTGTGCCTTATGATCAGTTGACTGAGGAAGAGAAGACCCATTCTGTGGACAGTCAGGCTCTTTCCCCAGCCATCCATTGCCCAGTGGGCCCATGAACAAAGTGGTCATGGTGGTAGAGATGGAGGTTATGTGTGAGCTTGACAAAACGGCCTTCTGCTCACTGAGGCTGACCTGGGACAGCTGCTGTGAAAAAACTAATGAAGAATCGATTGTTACATCTTAAAGAGAGGTGTAAAAAGTAGAAAAGTGGATTGTCTCTTAAAAGAATTGATTTATTTAGAGGTGAGAGGCATTCAAACCAGACTTTCATTATTCATGAATGTGTTTAGTAAGATAGGAGACACAATGATAAGATTGTGTGTGTGTGTGTGTGTTGAGAGAGAGAGAGAGAGAGAAAGACTTGAAAATGAAATCTGAAGGGTCAACAATACATAGCAAGTACCAGATTCCATGGATAGCTGTTCCTTTTATCATCCATTATCAGAGAACTGTCACTTGGCTTGGGCTGGTACCAGGTAAATACGTCATAATAGCCAGCTTCTGCTTTTCCAGCCCCCCCCCCCGAAGATGGGAGGCAAGGACTTGTGACCTATAATTGGCTTCAGTAAAATACAAGGGTTGTTTCAGAATGAAGGGGAGACTTCCTGAGCAGAGTTTGTTTTCCAGTTAGAAGAAATTTATGACCAACTTAATCTGTTCCCCTTTGTCTGGCCTTGATTCCAAGCAAGCAAATCAAACAAGACAACTATTTGCCACTATGAAGAAAAGGTGAAGAGAAATCACACAGACTCTAGTCCTGACAGCATGTCATGATGGGACAAGACAGTGTAGAGGCTCCTCAACCTTGGATTCTTGATGAGGCCATTACCAGGTTTAACTAGAATCTGAACTCCTTGATGCAGAAGCCCATGGAAAATTACCAGCTCTATTCTAGGAACCAAAGGTCAGGATGTTCTAGCTGGCTTATCTTAGCCTTTGTTAAAACTGCTTGTCTGTGCAGGACCTCCTGCAGGGTCACCATTTTTCTTAGCTGCCTGCTTGTGTGGAACCCCTCTCTGGCCCGTTAACTGCTTCTCTTAGCTTCTGTTAAAACTGCTTCAAACTGCTCACTCTGCAAAACTCCCCTTCAGTTGCTGAGCAAGATGCCTGGATGAGGTCTCTGCCCTTCCAACTCCAGGTCTGAACCCTCAGGGCCACACCCAGGTCCTTGAACACGGGGGTGTGGTCCCAGATGGCTGGAATAGACTTTCATCTATACACTGTGTCAAGGGGGTCGTCACCGGTGAGCTCCCGTGTGACAACGTAGCTTCTCAAACAGTACCAGTGTTCACATTCTCTGGCTTTCCCACCAAGCGAAGAAAATAAAACCTATTTGTTGAAACCATCATCAGTTAACATTTCTAATGATCTTAAAGGCATGCTTAGCTGACAGCAAGGAGTATGGGTAAAGTGAGAGGAGGGTACAGAAGGTGACAGTTCAAAACGGTAGGAGGATCTGGTTGTGGAAGCTTTGGTTTAGGATATGTGAACATGCTTTTGTTTTAATCCCAAGTGTGGGATATGGAACTGATTCAGATGGTCCACAGCAGCAAACTATTTGCTTCATGAGGGCTCTGAGAGGAGCTTTTGGCCAGCTGCAGATAGTTTGATTCTGAGGACTCTGAGAGGAAATAAAGGCCAGAGCCCAGAGAAAAAGGGGAGCTCCAAGGAAGAAGAATGCTGGTGCTTCCCCCCTGCTGCTCCTGGTTGCTGCTGATGCAGTGTGATGAGAAGAAGTTGGAGATATCCTGAAACAAAGATTGGACTTGCCCCAAGGAGCCTGAAGACCCTTAACAGCAGGACGTAGATAAGGGAAACTAAGCCCCTTCTCCCCACTAACTTTCTTTATCTCCTACCTGGTGTTGGAGTGTTGGAAGAGATTGGGGTGGAGGAGGGAGAAAGAGATATAAGAAACCAAAATAAAATAGTTTTTAAAAGAATGCCAACACACTCCAGTACAAAGAGAGACGTGACCAGAAAGAGAGGTCCCGGTATGAGCATAAAGGGAATCCTTCCCTCACCCAATAGCTCCTGGTGTATGCAAACCAAGACCAAGGAAATGAGACTTAGAGAGTGCTGATAGATCAGGGCTTTGAAGTTTCTCAGCTCCTAGAAAGACCCCTAAAGAACATGGGTGAGCAGAGGAGTGCAGGTAAAGCTCAGTATCATAACAACGAGCAGGTGGGCAACTCCGAGACCATGTCTTATTTTCAAGAGTTGCCCTAACCAAAATATCATATTTTCTAAGTATCATTTGATTCTTAATTAAAATTAACCGTGTGCTTCTTAGCTTTGCAAAAAGTTACTTGTTTAATTCTGGAACACGGGATGGGAGAAACACTATCTCACACACCTCATTAGGCACTAGATACTTTTTAAATTTATTTTTCTCATACAATATATCTGGACCACCACCTCTCCTCCCTCCACTCCTCCCAGAACCTGGCCACCTTCCCTCTCTCCCAGATCCACTGCTCCTCCATTTCCCTTCAGAAGTGAGCAGGCCTCCCAGGGGTATCTATCTACTGAACATGGCATGACAAGATTCAGTAAGACTAGGCACAAAACATCTCACAAGACTGGACAAGGCAACACAGTAGGAGGAAACGGTCCCGCAGGCAGGCAAAAAAGTCAGAGACGCCCCACTCCCACTTTTAGGAGTCCCATAAAAACTCTCAAGCTGACCATCCACAGGCTGTATGGAGAAGACAAAGTGCTGACCCACACCAGCTCCGATTGCCCCTTCAGTCTCTGTGGGTCCTGTAAGCCCTGCTGAGTTGAGTCTATGGGCTGTGTTCTCCTGGTGTCCTCAACTCCTCTGGTTCCTACAACCCTTCCTCCTCTTCTGTTGGGTCCCCAAGCTCTGCTTAGTGTTTGGGTGTGGTTTCTGTAATGGCTGCTGGAGGAAGCTTCTCTGTTGGCAACCAGACTATGCACCCACTAATGAGTACAGCAGGGCCCGAGGTAACTTTCTTTTTAAAAATACTGGCAAGGAGGTGAAGAGATAGCTTGGTGCCTAAAAGCACATACTGCACTTTCATAAGACTACATGAACCTTCAGCTCCGGGGCGTATGATGCCTGCACCTGACCTCTGCTGGTCCTCGCATTCATGTATGCACACACACACAGATACATAAACATATGCATAAACAAATAAAAACAAAATCCTATGAAAAGATAAAAGGCTTATAAAACAATATCTGAACTGGGTAAATTTTTTTATCAAAGAATATATAAAAAGGGGTCTATCGGATGTTAAAAAAAAAAAGGAGGCGGGGGTTCTTTTCCCAACAGCTTGTGTGTGATAGTCAGACTTTTGCAATATGATCATTTGTACCCTGGGCATTGCTGGTTAAGGGACAAACAGACAGTCTCACTGTTTGTTTGATGGTGACCGGCCCATGATTAGTAATGAACCCCACAGTTAACTGCTTCTTGGCAGTCTCTCTGAAATCCTCCTCCACCTTTTTGAAACTATAAACCTTCACCAGCTCTTCAAGCTCAGCCATCCACCTTATTCGTCTTTGTCACCTTGAAACATAGCAGAGAACACAGCCAAGGCTTACCATACTCGGGGCTCATAACCTGGGGCTCGCAGACAGATTTTGTGTGTTACGGTTTTAAATTCCTACCTTTAATCTACTTCTCAGAGGGGGCCCCTAAATCTTAAGGACCACCAATATGTCTAAAATACATGATAGCAGATATAAAAGATGGTGTGACTATCATTCTAGTTAATAGTCCCCAGCTAAGACATATGCCGTTCTATTCCCCTAAAGATTAAGGTTAAAATTTTATTCCAAGCACTGAAGGCTTCAACTGATTTCTCTTGATCAAGCTTTGATCTTAAATATAACCTATCTGAGCTGGGAAACAAGGAACAGAAAGCAAAGCTTCACTCTTGGGTTTCTCGGGTGTTCTGGGCAGAGTCTGCTCCTCCACCACAGAGTGTGGGCATGATCACATGATTGCCCCTGCCTGGAAGGAAGAGAAGAGGTCACCTGTTCCCTCTGGCTGACTTGACCTTCCTCATTACTCTGTAGTTCACGAGGCTTTCACCTTCACCTGGCTTTGTCTACATCCTCTTCTCTGGGCTCCTGTGAGTCAGGGCCCAGAGCACGGTCCGCTTGTGTGTAAGAGAACAGTCCAGGTGGCAGTGCAAGGCTACCTACGATCCTCGATGTCTCCAGAGGGCCTTCCCGTCACCCCCCACACACACACACTTTCTTACTGCAGAAATGGGAGTGCCCTGTGGAGTAGCAGGACTGAATCCTAGGAGAGACTTTCTCTCATGGGCTGGGCTGGGGGTGCGGGTCTTGTTCTCAATTGGCAGCCTGTGGTCCTTACTGGGGATTTGGAGATTGGAATCCCTAAAGAACGTGTGTAAACACAATGAAAAAAAAGCAAGCATGTGCGTCGCATAGGGGAGGCGTTCTGTAAGAACAGCGCTCTGTACATTGTGTGCCCACAGCACCCTGTGAGTTCTTTCAGGTCGTGCCCAAAGGGGGGGTCACACAGATTAAATGAAGACAGTCTGTTTCAATGACTGCAGTCCCCTCCTAAACGTCTCCTCCGCATCCCAGCACGTCCAGTTTGCCCACCCTCTGCCCTGGGGTTATCTGCTGCTTCTAGCTCATGACCGGTTCCGCACACAGGCAGCAGTAGCAGCACCACAGAGGCCCAGCATCGGGTCCAGCTCAGAGAAGGTCCTCTCTCAACAAGGCTCTTCTCTCACCTGTAGATCACAGTCCAGAGGCTAGGCCACACACACACAGTCCTGAACATAGAGCCACAAACCACCTTTTGAGAGGCGACAATCTCCCCTTATGGTTTTCGGTTGGCTTGTCCTCAACACTTCCTGTGTTAGAAGATTGGTACCCAGTGTGGTGAAATTAAGAGTGGTGGGCTCTTTAAGAAGCAGTGTCTCATGGGAGATGTTTGGAGACCGGGAGTGTCTTCCTGGGCTCCCAGTATCTTTCTGACTTCTTGGTATGCAAATGACCTCTCTTCCTCCCATGCACTCCTGTTGTGATGTCTTCGGCTATTCCATATACTCAAGGGCTCCTGGACCTCCAAAACTATGAGCAAAGTAAATCTCAGTTATCAAGTTTCAGACTAACATACTCCCTTTGCACAAACTCAGTTCTGTCTCTCCCTGTGTTCAAAGTATATGCCATATTTCCCCTCTGCTATGGTTTTTTTTTTAATTAATATTATTCTTACTGTGATAAAACACTTATGAAAAGCAACTTGGGGGTTCTCTCATCTTACAGGTTACAGTCCATCACTGAGGGAAGCCAGGCTTTATCCTCTCCTTCGGGATGTACCAGGCAAGAACCCAAAAGCAATAACTGAAGCAGAGGCCATGAAAGAATGCTGCCCACTGATTTGCTTTCTGTGGCTTGCTCAGCCTGCTTTCTTATACTACCCAGAACCACCTGTCTCAGGTAGCACTGCCTATAGAGGGATGGACACTACCTGTCCTGGGATGGACCCTCCTCATCAATCATCAATCAAGAAAAATGCCCAGACTTGCCTGCAGGCTAGTTGGATGAAGGTGATCTATCAATTAAGGTTGCCTTCTCCCAGATGACTCTAATTGTATAAACTGACAAAACAAACAACCTAACCACAACGACCACTCAGTCTTATAAAATCCAAGCCTTCATATCTTTCTTTCCCTATCCTACTCATCTCCCTCCTGCCTCCTCACTGACCTGGACCATCAGAATTAACTCACTCCATGCCTGGACTTCTAGAACACAGTGTCAGCCACCAGTACTCAGGTAGCACTCTGATGTTTGCTTTAAACTTATTTACTAAGTTGGTTTACTCTTTGCCACCCTATGTGTTTACATTTTGTACCTCTGGGTAAAGGCTGAGGTTTTGGAGGGTGGGTGTCTGGCACCCTGGTTCAGCCCTTCTAGCACCGGGCACCTCATCTACTCGGGAGTATCTGGGGATATACCCATCTGATAAATTTTCAATACTGTACCTTAATTATCTTTCAGAGTTCATAACTACCACACTGTTCTGAGTGTCTGCCAATACAGCCATGGTCTGGCAAGGAGCGTAAGGTCCTCAGCAATTCTCAGAGCTACACCCAGAGTGCCAGCCCATCAGCATAGTGACGGGTCTGAGCCACGTTTTCCTCTGTGGAAAGGCCACTCACATCTGCTTTGCTTTATCCAAGCCAACCAGCTCAGCTGATGCAACCATTGTTCTCCAAAGGAGCGTTTGGGCTTGAATTCAAAAGTCTTTCACCATGTTGGTGATCAACAGGGTGGTGGCCTGTCCACCAGCAGGAGGACATGCCAAGGGTGGAGTGTTCCTGATGGGAAGGACACTGCTGATTGTCTAGGGCATGTCACTGCACTCCCCCCTTGACTTGTCCCCAGTCTCTCTCTCTTCAATGTCTGTACCACAACCCCATCACATTGGAACCCCGCAGAACTCCAGACCACTAACATGAGCTCACACGAAAGCCTTGAAACGTGTGTATGGTTGGCTCTGCTTCCTTTTTTTTTTCCTAGTCCTTGCAGAAAATCCTTTCAGAGACAAGACAGAGGCAGGAGGAGAGGGAGGGGGGAAGGGATGGAGAGAATGTGTGAGTGAGGGGGAGAGGGAGGAAGACAGAAAGAAGAAAGGCCAAGAAGATGTCCAGAACTCGTTTGCTTAGTGGAAAATGTGAAGAAATTAATGAGGATTTGTTTTAATACATAGTAGGATGCAAGATACCAGAATTTTTTTTGGGGGGGGTAAACCACGAATCCTTGTGAGAGGGACTTGGGAAGGATGCCAGGCCTTCCTATCTTGTTAAACAAGCTGCAGCACTGCAAACTCTTTCCAGGGGGAAGGACTAAATTAAAGCCCAGCAGCTCTTACAATGATCTATCATATGTTACAAAGTAATGGGACATATATCCACCTGCTGCATGCCTCAGAGAGGTGGGGAGGGGCTCAGAGCTTTTGTCCCTGTCAAGAGTGTAAAGCTTCCATAAAGGAGGGATCTGAGAAATTGCAATAGAAGACAGAGGAGGAGGAGAGAAGTGGGAAGGCCTCAGTTTGCTCATTTCTGTAAGGGGACAAGGATGAGGATGCCATTACAGATGGTCAGCACCTCCGTGGGGACGGTACAACGGACTTCCTGGACATACGGCCCATGGTGGATCCAAAGCTCAGACTCTTTGCAGAGTCTGTGCCCCGTCAATGTTTTGCAAGGAGTCTGTTTGGTAATGAACTTGTTCTAATGAGGCTACATGAACTGAATGCTCCTCCATCCACAAGCATGGACACGCACCATGCTTCCTTGGGCTGATGTAGCTACTCTTTTAAAAAAATCTATAACTCAAGCTTCAGCTAACTTGTATTGTTTTCTGTTCAAGCTGAGCTGGAGAAGCCCAGGAGGCCCTGGCGGCTGGAGGTCTAATGTCACCATCTGGCCTGGTTTGCAACGCTGTTGTGCTAGACAATCAGCAGGAAACGTTAATAAATTCTCATCATCCAGCCCCACCTTAGGATGTGTAAGCCAGTTTTCGGACAGGTAAATTGTTCTGGCTGCAATGTGTTTTGGTGAAGCCAGTTAGTGGCAGTCGGTTAAGACAACTGACCAATACCCGAGGCCAAAGACATCAGTAGGCTGGATGGGAGGGATGCTAGCCGTGTCTGCACTGGGCTAACTGTGCCACGGAGGGACATACATGTTGAATGGTGCACACTGGCCACCTTGAATTCTTTATTTGTCAGAGGAAGGGGACTAGGAAATTAAGAGAACGTGGACCAGGCCTAGGTACAGTGCAAGGGACAACTGTTCTAGAACACTCTTCTCCTGGAGCCTAAGGAATATCCCGCTGTGACCCACTACCACAGTGGCTGCTTGGCATGATGTTGCAGAGCCTTAACTTAAGTATTTGAGCAATGGACTTCCAGCCCTGAAGGTCAGGCATGCATGAGAAACTCCACGTGGCAGCCCACAGTGAGCTTGGATCCACTTGGCTCCATTTGGGCTCCTTTTGTTGTTGTTGTTGCTAGGCCTCATCAGCATGAAAATGAACTTGTTTTGATTTGCTACTGTCTGTCTTCTATTAGGAAACTGTTATTAGGAAAATCACATTAATTAGCTGCAGCTGAGGAGGCTTGGCTATTTTGGGGTGGCAGCTGCAAACTCTCTTTGCAGGCTGACTGCTGACTACATTTTAACAACCGACAGAATAAATAGTTCTCAGGGTACATTTAATCACATTAATTTTGTTTTCCTCTATCTCTATTGCTGTTTAGGATTGTTGGTTAATCTTACATTAAATAATCTGATGCTATTAGCATACTTTCAGGCAATCCTATTTCTCTTGGTTTTGTGATATATTATATAGCTTAATGCTAATTTTATTAACTTTATTCATGAAAACGGAACATTAAATTTTACCCCCAAAGATGGCTTATCAACTGGAGTATTTGCTTAAGTTGAAAATCTTATTTTACAACTATAGGATGAGGGGTTACATGTATAGAGTGATAGACAGAAGAGAGCTAAATATGGACATACGTGGACTGAGATGCAAAACTTCTAAGTTCCAATCCCAGTTAATTTATTACTCATTTTTATCAACACTGAAATGAAGGTAGTAGACACGATATGATAGACCTTTGTGGTCAGGCACATCAATTTTGATCCTGGCTCTGTAGAAGATGAATAATCTTCTAGAGTCTGTTTCCTGTCCTTCCAATTGGGTTTGGCGCCTGCTTTACGAAATGGCCTATAGCATGAGGCATGTGCTTGGAGGCTGTTGTCTGTCCCTCTTCCTCTAACTTCTCATGGGCTCACATATATTCTGTCCAACTAGAGAGTTAGCTGAACTCTGAAGAGGTACAGGCTGCTCACCTCCACCCCTACCACACTGCACTGGCCAGTGGCTGGGGTCTACTGCTGGGTCAGTGTCAGCTCACATGCTTCAGCATCTTATCAGACAGTTTAACAGTAACTGTCAGTGCTGGTGTTACAAGCATGCATCACCACACCAGCAATTATCTCCCTGTGCTGCTGGAAGAAAGAAAAAGAAAGAGAGAGAGAGAGAGAGAGAGAGAAAGAGAGAGAAAGAGAGAAAGAAAGAGAAAGCCAGCCAAGGTCATCTGTGAAGAGGTGCAGGGATCTGCAGCCCAAGGAGTCTGACCTACCTGTCCCTCCCGAGTGTCAAAAGAATCCCAAACTAAAGGTACTAAGCAAAATCATCAGGGTGAAGACAGCACACTGCTGTCCCCAGAAGATTCTGACCCTCCTGAAAGAAAAGAAATCAAGGCCCGGCAAAGTAGAGATGAGCCTGGTTCATGCTGGATTTTATACTCTGTGTCATTTTGTTCCTGTTCAAATCCCATCCCCTTTAATCCTCTGCCATGATCATGATGCTAACCATTAGAGAATAGCTGAGAGGTAGAAAAACAAACAATAAACAAACATCCCTGTGTGAATCCAGTCAAGCGGCCCAGCATGAAAACAGGCTCACACTGAATAGAGTCCAGTGACAACATATACCTTTCTTGCCCCACAGCCATCTTACAAGGTACAAAGAATGTTTTCAGGCCCCTCCGATCAGCTTGATGAACGTCAGGCTCTTCAGTGACTGCCAGAGAGCTGTGGAAAGGAAGGCTTTCCCTGGCTGTGGAGAAATGATGACTCCATCTGCACAAAAAGCAGCCTTGGAGGTGATCTAGGCAGGGACCCTGGGGAGGAACCCTGCTCCCTCCCTCAGCTGTCCATAGCTGCTAAGTCCCTAATGTTCCTGCCTGTTCCAGGGGCTGGTGTCAAAATGGAAATGGGTGTAGGCATTTCAAGTTGTCAGGAGGATATCCACATTCTGCCCTGTTCTTTCTTTTTCCTCTCCCACACTTGGCTCAAGCCTGGCACATAGTAGGTACTCACCAAATATTTGCCAAATGCTCACCTGAGTCCTCTGGAGAAATGAGATGGTACAGAGAGATAAAAATAATAGTGCCTACCAATAAAGTGCTTCCTGTGGGGACACAGGAAGAGCCTTTTCTAGATTTTGTACTTTTGACTTCATCTGGTTTCCATTCTGAACTTTGCCTTTTGACCTAACTAACTTTGTCTTGTTTCATGCTTTGCAACCACCTGTCAGGAAGGATCCTTAGGACCTATTCCTTTTGCATTTGATGCTTTGTTGCCTTCATGTCTTCCACCATCATGAGCTGTCTCATCAACAGCCAATCACGGCAAACTCCCCACCTGATCCAGCCCAGGCGCCAGGTTTCTCTAGCCCCATGTCAAGCCTGACCCATCAGAGGACAGAGCAGGCACTCACAACAGTGAAATTGGGGTGGTGGGTGGTACCAGCAATCTACCAGTACCTGCCAGTTTGCCTTTGTGGTTGGAGAATCATTGAGTCAACTTTCTTGTGAGGCCAGCCATCCTATGCCCAAGTACAGTGGTAGACCAAAACCTTGGCTAGCGAGGTTGAGAGGTTGAAGTCCCAGCTCTACTACTGATGAGTGACTGTGCCTCAGTTTTCTTTTTGTAAGTGTGAGGAAATAATAGTATTTTTAAAATATTACATTTTTGCTCACACACAGATACATACATGTTATGGAATACATGTGGAGGTCAGAGGGCAACCAGTAGCAATAAGCCAGTTCTCTCCTTCCACCATGTTGTTTCAGGAATGGAGCTCCTTGTCTTCAGCCTTAATGGCATGTACCCTCACAGGCTGAGCTGTCTCATTGCCTCAGTGGGATTTTCATTATTGGAACCCTGGCAAACATTTTAGCCATTACTATTACTGTTATTAAACATTTAGACTAGCATCCTGCTGAGTTCTGAGAGAAGGGGTGTTCTGGCAAAGGAAAGGATGGGGGAAAATGAAGAAAAGTAAACAATCAAGTTAAAAAGAACAAAAAAAGTTGACTAAGGATCCACTCCTGGCCAACTTCCTCATCACTACCCAACACTGACGCACCAGAGAGTAAGTGGTTGAGGCCACGCTGGCCTCAGACTCATTCATGTAACCAAGGATGACCCTGATGTCTTGATTCTCCTGATTTCCACCTCCCTAGGACTGGGATTATACGTATGCACCATCACACCCAGTTGATGTGGTACCATGGCTCAAACCCAGGGCTTCATGCATGTCACACAAGTACTCTATCCCCAGTCGTATGTATTTCTATGGCTATGTATTTCTACAAGCAAGGGTGATCTTCTGCATCTCTACATTATAACTATTAGTTAACAACAGATCCATCTAATCCTTATTCCTACTCAAGTTTCCACAGCTGTTCAGTTGAAGCCAAAGCATCCCATTCAGGTAATGAGGCTGCACTGGAATTTCTGTCTCTTTACGCTCCTTCAGCCCCTAGGTCTTTCCTGGGCTTTTGTGAAGAAAACTTTGCTTGATACACTGTTTATTCTGAAAAAAAAAAAAAAAAAAAAAAAAAAAAAAAAAAAAAGCTTGTCTGGTGTTTTTTCAAATTAGGTTCAGCTTATGCATCATTACTGGGAATATTCTAGAAGGGATGTTTGTTCTACCAGGTGGCACATGTTTAAAATTTAGATTTGTCCCCATCCACCCTAAAAATCTTCATTTTTCATTTTGTAGTTTTAAGGCCTTTGAAAGTCATCCAGGAAGCCACCTGCTTGGGTTAGCAAAGTCACCTAAGAAGGAAGGTTTGAGACCGCCTGGACACTGTTCCATAGGAAACTTTCCAACTAACCATTCTTCTTCCTCTTCCTCCTCCCTCTTCTCCTTCTTATTCCTTCTTCTTCCTCTTTCTTTCTCCTCCTCCTTTTCCTCATTATTCCTCCTTTCTTCTCCTTCTTCCTCTTTCTTCCCCCTTCTCCTTCTCTTTTCTCCTCCTTCCCCTTCCTTCCACCTCCTCCACTTTGATTGGCATATGACTGGTGGCCTGTGGTTTTCCATTCTATACAGCAGGCTGTAAAGTACTGCTCTTGAAAAGGTTGAATAAGAACTGAGCTGTGTATAATTGCTTGGTTTTTTTCTTGTCTTGATGTTAATCATTTAGCATTTACTTTCTCTGCTCTTGAGTTTTTTTGTTTTTTGTTTTTGTTTGTTTGTTTTGTTTTGTTTTGGCTTAGCCATAATATTTAGTTTTTTTTTATAACACCTGTGCTAGTTAGTTTTTGTCACCTTAACCCAAATTAGAGTCATCTTGGAAGAAAGACTCCCAACTGAGGAATTGACTCCATCAGATTGGCCTGTGAACATGTGAACATTAAATTAAAAGAATTAATGCTCGATGTGGGAGTGCCCAGCCCACATGGGAGAGACCACCCCTGGGTTACATAAAATGGTCCCTGAGAAAGCAGAGAACAAGCCAGTAAGCAGCCTTTGTTCCTTCATGGCCTCTGCTTTAGTTCCTGCCTTGATCTGCCCTTGTTTCTCTCCATGACAGACTGTAACTGTAAGTGAAAATAAACCCTTTCCTCCCCAAGCTGGCTTTAGCCAGTAAGCGAGGGCAGCACAGTTCATATCCTCCATGGGAACTGGCAGGGAACAAACAGAAGGAATGGAGGCCAGGTGTGACCTGCTTAACTTGTTGGTTTTGCTTTTAGGAATCAGCATCTTGCTATGTAGCTCAGGCTGCTTTTGAACTTGTGATCCTCCTGCCTCAACCTCCGAAGCACTGGGATTATGGTGTGACAGGACAGAGGTTCCTCCTTCTTATATTCTTGCTGAGGTCATTTCAGATTGAACTAGAACTTTATCTCCTTCATGTAGAATCCCATCAAATCTACCCAACTCTATGCTAGGAACCCGAGGTCAAGATGCCTGAGTAACATATCATAGCTTCCGTTAAATTGCTTGCCCCACTCTCTAGCTAATCACTTATCTCAGCTTCTGCCAAATTGCTTGTTTATGCAAAGTCCTCTCCCCCAAGCAGTGCTGAGACGGAGATGCCAGGACATGGTTTCTGTCTTCCAGAACCCTGTGCTCTGGACACTCAGGGCTACACTTAGGTTATGAAAACCAGCTGAAAGAAAGACTTTCAATTGGCTATAAACTGTGTCTGAGTGGTCATCTCTGGTGGGCACATACCATTATAGCCACGCTGTGCTGAGATCTGCACCCAGGGCTTACAGCGAGCAGGGCAAGCACTCTGTTATGTGAGCTACAATCCCAGCCCTTACCTAGACACCATTTGAAATTCCACAAGCAACAAGTGCATTTTTGATCTTCAGAGATGATGATCTTTACCTTATTTCAGATGTGAAACAATCACCACAATGGCTATAGCATCAGCGGTTTGGCCTTGTGTCATCAGATAATATTTACATGCAAGAACTCATCTGCTCCTGGCAGAGCAACCGCCTCCTGCCATCCGTTCTCCCTGTTTGCTGGGGGATGCTTTGAGACACTGGGAATTCCAAGTGCCTGGGGCTATTCAAGGTGACTGAATAGAGGCACCCAGAACTCACTGCCTCCTCCACAAAGAGCGAGCAAAATTACAGGAGGACAGCCTCAATCTGAGAGGAGTGATGGGAAGAGAGCCCTAGCAACAGAGAGGTGAGAGAGAGCACCCATGTAAGAGTCAAAGACCGGGAGGAAGCACACTCCCCAGCATAGCCCCTTGACAAACAGAGAGGGACACACATGGTGAGGGTGAACAAATGCTCAGCATGCACCCATGGGGACACTGGCAGTCCCAGCAGCCGGGAGGCCACCTTCACACACTTGTAGCTCATGTGGACCCGGCTCTGGGGGGTCCAGATCTCAGAACATCTCCCACTGAGCCTCTATGGTGCTGTAGCCAGAAACCATTCCGAGAAGGGAGCCGCAAACTGAGCCACTCCCAGGTCAGTAGCCCTTGCATATTCCCATCGCGGGGAGCCCATAGGATGTCACTGCACTGACCCATAGGGGGAAGCTGCCTTGCACACGTGCTTTGGCCAGAAAGAATGATTACAACCTAACCCCATTGTGTGCCTCGGGGCTGGGTTTTGTAACAAAGGGGGATAAAGAGTGCTGCCGTTAAGAAGCAGAAGGCTGGATCTCTTGACCCCTGAAACTAAGGGTATGGGCAGCAGAGCCAGGATTGAAGGCACGTGCCCACATGGTTCCTGTTAGCTCCAGCACCCATGCCCTCTCATAGGACATTCCCAGAGTCTTAAATCACGCTGTGGTTCAGGCTGCTGCCTTGCTCTTGGGCTTGAGTTACAAATGAAGGAGCTGGGAAGAGAAAAGCCCTGACTTCAGCTATCTTCCTGTTCATGGGTGTGTACTGCCAAAAAGGCCAAGAGGGGCTCGCCAGGCCTCAGCTCTTATTTCCAGCTGTGCACTGTTCCTGGCTGACAGACGACTGAGTTCCTGCCACCATCCACCTACTCAGTTCCTGGCACTGTTAGCCCTGCACCTTGTCTGACCACACACTGCCATCAGGACTGGGAGGGAATCCCAGCCAGGGCGCTGCAGTTTCTGTGGTTGCCTCTCATTACGCCGAGTCTGGGCTCATAAGCTGAACTTCCAGAAGTTGAGCGCCTCCGGCTCCTCAGCACTGCAAGGGCTGTCAGTACCAGAGGACCTTGCTAGCAGCAAAGCTATTATCAACAATACTCTTAATTCATGCTGGCCTCCATTCCCACTGTTGGAAAAGCCACATGGTGAGCGCTCTGTACCCACCGATGTCTGCTCTTTATCTGTCTCAACTTTTACGGTCTCTCTCCTTGCCAGGCCCATAGAGGCAGGTTCTGTGACTTCTCCATGGTATGCTGAGTGCCCCAAATCATTAGTCACAGCTGGAGAGGCTATAAAGAGTCCTGTGCACACTGCCCTTGCAGAAGACCCACGTTTGCTTACCAGCACCCAGGTTGGGTGGCTCACAACCACCTGTCATTCCAGCTCCAGGAGATCCGACGCCCTCTTCTGGCCTTCTCAGGTACCTACACTCAACTGCACATACCATATCCTTCAGGCACTCACATGTACAGATAATTAAAAATAAAATTAAAAAAATATCAATGGCAGATCGTGACAAAACAATCCTAAATTTTGTAAGGAGACATAAAATGTGTCAAAAAGCCAAAGCAATCTTGAACAGAAAGAATAAGTTGGACGCCTAATGTCAAGAAAGATAACTCAGACGGCATGGCATTGACACAAAACCATCATGCCAGTAAAACAGAATGGGGACTCCCAAACAGATCTAAGCTTGCTAACTGATTCCCTCCAGAGGCACCAAACAAGCCCACTGGAGGAATGATGACAGCCCCGCAGATGGCTCAATCTTGACCTCCATCTCTCAACCTGCAGAAAAAGCCACTCAAAATGGAGCAGCGACTTAGATACAGGACTTGAAACTGAAGATAATGGATGAAAACTCTGAGGGAAATACTTTAATATATGGGATCAGGCAATGGTTTCATGGGTAGACCCACAAAGCCTAGAAAATAGAAACACATGCTGGCAAGGACTGCTTCTGTGTAGCAAATGAAATGATTCGCAGAGTGAAGCGAGAGCTACAGGGTGGAAGAAGGCACTTGTTAACTATTGGTGTTGGCAGGGTTAATATCCTGAAAATAAAAGGAACTTAAAGTAACGAAAGTTAAGTAATCTGGCTAAAAGTGGACAACTTATCTGAATGGATATGTCTCAAAAGAAGAAACAAAAATGACCAGTAAATATACAAAAACCTGCTTAATATCATGAACCATTGGGGAAATAGAAATTGTAATTAGAAAGAGACTAAGCCAGGTATGTGCTGTAATCCCAAATACTAGGAGGCTGAGGCAAATGGACTGCAAATTTGAGGTCTGCCTGGAGACTTGTAAGCCTCATCTTTAAACCAAAACAGGGCCAGTGAGATGGTCCAGCCAGTGAAGGTGACTGCTGCCAATATTGACAGCATGAATTCAGCCCCTGGGACCTACATGAATAGAAGAGGAGGACAGACGCTCACACATCTTCTGACCTCCATACTTACTGACAACCCCCCACCATGCACACACAACACAAATAACAAATGACAAAATTGAAACAAAAGAAAACAATACCAGAAGCTATGATAAGATACTAAGTCTTATTTAAGTCTAGAGCAGATATTATTGAAAAGTAAATATAGCCGGAGGATGTGGACAAAACAAAGCCTTATGTAGCATATAGATTAGGACTGTTACTATGGTGAACAGCATGGAGGTTCCCCAAACTCTGAAATATATCTCCCATATGACACGGCTATCACGCTTCTGGGTATACAACCACAGTAAATAAAACCAGCACAGCAAGGAAATATCTGTGCATTTGTGGTTACTGCAGCACTGTTGACGATGGCTCAGATATGGCATCAGCCTAAGTGGCTAGAAACGGATGGATAGATACAGGAAGCATGGCGCGTACACACAATGGAGTATTATTCAGCCATAAGGAAGAATGAAGTCCCATCACTTGCAGCAAAGTGGGTGGAAATGGAGAGCATTATGCTGAGAGAAGTAAGCCAGAGACAGAAAGACAAGGGCGATGTGTGGAGGCCGACCAACTTGAAAACAATGCGATGATTGCTACAGACTGAGAAGGGTGAGTAAGGGTGGGGGAGGAGGAGGAAGGAGGCCAGATTTGATAAATATATGCTACATGCATTAATGGAATATCAGATGGGGCCCCAGTAGTTTGTACAACTGTTGTAAGCTAACACCATTTTTTATAGAGTAAAATGACCCACTGGGTATGAGCACTAAGTGGTGAGGGCAGGGCTCCACCTCAGGGAAACTCACAATTTAAAGAAAGAGCTAAAAAGAAAGAAAGAAAGAAACAAACAAACAAAAACCCAACTACATAGACTAAGGAAACTGGGCCTTGAACAGGGACATTCTTTGGGGGAGGAAGGTCGGGTTCCCATAACAGGTATGCAGATGGGTCTCCTGGGAGCGCTTTGGGCTTCTGTACCATCCATTCCCTTTGTCACCAGCATTCGGTCTTAGTTGTTGGTGTTAAGGATGGCTTTAAGTTGAACGTAAGCCTGGGGAAGAAGAAGGGAGTGCACCTCCAGATGCATGGCTGAGCTAGGCAGCTACTGAAGAGTCCGCAGGTTGGACTCTGGCTATGACTTCCCAGAGCGTCCTCCAGAATGCTTTGGAGTCAACCTAGTGGAAGCCTGGTCTTTCTGCAGTCACAGAGGAATTAGTCCCTAATGGAAAACCTTCACTTTCCATTTCAGAATCAGAGGAGCCAGACTTTCAGGGGTCGGATTTGCTGGGTCCTGTTCAGAGCACCTGCTGCTGTCCAGTCAGACTGTGATTTCAGAGCTGGGATCCAAGATGTCTGCTGAAAGTTGCTTTGGGTTGTATGTCAGTACTGTTCTCATAGTTGTGCCTAAACACACAACGAAGGCAATGTAATGACAGAGGCTTTGTTTGGACTCATGGTTCAAGGACACAGAGAAGGGGTATGGTGACAGGAGCTGGAGGCAGCTAGCTGTCCATGCTGTGTCTGCAGTCAGGGAGCAGAGAGAGATGAATGCTAGTGCACAGCTTACTTTCTACTCTTTATTCAGTTTGGGATCCCAGCCCATGGGATGTTGCCACCTATACTGAAGTTAGGTCTTTTATTCTCAGTTTTCCCAAACCAGAAGCTCCCACAAAGATATGCTGTTTGGGTGATTCCTGCTTTATCCTGTCAAGCTGACAACCGAGAGTAACCTCGGAAATATTTTCAGTGCAACACACATCAAGTTACTGACTGATGAAGCTAAGCGAGCCCTCTGCGTCAGTGTTCACAGAAGCAAGATCTGGAGTGTTGGCTGTTGCCCGTTAGAAAGCATAGGGTTTTTACAGCCCCGTGACAGGGCCGCCATCCACAAGATAGCAAAGGCTGCTGGCGGGACGTTACCAATCACAGAGAACGAAAGCCAAATCTAAGTGAGACAAGCCAAGCACACAAAAGCAAGGGTGAAGAAAACAGACCTAGGAAGTAGGTTTACCTAGGATCACAACTGGTATGGGGGGGGAGGATCTACCAATCAACGTGGACTGAAGCAGTAGGCTCATCAAGCGGGTCCTCACCACACAGAGCCACAGACAGATGTGCCGAATTTGCACACTGCAGAAGTGCATGAAGCCAGCTTCCTGGCCACATGAGCATAATAGATGGGCAGGGGGAGCCTGGCTGCTGTTCTGAGAGCTCTGTCCACCCTCCACAGTGTCCTGACTCCAGAGCCATAGACAGGACCAGCCCTGCACATTCATCTGGGACTCCTGGTCCTCCTTCCCCACTCTCCAGTTTTTCCGGCATTTTGGGAGCTTTTGCTGGGAAGCTGGGAACATCGCCTATAGCCTGGGTGTAATTACCACAGAACAGCCTCCCACTTTAGAAAAAAAATTAAAGAAAATGAAAGCTGGACTCCAGACCATGCAGGAGATGATAGCTAACTGGTCCTGAACCCATAACTGTAATTAGAGTAATTCTTCTGTCATTGTTAATCATTCCGATTTATGTCCTGAAATGAAACCAAATGATGAATATAATGATGACTTCTGTTTCTGCTCCCCCTTCTCTTTTGCCTAAAATACTGGCAGGCACACTAAAGTCAAATTAAACATCTGTTTGGAAAAGACGCTGGCGTCCTGATGACAGCTGCCATGGACTTACCAATGCACCACAGCTGTCAAGCTCTAAATTAACAATGATTTTCACTTATGAATAGCACAGGACTAAGGCATAAAGGAGCACTTACCCCGTTTTTCTGGCTGTTAGTGAAACGCCCGTGGAAAAGGAGAGGTAGAATCAGCTTACAGTAATTAATCATAGAGGAAAGGCATTCTCAGGGAGTCTCATTTCTTCACCAGCATTAAGTTGGGTATTCCCCATGGCAAGCAGCCGTGGAGAAAGGCAAAAATTTCAGGATAATTTCTGATGGGTAGTTGACAGTTCCTGGTGAGCGCTGCTGGAGAAAGCCATTCTCAGAGGACCTCGCCCTGTCTTATCCAAGCATCAGTGTGTGTCCACTGAGCTTCAGCCTTTGCTCTATCTAGCAATGTCTGGATGTGTGATTGATATGCTGTGGTCACATATGAGGGTAAAAGATCTAATCAGGACTTTTTTTGTGTGTGCCAAGAGAAAATGTGCTGGGCTGTTTTCACACTTACTTCATCCCCATGAAAGATAAAGTAAAGTCATATGCTTCGTAATGATGGTTCATTAACAACGGCACACACATGATGATGGTAGGCCTGGAAGATTACCTCACACAGAGATGCTGTGGTCATCGCAGTTTGTACATGTATACCACATGACGCTTGGAACACATCCCCAGTGCTGAGTGATGCATGGTCACTGTTATACAGTCAATTTGTTCATTCTAAGTCTTGTTTAAGAGACATAATTGTCTTTCCCAGGGACAGGCTGAGGCTCAGGTGTGGAAAAACATGCTGACTGTGCACGTGTGTGTTTCTGTTTTGTTAAAAAGGAACACAAGTATGACTCCATCTGGTGCTCCGATTTGTATGCCTGGATAATCCCAGGTCAACGTGATCCCACGAATAGATCGATGTGCTTCAGCTTGAACCTGTGCAGGTCCCACCACCGCAGACTCAGCCAGCCGAGCATCAGAACCATGTAACGCCAGTTATCTTTATATGCTAAATGTGTACAGACATTTCCTGTTGTCCTTATTCCTAAACAATGAATTATTAAGTAAGTAAATTCTTACACAGAATTTACACTCTACTAGATATTATACAAAATCTGAAGAGGATTTAAGTGTGCAGGTTAAATGCAAGCACTGCAGCATTTTATGTAATGGGAGTGATTGCCCTTATAGCATGGTGCCTAGCAAGGGACCTGGAATCAACATCCCATGAATGCTGAAGACCAGGCATACCTATGCGGAGACACACAACAACATGGATGAAGCCCCAGATCATTACACTAAGCCAACTATTTTCAAGCTGTGGGTTGTGACCCCTTTGGAGGTCAAATGATCCTTTCACAAGGGTCACCTCAGACTTTCGGAAAACACAGATTATATTCCGATTCGTAACAGTAGCAAAATGACAGTTATGAAGTAGCAATGGAAATAATCTCATGGTTGGGGGGGGGTCACCATAACACGAGGATCTGTATTAAAGGGTTGTAGCATTAGGATAGTTGAGAACCACTGCACTAAGAGAGAAACGTCAGATAGAATAGGTCACGTTCTGGAAGCTTCCACTTAGGTAAAGATTGAGAAGTCACCCACAGAGACAGAATGTAGATAGGCAGCTGCCCTAGGCTGGGGGAAGAAGGGAGTGGGGAGAATCTGCTCCATGGGAAAAAGGTTTCACTTTGGAATGATAGAAATGTTTCACAACAGGTGAAAGTTGGTAAGGATTTCAACATTGAATGTGTACTAAATCCTACTGGATTAGTAACTTTAAAATGGTTAATTTAAATTATTTATTTAGAGAGAAAGTGTGTGTGTGTGTGTGTGTGTGTGTGTGTGTGCGCGTCTGTGTACGTACAGATGTGTACCAGTGTATATACCTGTGTGCAGGTCCCTGGAGGCCAGAGAAGGACTCAGGTGTTCTACTCTATCAACATCTCCCATATTTCTTTGAGACAGGGTCTCCCATGGAAACTGGAGCTGGGCTGGCAGCCAGGAAGGTATCCCTTTGTCTTAGTCCTGAGGAACACTGAAGTTATAGATGTGCACAGCCAACCCTGGCTTTTCACATGCATGCTGGGATCTGAACTTAGGTCCTCATGCTCATTCAGCAAGCACTCTTGCCCGCCAAGCCATTTCCACAGCCTGAAAATAGTTCCTCTTATATTGTGTTAATCTAACTTTACCAACAACAAGGAAGCTCACAGGGTCAGAAGATCCTAGGTGGATTCCACCTGACCAGAACCATAGTACTTGGTGGCAACTGTTCTCCATCAAGGGAAGAGGGCTGGGTTGGTCCCAGCAAGAGAGATAGCCTCTTGTTGCTTCTGTGGGCTGTCCTGCTGCAGGGACCTGCAGGATCTGCCTGATGTTGGCTCTCTTTGGAGATTCCGGCTTTCATTTCCCACCTGGGTTTCAGTTTGCTGCAGTGCTTGGCACTCTGTCTTCTGCAGCCGGCATTTCCTGTTTTGTCCTTGCCAGCTTCCTCCCACGAGGACTGGATCTTGCACCTGGGTTTCCAGCTGCCTCATGAAACTAAGCTGTCAGTGGACCGTCCCCCTGGAGCCATGCCACAGCTGGCCTTCCAGGAACCCCTCGCATCTGGATTCCACCTGTTGGATGGCTGGTCCTGTAGATGCAGCTCTTTCTCAACCAAGTGTGTTGCTGTTCCTGACTGCTTTCCCAACAGGCTGCCACAGTGGCCAGATCTGGCTCTCCCCGTCTCTCACGCTAACTCCTCACTCACTCACTCCTCCAGTGTTGCAGAGATGTCACAGGCAGCAAGCAAAGCTACCTTGTCTTATGGCAAAGAAGCTTCTCACTACCTAATGCCATAACAAGTATGGAGTAAGCTTTACTTCAGCCACATCTGATCCTCCCAGCCTCGCTGTTCTAAGCATATCACACATTCTCACATGTGGAGTTTCCATGCTATTTTATCTCAGATAAAATGAGTTGGTGAGGTGATTCCTATGAAGGTGCAAAGCATTGAATATCAGCTGAGTCCTCCTTAATGCTCAGCCTTCTCCCATCATCAACCCTGTCTCTTGCCAGTTTTTCCCATTTTCTGAATGGAATTTAGGAAACAGCATCTTCTCTCGCAGGCAACCCCTCACCTCAGAAAGGACTCTGCTTCACTCTCACAGATCAAGAGACAGGGGGTGAGAAGGCCGACCTCAGTGTTACAGGGAGTCAGGTGGGAGTGGGTCTAAGTCCCACCTGCATGACTTGACTGCTTTATTACCTAGAATGCAGACTCTGAGCCTCAGTTTGCTAAAGTCCTTACAGAGCTTTGTGAGGTAAGGTGTTCGGGAGCTAGAGAGATAGCTCAGCAGTTAGAGTGCTGGCTGCTCTTGTGGAAGACCTGGGTTCAAGTCCCTTCACCCACATGGCAGCTCATAGCTACCTGAGCACCAGGACATCCAACCTTTTTCTGGTCTTTATGAGTACCTGCCCTCATATACATATAGACAGAGAGCATACATTAGGGCTGGTTTCATATAATATTAACAACCAAATGGCTAAAGAAAATAACAAAAATTTACCTGTAGATGCTGTGAAGGCTAAGAAGAAGGTACTGGCAAATTCGTTGTCCACCAAGCACCCTCTTCCTGAGGCAGATGCCTGACTTTTCATAACCTTGTATGGTACTGAGTACAGAGAAGAGAGAAGCTCTCTTGACTCCTCCATAAGGGCATCAGGCCCATTCACCATGGCTCCAACCATATGATCCAATCACCCATAGTCTCTCTCCTATTATTATACTGGGATTAGGTTTCAACATTTGAAAGGGCATTGAGGAGAAGAGCACAAATAGACTGCAAGAGTCGACCCCCTCTGACTGCAACCATCATGGCAGTGACCAGACGCGTCTCATTGGGTGTCCATTTTGGGATACCTACGCTACTTCTTGCTTTCTGTCCCCTTGTAGAAGAAACTGACTGGTCCCTGTCTAATGCACATTTCACCATGTGTGCCCGGCACTCAGAGGCTAGAACAGGGTATTGGAAATGGTGTCACAGGTGGTTTTGAACCATCATGTGGGTGCTGAGAACTGAACCTGGGTCTTTTTGCAAGAGCAGTTGGTGTTCTTGACCACTGAGCATCTCTCCAGCCTGATGCAGCTTTTTTATCTGCTCTTGGATTATGAAAGCCACCCTAAACAGTATACAATAAAAGACCACGGTTGTGCTCAAATAAATGAGAGAGAGAGAGAGCATAGACAGTTGAATTTGGCCCATGGATTGTGGTGTAGCATCTTTTACTTTAAAGTCTCTCTCTCTCTCTCTCTCTCTCTCTCTCTCACACACACACACACACACGATACCTGCCTCATAGTCCTGTGTGAGAAGTGGCACTGTCTAGAAATGATGCTATAAGGATGGCAGAGTAGGGCTTAAATGCTTAGAGTGTGCAAGGCTCTGAGTTCCACCTACCCCTGAAAGGTGGCTGAAGCAAGTTGTGAAGAGCCTCAAGCACTGTGAGGGAATTTTGAATTCACTCTTCGGCCACTCAGAACACCGAATGAGCTCTTGGAGCTTATGGCAGCCGCAGCTTGGATCCGGTTATTTCACTTATGGAAAACGAATTGCTCCTTTTCAGGGACCCTGCACACAGCTGTCTCCTTTCACTTCTGTAGTACCCTGGTAAAGCTTCCAGGGTCCCACTCTGAATTGCATGAACTCTTGAGGCCAAATATATTTTGGAGTTGAGAATATTTCTGGGTTCCAGAAAGATAACACAACTCCATACCTACAAGGTCCACGGCTGTATCTCATAATCAAAAATTCATATTCACACTTAAAGAAGATATTCAATAGCCCATGGCAGTTCAGTGTCCAAGTGGGTGTCATAGTAAGGGGAACAGAGACTGCCTCTGACATATACTGATTGGCCTGCTCTTTGATCATCTCCCCCCTGAGGGGGGAGCAGCCTTACCAGACCACAGAAGATGACAATGCAGCCACTCCTGATGAGATTTGATAGACTAAGATCAGAAGGAGAGGAGGACCTCCCTTATCAGTGGACTTGGGGAGGAGCATGCATGACAAAGGGGAAGGAGGGGAGGATTGGGAGGGGAGGAGGGAGGAGTTTTTTTGGGGGGAATACAAAGTGAATAAAGTATAACTAATAAAAGTTTTAAAAAGTTAACTAAAAAATAGAAAATTAAAAAAATAAATAAATAAAAAAGAAGATATTCAATGTAGTCCAGGGAAGGCTTGGGCCTTAAATGAGTAATAAAAATGTCTTTTGAGTTTTAGTGTTTGGATTTGAGGACGGCCGGTGAAGGGATGTATGGATATTACTCATAGATCGCTTTTGGGTCAAAGTCACCATCTAGCGCTCTGGAGCCGCCTCAGTGCTTCTAAACACTTCTAAACTTTCTACTCTACAGACCTTGAGAAGGTACCTAGCCTCCCTGTGCTTCAGCTCTCTTTTTAGCATCTATACCATAGGGCTACGTTAAGTGGAGACCAGTATTTGTAACCCAGGGCAGTGCTTGTCTCTTGGCTATTGTCACCATTGTTGATGGAGGTGACTTCCCCAAATGGTCCATCTTGCCATCTTTCAGATCCTTCCTGGTAGGGATGAACAAGCTGGGATTCTACCTGAAGATAATGAACACTTGAAAAGAAAGGACCGCCTCAAGACACAGGCTGAAGGAGACAGGACATCCTTCCAGGGAGTCTGGAAGCATCTATCCTGCATAAGGTACTTTTTCCCCTTTTTCTTTTAATCTGCTACTTGGCTGTAAGGCTTTGCAGCTGCCTTGCAGCATTAAAGTACAGCATTCTACCTGAAGGGCTGGAACGTTCATTGGAAGGGAAAAGCAAGCTTTAAAGAGGGCTGCTGCAACAGTGCTAATTCAGAAATCTGTATGCAAATGCAGAGTGGAAACAGCGTCAAGTTTGAAAAAAAAAAGAAAAGAAAAGAAGAAGAAGAAGAAGAAGAAGAAGAAGAAGAAGAAGAAGAAGAAGAAGAAGAAGAAGAAGAAGAAGAAAACATCACCATTGCTGTGTGCTGGCCTTTACAACCAACCAAGTGGGTGGCAGGGAAGACTCCAGATTTTGATCTGACATCTCAACATAAATGCCCCTTCACCAGGGCTCTGCGATACTGCTGTTGGCTTCCTTTCCTTTCAAATTCTCTCTCCCTTCCTCCTCCTCTGCCCCTTTCAACAGGGTCTCATCCAAGCTGGCCTAGAACTCGCTCCATAGCTGAGAATGACCGTGAACACCACATTCCACCAAGGCTGTTTTGAATCCAGGAATGGAATCCAGGGCGTCCTGTGTGCCGGGCAAGCACACATCCCCAACAGAATTGTTATTATTGCATTGCCTTTTTTTTTTCTCTGTCCCAAACTCTATGGCTAGCTCTTCAACATCCTTGTTAGCTTTAATAAAATGTCCCATTGCACACCCTCGCTGTTTAATAACCACTAATTGTTCCCTCGACGCTCTTGAATCAAGTTCAGCCTCTTCATGCTGACATTGGATGACATCTCCGATTTGGTAATGGATTTGGGCCCCCAGAGATCTCCTGATCCACATGCCTGTCTGTTAACTGTCTCTCAGATCTGTTCTCACCTCCTTGTTCTCATTGAGATTTTGACTCAGCTTGCTCTTTTCACCTGGGGTAACCTCTTCCTTTCCCTCCATTTACCCCAAACTCATCACTGCCATCAAGATATAAATGCTGACATTTCTAAGAAGCCCTCATTTTCCTCTAAATTCTAACCATGCTGAATCTGTCCCTGTTTTTATCTTGAGACTGCTAATTTTTGCATACATGTTTTTATTTATACCACAACTAGCCCAGAAGTGTTTTGAAAGTTAGGATCATTATTTACATTCTGAGCTGAGTTTTTCTCAGTTTCTGGTATATAGTTTGGGTATCTGGCATGTGGTCTGGCTGATTAGTCTTGCAAATGCTACCTTCAAGATGAGAAGTAAGAAAACTGGCCCAGCTAGACAAAAGGTCTTCCTAAACTTTATTCGTGACATCAACTTTAAACTTTTTTTTCAACCAAATAAAATACTTTAAAACGAAATGCAGTGCATTCCTATTAAAATAAAAACATAAAGGAAACAAAAGCTATAAGTGTTCATTATTATCATTTTCAGATGTGAACAATTATGCCTAGTCTCCAAAGAATGAAAGAACTACTGAGAGAATGCAGTGTCGTCCAGGTTGAAAACTCAGATCAACAAGCACAATGAGCAATCAGAAGGTAGAACCAGGTAAGAGACCCCATTCACAAAAGCAACTAATTTCTTAGCAATGAGATCCATGGGGCCCTGCTTACCGCACACAATTAAAATGAAGGAAACCCAGAAGACTGGAAAGGAAAGACCTGGGTGAGTGGGGAGACGTTCCAGGTTTGACTGGAAAGCCCATAGCAGGGACACTGGCACTCCCCACATTAAACTATTAATTCAGTGTGCATCACAGAAGATCCCAATATCAGGTTTTATTGAACAGAACACATGTACTTTACGATCCACCTGGAATTATGAGTCTGCTTGAGTAAGCATGAACATTTTGAGCACTTAGAAGATTAACAAATGATGGTTAGTCACTGAAATAAGATTATGCCCAAAACAGTACAGGATTCACGGAGGGAGGACAAGATAAAAAAGAGCGGCTGAACTAGGTAGAGCTATACGCAGAATTTGCCTTTCATGAAGTAGCAATCCGGGCCGTTGGGAAAATACACTAGTCAACAAATGATGGGGTTGGGCCAACTCTACCTTGTGAAAAAGACTGCTTTCTGGTTCCCATCAGTGCTGCTGTCTCTGGGTGGCTCCTCCAGAGAGCTGCCCTGCCTCCCCCACCCCCGGGCTTCATGTGGATAGGTGCTCTGTGTGGATGGCTTAAGTGGGCTCCAGGACCATCATGTGTCAGGTGGGGCCAAAGGCTGGGGTCTCTGCGATTTTACCTCAAGCTAGCTGCTTCTCTCAACAAAGGCCTCAGCTCTGTCAGAAGTGACCATCATATCGTCCTCCCCTAAATTTCTTTGTGCCTTCAGACCTGGGTAGTGTAGGTCTCCCCTTGTCGGCCTTCTCCTCATACAGAGGTTTCATCCAACTCTCCTCATTTTGATCTGAGCAGGCCCATGCATTTTCTTTTGTAGCCCTACTGAAACCATGTCATTAACAATGCGAAGTTCTAGGAAGATAAAAAGGTATAAGCCTATTTAAAAATCTGTAAGAACATAGATGTAGAATATATTTATAACCTCGAGTATAGGAAAGTTATTTTTTGATTAAGATGTAAAATTTAAATTCCTAAGGGAAAGCACAGTTGCCTTTTTTAAAACAAATGTCAAGCTTTTTCTCTTTCATATGTGTGTATATGATAAGAAACACAGAGAGGGTATTCACATACTTGGAGACATAGGTGTATGTTTCAAGGACATGTGTGTGTGTGTGTGTGTGTGTGTGTGAAAGTCAGAGGTTGATATCCAGTGTCTTACAATGTTTGAAACTTTTAATAAAGTATTACTGCCTAGACTGTATAAAGATCAACTTTAAATATAAATTATAAATATATAAATTAAATATAAAATCTATTTTTGCAATGTCTGTATTCTTCTATATAAACTATATAAAATGTATTTTGTTTATGTATTCATCCATCCATTCATCCATCCATCCATTTGTGTTTTTAGACAGGTTCTCATGTAGCCCAAGCTAGTTTTTACTATGTAACCACAAAGAACCTTGAACTTTCTGATCCTCCTGCTTCCAGCTGCCAAGTGCTAGGATTACAGGTATGTGCTATAATCCCTGGCTTCCAAAAAGTGTTTTTAAAGTGTAAGTATGGCTTAAAATAAGACAGTAAATATGCAGAATCACTTTTAAGAGACACATTATTAGGAAAATGGATAGGCACAGGAACTGGCCCTTCCCAGGAGTAACACATCAGAACACTGTATAGATATACTACATGGATGGTACAATAGTAGCGAGTAAATTAACCTGTGAAAGCATTTTAACTCTCTTGTGGAGGGCACTTAAAAACTGGTTAAACATATAAGGATACTCTTTTACCCACAGACAGTGAGCATGTCTGTCACGACTTTTAAGGATGACGTGACAGCATCTGTGGGAATTATTAACTGCATTCCTTCTCATCCCGTGTTTCATCATCTGCTGTGGATAGAAGTTGGAGTATTTGCTCAAAAAGGCGTGCACTTGGATGTCTGTTACAGATCACGACTTGTAACAGGAAAAAAAGAAAAGACCTTAAGAGAATCTAAATGTGAACGTCTTGGAAAGTAATTAGCATATTCATACCACAGATTACGTACAGTGGCTTAAAAATCAAGTGTAAATGCGCATGTATGTTCTGATATGGACATACTTCTAATAAGTTCTACTGAGTGAACACCCATTCAAGTTCAGGGCTTCATACGTTCTCCATGTACCTTCAGAATACAGGTCAACTCATGGGAGTTTGAAGCACAACCACAAAACTGCTACCTTTTGCTGCCTTTCTGTGGGATTCTGGGATCATTGTGGAGAGACTGTCTGGAATTTTTCACTTTTTCTGTATCCTAATGCGTATTTTCTGTAATTCCCTCCTTTTCGTATTGCCTGAAAGTTTACAGTGTGGCTGTTGATATCTCACCTATAGAATTATAAGTTTTTCAACAAAGAACGATTGCTCAGATAGAATTCTTGCAGGAGAAAAGAAAGCGAGGCCTCTTGAGCTGCCTTGCTGCAGGGAGCCTGTCTCCTCCTGTGTGAGTCTGTTGTGAAGATCAGTTAGCCATAGCCTGCCAGGGAGCCGCACATGCAGCTGTGTTCCTGGCCCATGAAAAACATTAGCTGCTTGTTTTCTCTTTCCCATTTGAGCCGTGAGGTGGTACAGGCCTGAAAGCCTCCAATGCCTGGATATCCCAAAAGGGCGAACAAAGAAGAGTTCAGTTCCATTTGTCGAAGGAGTAAATGAACAAGCCACATATGTTCATTGTTAAAACAGAAAAGCATACATTCACATATGTCGACTGTCAGTGGATAAACAAGGGATGCCTTTCTGGATTCCTCCAGAATATCAAATATCTCTGGTTTGTGAAAACAAGAAAGCAAAGAACACCAAGGATATGGTCCAGATAGATGAGGGCTTTGAGAGGGGAAAGACTTTAGTAGAACCATCTTTATCTGAACCCCGGGCTCTGCAGAGCAACCAGGCTACCGTGGATTAGGGACCTGAGTACTAGACCGTGAATCCTGGAACCCAGGCTCCAGGCTGAGAGACTGGACGAATACAAAGACAATAACCAGACCTTATGTGACAAGAATCATGGGATTCTAGCACCTCACTTTTACTCCAGCACCTCTGGAGTTACCCATTGCCTGTTAACTCTCCACTTCCCCCATCACCTCTCCTGCTCTCAAGTTGGAGCCAACTAGAGAAGCCAAATGTACCCTCCACGAGATGCTTCGCCTCCAGTCAGCCTGCCACCAGCTTCCCCATGGCAACAACCTCTCAGCAGAGTAGACCTGTAGCCTTCTACTGCCACCCCCCTGCCCCACTCCTGAGACTTTCCCCTTCCCCTCCTGCCTTTCAAGCTCTGCTGAAAGCCAGTGGTGGTGATTGACTATCCTGCCGTGCAGCCAGCTGTAGTCTTTGGTCCCTGGTCTTTGCTTGTTTCCTCAAGGCCCACATTTTGACCAGCACATGCTTAGTATTGCAGTTTATAGACGAGATTTCATGGGGAAAAAAATCCTATGGCCCAAGTGTTCAGACCATCAATGTAAGTAGGCGCTAAAAGGCTAACTGCCTTTAACAGCAGGCAGGTGTGTCCGGAGACCACCCTGTGGGTTCCCCCACTGGACAGGCACAGCTGACGTCATGGGAGGCTCGTGACAATCAGCTCTTGGAGGTGACCCACATCACAGTGTGGGTCTGCGTGTCCACATTTAGAAAGTGAAGCAAACACACATCAAAGGGCAGGAGTCAGGACAGGAACATAGCTGGGAAAGTCCAAATCCCCAACTCTATGAAAAAACCATGCAGGTAAGTTTTGAGACAGGGTGATCTGGCTCTCTCTCTGTAGCTGAAGCTGACCTTGAACTTCCGATTTTCCTGGCTCTACTTCCTAAATGCTGGGATTCCGAGCATGTGCCACCACACTGAGCCAAAAAGTAAATGATGCCTTGGATGTTTGGACTGGCGCCCTGCCATTAACTCATGACCATTTGTCTGTTGAAACCCTAAAATTCTCATCAATCGAAATCGGCCTTTAAATCTACCTAAAATAATTTGTGCCATAAGAAAGAAAAAAAAAAATTAAAGGGGCTTTCTACTAAGTTTGGGACATGCCAACGAAATGATTAACAGGTTTTTTTTGGTTTTGGAAGGACTTTGCAAAGCTTTCAATCATGCTAGTATGTGTTAGCAACTGAAAGACTGAGGTCCAGTATATGGCAGTCAATAAACTTATTTGACTACAGAAATAACTGTCTTCCCCCCCATCTGTTTATATCTCAAAGATTCCACTTTGTAGTTCATAAGTTTGGAGATGCCCCTTTGAGACAATGCTGTCTTTTAGAGGAAATGATTCTGGCTGACTAAAGCCCTGCCCTGCCCCCATTCTGGTAGTAACGCACCCAGAGGTTGGTCAGGAGGCTGCCGGGGAAGTGACAACTGAGAGCAATAATATCTTATTTTGAGACATGGTCCCATGTAGCTCAGGCTGGCCTCAAATCTACTCTGTAGCCAAAGATAACCTTGAGCATCTGATCTTCCTGCCTCTGCCTCCTGCCAAGTGCTGTCTGTAATAGAAGATGGGCACTGCTCATGGCGTGAGCAGCACTGGAGAGCCAGCCTAAGGCCTGGTACATATTACACAAGCATCTACCAATTGAGGTGGAAGAGATAAGGAGAGCCTGGGCAAATGGAGGCATCAGGTTAGCCAGAGCAGTTAAATGATGCTAGTTAATGGGGATCCTTTGGATCCTAAGGGGAAAAAAAAAAGTTAACTTCCAGTGGGGGCAGTCAAGCTTACCCATTTGGATTATGTTTTTCTAGCCAGCCTTGGCATTATTAGCTCTAAGAATGCAGAAAGTGGCCGCAGCACTCCTCATACTGGCTGAACAGAGACACATGATCATGCATTTAGAATGGAGAAAACGGAAGATCCAAATAAGTGCTTGCCTGATGCCCCAGAAGCCACGCCTCTTCCTACAGACACATGGTATGTCTTTGATAAATGCAGGTAGGTTGGGGAAAAGTCCACTGTCACTTACTTCAGAATCACACAGCCTGTCCCTGTAGGTGGCGCTACCCAGAACACCTGGATGCGAGTTCTTCTCCGGGGAGTGCTTTCAGTGACGGCCACCGGGCAGTTACTCATAAACTGGGTCTCTTCTTCATCTATGATCTGTGAAAACCAGAGGAAAACGAACATGTTAAAATGCATCACCAGCCAGGCACGAGTGGCATTCACAGGCAGGGGAAGACAGATCTCTGTGAGTTCAAGGCCAGCCTGATCTACAAAGTAAATCCAGGACAGCCAAGGCTACACAGAGCAACCCTGTCTTGAAAAACAAAAAATAACAAACAAACATAAAATGTTTTTAATGCAGCACCCTTGGAGGGGTTTGGTAGGACTCTGGGGCCTCTGAATTGACTCTTGATTTTATTTCTAGACCTGTCATTTTGCATTAGCAGCCTTTGATCCTCAGGCTCCAGACCAGTGCCTGACAGAGAACTCCCAGACAACAGGATTACAAAGTTCTGGCACATTAGTGCTTCCTACGCCCAGACATTGGCCAGCACTTGGAGGAACTGACCACTAGGTGATTGTCTCACTGCCCTACAACCACCTGCGCATGTTCTGCTTCAGAAGCAGAGGGGATGGAGGAGGAAGGTGACTGGCAAACACACTATGACTGGCCCTTGTTGCTGAGCTGCGGTTTCAGAACTTGTAAAGGAAGTACAGCAGAACACAGAAGCACCCAGCATGGGCATTCCCAGCAAAGGGCCATTAGGGCGCACCACCTGGAGCAGCTTCTGCTGACGTGACTATGGCAGTAGTCAGGTGGAAAAGTATGGGATCTGCTGTTGGAGAGTCTGCCGGAGACTAACAACCAATGGCAGGCTTGGAGATGGTGGGGAGGAACCTGATTGGTCACCCATAGCTATATAACCTGCTATCTCTTCCAGAATAAACGAGTCTGCATCTGCTCTCCCTTGGATTGCATTCATCCATCCATGCCTCATGTCTGTGTGGTGACTCTGTGCCTTTCACCCCATTGGCCTGAAAACCCAGGGGCTGGACCCTTGGGAAGAGGACCAAAAACCCAGCTTCCTGCCAGACAAACTTTGGTAACTTAACTTATGCCTTCTATTTAATTGATATTCTCCATAGTCTCCTAGATTAATCCTGGTGATTTTTAAGGACTCCACAAACAAGATAGTAGCCATTCTCATTCCTCCGAATCATTTCATTCAGCCCTTCTGCTTGCTTGTATAATCCCCTAGTAGAAGCATGTAAGAATCTTTAGTAAAAGCCACCGTATCCAACTATTATCTTTATTGTGCCTATTATCTTAATTTCTTATTGACAGTTTCATGTTTTTCTAAACACCTTCAGTTAATTTCAATCCCTATTAACCTCTTATTTCCCTCCCCTCTTTCATGGAAATCCTTCTTTCTAATGAGTACTTCTCCATTTGTGTGTGTGTGTGTGTGTGTGCATCCTCTGGGTTTAATTAGAGTCTCTTGCATGAACCTATATGGGAAGTTATTTACCAGAGTATGAGAAGCTTATCAGGGTTTTCCCCACTGTCTTAGTTAAGGTTATTATCGATATGATGAAACACCATGACCAAAAGCACACTGGGGAGAAAAGGGCCTATTTGGCTTACATTCCCATCTCATAGTCCATCATTGAAGGAAGTCAGGATAGGAACTCAAACAGAGCAGGAACCTGGAGTCTCACGTAGAGGCCGTGGAAAAGTCTTGCTTACCGGCTTGCTCAGGCTGCTTTCTTATAGAACCCAGGACCACCAGCCCAGGATGGCACCACCCACAATGGGCTGGGCCCTCCCGCATCAAGCACTAATTAAGAAAATGCCCTACAGGCTTAACTTTATGGAGGCATTTTCTCAATTCAAGTACCCTACTCTCAGATGACTATAACTTGTGTCAAGTTGACATAAAATTAGTCAGCACAACTGACCGTTTGTCAACTTGACACATAAACATAACGGTGTCAAGCCACAACCTTTCCTTTCTTGTTCACCCACAAGATCACACATTAATATTAACATCACAATATAAAAATATTCCAACTTGTACAAGTCCCACAGTCTTTAAGAATTCAAAGACTTAAAAGTTCAAAGTCTCTTTAAAATACCCAAGCTCTTTCTTAAAATCCAAAGTCCTTATAAAACCCCTAAAGTCACTTAACTGTGGGTTCCTGTAAAATCAAAAATAAATTAGATACTTTCTTACTTCAAAAAGGAAGAATCAGGGCGCAGTCAAAAACTGAACACAGTAAAACCAAAGTCCAACTGTATAAATAACTTGATGTCCAACTTGTGGGATACAGTCCTGATCTTCTGGGCTCCTCTAAAAGACTGAGGCCACTTTTCTCGCTCTGCCCGTCAGCAGCACAGACAGCTCATCTTTTATTTGTCTGCTGGTTTCACTCCACCACCGCTGCTGTTCTTGGTGGCTGTAACATGTACCAGTATCTCCAAAATGAAATACTGAGGTCTTCTGCTGCAACTGGGCTGCACTTGCCTCTCTGAGCAATCTTCAGGGTCTTCAGTCTTGCCATACAGTTCCAAGGCTCAGCTGCTCTCCATGACTCCTTCAGAACCAGTACCACCCCGGTGACTCTCCCTACCAGGTTTGCCTCCCAGCAGGCGGTACAGCCTTGGCCACCCCTGGAACACGGCTTCTGTGTGCTGGCTCCGAGGAAGCGCTTCTCGGAGGACTTCACCTTGGTGATGCTGGTCTCTTCGTAATCACTGCTGATTCAGCCCCAACTCAGCAGAACCACAGGTTCCTAACTCAAATTAGCAAACTGTCTTGATAGAGTCATTAAGGGATTTTCAAACTTCCCTCTAAAAGTTCACAAGCCAGGCCTCCATCTTCTGCAGCTGCTTTCAACACTCTTATCTTCCATGCTCCCACAGAACAGCTCACCAAAGTTTGAACACTCAGTGGCTCTTCCAGCCCAAAGTTCCAAAGTCCTTTCACAATCCTCCCAAAAATACATGCTCACGTCTGTCACAGCAATACCCCACAATCCTGGTACCAACTTGTCTTAGGGTTGCTACAGCTTTGGTGAAACACCATGACCAAAGAAAGTTGAGGAGAAAAGGGTTTATTTAACCTACACTTCCACATCATAGTCCATCATTGAAGGAAGTCAGGGCAGGAACTCAAACAGGGCAGGAACCTAGAGGCAGTAATTAATGCAGAGGCTACAAAGAAATGCTGCTTACTGGCTTGCTCCCCATGGCTTGCTCAGTCTGCTTTCTTATAGAACCCCACCCACAATGGGCTGGGCCCTCCGACATCAACCACTAATTAAGAAAATGCCCTACAAGTTAGTCTTTTGCCTGATCTCTACAAAGCCATTTTCTCAATTGAGATTACTTCTCAGATGATTACAACTTGTGTCAAGTTGACATATAATTAGCAAGCACAGTCACTGAAGAAAACATCACAATGCACAATTTTTAATAAATTTTTGGATTAAATTTTATATTCTGTTGAATTTTTTAATTTGATTTTTGAGAACTTCATATATACATATATATGTATATATACGTATATACATGTGTAATTTGCGTCACCCTTCCTTCCCCTTCAACTCTTCCCATGTCCCCCCCAACTCCCTCTCAAATTTATTCTTTAATTATTCACCAGTGGCTCTGTCTGTGTTTTTTTCTGTTTTGTTATTAATTATTGATTTGATCTCTTCAATAGACATAAGTCTGATTCTTCTGGTAAGAATCTTAAAAGATTATGTCTTTTGAGGAATTGGATCGTTTCAATCCATGTTATCAAATTTGTGGTTATGAGTTGTTCACATTATTTATTTAAAATATTTTTTTAACCCTTGGATCTATAGTGATGTTCATTCTTTAGTTTCTACTTCAACAGCTGGTGTCTTTTCTTTCTCAAACTAGTTGAAGGCTGCTCAATTCATTAATCAAAATAAAAAAGGAAAGAAAGAGAGAGAGAGAAAAGAACCACCAAATTTGGGCTTTGTTATCTTTCTTTACTGAATCCATATTTTCAGTTTCATTGATTTCTACTACTTTAAAAAATTACTTCCTTTTCTAAGAACATTCATTTGCTATAATGTTTCTAGTTTAAAGTAAAAGCTCAGACCATTGAGTTTTAGATATTTATTGAAAAAGATCATTGAATGCTATAAATTTCCCTCTAAGCACTGCTTTTAAAATATCACACATATTTTAGTAAGTTGTGTTTTCCTGTTCATTTGTTTGAAGTATTTTAAAAGTTCTTAGAAATGGGCTATTTACTCTCCAGTGTTAGAATTTTCAAACTTTCTGTTATTGGCTTCCTGCCTGATTCTGGCATGAACTAAGCATTGTGTAATGTCTGTTCTTTACGTTAGTGAAGGCTTGTTTCAGGGCTCAGGATGTGCTCTAGCTTGGCAGACAGACCACATAAGCCTAAGACTGTGGAATGCGCTGTTTACAGGTGAAGCAGCCAATGATGTCAGTTAGCAGGCAAGTGATAGTGCTGTTGAGTTCAGCTAGGTTCTCCACAGTCTTTTCCCAGGTCCCTGGCTCTGTCCACTCCTGTTAGAGGTGTGTTGACGTCTCCAGCTATCACAGGGGTTTGGTTTTCCCTTGAGTTTTTTAGCCTTAAATGCTTTTGATACTCTGTGTTCACATACATAGAAAGACTGTTGTATCATCTTCAAGAACTAGCTTCTTTAAGTGTGTGTAATGCTCATGTTTCTCATAATGAGAATTCTTGCTCTGACTTTGTCTCTGACTAAAGGTCCCATAGTGAGCCGCTCCTTGCTCTCCTTGATTAACACTAGCATGGTATCTCTCTCTCTTTTCTCCTAGCGTCTCTCTCTCATGATTTCTATTTTAACTGGTGCATTTAGATCACTGACATTCCAAGTGATTAGTGGATTGATTATATTTATTACTCCTTCCTAAAAGCTATCCTTGCTTCTTGCCCATTTTTCTTTTTCTCCCTTTTGTGACTTTAACATATGAATATTAAACTTTTTTTTTTGAGACAGCAGCTCACTATGTAGACCAGGCTGGCCTTGAACTCATAAAGATTTGCCTGCACCTCACTGTGTAGACCAGGCTGGCCTTGAACTCATAAAGATCTGTCTGCCTTTGCATCATCAGTGCTGGGAATAACAGTACAATATAGTACATTTTTTATTCCGTTTTCTCAGCTTAATTTTAATTCTTAGCTTAGTTTTAACTTCTTAGGTTAGTTAATTAACTGATTTCTTAGTTTTAATTCTTCTAAAAATGGGTTGGGGGCTGAAGAGACAGATTAATGGGGAAGAACATTTTTAAAATTTTTTTCTTTATTATTATTATTTATTACAGTTTATGTCCCAACTATAGAATTAGGACCTGGGTTCTGACCCCTAACACCCACATAAAGTTTTGGTGTAGTGACACCCTGTAACCTTAGCACAAGGAGGGCAGAGATATCTCTGGGTCAAAATAAAAAACACTGACAGATATAGAGGGTGGAGAGAAATAGAGGAGTACAGATGCCTGTTGACCAGTGGCCTTCTCACACACGCATGCCTGGGCATTTACACCTGCATACACACATACACACACACACACCACACACACACCAAAAATAAAAGGAAACAAAAAACCTGATTTTAATGGTTTGCAGCATGCATTTAGAGTTAATCAAAATCCACCTGCAAATTACGGCAGACAGCTTCACAGTACTGTAAGTGTCCTATAAAAGCAAAATGCTCCCAATTCCTTCGTCCTATTCTGTATGTCATTATTGTCATTCACTTCACTTAAACAAGCTTGCAAGCTTCTGAGCACCACACACACACACACACACACACACACGCACACACACACACACACACACACACACACACACACACACATCGAGGATACTGCTGACTTTATTGTGAACAAGTTGTCAACTGTTAGATCAATTTAGAAAAAGAAAAGAGTTTTTTGGTTTTCCTTCTCTCTTTTTTTTTTTTTTTTTGTCCTCACATTTCCTTTTCTGGTATTCTTCTAAGCTATATCATTTGCCTTCTCTCTGAATACCTTTTCAAAAACCATTTTTAGAAATGCAGTTCTCACTGGAAACAAATCTCTTCAATTTTTATTTGTCTGAGAAAGTCTTTATTTCTTTGCTTTTTAAGGACAAATTTTGCAGAGTACAAATTCTAAGTTTAGAGTTCTGGGGTTGTTTTCCCCCCTCAACATTTAAAACATGCCATCTCCCTTCATTCTTCATTCTTTGCTTATTTTCTACTTTCCTTTGGTTTGTTGTTATTTTGGTTTTGTTTGTGTTTGTTTCTAAGACAGGGTCTGGTTACATAGCCCAGGCTGGCCGAAGGCTTCCTGTTTCTGCCGCCTACATCTGGGATGTGGGACCCAGCTTAAACTTGTCAGTCACTCTCTTCCTTTTTCCTCTTTGTTCTTCCTCAGATTCTCACTATACACACTTTGTACCTTTTTGCTCATTCCAAAATTATTAGGTACTGTGCTTCCCCCATTTTTCTCTCTCTGTTTTTCCTTTCTCAAGTTCCCAAAGATGCATCTCTAAGCTCAGAGATTTCCTCCCTCAGCAACGCTGTCTGCTAGTAAGACAGTGGAAGGCATTCTCCGTTTCTGTTACACTGTTTTTGATGGCTAGCCTTTGCAAACATTCTTGGGGCCAGATTTCCGTTGCTTCCCACCCTCTGCTTACATCACCCATCTGTTCTCACATGTTGTGCTCTTAGCATTTTAATTGCACTGTTTTAAAATTTCAACTCTAATTCCAAATTTCCTGCCATAGCTGACTCTGTCCTGATACCGTCTCTTTGAACTACGTTTTTATCCTTTAATGGACTTTATCCTTTCTTGTTGGAAGGCAGATGTGATAGATGGAGTCAATCGAGCTGCCAAACACAGGACTTTTGTGGGATGTGGGAGGAAAGAAAGTGGGCTACAGACCATTATCTGGCTTGCCATCCTTTGGTGAGCCAGACCCTGGCTTAGGAATGTCATCTGAAAATCACCATTTTCCTCTCTTGGGTGGAACAGGGGCTTAGAGCCAGGTGCTTCCCTTGCCTGGGTTGGTATCACTCCTCCAACCGACAGGCATAATTAAGAGAAGCACACCTGGCTATTTCAAAGTACTGGATGCACGAGAGATTTTTTTCCATTGTGCCATTAAACTCACAAAAGCCGCTGGGGCCTCCTCATGCCTGGGTCTCTCTGGTGCTTTTAGCTATTCAAAGGATGCCCAGTGAGAGCCCCACACCCATAATCTATCTGCCACAGGGCAGGATTTTTCTGCCCTGGCCAAGGTTTCCATGAAGGTCTTTGCTTTGTTAGGTGGTGATTCTGTATATTTGCTTGTCTGCTTTTTTTTTTTTACTATTGGGAGCAGTGGTTGCTTCTTTTTCTTGGTCCTTTCAGGTTGTAATAGTAAAATTCCACAGACCAGGGCTAAGAAGCCGTAGAGGTAGTTTTCTCACGTATCTGGAAGATGGGAGCTAGGGTCAAGGTGCTGCAGATTCAGTGTCTGCTTTTCACAGAGGCCCCATGTACCACATCCTCACACAGGAGAGGGCCAAATAAGCCTCCTGAGCCCTCTTGTAAAGAGCCCAATTCCATATCGGATGGCTCTTCCCTTGTGATCTCACCATGCCCAAAGCCTGTCTTCTAATATAGGCAAGCTGGGGAGCAGAAACTAGCATGAAATTTCTGGGGTTTCAACCACTCAGACGCTAGTATCCTCTTTTTGACCTCTTTTTTTTTTTTTTTTTTTTTTTTCCCTGTTCATCCAGAATGGGCCACATGACATCTTTCAGCTCTTTCTACGCCAAACCAGCAACCAAAAGTCACCTACTTTTCACGGCACTTCCTCTCCTTTTCTCCCCTCCCCCCTTCTTTCATGCAGAGTGACTGCGTAATTTATTACCCAAATCAGATAAAGGGGTACTTTTTGCAGTGCTGGGGATCAGAGACAGGTTCCTCCACACGCTCATCGAGCATTTGGAAGCCACACTCCCTTATCCCTAAAGAGCTGCCATTCATGGTTCTGGGCCAACAAACAAAGCTAAGGCGTAGTTAACCAATGAGGGTACTGGAACACATAGATTACACCAGATTACAATGACCTTAAGGTTTCTTGTTTCCAGGCTTTCTATTCTCCTCCTCCTGCCACCATCCCCTCCGCCTCTATAACATATTCCGACATCTAGAAAGTCATGGCGAGTCTGCCTTCCTTGCTCGTATATATCAGCGTATGCTAGCTGCTTGTGTTTTTATTTTCGAAGGATGTGCGCAAGCCCCTTATGTCATGGTCAGTGTATCTTTCTAGTTTGATAAAAAAAAAAAAAAAAAAAAAAAAAAAATCTTTGTGCTGCTTCTCGGAGCTTCGGGACCTGGTCAGTGGAGTCCAGGCTTACTGACTCCCACCTGGCTCTGCCCTGCCACTGCAGCATACCCAGTCATTCCCAGTCACAGCAGAGGTTTAAAATATTTCCCAACCTTCCACTCTTATCCTCTCGCTTTGCAGAAGCAAACAACCTGGCTTCATCTAAAAGCACCCTTTCTTTCCCGTCCATTGCCACCCTGCTCTCCTCCCCTCTGTGGGTAGAAACACATTCCTTCTTTCTCATATCTGCTTCATTTCTTGCCACCAACACTTGTCCCTTTTCCCTAGTCCAGATTCAAGGCTTGCTGTAACCAAATCCTCCCTATGAACCTCGTTTTTTTTTTAACTTTTATAGGCAAGTTTATTGTTTTCTTTTTTATGCATTTCTATGCTAATTCTTTTTAAAATTAATTTATTTTTTCTCTGTCTTTTTTTAAAATTATACTTTATTTATTTTGTATCCCCCCCTCTAGTTCCCTCCCTCCTCCCTTCCCAATCCCTCCCTTCCTCCTCCTTCTCCACACACTCCCCTCCCCAAGTCCATTGGTAGGGGAGGGTTTCTTTTTCTTCCTTCTGATCCTGGTCTGTTAGGCCACAGAGGAAGACAATGCAGCCACTCCTGAGGAGTCCTATTCCTCTCTCTCTCCCCTCCCACACTCACTCCATCACAGCCAAATGGCTTGAACAACTTGACGAAACTGCACTCACTGCCTTCACCTGCTATTCCCTCTTAAACCCAGTCCTGTGTGTTTTCAGTTCACCCTGTCAAAACATCTGTGGCTCAGCCTTGGCAATGCTTACTGCAGCAGCCGCTTTGTCCGGGTTCTTGCCTTATCCTTCACCCCACGCTGTGGCTTAGATCCCTTTGGGTCTCCCTCTCTTACACCTATCTTGACTTCCTCATCCATTCTTTCTCTACTGTCTCCACCTACCCACCCTCCTCTACCGGCCTTCAATTGTTCAAGGCTCAGTCTTAAACCCTCTCCCATCTGCCTTTATTCTGTCTCTGCGGGTGCTCTCATTTAACTTGTGGCTTTAATTGCTACCTCTGTGGAAGGATTCAGGAGTTGACATTTCAAATCTTGGCGGTCTCTCTGATCTCTATGTTCAACCTCCCAGCCTTTAGTTCCATTTATTACTAAATGTATTTTAAAAAAAGCTCAAAACCACCTTGTTAATAACTGATCTAATCATGTTCCCTTTGATTTGGTCCTATCACAATTACACAAGTCAGAAACAATACATGTTGTTCATCCTTGGCTCCGCCATTGTTTTTACTCTCCACATCCAAAAGCTACTTTATCTCCCAGATAGCCCTTGTGATTCTCCAACCATCTTCACTATTGGAAAGCTAAATTGGACTGATATAAACCCATTCTCTTGTTTTGCTCTGATTTTTCCGTAGGGAATGCCAGAGGTACCTTGTAAAAACACACAAAAAGTTTTAAAATCTTCTTCAACTCCACAGCTTTTCATTGCTTCCAGAATCGAGACTGACATCTTTGAGTGCTTGATGCCCTCCTACTCCAGAGCCTCAGCGGGCTCCATCTCTCTACTTGTGTTCTGTTCTCGGCTTCTCTGCTTGTGTGCTTCCTCCTGCCAAAGCCTGCTCAGCGCCCACTTCCTGGGCCTTTTTAAAAAATCCATGTTTCCTCAGCACTTAGCATGGGGCCTGGCACATATCAGAAGTGTCTTTAAGAACGATGTGTGCAGCCAGCCTCAGGATCGGTGGGGAAATGGTTCCAGCAACACGTAAAACTGCCCGGTATTTACCTATAAGGCATGTATCACTCAATCATCCCTGGATTGCCTGCAACACCTATGTAATGGAAATAGTCATTACAGCCTATTGTTTAGAAAGAGTAACAAGATTGCATATGTTTTAAAAATTTATTTTAAAATATTTTTGACCCTCAGTTGATGTAGACATGGAGGGCCAACTGAACTGGCCTCCTGCCTTCGATTGTGAGGTTCCTGCATCTCTGTCTTGGCTACAGTCTCTGCCCTAGCTCCTTTCAGGGACTTTTTGACTTTGCATGTTTCTTTCTTAGATACTGTTAATGACCTTGACACTAGTCACAGCAAGTATTTTTTGTGCTTCCTTCTGGCAAGAGACTTGACACGTATTGTTTCCGTCCCCTCCCACGCTAAAAAAGAGTCCTACTGGGGAAGCTGCTACAACATAGACAGCCTAGACAGCCGAATCACTTCTACCAAATCCCAGAGTGGCAGAGTCTGGTTGGAGCAGAACTCCTTGGCTGGAAGGCCCACTCCTTCCCGCGCGTGGAGCTTCTCCTAGGGCGTCATCCCTCCTATGTTTGACAAGAAGTTTCTTTTTCATCTAGCTTTGTCCCACAGAACCACATACACAAGAGGAGCCCACAACTAAAAGCCCTGCTCCAAAACACCCAAGTACTTAAGTAACATCAATAGCCTTTTGCTTCATGTTTCCCTAAAGGGGACTCAGAGCCCCTGTGCAGTTTTGTGGATTTCTAAACAATGTAGGTTTCTTGGATTTGCACAAATGAGACTTCCTTTGTGCATTGTCACAAAATAAACAAACACCTTCTAAAGGTGCTCTGAGCCCCAAGTCTTTACAACTCTTGGGCAGATTCTGCTTGATCACACTGGGATCAATGATTTAATTAAAATTTACTGTCCACCAGGTATGTAACACGGTCCTATCACTGTCCCCTTAGCATGAAGCTCTGTGTGATCTGGTCCGGAATCTTACCCAAAGCTACCTAAACCCAAGGCCTCATTTGATCCAGTTGAACTCTGACAGAGAACCTGGGTGGGGAGAAGACTAGGGTCCCTAGCCCAGAACTCAAACAACAGAGACTGTTTTCTAAGCTACGGAAGCCACCTCAGGTAAATATGGCTGTTTATCCTCGCTCTCGGTGGCCAGATGGTAATTAAGCATTGAACAGAAGGAGCTGTTTCCTTGGATTCAGCGCACACTCCCAACAGCGCTTTGCTCCTCAAAAAATGCCAGCGTCTTGCAAAACAGCCTTGGATCTGCACGAACCCCCTCTTCTTTCCACAACCCTAACTGACTTCACACTCTAGCACTGTCCCTACTGGACCTGGGAGCTCCACCATGCTAGCCACCATCTAAACAGCAGTGGCTCATTTCCGTCTACGTTTCTTTCCTCAACACTGAAGATGAGGAAATTAAAACCTGTTACAGTGGGCGGTTGAATACAATGATGGTCATTTATTTATAGTTTATTTTTATTTCATGTGTATTGGTGTTTTGCCTGCAGGTGTTTCTGTGTGAGGGTAAGAAACCCTAGATATGAAGTTACAGACAGGTGTGAGCTGCCATGTGGGTGCTGGGAAATGAACCTGGGTCCTCTGGAAGAGCAGCCAGTGCTCTTAGCTGCTGAGCCGTCTCTCCATTCCAGTGATGGTTATTTTTATTTCCTTTTATATGTTTTATGTTTTTTAAATATTTTCTAATCATAACTTATTATGTTAAGTTATGAGTTTTTAAAGGACATCACTCAAATATTCTAAGACTTATATTTCTATTTGATATACAGGTCAAATCAAGGCCTTTCAGATTATCTGTGAGTTTAAAGTCATTCTGAGAGAGGTTTGCTAGTAAGGTGGCTGCTTGGCTGCCTACCAGAGACACAGATCTCACTCTGTGACCAGTTTCCAGCCAGCCGGGTGAGGCAGACACCACCAAGGCCCGTGTATGTACATAAGGTCTGACTTTCAGAATACTTGCACATCTATTGTCAAAGCAACTGGCTGAGTATCTGGCCCCAAATAGGCTCTTTCAAGTACTAAGGACATTCTGCCGTTTCTGTTTCAATGAAAGCTGTCGAACTTGGGCATTGACTCTCTGGATCACATTTCCACCCCAGGATATCCTAAGCCACCTTATCAGCATGACTTTTTCAGGCTTCCAAGGCTTTCTGTTGATCACAGCCCTAATCTTGATCACATGACCTACTTTTGCAATTAGGGTGTCTATCCCTCCCTCATCCCATCTATCCTTCTTTCCAGATTCAAATAAATGATAACTTGTTTCCTAAGCCTCACCTTGCTCACTTCCTCACCTCTGGATTCTTTGTCCTGACTTATCATGCCACCTGCCCAGCGCAGCAGACACAGCTTCGAGAGAAGCATGGCGCAGGAGCCTGGATGAAGTCACACGTGTTCTAACAGGTGAGTAGGCCACGCAGCAGCATACTTAGGTGGCTACTGTTCAAAGGTGCATCCTGATGACGTGATGAACACCTTCATCAGGGAAGCAGAGCCCCCCGACACACAGATAAGGGAGAGCTGTCATTACCACTGAATAATTAGGGCCATCAGACAACTGAGCAAGGACTATCTCCCCAGCAGGAAACTGTCCTCAGGAATGTGGGCTTGGGGCAGAGCTGAAGCTTAGAAAAGTTGACTTTGTGACCAAGAACAGGTCCTGCTGCAGCCCAGTGGTCAGTGCTGGGGCATCATGATGAATGACGGGTGCCTGTCAGGGACAGTGGTATGATAATCCCCAAATGATGAGAGTGGTTGCTTAAACAGACAGTCTTTAAGTCTTTATTGGTCTGGGTTATAAGTGAGCTAAGTCATTAGTCATGAGGACAAGGCATTAGAATTTCTAAATGTGAATTTCTGAGTCTGGGAGTGTAGGGAGCATTGACAGAGAGATTGGAAGCAAGGCAAGTTGTGCCATGACACCCACCTCCAACATTTCATCTTTGGAGAAAGGAGGGCCTGGTAGAATAGAAACTGTATGACTCAGTGTGTTTTGAGTCAAGCAAGGTTGGATTTAAACAGAGCTCTGCCATTCTCTGGGTGAACAACTCGGGCCAAGCCTCTGGCATGCTCATCAGTATTCCAGCAAAATATGAATAAGAATACATCTTGCTTGGCTTGAAATAATTTTCTTAAAGCACCCAGGACATATGCCTTCAGTCTAACTCCCTTTTCATGGTGAGTACCCTTCTCCTAACCAGGCATGCTCCACATCTCGGAGAGCAGGAATTCCCTTAACCCCAGAAGTTGATCAACCCAGAAGACATTTTGTATGGAAGCAGGAATGACCTTTATTATTACTACATTAGCAGCATCAATTCATTATAGGAAAACGTAGAAGGCAGAGAAGAGAGAAAGAGGAGGAGACATGTGATATTATCACCAGTTATTGACATTTTTGTGTATATCTTTTCATATATATATGTGCTATATATATATATGTTTTATATATGTGTGTATATACATACATATACACATATGCATTTTTAGAATGCAGGATTATACTGTATTTCCTATGTCATAACCTGCCCTTCACATATCTTGTAACCCATTCTTTCATTCTGCAATATATCATAACCATCTTTCTTTTTCATTCAATATATAATCTCAACAAAATGGTTCATGGCTGAAACATAGCCCACTTTACTCATTTAACTAACAAATGTCAAAATGTTGAGTATATTTTGTTTACAACCAGAGACTACTGTGATCATTCTTAAAGGTTCCTTTTTTTATCTTTAGTTTTTCTTCAGGTGAAATTAATGTAAAATTGACCAAATTATTAGTTGTTGAGTCTGCCTAAGGTCAGATTTCTAGCCATAAGAAAGTCTGAGAGAATCCAAATAATCCCACACATTACACTGCCTATTTCTATCATTTGAACCTTTCTAAGATTTTGTTTTGTTTTGTTTTTATTGTGTCTGTGAGGGTGTTTTGCCTGCGTGTATGTCTGTACACGATATGTGTGCAGTTCCTGCGGAGGTCAGAAGAGGGTGCTAGATTTCCTGATGTTACAGAAGGTTGTCAACTCCCATGTGGGTGCTGGGAACAGAACCCAGGTCCTTTCTAAGAGTCACCAGTGCTCTTAACTTCTGAGCCATTGTTCCAGCCATCACCACAGGAGATTTGTTGTCACTTGTTTGTTTTGTTGTTTTCATTTGAAAATCACTGAAGGAAAAACAAATACTTCTGTCTACTATGAAGAGCTTTAAAAGTAAATTTCTTAAAATTAAAGATTTGGCTTGTAGCACTCCAGAGACTAAGAGCTTTATGGAAAAGTTTACAAAGACAGAGAAGTAAAGGAGACATAACCCCAACTGTTAAAAATTTTTGGTTTCCTTGTAGCCTTTTCTCCATCTGTACTTGGAAATTTGTAACAAGCTGTGTTTGCTTTGTGTTTGTGCTAGGAACCTCAACACTTTCCCAAGTGCTTCCAAACCCATCAGAAACGTTGTTGGCTTTGGATGGACAGCCTCTTTTGTTTCTTTTCTTTTCTTTTTTTTTTTTTTTTTTTGGACTCTTTCCTGAGTTAGGGTATTTCCATGTAGCCCAATCTGCTCTCAAACCTACTATGTAGCTCAAACTGACCTCAAACTCAAGATCCCACACCTTACCTCCCAAATGCTTGAACAACAAGTGTGTGCCACCCTAGTTGGTGTAACAAGGTCGCTCCACTGGGCTATAAAGATTCGGGCCCTATCTCCTCTACAAAGGCAACAGAGTTCCTTTTTTTTCCTAGAACCTCTTCAAACAGATTCTTAGCTTCAATTTGTTCATCTCTCTGGTTTTGTCCTACTTTATTTTATTAACCCCAGGGGCATTCTCTTATTTCTAGACCCAAGAAGAACTTGGAAATCTGGCACGAGGTGACTGAGCCACAAGCACTGTCTGTGGACTGGGCACACCGCCTCTGAATCCACCAAGAGCTCATTTCCAGAGCCACCAGTGTTCCCATTAACGACAGATTAAATCAGTCCTTATGCTCTGTGGGTTGCTGTCCACAAGGGAGCCAACGCAGCAGGCCAGGCTTGGGAGCGGGGCTGGACCACGACGCGTGGGTGCGCTGGGCAGGCCGGTAACTTGGCCTCCTTTCAGAGTGATGTTCTCTAAGTGTTTGCCCAACATTCATTTGGAGGAAGAGGCTGAAGGCTGCGTGGGAGAAGGAATCTGGAAAGACTGTGAGCTCAGCAGTGCTTCTTCTTCTGCCCCCAAGCACAAGCCTGGCCCTGACCCATGCACTATACCTCACAGGCCTGGAGGCAGAGCCCGCACCAATCCTTGACACCTCAAGTCCTCTCTCTGCAGGGGGGCTGGGGGGCTTCCGCCAACAGACAATGGGGTAGGTGCTTCAACCGGCAGGGCCCAGCAGCCTGGTTCACTATCAGAATAACTTTTCTGGACAGAAGCGATTCTCTTTTCTGTAGAATGGGTGGTAATGACAGTATCCCCTTCAGCAGGCTAGGAGGGTTTTAATGAATCAATCAACAAAGGCACTAAGAGGTCCCTGGCACAAAGCTATCACTGCGTGTGTTAGAATCACTATGTATTATTATCATAAACACTATCATTATCATTCTCCTGTCATGGTAGCTGTCAACAATTCTGAGAAAGACTATTTCCTCCATCTACATTTCCAACCTCTTTCTGCTCCATGCAGCCTGGTGTCCAGGGCACCATCCCAGCTGGCCCACCCCAAATTCTATTGCAGCTGGAGAGCATGGAGAACAATGGGCAGCTTTTTTGGACCTGGAGCAGGTGTGTGCATGTGTATAGGGGCTTAGCAATCACCTCCTGATCATGTTTTTTTTTTTTTTAGTTATTTGTTTTAATTTCAATGTATGAGGTTTTTGCCTGTGTATGGTGTGTTTGTGTGTTTGTATATGTATGTGTTTATGTTGCCCATGGAGACCAGAAGAAGGTGTAGGGTGAGCTACAGATGGTTGTGGAAAACCACGTTGGTGTTGGAAAACAAACCCATGTCCTCTGAAAGAGAAACCAGTGGTTTTTAACCGCTCAACCATCTCTCTGGCCCTTCCAGATCACCCAGTGTGACCCCCAAAGAAAAGTAAATGTGCGTGGGGACTGGAAGAAGCCAAGCAGAGTGGAGATGAAGTTATTTACCAGGGGTGGGAACTCTTCAAAGGACAGAAGATCACTCCTCTAGAAAAATCCTGAAGAGAAAGCAGAATTCTCATTCCCATATGCCATTTGGCATCCCCAGAGGAAGCCTGGGGTGGTGGAGGGAGAACTCCAGAGATGGGGATGCAGAGAACTGGCTCAGGCTTCTGCTGTGGTAAGTGGATGACCTTGGTAAAGAAAATAAAGTCATCCGCCTGTCTCCCCTTTGCTGTCCCGCTCTGCCTGTTTCATGCTTATTTAAGAAGATGCCTGCCTGGAGTACCTATTTACCTCCCATGACTGAGCTCTGTCAGCACCCTTGGGGCCCAAAGCCTGGCAAGGAACTCATGTTCATGTGCTGGGAAGACCCTCCTCTGTTGAGTGCAAGCACCAAGGCCCCCAAGCAATAGCAGCCAGTGTTTAGCAGGACACACGTCACGTTTCTCTCAACACTTCATAGTTATTTCACATCTTTATCTACACACTCATGTGAAGTGGGAATAGCTCCCTCTTCACAGGTTCGGAAGCTGGGACTAGCAGTCAGGGAGCCTGGGCTCACACCACACAGGACCAGATAGCTGGACCCATCTCATTCACCCACCATCTTCCACATATGCACGGGCCATCAGTTTATCCTCAGTGATAGAAAAATCACTGTGATGAATAGGTTTAAACAAATAGAACCATATAAACAGAAAATTTTATACTGGGTAGGCTAATGCCTAAGAAATAAATCAGCCTTTTAAGTTTTATAACACAGTGCGGTTGAAATGTTTAATAATTATTGTCAGAGAACTGTATAATGCAATACTAAAAATGAGTAATTGAGAAGGCCATCAAGGCAGATGAGGCATCTTCCTGTGGAATTGCTCTTGAATACTTTACATAATTATTTCATTCAGATTTATGATCATCTCAGCACGACGTACATGTCTCCATCCTGTTCTGCCTGAGTAGCTCAGACACCTTTCTATGCCCTGAGAACATCTCCAGGGGTGGTCAAATGAATGTCTCTTGTGCATAAGTATAGTTTGCAAAGGTCAGGCTTCCTTCAGCAAAGAAAACGTTAGGAGTAAAATGGAGTTTATTGGCGCCCCTCTGTTTCCAGTCACTGGGGGCTTTTATACATTAATTCCATCATCTTTAAAGTCTGGAGCCACCCTGGGAGGGAATTACATCTCCATCTCACAAGAGAAAACTCCCAGCAAACTCCCAGCAAGAAGTCTGGCTCCAAATCAATGACCTTGCCACCTCATCCCCAACTCCACAGAGGCCTGTGCATGTAGATAGGATCTGCAATTCTGCAGAGGCACTAGTGAGGTCAACCTTCATGTGCAGAAGAAAACTGATACCAGTTAGATTTTTAATTGCAGCTGTGCCTCCTTAAAACCTCTGGGTTGTCCATGTTTCCCTTTCCCCACCCTATTCCATCATTTTTATGACATCATCACTTCCAGACACAGAGGGAGCTACCTCCTCCTCCTGAGGGGACAATGTCCCACGGATTCAGCCTCCACAAGACCAGGGGAGGCTGCAGGCCTTATCAGAGCACGGCTTATCTTGCTTCTCTCAGAGGCCCCAGGGAGGGTGATGGTAAATTCAGCTCACTGGCAAGTGTGGACAGATGAGAAGGCACCTTTTGTTTCTGGTCTCACTCACGTGTCAAAAAGCGGAAGGGGTGAGCAGGTGGTGGGTTTACTGCACAGACAGGAAGAGTGATGGTTTTATTTATTTATTTACATTGCATTTAGAAGATCGTAAATGTAAGAGGGCAACTCCCTTTGCCTTCACCCTGACAGAAGGCTGCATCATTCCTGACACAGCCAGAAATGGATCTCCTTTCCTACCCTCCAGTCCCCCTCCAAATCCTGGCCCTTACTTGTCCCCGCCTAAGTCAGCAGAAACTGGCAGAGGGTTGGAGCTGTTCATGCCCACCCCTTACCTCCCTGCCTTTGCCCTGAGAAGCTCAGCTGCTGAAGGCTGTCTCCCGGGATAGCTTCATCCTCCAGGACATAAAAGCATGTCGGATTTCTCTCTGCTTTTGGAGTGGAAAGGGCAGACATCACACACCGATGCAGAGCTTACTCAATGCAGTCCACGTCTCAGAACTTCTCTGCTCCCTGGAGCAGGGCCAAACTTTGATCTAATTCTGTCTTGACACTAAGAATCGCTCTTGCATAGATGGATTGATAGGCATAATTAGTAGGTATTGGTCAAACACACCGAGTGTGGCTTATCAGCTAGTGGGCACTGAGAATTTACAAAGCAGATCAAACACTCACAAGAGAAGGCATTTTGGCTTTGTGCCCCTGAGAGCCGTGGGCTTGCGGGGAAATCCACTGATCAGATCACGCGGAGAATAGTGATGGGTGTGAAGCAGACGACCAGCAGCTGTGAGAGAGAAGCCGGAGGCCACTCTTGCCTTGTGAGAAGCCATGGATTTGAGGAGAGAGCTCTCTCAGATACTTAGTAGAAGCTGGACAAGCAACTGTCCCGTCAGTAAAGGGCACAGTGAAGAATGTCTGGAAAGGAAGCAGTAGGGCTGGAATAACGAGGCAGAGGGAAAGAGGTGGAGGACGATGGTTTGAGTGCCGAGGATTCACAGATGTTCATATCTGCGAGTCCTGCAGCCTTTGGAGACCCCTAAGGGCTTGTGGTTTCTAGAAACTCTCTCTTCTAAGTGCTGGCTTAGCCGTTCTCACTGCTTCCTTGTATCTGTCACTCCCGGGAGCTCCAGCCGCTGCCCTATACTCTGCACTTTTGACCACCACGCTCACTGCCCTTAATTTTCAGCTCTTTAGGGTTTTACACCCAAGCATGAGAACTATAAGAAAGCATGTGGGGAGGAGGTGTCACTGGCCCCATCCCAGACCAACAGAATCAGAAGGCTCCTGATGTAGGTCCAAGGACTGGTGCTTACCCTCATGGTCCAAGGTGATTTTTAAGAATATTAGGTATGATAATGTGTGGATTCACCCAGTGCATTTTATCTGAAGAGGGAGGCCAGCTTTACCTTGCTTCCTGTTGCCCCACCAGCATTAGCACTGTGCCTCCTCACGCATGGTCTCTGTTTGGCCCATGTTTGTGGAACAAGTAAACAAATTCACTAAAATCAAAGGCGTGTGAACACCCTTTTGTGAAAGGATGAGTAAGTCAGGTCATGGAGGCCACTGTATGCCTGCCATAAGAGCCAGGCGCAGGGAGGGGCCCTGTCTATTTTGTTCCACTGTAACCGGTGCCCAGCTGCATGCCCAGCACCGAACAGGAGCGAGGGTCGCGTTGGCTAATCAACTGTGCAGGTCTTTCTCTTTGAAAATCAACTGCTTCACCCTGTGGCTCCCAGCTTTGCCCCATGTCCCTGTGCACAGCTCATCCTAGTGACTTTTCTGCTCTAGACTCAGTTTCCTAGGATGAGGAGTTGGGTAAGACACCCTCCGAAGAGTCCTTGCTATCTTAGCCAGAGAAGATGTCCCTGACATTTCTGTAATGCTAATCTGTGTGTGTATGCATGTGTGTGTGTGTGTGCCTGCGTGTATGTTTGTTTGTGTGTGAAGAGGCCAGAAAAAAACAAAACAAAACAAAACAAAAAAAAACCTTATATGTCTTTGGCTCTTGCACCATACAAATTCTTTTGTACTGTTTCTGAGGCCCTATGTTTGCAACCAATCACTGTACTGACGGAGGATTCTCCCCAGCCTCCTGCCCTAAGCACAGAAGCCCAGTTTCTAAGCCAGCACTTTCCACAACCAGCAATGTTCTCAGTTTTTTTTCAGGGTACATCAGGCTGGTTCTTTCCAGTCTTTTCCCCTACTCCCATCCTCAATTCTTGCCTCTTTCCACATTCTCCCTCCAGGTACCCCTACCAGGCAGCCTCCACCTCTGTGAGCCTTTCTCCTACAATTGAACCCACAGCTGAGAAGGGTGGTAGTTTGCTTACCATTTCCTGAAACCCAGGTCTGATAGGGCGCCACTTTGTTGATGAAATTGTAGCACAAAGGGGGGTGGGATCTTGTGTTTGTTAACTGTCCACCGCACACCTGCTGCTTTGGTCACATGATCTTGGTTAAGCCTCGACTCTGGTCTCCTGCCACGTTTGTCTTCAGTTTTTCTCACTCACGGGACACCTAAACTCCACAAAGCAATGTGGCAACCTTTGAAGCTATCTCCTGCATCCATACATAAACCTGCAATCTCATCTTCCCTCGAAACCCAGTGTGCATACTTAAAATAACAAATGGAAACATGTTATTTCCCCAGTTAGACTTCCGGAGGCTTCCCAAGCCATACACAGGCAATCTCTACAGTGTTATCTTGTAGTTCTCTGCTTGGTTTGCTCTCTGTTAAAATCTTAGGCATCGACATTGCTATTTTCCTTACCCACCGAGCCCCAGTCCCCTAGACACATAGAGTTCACTCTACCCCCGAGCCTCAAGGGTAGACTTGACTGTCTCCATCATATAGGATCCTGTCTAAAACTGGAAGGATGAGGAAGGCTGAGGCAGCATGAGCCTGGATTTAGCCATGCAGCTCTCCTGCCCTCCACTTAGTGTGCAGGTGAATGGGACAGTTCCAGGCATCTTTGGATAACATGGCACTTGTGTGTGAGGACAAGAGACACTGCTCTCCCTTCCCTAGTCAGGCGGACTTCCAGATGGCCAGCGAACAGAGGGAGCAGGGGGCCAGGAGTCTATTAAGCTGTGTGTTGGACCTTTCAAGTATAATTTTGTTTAATTGGCAAAGTGATCCTCTTTGTGGGTGAATGGGGGGGCGCAGGATCTCTTGTAGCTCAGGCTGGCCCTTAACTCACTATGTTCCCAAGGATGACATCACACTCTTGAGTCTCCTGCCTTTGCCTTCCCAGCGCTGGCTGGGATGACAGGCACATGCTTAGTTTGAATAGGTATCATGATTCCCATTCACATCGGGGGCAACCTAGGTTCAGTTAAGCAAGTGATGGCCTGAAGAGCACTGACCTCAGAATAAACAAGAACACACTGGTAAGTAATGATCAGGACATCAAAGCGAGAAAGGGACACTTTCCCCTAGAACACCTCTGCTTACTAATGGTGATTATAACACCCCAGCAACGAGTCGCTTTTAAGCACTCATTAAGTAGAATTCCCTAAGGGCCTGTGCATGGGAGCTCAGCCTGTTGGTGTTCGGAATTCCTAATGTACTCGAAAATAATCAAATGTTATTTCCCCCGCCCCAAAGCATTCTGTAGTAACCAACGCACAAGGACCTTATGCTTGGTTAGTGCAAGCCCGCCTTTGCCTTCTATTATTCCAATCATAAGGTCAAGCTGACACTCTGTCACCTGCTGAGTCCCCCTCTCCTCTCTCTCTTTCAGGGATGCTTGTTGCCAAGAGAACAACCCTGCTTTGAATAATAGAAACTACAATCAATGCCTGTTCTAAGCTTTAGGGACAATGGAAAATGTGAGTGAATTAATTATGGTCCTCGTCCCTTTGTTCTTTACAAAGAAAAGGTGATGGTAGGTCACTGAACTTTAGAGACCGGAGTCATTGAATCGTACTTCAGGGAACCCAATTTCTTAGGAAGACAATGGCTGTCCTCTCTAAACAACTTCATTTATACCAGGAATATCCATTGTCTTTGAGAGCCGAGATAGAACTGGAGCAGGGATTAGCTGGCGTAGGTATGAGTCTTATATTCTAAGCCCAGAGGAAACTTGGGGAATTAACTTGACCATTCTGGATCTTAGTTTTGTGAACTGAAGTTCCCAGAAAAATAAGCCACACAGACTCTACAAGGCTGATTGACTGATTAAAATGTTGTGTTTGTGAAACGTTAGAATGTTGCAAATTCAGAGCCAAAATAGCCTTGGGCTACCCACTCCTTGATAGCTACTGATTACCCGCTGTGTGCCAAGTAAAACCTTTCGGAATATATTACTTTAAAAGACAATCAGCTCCCACCAACCCCAAAGCTAAGAACGTCATCAGGTAGTATCTAAAAGCCACATCAAAGGTTTCCCAGCAATGCTCCTGTAGAACTGAGTTAAGGGAGATAGCAAGCAAACTTGCTGCAGTGGTTTGAATGAGAATGGCCCCCATGTAGCCTCATACATTTGAATGCCTGGTCCCTGGTTAATAGAATTGTTTGGGAAGGATTAGGGGGTGTGGCCTGGTTAGAGGTGGGGCAGGTAGGGCTTGAGGTTTCTAAAGGTGATTGTGATTCCTGGGGCTCTCTCTGCCTTTCAGTTGTGGTTCAAGGCGTGAGCTCTTACCTGTTACTTTTCCTATGCTATCATGGTCTCTGACCCTCTGAATCCATAAACTAAATTAAACACTGTCTTTCATAAGTTGCCTTGGTCATGGTGTTTTATCATAGCAATAGAAAGTTAACTAAGACATCTGCCTATCTGTTGACCCTGCCAAGGTATTTAGAAAATACCATTATTTTGATATATAACTTTCTTTTGTTCTGTAGCTATATAAACTTCATGTTACTATTTTCATACTGAAACTTGTCATTCAGGGCCGTTCTGAATCCTTCTTTCTGGATCCATGATAACTCATTTTCAGCCCAAGAATAAAGTTTCACTTATTCCCTTTGACGTGAGAACTACATTGTTTTCTGATGTGCAAATAATCCAATAGCATCCCAACCCCCTCAGTACCAACACATTCAGGTTTTGCCCTCAGAATCAGCTTGTCTGGAGAGCTTTCAGAGACTGGATCCCAGGGCTTTGTGTCCATCTCCTCTTCCACTCATGCTGTCAACCTCTCAGGAAGCTGTGACATCCTTTCTGATGACAGAGGTTGCCCCTGACCTCTGTGACATTTTTGACACCTTGACCTTAAGGTCTGCTTCAGGATCAGCTAGTACACACTATGGCAGCTCTGAATTCACCGGCACTGAAATTTCCTTCCTCGTTTGCCATCCATTCACTCATTTACAGTTGCCCTGGAATGTACCAGGTGTAATGACATGGAGTTGAACAAAAGTGGCGCCTTTCCTCCTGAGTCTTAGTGTGGGCCAGTAAATCAGATATTAAATATCATTGTTTTAAAGTTAAAAAACAAAACAAAACACAGACACATCTAAAAAGCAAATTGTATCCAGGATTTCATATTCCTGAGGAAGCTAGATGTGAAACTGAATCTCATTACATTGCCCTGCTGTAACTTTATTTATTCCTCTTAATATCTTGCAAATACGTCTCTGTTTTCAAACACACACAGCTACTGAATCTTTTGGAATTACCACGCAATTACATGGGCCAGGCATATTCAATCTATTTACTCCCATCATTCCTTAGTCATCACTGAGGCTCCACGAGGACAACAATGGCTCCTTTTACAGCCAAGGAAACTGGGTCTCTGAAAGTTTCCTAGAGCCAAGATAACACCTGGTAAATGGCCAGTTGGAGCACAAACCCTGACTGTAGGAACTGGGCTCTTATCTACTGTGCCTGGCATTCCATGGCCATGCTGTGCTATGGCTTGCTTTAATTAATCTTGGACGATGGGCTTTTAGATGAATGCCTTCCTCATTGTTTTTTTTTGCTGTAATAAACAAGGCTGCAATCATCATCCTTGTTCCTATATCAGCCTCCACTTGTCCAAATCTGCAGATTGAATTAATTCCTGGTTATGAAATTTCAGAATTAAAGGGTATGAACATTTAAGATTTTGACACACAGTGCCAAGTCGAAAGAATTTCTGGATTAATTCATGGTCCTTCCAAGTCCATGGAACAGAGGTCACCGCTACCTTCTTAGCCCTGGGCCTCATTGAATTGGCTCTGGCAAGGATCAGTCTTCGCTGCCAAATTTGACAGCTCTTTACAGCCTCGCTTTGCCCAAAGCTCTGGCATTTGGATTCCTGTGGACATGCTTTTCCAGCATCTCTTCCTGAGGTTCCCTTGGGGACTCTTCTGTGCCTATTTTTCTTGTTTCTTTGATATCTGAGATCTTCTTTTTGGCTCTTTCTCTTGTGTCAGCTACAGATGTCATAGGGTCCTGGGTCTCACCTCATCCTCTTCTTGCTCTAAATGCTGTCCCTCCCCACTTCCCTAGTGGGCCAACTTTCTTAACTTCTGGTCTAGTAGGCCTTCCCTCCCTCTGCCTCACTGAAAGGGTTACTGGCAGCAGGAGGGCAGCCCAACACTGATACCTTTACCACAAGGAAGTCTCTCCATGGGGATCTTCACTCAGATAAGGCCTCCTTGATGGCACCAGAGAAAGGAATTTCAGGACAAGTCAGAGTGGAGCCAAGTTAGTTCATTAAGTGGAGCTAGAGATGCTAATACATGCTCTAAATGTAAGCAGGGGCATTGGGAGAGAAGAAGAGAGATGCCCTTGAGATACCTAAGACACAAGTGTGGGCCCCTTAAATGTCTTAAAATAGCTTTCCACATGAATTTGTGGATTTGAAGTTATACTGCTTAAAAGATATCATTGAGAACCAAGTTCAAAGATTAAGCAAAGTTACAAATTAAGGAAAAAATATATAAACTGCTTTACCTAGTTCTCTTAAAGAATGTCCTTTTCGTACGTGAAACTGCACGTGGTTTTAGAAGGTTCATTGTCAGACTTATAGATGAGACAACAGCCGATGTGGTTTAACTCAAAGGTTGTACATTCTGGCCCTAAGTAAGCATAAATCCTTTGCCTCTGTTTTGGATTTATGGTTTTTAAGCATTCCATGCATGAATGTTGAATTTGTACCATTTATATCCCTCCCTCTCCTCACTCCAGCTCTTCCCATATCTCCACCACCACCTCCTCTTGCCTTCATAACTCTTCCTCTATAATTATTGCTGCTACATATACAACTTACTGAGTCTAGCTAGTGTTGCCTGTGTGTACATGTGTTTGGTGCTGGACACTTAGGACTGGGGGTTAGTTCCTAGAGGAAACTAGTTCTCCTTTCCTCAACGGCCATGACTCTTTATTCCAGGATGGGAGTGGGAGAGCACTGTGGAATTTCCATCCATCCTTGTTGGCATGTAGACTAGTGTGGTCTTTGCAGATCTTGGGCAGGTAGCCATATTGTTGAGCTTTCACGGAGTACAACAGCCTTGCCCTGTCCAGAAGACACTGTCTCACAGCACTCATCTTGGTCCTACCCCCATTACAAGAAAATGAAAGATTGGTTCAGTAGCCCTGACAAAAATCTTAGAACCAAGCAGAGGATAAATTAATCAATTAGACAAGTGGTCAATAAAATATAACAGACAGAGCATTCAATAAAAGTGAGCTGCTCACCACAAATAGTTTCTGACTCACAGGTCTGATCAATAAATGACAAAAATCTAACAAGAATGAAAATGCAGGGTGTCTAAAACTACTTCCTTGATATATTGCATTTGTCCTCAGGATGTACATGTTCTTCAAGACCCTAAACAACCCTGGATGCACCCAACAATTGAATTTAGTAATAGCTGAAACATAAACATAGTTTGGGTGACGGTCTTCCATTCGTGTGGTCAGTTTTGCGAATAACTCTAAAGTCATAATATCCTCCTGAAATATGTCTGAACTAGGGACTAAGTGGCCTTGTTACTTTCTGGTTGGGTGACTAGGCAAGTCATTCAGTTGCTGTGGGTACCAGACTATCCTCTGAGCCCAACTGCCCCATCCTTATCAGATTTGCCATGCCCACCTATAAAACATCAACACAGATGGGCCTGCTGACTGTTGGTGTCCCTTTATAGAAGGAGGGGTGAGAAGAGTATTCCCTTTTGAGTATCCCATCACTCCTCCAAAACGTTTGCACGTAATTCCGCCCCAGTTGCACATGGTCTTAGAGAGGGCAGAGTATATATGCGAGGGAGGTCTAAGACCCAGGACTGCATCTGTGAGGCTAAAAGGAGTCATCACTCATGTTGGGTACAGGCCTTAGAGTGTGTAATGTGGCTGCTGTAAGTCTTCTACCCATGCTCCTGCCTATAACTCCTCACTCATTGCTTTTTAAGTAAGCCTAACACCCACTGGTTCCCCAGAGTAAATGCTCATCTCTCACTGGGATCTTGTTTTACTGCAGAGCTCAATCCCTGAGTTTTGGGAATTCCTCTGCAAAATCTGAATCAGAACCTAGCCCTGCCTCAGTCACAGCTCTGTGGGGGACAGGTCTCATGTGAAAGGATGAATGTATACATGATTTAAGTACCACTGGGCTGTCTAAAACCATGAGATGGATTTTCTTTGTCCTTTAAGGGAGCACAAAGAGAAAAGACACTTTACATGTTACCAAACAAACAAAAAAAAATTGATAGTTAAGCTAATTGAAAAAAATCTTTTAGGTAATGCTCAGTTGAGACTCAACGGTCTTAATTAAAAAAATAAGATATGGTTTCCACTCATACATTTCTGGTGGGGTTGCAAACTGGTACAGCCAGTACGGAAACCAACATGCTGTCCTCAGAAAGATGGGAGTCAGTCTACATCAAGATCCAAACACACCACTCTTGGGCACATACCCAAAGGACTCTTCATCCTATCACACAGACACTTGCTGCCCTACTCATAATAGTCATAAATTGGAAACAATCTGGATGTCCCTCAGTAGAAGAATGGATGAAGAAATGTGGCACATTTACACAATGGAGTATTACTCAGACATTTTAAAAAATAAAAATAAAATGACATCATGAAATTTGTAGGCAAATGGTGAGAACTAGAAAAAAAAAAAACATTCCGAGTGAGGTACCCCAGACCCAGAAAGTCAAACATGGTACACATTTGCTTATGTGTGGCTATTAGCTATTAAGTCAATGATAGCCAAACTATAGAACCACAGGCGGTAGGTATAGAGGATGGGTAAAAGACTAGAGGAAACAGATGTTGTTAGGAAATGGAAAAAGAATAGACAGTTATGGATGGATGGGCAGGCTGGAATGGGAGGACCAACTGGGGATGGGGAAGAGGGGATTGTGGGAAGGACTATGGGGAGAGACAGATAAAATTAAGGAATGTTGGAGGGGTAGTGTGGAGACCTAATAGAGTAGAAACTTCTGAAAATACTTACATATATGAGGGCAATCTAAATGAAATTGCCAAATAATGAGGGAGACAGTTCCAACTGGCCATCTCTTGTCACTAAACAAAGCTTCTAGTACTGGGATTGGGGGACAGCTAATTGAGTTGTTGGTCAAAGGGGCCCCACAGGAATCCCGAAACAACCCAGGCCGTTCCCAAGGCTATAGATTGCTCGCCACAAATGGACAGCAAGGCCCTATTGCTGAAGATGACACCCACACAACTCATTGAAAATGGAAGTGTTGATCTGGTGCCTACATGAGCCCCCACCTCTACGTTTTGGAGCCCATTTGGTTCAGGAAGGTACTCTTCAGGCTATCAAAGGAGAAATGTAAACAACAAGCCAGCCACAAACCCTTTACGAACAACAGTGTCCTGCAAAATAAGCTAGGCCCATAGTGGCACAAAGATTGTGGGAGTAGCCAACCAATAACTAATTTGACTTAAGGATCGCTCTGCAAGATGAAACCCATGGTTGCTACTGTTTGAGTGCCCAAGAACCAGAGAGTAGATTGCCCAGGAACCTAGGGTAAAACCAAATAATACTGGTGTAAGAAAGAAAGAAAGAAAGAAAGAAAGAAAGAAAGAAAGAAAGAAAGAAAGAAAGACAAAAAACCTGAAAAACATAGGGATAAAATACTCCTACTGAATTCTGCCATACTCACAGATCACTGCCTTGCTCAGCCCTCATCAGAGAAGCTTTCTCCTGCAGCAGATGAGAACAAATACAGAGACCCACCGCGAGACATTATGCAGAGTGAGAGACCTTGGAACGCTCAGCCCTAAGTGGGATGTCTCCATCAAATCCTTTCCATCGGAGTTCAGGGAGCCCCAGAGTAGAGGAGGGAGCTCCATATTCAATGAGTCGTCTGAGTGCTGTCTTCAGCAATTGGGCCTTGCTGGGAAGAGTGTCAGAGGGAATGAAAGACACCAAGAACAAGGCCCTCTGAATCAACATGAGGAAAGCTTACATACACGAACTCACAGGGACTGAAGTAGCACCCACAGGGCCTGCACAGGTCTGTACAAGGCCCTGTGCACACATATTATGGTTTCCAGTTTAGTGTTTTTATGGGATTCATGAGCGTGTGAACAAGTTGGTCCCTGACTCCTGTGCCTTTTCTTAGCCTCCTTTCTTCTATTGGCCTGTACTAGCCAATGTCAATGTGAGAGTTTTTGATTTATAATATTATATTTTATATTGTTATATTTTAAAATGAGTAAATTAATGAAAACCTAGCCTTTAGGGTAAAGGTTAACAACTGAATGGTCATTTACACCTGTTGGGAAAGGAAAAAAGTTTTCTTCAATGAAGTGACACTGCATATATCATCCACTTCAAGGAAGTCCTCACGTTCAGGAGTAGCTGACCAACATATAATGGACTCCATGGTTTTTATGTGTGTGTGCTTTTATTTGGTTACAGTTTGGTAGGGCTTGGGGGTTGTAATTTGTTTTCTAGGTTTGTGATTTTTTGTTGTTGGATCTGAGTTATTTTTGAGAAAGATGAGAGTATGGGAAAGAGGATCTGGAAGTACTTGGGGAGAGGAAGAAAATGATCAAAATATATTTAAAATTTATTTTTAACTTTTTAAATTAGGTAATTATATTTTTCACTATTTATTCACTTTATATACCAATTGTGGCCCCCTCCCTCATCTCCTCCTGGTCCCACCCTCCCTCCTTCTTTCCCCATCACCCTCCCCTAGTCCACTGAAAGGGGGAGTCCACCTCCCGTACCAGCTGACCTTAGACTATCAAGTCTTAAAAGAAGAATGGATATAGAAATTATGGTACATTTACACAATGGAATACTACTCAGCTATTAAAAACAAGGAAATCATGAAATTTGCAGGCAAACGGGTGGAACTTGAAAAGATGAGCGAGGTAGCTCAGAAGCAGAAACACACAGCAAGGTATATTCTCACTTATAAGGAGATATTAGCCAGGATAATACAGGATAACTATATTGAAGTCCACAGACCTAAAAAAGCTAAGTAACAAGGAGGACCCTACAAAGTGCTAAATTTTCCATCAGAAGGGCAAACAGGATAGACACCGGAAGTGGTGGAAGAGAGGCGACAGGAGGGGAGCCTACCAAAGATGTCCTTTGAAAGACTTCACCCAGCAGGGGATCAAAGCAGATGCAGAGACTCACAGCCAAACTTTGGGCAGAGAGCAGGAAGAAGGTGCGCTGGGGGGTGGGGATAGAAGGACCTGGAGGAGACAGGAGCTCCACAAAAAGACCAACAAAGCCAAAAATCTGGGACCAGGGGGGGCCTCAAGAGACTGATGCGCCAACCAAGGAGCATGAATGGAGAGGACCTAGGCCCCCTGCTCAGATGTAGCCATGGGCAGCTCAGTCTCCATGAGGGTTCCCTAGTAAGGGGAGAAGAGACAGTCTCTGACATGAACTTGGTTGCCTGCTCTTTGATCACCTCCTCCTGATAGGGCAGTCTTGCCAGGCTATATTTAAATTTTAAAATTGTTTTAAATAATAAAAATATAAAAATTAATAAATTGGTTAGCTAAAAGAAAGCTATGGTTCTCTCACTATTTGGGAGGAACTCAACAGCTTTAATTTTTTTAATGACTTTTAACGACATTATTTTGGGAACTCCCAACGAGTTCTAACAAACCCAGCCGTTTGTTTAGGTTGGGCTTGAAAAATGACTTGTAATATTTTCTTTACTGATTACAACTTCCCAAGCTTCTTAACTCCTCCAATTTAAGACCCTGGAGCCTTCTTAGAATGATCATTTTAAAGTTCTACTTTATGAGTGTTAATTTTAGATTAAACCAGGAATGAGTTATCTTAAATTCTGTTTGAACAAGGTTGGATATATATTTCTTTATTGATGGTAGCATGAAAATGTATTAGGAAAATAAAAAAAAAAACCCTACTGTGCACTTGCCTTAACGTGCTCATTAGCAATAGACGAAAGGTGTGTACAGCTGACCGGGAATCAAATTCAGAGAGAGCAAAACTGGCGCCAGGACTGTCCGGGACCACTGTGCTGATGTAAAGCTCGGTTCACCTGCCCTCCTACTGAGGTATGGCTCACACCACCATCTCTATCTGCCACATCCAGCATTTTCGCCAGTTCAGTGCCCTCACAGCTTGTTCAAGTGCAAATGCACAGACTGAACGCAGTCGCCCTGCTTAAACTCCTGGCGCTTGGGTTAAGCGGATTGCATAAATGAGAGGGCGTGAGAGTGCTTACGGTCGGCAGTGTTCCCATGGAGATGAGATCGCGCTATGACATCCACCAAGGAAAAAGAAGGCCTGACCCATGACCAGCAGTGTCCAGGCGCACAGGATACAGTCCTGGAGCCTCCATCTTTTCTCTTCCTTCTAATCGAATATAGAAAGGTTCCCAAACTAAAGGACTTGGTCTTGGGGAGTAAAGAGGCAGTGCTCAGTGATGCTTCAGGATCTCCTGTGGAATCCTGGCTGCATGGACGTAGACAGTTGAAACCAAGGGGACCTAGAACGTGGACAGTGCCAGAGAGCTGGCCCTAAGACTACAGGTCACATAGATAGTGTTTTGATCCTAATAAAGGAGGCTGCCAGTGCGGAGACACTGGGATATTTCCAACTGTCTTTTGTTCTGTGACAATAAAAACCAAGCTTTTATTACTGAGCATACTTTTATCCAGTTACAAGTGTCCATCAACCAAGTCTTTGAAATATCAATTTACAAATTATCAAAAATCTTAAGCACGCTCATAACCCTTCATGCGGCAAATTCACTTCCGGGTAACCGGCTTAATCATGACTCTAAAATGTAAGAAAGCATTGGTTGCAGTATTTGAGCTCAGAATCAATGTGTCAAGTAAACACCAGTGTAGTAGCATTAAATGCTGGGCCCTTTAGGAGTGGAAGTCACAGAGGTGAAGCCCTGATGTCTGGAACTAACACACATAAAAACGGCTTCAAGGGTGTTCGTTAACCCTGTCTGCCCTTCCTCTCTGAAAACACAGCGGTAAGGAACCATCTTGGAAGGAGAATGCCATTCTCAGCAGACACTGAATCTGCTGGCACCTAAGTCTCAGGCTTCCCAGCTCCATATATGGGAGAGCAAAGCTGTTGTAGGAGGACTCTACAAAGAGCTAAATTTTCCATCAGTAGGGCAAACAAGATAGACACTGGAAGTGGTGGAAGAGAGGCAACAGGACGGGAGCCTATCAAAGATTTCCTTTGAAAGACTCCACCCAGCAGCCTGTTCAACAGCCATATACCGTCTCTCCACTGTTCAGTCAACAGCAGACCTCATATGCCATGGTGATCCTTTAAGATTACATCACCTAGTGATGTCACATGCATCAAGTGCTCACCTGATGCTGAAGCTGTCCATTCAGGACACATAACGCTATTTTGTTATGCCAGTGGGAAGGGACTGAGACTGGTCCAGAAGAGTACAGAAGAGTAGCAGGAGTGAGAAGGAGGGAAGGCGGGGGCGGGGTATGGGAAGGTGAATCCAGGCAAAGCACATGAGCTATGTGCCAATGAAATGCCTTTGTGAACTCATCACTATGTACAATAAATAAATGTCCCTAAGAAAACATCTAAAGGGGCTGGGATGAAGCTCGGTTGGCAGAGTGCCTGCCTAGAGTGGTGTTTGCAATAGCAAGTGATCTAAAAACCAAACCAAACAAAAAGTCTCCATGACCATTAGAAGCAGCATCCATAGAGTGACAGATCAAAATTTCATAAATGTCTTTGTTCTTTTATAATGTGCATTTACTGTTTTAACAGCTAGAGTAATGGAGAGGGAAGCAGCATGAGACACGGGCTTCTAGGAAGGATGTGGACATTTCACTTTTGAACTCATTAGCAGCTGTGATGACATGCATAAGCTCTGTCCCTCAGCATTCTGTCCTGGAAGAACGGGCTCAGAGGGCCCCTACCTCTCCCTGAAGATTTATAAAAGTGAATGGTTGGGAGGGAGAGACTCTTTATCAATGCTGTAACCACTGGAAGGCATCCATACTCCTGTACATGAGCTCTTTGATCACCTCCCCGACAGTGAAGTAACCTTACCAGGCCACAGAGGAAGACAATGCAGCCTTCCTGATGAGACCTGATAGGCTAGGGTCAGATGGAAGGGGAGGAGAACCTCCCATAACAGTGGACTGGGGAGGGGCATAGGAGGAGATGAGGGAGGGAGGTTGGGAGTGGGACCCTAATGAAGCTTCCTAGATAACAAAACAACAAAGAAAAAAAGAGACATGAAAGTAGAAGCTAGTTGAGAGGAAGAAGAGGGTCAATGGGACAGGGAGGGAGAAGGAAGAGGGAAAAGGGGTTAATGCGATCACAAGTCATTACAAACATGTGTGAAAATGTCATATTGAAATCCACTATTATATATAATTAATGTACACTAATAACACATTATGATAAGCAGACAAGTACTTTAAAAGCCCACTTCAAATGACCAAAGTCACAAATCTGTGTGAGACAAAGCAAGTCAGGGGCTCGCTATGTGTTGTGTTCCTCGGGTCATGACGAGACACGCGGTGGATGGTTCCCCATGTGCTCCCAAAGACAGAACGTGAAGGAGACACACCTGCCACTCAGAGTCCACACAGAATGGCACCACACAGCCTCAGCCTCCCAGCAAAGCTAATCCTCACCGTTTGAACAGACTGACCTACGAGACCCAAGATGCCAGAGTTCTTGACTCCCAGATGCCACTGCGTGTCAGGCACGTCGATGATGTAATAACTCTTGTTGGGGTGGGCATCCTACATGCCGTGTGCCTATCATGGGAGGTTGGTTCTGACTCCCGGCATACTCCCGTGGAAACAATGGGCTTTTTGAGTCCTTAGTACACTGCCGGGTCCCTTCTTGCTCTGCGCAACCCTCCCTCCAGTTCTCACACATGGCTTCCCACATTTCTGCCAGCCCGCTTCCTTCTAAGGGGCCACGGCACAGTCTCTAGTCCCTGGCTGAGTCTCTTCTATTGGTTTGGCTGGAAAGCGAAGAGCCAGGATCTAGGGGAAGGCTTGAACGGGGAAAGGCATGCAGGCCTGTGTCCCTCACCCAGAACTTCTCCCTAGCACGGACTGTTTGATTATCATCCCGGAGCTTCAGAGGAAACAGCTCTGTTAGGTGTAGCAACACACACCTTCAATCCCAGCAGTCAGGAAGCTGGGACATGAGGACAGAGAGTTTGAGACAGCCTGGATCTAAAGCAAGTTCGGGGCTCTATAACAAGACCGTATATCACAACAAACCAAAAAGAACCGTTATGTTACTGTGTCTGACGTTCCAGTATCTCCTAAATACATTGCAACCAGACTCGGGCTGTGTCTTTCTCTCCACAAATCACTCAAGGAAAGAAAGCGCCTCTCATGATGGGGGGAATAACTGCTGTGTGAGCTTGGCAAGTAGACAACCTCTCTGAATCAATTCTCTCATCGGCAAAGTATTCGCAACAACCTTCTCATCGATTTGCTTGTGAAAATTGGGATTCAAGCAGACAGGGACTAAAATATAGCAATTGGTATAAGTAGGTGTTCAGTAAACGCTGCCACGATTAAAGCACTCTGGAAATGAGCATGGTAGAGCCTGCAGAGCAATGGCGTGTTCTTAGGTTAAATGGAGCCTGGACTCACAAAGGTGCCAAAACTTGCTGTCGTGTTCGGGCACTTCTGAGCTGTCCCTTGCCCTCTTGTTTCCTGAGGTAAAGCGCAGTGAGATTCTGGAGAAGGCTGTTTAGGGCTGGGGCTGTCCCTCTGAGGTAGAGCATTTGCCTAGCATGTCTACAGCCCGGAGCTGCTCTCCAGGACTGTACAATTGAAGTTAGATAGTACACAGGACTCTCCAGTTGGACACCTGAAAGGCAGTGTGTTTCGGAGTAGCACTGTGGCCTGAGCAGAGTGGCACATGAGCTGGATCCAATCCAGGAAGACCCAACCAATATCCAGGCAACAAGTTAATGGAACTTCTGGCAAGAGCGATGGCAAATCCATCAGTGAGTCAGAGAACTTGAGGGGACAATTGTCAAAAAGTCCCCCACTCTCTCTCTCTTTTCCCGCCAAAAGTGCCAAATTAGATTAATTTGCTTTCTCACTCAGAGTGTGTCTCTGAAATGACTAATTATTACTCCCTTAGTCACAGTCAGGGTTTGTGTTCCCAAACCCAGAGCAGGATAGAACTTGGCCCGATGGAAGCAGAACAGCGACTCACAGGACTGAGCTTGAAGGAACACAACATTCAGAGCAGTGGGTTTTGGTGGGGACAAAGCTGTTCCCTAGGGGACAACTGACAATAACTGGGAACATTTTGACTGCCATAGCAATTGAAGTGTGGGAGTGGATACCACCATTCATTCTGCATTGCAGAGCACAGCCACCACCGACAGAATCATATGACTTCACACGTCAATAGCACCAGGTTTAAATCACTGTGATCTATCGGGCAAGGAGGAGGGAGAGGCACATGGGGCACAGATGCAGGATTTAAAGATAAGCAGAACCTGGGGGACCCGTGAAGATAATAAATAGGGATGTAGGGAGCGGTCAGTTCACTGTGACTCTGAGAAGATATGTCAATAGACAAGGAACAGGGAGGCCACTGAAGACCTACCAGGAGAGTAATGGAGCTGCATTCATTCCTTTTCTCACCATTATGTCAAAACACCTGGCAGAAAGCAAGTTGAGGAAGGAAGGAATTATTTTGGCTCCCAGGTGAAGGGTAGACACTGGACGGCCATCATGATGCAGTGAGGTCATCAGCAATGGCAGCAGAAACTTGACGGGGCTGGTCACATTGTATTCACAGTGAGAAGGCAGAGAGAGGGAGGTGGACACTGGCGGCAGCCGGTGGACGGGGCTGCCTGCATTTAGGGTGGGTCTTCCCATCTCAGTTAACCCAGTCTGGGAGTTCCTTCTGAAACATGTCCAGAGGTTTGTTTCCTATGTGATCCTAGAACCTGTCAAATTTACAGTCAATATTAGCTGTCACTAGGGTTAAATCTAGGCTGATGGGACTCGAAAGGTGGATGGACCATGAAGGCATAGGGAGACACGTGGAGTCACACCTCTCTGGTAGACTGGCTCCGAAGGAGGCAGTGATTGGAAGAACTGGGTCCTAGGACTTCTTTCAAATGATAAGTATTTTAAGCACTGACTTCTCTGTCACCGTGGACCCTTGACTATCTTTCTAAATAGTGTCCTGCTTCTCTTTCACCTTGGTTGGATTTGCTGGATGTACCTGGTCTTGGCTGTTATAAGAAAATATCTATGGATAGTTACTACACAAAGAAAAGAGGTTTGCTTATCTCACAGGCTTGAAGGCTGAGGACAGGGTCAATCATACCTTTCAGTTTCTGTTTGATCTCTAGTAAGGGCCCTTTGGGGTGCACCCCGACATGGATAAATGGAATGAGGTCTAGCCTTTCACACAGGGGCCAACTCCAAGAGATAGCCTCACTTACATTATGAAGGCTAACTCATTCTCCAAAGTCAGCATTGGTCCCCTCTGAGGGGATGCTTCCTCATGGCCTAATTATTTGCACTAATTACTTATTTGCACCTTGTACAGGTCCTATAACCTCAGCACTCGCACAGTGGGATCAAGCGTGTAGCACAAAACTTCTGAGAGACAACTCTGGGCAAAGCACATGCCTGTTCACTCAGCTTCTGGTCTCTGGGCAAAGCACACACCTGTTCACTCAGCTTCTGAACCAGGTTCTTGAGACCTGATGGGGAAAGGCAGAAGTCCAGTCTCAGGGCAGGCCCTCATCCAGACTTTGTGCGTCCGAACCTGGGTCTTTTTGTCAGCCAGTCCTTTCAAGATGCCCATCTCCCCCTCAGACCCTGCACCACTGTCTCTGTGCTCTTGTTCCCTCCCCATCTCCTCTGTCTTCAGCTCTGCCTCTTCCCCTGTACAGATCAGCTGGGTGAGGCCTCCTTGAAAATCACCCATCGAAGAGGTTTCAGGTCAGGCTCTGACCAATACGGTGAGAGTTTATATTGTTTAAAGCGCATCCTGAGAGGTACCTCAGAAACACACAGGATGACTGTAAAAATGCAGAGTCCTCGGCCCTGACTCAGTGGACAGACAGAATCAAATTGTCTGAGTTGGAGCCTAGAGAAGGATACTCAAGAAGTGCCTAGTATATAACATGAAAAATCATGGTTGCTTATTATTTAATCTTGGCAGACATGGAGAATATCGATTATTACTATAAAACTTGTAATCGGGGCTGGAGAGATGGCTCAGAGGTTAAGAACACTGGCTGTTCTTCCAAAGGTACTGGGTTCAATTCCCAGCAACCACATGGTGGCTCATAACCATCTATAATGAGATCTGGTACCCTCTTCTGGCATGCAGGAAGGTGAGCAGGCTATATAGTGTATAAATAATAAATCTAAAAATTTAAAACAAAACAAAAAAAAACAAAAAAACCTTGGAATCATGTGTAGAACATGCACTGAATTCTTCCCTACCTTCTTTCTCCTTTCCCTTCTCCTCAAGTTATTATGTGTTTTGACCACTTTGCTTTGAGTCCAAGAAAGAAGCAAGAGTCAAACATGATAGCAACGTTTCTAAAAACTTAACATTAGGGAAACTAAAGCATAAAAAGCAGAGTTTGGTCCAACCTGGGCTGAAAAGTGAGAACCTGATGAGAGAGAGAAGAAAGAAAAGCAAAAGAAAGAAAGGAAGGACAGAGAACACTCAATACTAAGCTTTCTTTAGAGGATTGCCTTTCACCACGCCCTCCTTTCTTCCCTACATTTGTGGCCTGTCAATTGATCGTGGTGACAGTGATGATGATGATGATTGTGATAGCAGGAGTATTTGTTGATGACCCATTATGAGCTAACTAAATACAGGGCAGAATTTTTACTTTATTATTCATGTACTATTCTCTTCTCTTTTTTCTCTTTGTTTGGTATTCCCATTATGTGAATAATGAGCCTTCTATAATTTCTCTACTTCTTGTATATTCTGCTTATTTTTTTCCTAGTCTTCATTGTTTTTTTTTGGGGGGGGGCTTCAGTTTGGATGTGTCCCCAGCCTCAGTGACTCTTTCCAGGTCAGGGACAGACTGGTGAACCCATCAAAGGCTTTATGCAAATCTGATTTCAAGTATTGCCTTTTGACTATTTCTTACAGTTTTGAGCTCTCTGCTTGCATTCCATGGGTTCATGCATAATGTCTACTCTTCCCATCAGATATTTAGCACGGCAATTATAGTGTGTGTGTGTGTGTGTGTGTGTGTAGGCAGAGGTCAATCTCCACAATCACATGCCTTCCTCAGTTGTTCTCCATCTTACTATTTTTGAGATGGCATCTCTGACTGAACCCGGAGCTCACTGATTCAGACTGACTTGTCAGAAAACTCCAGAGATCCACCTGGTTCTGCCTTTTTTATGGACAGACACACAGCACATCTCTGATCTTTACATGGGTGCAGGGGATCTAAGCTCATGCCTGCGGGACAGCACTTTACTGCCCAAGCCACATCGCCAGCCCCCCATTCCCATAATCACTTCAAATTCCCGGTCTGTTAACTCCCAGGCCTCTGCCTGCCATGTCAAAGTCTTGATCCTAGTCTCTGTAGCCTCCCTCTCCCCCTCTTTCTTTCTCCCCTCTATCCCTCCTCTTCCCCCCTCCCTCCCTTCATTCCTAACTTCCTCCTTTCTTTCCCTCTGCCCCCTCCTTCTCTTTCTTTCTCTTTGTCCCTCTGCATGTTAGCACTCCTTCAACTTTGTGACAAAAGTTGGGCAGAGCACATAGGGTAAGGGGAACTGACACAAACATCTTTGCGTGAGGCACTCAGGCTTATCTGGCTAGAATCAGCCATGTTTCAAGTTTGCTGTGGTATTTGAAGTCAGAAGCCTCAAGGGTCATTATTGTGGTCTGATGTCTTTGGTTTTTCTAGAAGTTCCTTCATAAATAGTGTTAGTGTCTTGCAACTCTCTTAGCTATAACCCATTGCCCTCATGCTGCTGGGAAGAGGAAATACTCTCTAATCTTGGGATTCCATCTCCCTGTGTTATTGTACTGGAGTCTCTGGTCTGTGTCCTTCAGCCTTTTTAACTTCCTCATAAGTGAGGTCAGAAGGCTAGAAAGGATGGAGCTGGCTAACTACCCCTCCTCTGGGGCAGAAAAGGCTGTAGTAATGAAATAATGGTATTAAGAACCTCATCGTGTCTTTACAACCCCTTGATTTAATATTATTCCAAACAGCCAGTCAAGAGAACTGAAGCTCAGCAAAGTAAATAAAATGGCTGAAGTTTGTATAGTCAATGGATGGTGAGTGATACTGCTACTAAAGTCGTGAAGTGAATTCTACTCGAGGGCATAAAAGATATTACATATATATACTGACTGCTTTGGAAAGAGCCCTGATGGTGTGTGTATGTGTGTGCCCACATATGCATATATGTATGTGTGTGCATATCTATGTATGTTCGTACACGTGTGTCCTGATTAGTTTTTTTGTCAACCTGACACAAACTACCATATCTGGGAAGAGGAACCTTAACTGGGAAGTCCCTCCATCAGACAGGCCTGTAGGCATGTCTATAGGGATTTTCTTGATTAATTATTGACGTGGGGGCCCAGACCACTGTGCATGGTGCCGCCTCCTGGCAGGTGGTGCAGGTTTCTGCTCTGTTTGAGTTCCTGCCTCGGCTTCCCTCAGTGATGTACTGTGGTCAGGACAGGTAAGACAAATAAGCCCTTTCTCCCCCATGTTGACCATTATCCCAGCAATAGAAAAGCAAAGTAAGTGTGCGTGCGCATGTGCATGTGTGTGGTGTCTTCATATCAGTACATATAAGATAATTCTGGGAAGGAAATGGGAGGAAAGTGGGTACCATAGAATTGGACTCATCTCATTGTTTACATTTTTCCCTTTTAGGTGACCTCAAAAAGGCACACCTAATAAACTGACAACTGTCTATTGCCTACTGTGTGCCAAGCACTGCTATAAAGACCGAAAAGATACACTGCGGAACAAAACAGTGTCTACACCCTGGTGACGTTCACACGGCTGGGAGGAGAAACTGCTGATGAGCAGCATGCATACGAAATGTCAAGGAATGCTGAGTCAAATGAGACCGAAATCTGGAAAATGACATTAAGAGTAATAAGGCAGACTACAGATCCAGTACGGTTTGGATGGAAGAGAGCTTGCCTGGTATGCACAAAGCTCAGGGTTTGATCCCCTGTACCACGTGAACCAGGCATTGTAACATACGCCTATAATCCCTGTACTTTGGAAGAGAAAAAATTCAAGGTCATCTGTTGCAACATAGTAGATTTAAGGCCAAGTTGGCCTACATAAGATCCTGTGTCTAGAATAAAACAAGTGATTGGGATATATCTATATCTATATCTATATCTATATCTATATCTATATCTATATCTATATATATATATATATATATATATATGGATAGTTAACAAAGGTCACCTGTCCCTGGAGCAGAGGCCTGTAGAAATGAGGGAGCTAGGATTGTGGGTGTCAAGAACATTCCAAGTAGAGGGGAAAGGAAGCCAACTGTGCAGCAGATGTCAATGGCTGATTGGATAGAAGACACCAAATCTAGAAAAATGCTGGACTATATTGAGTGATCAGTTCATCGTGGCAAAACTAGGACCTTCAGCTTCGTTCCAGGTAGGAGACTGCGTAAGAATGGGACTTTCTGTATCTGCCTTAGTAAGCACCTAGGAGATACACGGGAACTTCACACAGTCCAACATCCCAGTGCCTTGAACATGAATGACAGCGGCACCTCAGGTACCATCCAGGGGTCAGGGAGACACTCAAGCATCAAGGAGGGTGGAATGGAAACAAGAAAACATGGCAGAGGCTCTGAAAACCCTGGATGGAAGCTGTGCATCAGACTGTTCAGGTACAAGGTGAAGGAAGAATAATAGTGAAACCCAGTCAGAGCCTGAAAACTGCGGTCCAGAAACCCCTTCTCTACTCAGTGACTCAGATATTGCAATATGGTGTCCCTAAGGGCAGGGACTTAGTCTGTTGCACTCATGGCTACCTCCTCGGAGCCTAACATATGTCTGGGTTCATTTGTTTTTCACAAAGACATAAATAAATGAAGCGAAGTAAGGGTGTGTGTTTTCTTTATAAGAATTTGCAATATTAAATAATTATAATATTTAAACACAACCAAAATATCTTAGAGTAGGTTAATGGTTTTGGAGAATGTGAATGAGCCACTCACTCTGAATTAAACTCTTCCAAAGCAAATAAGCGAATGTGGTTTTAAGTGTTTGCAAAAATAAAATTAAGACCGACATCATCAAATGTTAGATCTGGAATATAGAGATATCAGTTTTGTTCTACAGTGTTTACCCAGAGCCTCCCCCAAGCTGCCAATGCTCTGCCACTGAGCTAGACCCTCTCCCAGCATACTGCATTTTTAGAAACTACTTAATAGATACACACACACACACAAAAAAAAAAAAACAACAAAAAAAACAAAAAAACTTGTGGCCATAAAAGTTCTATAATACCAAACAATTTTATCATGAACTTGCAAATGATTTCCAGACCTTTAGAAATAGATGTGGAAAACAATGCTGTTTCCCATGCAGAAAAGTATGAGGCCAACACATGCCAGTGAATATGTGGGCAGGGCCAGACGTTCCAGCAGAAGTCATCCGTCCATTTGGAAAACACTTATCAAACAGCCAGTGTGCCAGACCTTGATGAGACCATGGGAACCGAGAGGTGGCCATGGCCCAGCTCTGCCTCTGCACCGACCCTTGCAAGTGAAGGAGAGTTAGTACATCAGGACAACACAGTGTGTAGAGAGCTAGAACAGAGGACTATGCTGAGCCCTTGAGAGCCCAGATATGGGGTCGAGATGGAGACCCTCAGTGGGTCTCCTCAAAGGAGACATAAATGACATGAAAGTTACAACTTTGAAGAACTGAGACTTGTGACATGGCAGAGATGTAAAATCATAAACCCGATGTGGTCCTTGGAACAACTCAGCAAGGACTGACGGAAGCAAGCTGTTGATCTCTGTCTGTCTTTCCTACATTAGAGCTACAAAACAGAAATGAGAAAAGACACAGACCCAGGACAGTTGAATCCTTGCTCACTGCCATTCTCCAGTTCCATGCCTGGATCAGACTTCTAAGTGTCTCAATACTACCTAGCCTGAAAATGGGGATAAGAGGGTATCCTAGTGACTTGGTGGTTTGAATGAGAATGGCTCCCATGGGCTTGTATGTTCACATGCTTAGTTCCCCCAGTTGGTGGAACTATTTGGGAGGGATTAGGAGGTGTGGCCTTATTTGAGGAGTTTTGTCACTGGGGTGGGCTTTGGGGTTTCAGAAGCCCACACCATCCCCTGTTTACTCTCTCTCTGTGCCTTGTGGTTGTTGACTCGCCATGTAAGCTCTGAGCTACTGCTCCAATGTCATGCCTGCCTGCTGCCGTGCTCCACCATGATGATCATGGACTCACCCTGGGAAACTGTAAGCCTCAATAAACTCTTCTATAAGTTGTCTTGGTCCTGGTGTCTTAACGTAGCAATAGAAAGGTGATCAACACTGTGTTAAACATCATGACCAGAAGCAGTTTAAGAAGGAAAGAATTTTTCCAGCTAACAACTTACAGTCTATGAGAAGGGAACTCAGGGCAGGAATCTGGAGGCAGGAACTGACACAGAGGCCATGGAGGAGTGCTGCTTACTGGCTTGCTCTCCAGGTTTATTTTCAGCAGCCTTTCTTCTATAACCCATCACCACCTGCCCAGGGGTGACACTGTCCACAGTGGGTTGGGCACCTGCACATCAATCATTAAACAAGAAAATGCCCCGTGGACTTACCTGCAGGCAAATCTGATGGAAACATTTTCTTAATGGAACTTTTCTTTCCTCAGACGACCTTACTTTGTGTCAAGTTGACAAAAAACAAAACAAAACAAAACCAAACCCAACTAAGTAGCACGGAATGCCTACCACACGAGAAGATATCTGAGAGAAGATTAATTTGTGTTATGTGACAAATACTTGCTGAGCTCTGAAGGTGTCTAAGACTTGAACTCAGCACCAAACGCACTGTGTTAGAAGAAAACAACTGTTCCTATTCTCATGGAACTTCCAGCAGCGAGGACCAGAATTAAAGTACTGTAGGAAACAAATAGAAAAGAGATAGCCATAACCCCAGTGTGGATATGGAGACTTTTGTCAAATCATAATTTGATCCCTACTTCCAGTGATTCAGCTCTGAAGAAGTTGTCGATAAAAATCAGTGACTGAGACAGACGCGGTGGCACACATCTGTAATCTCGGCACTTTAGAAGTTTCTCCTGTGACAGTTCAGCATTCCAACACAACAGAAGCATTTCCATCACTTGAGTTCCTGGAGGGAAGGGACAGGCCTAGCAATGCCCTCAGTCCCTCATTGGTGTGTGTTTTTATAACAAAAACCTTCACTGTGACCTGTCAGAAATATCCAGGGAAGCATTAAAATGCGATGGGTCTTCAGATAGAGTGAGGGAAGGTCTTCATATGCACCTTTCTGTTTCTCCTCTAGAGAGAGTTCAAAAGTTATCATCTTCCTATGGTTTTTTCTATCCTTCAATTTTTCTATAAATGACTTTTTTTTAAGATTTATTTTGTTTCTATGGATGAATATCAACCTGTGTGTATGTCTGTGTGAGTGTGTTTGTTGATTGGTATGTTGATTGGGTATTCTCAGAGGCCAGACTAGAGCATCAGATGCCCCAGAGCTGGAGTTACAAGCAGAAGTGAGCCTCCTGACATAGGTGCTGGGAACCAAATTTAGGCCCTCTGCCAGAGCAATAATATCCTTAATCTATGCCTCATGTTGTAAACCTGGTTACAAATCCATGGAAGGAGAGGTTGCAAGCCCTAGGGAGAGGTTAGCATTATTGTTTAGTTAAATTGACATAAACTCAAGCTGTCTTCTAAGCATTTATGTTGATACGCATAGACAGAGGCTACTCACAGCCCTCATCAGTGTGGTGCCTCTTTCCAGTGTGCAGCAATGAATGCAGAGGCTCTTGTGTCTGCTTAAGATGCTGAGAGTAAGTAATGATTTCATGCTCAGGCCTAAACAGGACATTTATACCACACCCTGAAGGCTCAGAGAACACTGCTGGAGAAGACAGAGCAGACCCGGAGAGAGGGAGGAGGGCAGTGAAACGCTATTTGCTGGGCAATACACAGCCACTGTAAGCACAGACTCACAGTGACTGGGGATGCCTGCCCTGGTCTGCACAAAACGGCCCAGAAATGGCCAGGATAGAGACAAGATTCAGGAGGGCTGACCCTTCTTTGCTTAGCTGCTTGTTACTGACGGATTCAGGGAGAATGAGAGTCATAGTCTTCAGTTGTGTACTCCCGGTGATTCCCATCAGGCTCAAAAGAAAAAAAAAAGTCTAAAGTAATGGTTACACAAATTTCTGTGGTTGAGCTAAATGTATAGTGCACGCACGCGCGCACGCGCACACACACACACACACACACACACACACACAACATGGATCTTGGAAAGAAAATAGGAGGAATCAAGTGGGAATGATAGTGATAGGAGGTAAATAAGAGAGGGTGTGGAGGAGAGAATAACCACAATGTATGAGAGAGAGAGACCCACTGATTAATTGAGTGGGCATAGGTCATTTACTGGAGCATGGGCAACTAAGCAATGGTCACACCACTGAAAAGCGTGCCTCCCTCTCTCCTGTAGCCACGAACTACCAATGGCTCCATGGTGGGAGACAGTACGTCCCAAGCTCCTCCCCCATTCGTGATGGAACACTGACAGGCCCAATCTTGAACAGCTCGTGTGCAAGTAGCCACAGATGCTATGAGTTCACAGTGCAACAGCCAGACCTGACCCGGAGACAGCATTTTATATCACCCTTCCCATCAGACTTGGAAAGTTAATGTAATGAGAAGAAAATTTCTTCTACATACAAGGGCGACTCCTGACAATAAGTATGCAATAGTATGTTGGCTTTAGAAAAGTGTGTCAAAATGTCTTTTGGAGCAGGGTGCACTGGCACATACCTGTAATCCCAGCATTTGGGGAGGCAGAGGCAGGCGGATCTCTGTGAGTTCGAGGCCAGCCTGGTCTACAAAGTGAGTCCAGGACAGCCAAGGCTACACAGAGAAACCCTGTCTCAAAAAACTAAAAACCCAAAACCCCAAACCCAAAACAAACTTTTTTTGCGGTTTTAAAATGGCTCAGAACCCATTAATTGCTAAGAAACTTTTATTATTAGTGACGCACTCATGAAAGAGTTTTAAGAATACAGAATTGAAGACTCTTGTTTGAGGGAGTTGGGGCTCATCTCAGGCAAATGTCCATGAGATTGCTTCTGACCAGCTGACACTCGCAAGTCCTAAGCCAAGCATGAAACTTTGCTGTAATAGATTAGCATCTTGAACTTCAGTGCAAACAGAATGCTTAGAGTTCTGTCAATAAATATGTGAGTGTCCAAGCCTGCGCTGGGCAGATCTGCTGAGGGTGGAGAATACAGCCACAAAGGAGATAAATAAAACCTCATCTCATGGGAGGCAGATAATGCACATTATCTACAAGGGAAGCAGACAAGGTAGTGTGTCATTGGTAATAAGCACAAAGAGTAGGTGCAGAGGAAAAACAGAGTCCGGCTCAAGGTCAAGGTGGCAGGGCAGCGTAGGTTTAAATGGGGTGCTCAGGACACGGCTCCTTTGGAAAAGGAAATGTGGAGCTGAGATCTGCTGGAGGCAAGAGAGTGAGCTGGACTGTGTTCTGGGCCTGGGACCAGGAAGCAGTTTGTTTTTAGCGGGCTGAATTGTGAAGACTGGTGAGTACTTTTGTACAGACAGTACGGTCTCTGAACTCCTTGTCACTTGCAATTAACCATGAGTACACCCAGTTAGCTCAGAAAAAGGTCCAGTGTCTCTCCCACCCTGGCAGCTAGAAGCCCTCATGTGCTAATGCCTCCATCCTGGAAGCCACTGCTGGAGCACAGAAGGGACCCCGCCCCTTCTCCGGGACATCTGCAGGAGCCAGCAGAGCAGTAACCCTTGCTGTCCCCTTTCCTCCCCACTAAGCCTGAGGCGGCTCCATCACCTTCCTTGTTTTTCACACATGGTGGGTGAGTCTGTATTTTCCACTAAGTCCTCAGACATCTAGAAGCAGAGCAGCCCATCTAAGATCTCTTTAGAACCAGGAAGACATGGTCAGCAAGATGGCTCAGCAGGTAATAACAGTGCTTCCTGCCAAGCCTGGTTCAACACCCAGCCTGACTGTCGAAGGAGAACACTAACACCTGCAACTTGACCTCTGACCTCAACATGTTTGTGGTGGCATAATACACTATCCCATCCCCTCCGCACACATATGAGTGAATATTTTTAAAGTATTAAAGCAAAGATCACTAAGTATGTGATCTTTATCCAGATTTACACAAATGTTTAACATTTTTGTTTTCTTTTATGCACATGAGTGTTTTGTCTGCATGTGCGTATGTGCACCACATGTGTGCCTGGTGCCCACAGAAGGCCTTGGATCCCCTGGGACTGGAGTTACAGATAGCTGTACAGATAGTTACAGATAGCTGCATGTACAGATAGTTACATGCAGGTGCTATACACAAATCTGGGTCCTCTGCAAGAGCATTAAGTGCTCTTACCTGCTGAGCCTTCTCTCAAGCCTCAGTGTGCCCAAATTTTGTTGTTATTGAGTCCTTGGAGTTTTCAGGGAGGGAAGGTGTGGGATGAAAATGTATACCTGGCTACTCTTTAAGTGCCATTTTCAAAAACGGCAGTGGTGTTTGTAACCTGTCTATTCCTGTTCTAGTGGGCGACCTGACTCTCCATTCTACCTGTCAGATGCAGATGCTGACTTAACTGGATGATGGCAAGGAGGGTTCAGCAAATTTCATCAGGTCAGAACAATCTCAGTTTGTCTTACTGCTGTGCCCAGTGCTGAATTCAGTCAGTGCATGGCACAAAAAGCACCCAATAAGTGATGCTGAATGAATGGATGGATGGATGGATGGATGGATGGATGGATGGATGAGTGAATGAGTGAATGAGTGAGTGAGTGAAGGAATGAATGGATGGATGGATGGATGGATGGATGGATGGATGAGTGAATGAGTGAGTGAGTGAAGGAATGAATGGATGGATGGATGGATGGATGGATGGATGGATGGATGGATGAATGAGTGAATGAGTGAATGAGTGAGTGAGTGAAGGAATGGATGGATGGATGGATGGATGGATGGATGGATGGATGGATGGATGGATCAATGAGAGATGACAGCTTTCAAATGCGTTCTTGCCACAGTGGGAAGGCGCAGGAGAGGTGAGCTGGGGATGTGGTTTACTAACCTCAGAAAACAGAAGAACCGAGTGGGATGTGCATTTTAATGATTCAAAGGTAAGGCAAGGGTGAAGACAGTCATTATGAGAAAAAAAAAAAATTCTAGTCCAGCATGTGGAGCTTTGAGGTGTTGGCCTGCTTTGACTTAATCCCTTAAAGGTTCAGTTTTACCATGTGAGACATGGGAATACCAACCCTGACCTCAGAAGGTTGCACAAGAATTAAGTAGAATTAGACAACATCAGGCACCCTGTACTCAACACTGCTGTCATTAAAAAAATAACCAAAACAAACAAACACAAACGAAAAAACCTCACAGGGTGGAGCCTCCTTTGTGCCCTGACCAAGTATACGCCAATTGCCGCGCCGTGGTTATGGAAACCTGGAGCCAGGACTGGATTTGACTCCCAGCTTTGACACATAGAGCTGGATGGCTTTAGGGAAGCTACTGACTTTGTCTGAACCTCCGGATGCTTTTCCCGGATATAGCGAGCAACAGTGCTCATTTCATCACGCTGCTCTGAGGATTAAGGCAGTTACTGCTTGGAACTGCCAAGGTGTCTTACTCCCGAGCACCACGGCCTTGTAGCCATGACTATCATCATGGCTGTTTCATGTTTTCACCCAGTGTTCTCTCTGGGGCTGGTGGAGACAACGACACATAGATAGTAGTGGATGGACGTGTCCCTGTTATGAGGGGTAGGGGAGACAGGGGTTCCTCAATGTCTCAATCCACACGACCTAGGGTTCACCAGCTTGTTAAAACAGAGGGTAGATCTTGCTCTGGAGTCTGATGCATCCGGCCTCGGTGGGCTGAGAGTTTGCATCCATAAATTCCCACGTGTAGATAATGCTGCGAGTACCACCACCATAGCCAGCTAACCAAGAAAGAATGTCAGAGCTCCGAGAGAAGAACGAGAAATGATCGGGAAGAGATAACGAAACTCAAAAGGGTCCCAAGCCAAGGTAAGACATGCTAAGATGAGAGAACGCAGTCAGCACAGAGCCCAGCAGACATGGAGCACTTGGCGAGCATGCGCTGTTGGTGGTATTATTATTATTATTATTGGGTCATGCTTTGGTACGTCTGCCAAGAGTCCCTTTCCATAAAAGGTCATCTAAACGGGCGTAGAGCCAGCAATTTCACTAGAGGCCTTGGCTCCCATGTATAGAAGAGAACGTTTCGGATGAGCATGATGGTGCCTGCTGTAATTCCAACACTCAGAGTGCTGGAGCAAGAGGATTTCCATGACTTTGATACCAACCGGATGAGGACCAGGGCATCCAGGATCAAAGAGCAAGACTGTGCCCTCCCCCCACTCAAAAAAGAGAGAGAGAGAGAGAGAGAGGGAGACAGCAAGATTAGTCACAGGGATGCTTGTTACCAAGACTGAAGACTTGTCAGTTCCCAGAACCCAGATGGTGGAAGGTGAGAGAGAGCCGAAAGTTGTCCTCTGACCTCCACATGCGTGTCATGGCACACACATGGATTCATCCACACACAAAAGAATGGATGTTTCTAAAAGTTAAGAATTTTAAGTCACAAGATTCAACCTGCGGTTACAAACTGATCCCAAGTGACTGGAAGACACACTGATGAACAAGATATTTGGGGCGGGGTCTTCATTACACCAGGGAACCCAGCAGCCGGCTCTGAGGGTAAGCATTCTACTGTTTTTTTGTTTTTTTGTTGTTGTTTTTTTTCCATGTCCTCTTCGGAGTTTGCAAATTCCAGATAGAAATGAATTCCAGAACAATGGGAAATGGATACCAGAAATGGTCAGAGTAGGGTCACCCCAGTGCTTCTGGGATGCGTTCTGACATCTTGCTAGAGAGGGGTCGACACTCCTGCCACTTCCCTTGGGAGAATATTCCACAGTGAAATATGGCTTATGGCAAGGCCTCGCCTCTGAGCTCCCCTTCTTCTCCTGACCCACTTTCGTCTTGCTGCGGCCTTTTGCACAGTCACACGCACCGCGGATTGGATCCTCTCTTCCAGGACCGCCACCTCCTAACCTCGTCTGCTCATTTAGCCAAGCAGCGCGGGTGTAAGCCTTGTAATCTTTCCTCGTAAAGTCGGTCTCCACATCGCCTTACCACCCCTCTCCTGAGCTTTGAACTCCCTCCAGCCTGGCTGTCCCGAGCTCTTGCTCCAGTCAATCACAAGATGCCTACCGCAGGGGAAACAGCCAGCCTGAGCCAGTTTCCGAGCACACTCCCCGTGGTGCACTGCCTGCTGCCAAGGTACAGAGAGCCCAGAGCCCAGCAGTTGGGTCTGCCAAAGTAAAACAAACCCTGCCGGGTGACCGAGCCTGCTCAGGCAGGCCCAGCAGCCTTTGCCACCAACTGTGGGGTCCTTCTAATGGCGCTGGCCCGCTTGGCCTACCATCAAGGAAGCACGTGAAAAGCCACACAAGATGCCTTAATCTCTCCTTTCACATAGACTACTCTCCATAGCTAAGGCTCATTTGGTCTCTACCTGCCTGGCCGGGGCAGGGGGAAAGGACACTGGAACAGCCTACATAGTGAGCAGAGTCTTACCTGGAAGGTGCCGGCGTGATCTTCTTCCTTATCGCCCTCTCGATTCTCTTTGAGGGCAATTAATGTGAAGCCTCTGAAGTAGGAGGGAGGAGCAGCTGAAAGTGTCACTGTGAGAGACAAGAAAGCCACTGTCAGCACGGCAATCGACTGTGTTTCATTTGACAAACACGACCAGGCCTGTGTGCTCTGTCAATATTCCATCCCTGTGGAGTGTGGGGCAGAGGGTGACGGGAAAGGCTCACCCTCTCCCCTCAGCTCCTTCCTTCACTTTCAGAGTTTGCCTGACCCCCCCCCCCAATTTTTTTATGTCTATTCATCTATATTTATTTATTTTTGAGGCAGAGCTTTGTTGTATAGTCAGTCTGATCTCAATTTCACTATCCTCCTACCAGGCCCTCCCAAAGCATCCTTAAGACTTTCTGAACTGAGGCAGGAGAAAAAGTGAGGTCTGTCTTCATCTCAATTCAGTGAGCGCCCTGGTCAGAAACTCCCATCTTGACATCTAATTTACCTTGCTACATTTCTATTAGGGTGACTCAGGAGAAACCCAGGATCCTTTTGGATCTCTTGGGTGGCATGTATCACTCTCCGCTCTCTGAACATCTTCTTATCTTCTGGAGACATTCCTATGTCATCCCCCCCCCCCACACACACACACACTCAACGCCTCCTGGTGCTCGCCCACATTCTGCCCCAAGTATCATGGACAGATTGAGCATATAACCGTATCCCAGACTGCCTTCCACAGGTTTACCACAGCCTTTCTCTCTCCCTCCTCTGCCTACCAAATCAGGGGACCCAACAAAAGTTCACTCGGGAGAGGGACTGGGCTTTCATTCCTTCTGTATCCACACTGACCCACGTATCTAAGACAGGTTCAAGTTTCTTCAGATGAATATATATCTCTACCCTGTGTTCCAGATCTGGGCTTTAGATATGGAATGAAAGACTATGGCAACTTCCAGGGAGCCTGTAATCTAGGCTTCCAATGTCACAGTTAAGGAACCAAGACGAAGGGGTCCATAGACATCTTCAAGGTCACCGAATTAAGGCTCTCCTCCCCAGCTTGATAATCCTCTCCCATGTTCATGTCGTGAATGTATTCATCATGCTATGGCTCTTTTTCAAGTATTGACTGATATGTCTTAAGTTTGCAAATAAGTGCATTTAGCTTGTATCACTAACATAATTCTGCTATACCATTCCCATATGAGGAGAAGCATGTGGCCCTCTAAACTCTCCCTAAATGGGCTCAGCAGTGACCATTCACCACCCTAAAACAGAAAACAAAAAAACCACTATCTCAGATGGTAGAGTGATGGTTTCTGAGCCACTAACACAAAGATGTCACACAGAACTGCTAAGGCATACAAAATATCAGGGCTGGAGAGATCACTCGGCAGTTAACGGCACTGGCTGCTTGGAATCCATTCCCAGTACCCACAAGGCTGCTCACCACAACCTGTAACTCCACTTCCAGGGGATCTGATGCCCTCTTCTGGCCTCCACAGGCACCAGGCATGTGTGGTGCACAGACAGATTCAGGCAATATACATATACACATAAAATAAAAATAAAATTAAAAAAATTAAATTAAAAATATGCTAAATATCGTACTGTGATTGACGAGTTCACCTCACAAAAGGAAGAGCAGAGGGGGCAGAGCGGCTGTCAGCAAGGAGGCACCACCAGGGCTTCCTCACATTCCTTCGTATCATTTGAATGTGGTCCTGGGACTGATGGACACTGGCCTCTGGTGACCAAGCACCTGGGACTCTGTTCTAGATGGCCATCCTCAAGTCTCCAGAGCCTCTTCCAGAAGCCCTGGCTCCTTTCCATTGAGGGCAGACACCTCCGAGGGGTTCATTGTACTCCAAGCTGGCCACGGAATCATGCAGAACCACTCTCAGGGACTTTGTCTGTGTCCTTCCTTGCACGTACCCTTTCTGGTCTCCCCCAGGGGCACTTCCTTCCCAAGTCACCTGCACCCAGACCTACATACACTGGAAGCTATGGGTTATGGGTTAAACGGCCTACAAAAATTTATGTTAAATTGTGACCTCAGGCACTTGGAAGTGTGACCTTACTTAAATCTGGCCCTGGGATTTACCCACCAGCAGTTTCTGAAGAGACCAGCCAGTCTACCCTACAGAACTTTTTCTTGAGTTCCTCACACACCTGCAGCATTTGAATTCCTCCGTTCCCCCAAAACTTCACAAATCGGGTAAATTTTCACTTCTTGTATGACACTTCCTCTGACTTCACCATAGAGATCTGAATCCATTTAAGACTAGAAATGCTAACAGGTCTTCCCAGGCACAGATGCTAGCCCTGGGAATCTGGCTGTAACAGGTCCTCACGGACCTCACATGTTGTGCTCTGTTCCTTCCTGAAGTTCTGACACCTAAGAAAATGCGTGAGACCAGCCAGGATGAAGGCCAGGGAAGGATCCAGAAGACCACCTCCTTTCCTGGAGCATCACCAGAGCCACGCATGCCAACCCCAGCTCCCAGCAAAACATGACACAGATGTGACAGCTTTGAGTGTAACCATAGCACGCCCCGGATAGGGAGAAAGGCAGATGCTGAAATCTCCTGCCATAAACCCCAGGAGAGTAAGGTAGCCATCGTCAAAGTGGTGACCTTCCAGAAAAGGTGATGAAAACTTGGGCTGAACAAGAGACACTAGGATTTTTTTTAAAGGGAATCCAAGAAATAAAATACAAAACAAAAATGAGAGATGAAAATTACCTTCTATATTAATTTCAGTTTGTTTCTGTAACAAACAGGTGGCCAAAAGCAACTTAGGGGGTAAATGGTTTATTTGATTTACAGTTCCAGGTCACAGTCTATCCATGAGGTAACTCAAGGCAGGAGCCAGAAAGCGGGCCTGCTTGCCATTTCAGGCGGAGTCACCTCTGACCAGGGCACTCACTCACAACCAATGAAACCACAGAAACAAGCAGGAAGCACAGAAGAATGTTCTGGCTGCCCGGCTCACAGACCCATGCTCCGCTAGCTTCCTTACACAACCCGTGACCATCTGCCTAGGGATGGTGCCGCCCACATTGGGCTGGGTCTCCCTGAATCAACTAATAATTATGACAAGCCCTCTCCCCCAGACATGCACACAGACCTCTCTAATGTAGGCAATTCCTCAGTGGGGGCTTTCTGCTCACATGAATCTGGGCTGTGTTGACAGTTAAAGCTACATTTTATTGCCAATGATAAAGAGGCTGGTAAATGACAATACATATTTGAATGCACATAACATACATATACACACACACCGAAATATACACATAGATAGAGAGAACGGGACCCAAGAGTTTAAAAATGCATAAATAAATACAAGTTTTATACACTTAGAACAGCTTCCAAACTCACCGACCCAAATAACCTGAAAGTTCTTACACAGACTCCTGGCTTTCTATGAGGATGGCCTGATTTACCCCCTTCCGTTCTGTGACTACACTTCTTACATCCAGAACAGGGAGATTTACTGGCGTTCACACCAGGCAAAGTGTCATCTGGAATCCAGGGGCTCTGCCCCTACTCGACGGCATTGAATATCTGCACAGTGCTTCTGGAAGTCTGCGATTGCCTTCTGACCCAGGTCACAATGGACAGAAGAAGGTGTGTGTGCGTGCGTGCGTGCGTGTGCTCCTGTGTGTGAGGGGGTGCATGCATAGGCATAAAGAGAACAAGGATTGGTGCCATTGGATGTTGGAGATCCAAACTCACTGTGCCATCTCCTTCGCTCTACTTTTTTATATCTCTTAAAGACAATATTGAAATTCGTAAAACAGCAAATAAAAATAATCAAGATTGGAACTTAATGATTACGTTTAAGAAGTTACTGGATTTTCTTTTCCTCTGATAATTTGAAAGTATGAAACCTTGGGGCTGGAGAGGTGGCTCAGTGGTTAGGAGCACTTGTTACTCTTGCAGAAAACCCTGTCAGGTGGCTCCAGTTGCAGGGGATCCAACATCTGCTTCTGGCATGCAGTACACAAGCATACAAACAGGTCTACACACACACACACACACACACACACACACACACACACACACAAGAAATGAAATAAATAAAACTTTAAAAAAGGAAAAGAAGCAAGAGACCCACTACCTCTCATGAATTAAAAAAAAAAAAATCCCTAAGATGATGAAGACAATTTGGAAGCTATTTTCCCTTTGGGGAAAAAAAAAAAAAAACTACCAGAAATCACATCATGTTAAAGCCGAGGGGCCTATTTTACATAAAATACCTACATATTTAGCATTATATCTATACTTACTTCCAAGTGTCAGTATGCACCATAAATGAATGAGTAAATGTGAGGTCTGGAGAGATGGCTCAGCAGGATGCTGATTACGGAAGCCTGACGACCTGAGTTTGATTCCCAGAAGCCATGTAAAGGCAGAAGGCAAGAAATGACACGGCAAAGTTGTCATCTGATTTCTACATGCACACCATGACAGGCACACACCCAAACACACACATCACACACACAAACATAATAATAAGTAATAAAATGAAATATTCGAAAACAAAGAATACCTTTAAATGTAGTAGTTACCATTTTTAGTAGTAAGATTTATCATACTGCTGTGTGCTTTGTGTTTGTCTCCAGACTTGGAAGCTTTTCAAGGGCTGGAGCCACGTCTGGACTCAGTGATATGCAACAAAACCTACAGAACAGCGCTCATAGTCCATTCGGCTCAGCACTGTCAGGAATGTCCGTTCTCTTACAAAAAAATCCTATACAAAACTGACTTAGTGCAGGCTAAATAAAAGTCCTGGTGTATTTTGTGTGATATTGACAACCCTCTTCTCAAAGTCATATGGAAATGGAGAGTGCCAAGGATGTTCAAGATAATCTTGAGAAAGTTGTAGGGCTCATTATTGCCAGCTATGAAGACTTCCAGAGCTATGGAAATTAAGCCGGTGTCCTATAACAAGGAAAGAAAAGTGAGCCACTTGAACAGTGGAGGGCTCAGAAACGTTTCAGAAAGCTGTGGGAACGACAAATGATGGAGAGCACAGCAGCACAAGAAACTAGTGGTTCAAGGACAACCGCAGGTGGTCCTTGCCACATTGTGCACAAAATAAATCCACACAGGTTGTCGTGTTACATGTGAAGGCAAATTATAAAGCTTTTAGGGGGTGATATAAGACAGCATGTCAATGACCTTGGAGCAGGAAACATTTGAATAGGACATAATAAAGCCGTGGTCATAAAGTCTAAGGTATATAAATGAGGTACTGCCTAACTTTTCTTGTCAAACGACACTATGAAAAGGGAAAAGGCAAATCATGGCATAAAAGATGTTTGTAACCAACATATACAAAGTCTTGATAATCAAGAAGAAAGACAACCCAACAGAAAAGACAACGGGCAGATGCATGAGCTAACACTTGGTGAAGGTGCCCTGCTGGCCAAAACCTGTGAAAAAATTATGAATTTCATCAGTCAACAGGGAAATTCAAATTAAATTCACAATAGAATATTACTGCATCGCTACCAGATTGACTAAATGTGAAGAATTAGTACCAAATGCTGGTAACTGGAACATTCACACATTGTTGATGAAAGTGGAAATTAGCACATTTGCTGGAAAATTGTTCAGCACTTTGTTGAAGCTGAGCATACACATTCCCTGTGACCCAACTACACAACCCCGAAACGCATGCTTATGTGCGCCGAAGACACTTAGAAGAATGCTTTGGAGTGATGTCACTTGGAGTACCATCTAACTGGGAACATCGCTAAGTTGGAATAGATAAATGGTGACATAGTCATGTAAGCAAATGTCTAATGGAAATGAGCAAATTGTGCTGTGCGTGAGGCGGATAAATCACAAAGATAAGCCCCAAGTGGGAAAAAAGAAGACAGACGCAAAGGAGTAAAATGACAGGACTGGGAGATGATTCAGTTGGTAGTATGCTTGCCACGCAAGAATGAGGACCCAAATTTGGATCTCCGGCACCCACATAAAAGCTGAGCACAGCAGCACACATCTGCAATCAGCACTGGAGAGGCCAAGACAGGTGGATCCCTAGAGCTCATCAGCTAGATATTCTGAATCCATGACCTCTGGGTTCAGTTAAGAACCTTGTCTCAAAAAATAGGGTGAAGAGCAAAGAAAGAAGACATGAGATATTGTTCTCTGGCCTCGGTACACATCCATATGAATAATAAATATACCACATACATACACATACAGAGGAGGGGAGAGAAAATAAGAGTGGGAAAAGGGAGACACACGGAGAGACAGAGACAAAGAGACAGGCAAAGAGAAGGGAGGGAGGAGACGGAGACAGAGAGAACAGAGATGGTATAGTTGCACTGGTGAATATTTATGTAAAAGATTGCACCAGGCAGTCTCTGATGATCCAGCCAGATGTGTGGGAGGAGAAAGGAGAGTGATGTAATGAGCACACGGATGTTACCACAGCCCTTGTCATGCCCCAGTTCTTGATGTGAATTCCGGCCACATGAGTTTCTTCATCACATGCTAATCATTAAGCTGTGTGATGTGTGATTGAATTATTAATTTTTTTTCCTGATTGCAAATAGCCATCTTCCTGTACCTTTATTCAGCGCACATGACAAGCTAGCCATAAGCTTGGTTTCCCAGGAATACCTGCTGTATTCCTGCAGATTCTAGAAAGCTAAGGTCACACCCTCTCTTGCCTATTAAATGTATCACACAAGCTGGAGGCTCTAGAGGCTGAGCTGAACTCTGCCTGGAGTTTCAGTCCATAACTGCCACTGGAAATGATGCTGCTACGCAGTTTAATTTGAAGGAAGTCAGGAGGCCCCATCCATCTGGTGGGTTTCATTAGACCTTCATTTCCCGAAAGAGAGGCACAAACGTACAGTATGTTCTGCCTCCCAGTAACAACCGAAGATGACTGCTTAGTGATAAATAATAGGATCTTCTCTCTAATGACTCCTCCCAAGTGCCTCCCAAGAGAGGCCATTAAGAGATCCAAAACTCCAAAAAAATGCTTACAAAGGATTAAAAATACAAAATAAAAGAGAGAGGCTATTTGGAGTCATCCTGTGAGCACACACAGGGAACTGGAAAAGGGCAAGGATTCAGGATTAGAGCTCCAGAGTTCCCATTGGTCAATTATGAGACTGCTGGGAAGTGAACAGGAACTCTCCTGTTTCCCCTTTTAAAAAATGGCATGGGGGCCTGACATTGCCTTACAGGAGTGCGAGACGAATTACATTCCCGTTGATTGCGATGAGCAGTATCTGTAAACACGTTTCAGCCTGGAGTTCGAGGGAAGAGGCTTCTCTTTTTAGTCACAGAAAGTTGTTGGCAGGTATCCTCTCTGCCATTTGGAGAAAAATTGGTTATAATGAGGAAAGTAATGAAGGCAATACACAGAAGCAGAGCTAATACATAAAGGATGGAGGGAGCAAAGCGAAACAGGTGAAAGGGAGGAGTGAAACAGGAGAAGGAAAATATGGACCTGGGAGGGGGTGGGTAATGAGTCTGTTTGTGCTTCCTGCTCTAATTACGCCTGAAGCCAGACCCAACTCTGGGCTTCCTAAATATGGGAATCATTGTGCATGCTCTGTTCTTTGCCCCAGTTAATATGATTCTGTCCTATTCATTGCAATGAAAAAACGACTGGTTGATTTTGAAGTAAAGAAATCAACAACTCTGCATGGACTGTAAGAATCCTGGCAGTGTCAGTGTGTTAGCTAGTTCCCATTACTATGACAGAATACCTGAGTGAAACCAATCAAAGGAGGGAAGATTTTGTTCAGTTCATAGCTTCTGGGGATCCTGTCCATTTGCATTAGTTAGCTCCATTGTTCTTAGGTCTGTAGCAAGGGGAAAGCATCAAGGGAGAAAGTGATGGCAAAAAACAAAACAAAAACAAAAACAAAAAGTCATGGCAGCCAGGAAGTAGGGGGAGAGGTAGGGAGAGGAAGAGGAGCCATAGACAAGATAGAGTCTTTGAAGGGACTCTGGCCAGCTTGACCATGGAAAGCATGGCTCTGGCAGGCTTAGTCCTTCTCTCTCATTCCCTTTGCCTTGCTAAAACTCTTGGATTACATTCAAAGCTAGCCCCCAAGGTCTGTTTTCTTATTTGGCCAATCCCTCCTCCTGAGAAAGACTACCAAGGTCCAGCTATGAAAGTATGAAGGTCCAGCAATCAAAATCTCCCTTTGGCTCACCTAATTAAGATGCCCAATTAAAATTAAATACCTCATCCTAACACGGGGTTTCCTCTTTTACCTTTGCAAGTTCCCGTTCTTCTATGTGTCAACTGTGTCTCCTCTCTTTCCAGAGGCAGTCCTTTGTCCCATTCCCCTCCAGGACAAATACCTCTTCCCCCTCTCCCTTGCTCCCTTCCCCTTCTCCCTCTTCCTCTATCTCCTGTCTTTGCCCCTTATTCCTGCTCTCTGTCGCTCTGAGGCAAATAAATCTCCTTTGTGCTGAGAACTTGGTCTGAGGACTTGGCCTTGGGGACCCTGAGCCGACACTTTTCCTTACACTCTTCAAAAGCCTGCATCTGGTGACCTACTTCATCCGACAAGGCTATACGAGTTAACTTTGACAGAATCCAGAACCACCTGGGTAGAGAGGCTCCTAGATCAGGTTGCAGGGAGTGTGTCTGTGGGGACTGGCTTTAACCAGCGTGTGTGAAGACTCAGCCACGAAGCAGACAACATGGCTCCCTGGTTTGGAGCCCTGGACTGCAGAAGACTAGTGAGAGCTAGCTGAGCACTAACTTTCACATGTGTGTTCTCCCTCTGCTCTTGGATGTGATGTGACTGGGTGCCTCAAGTTCATGCTTTGACTTCCCACAATAATGGATTCACCCTATACTTCTAAGCCAAATAAACTTTTCTCCCCTCAGGCTTTGTTGGTGGTGGGGAGCTGGTCAGGCTATTTTAGCATAACAACAGAAATGCAACTAGAACACTGGCTTATCTACAATGTCATTAAATCATGAATCCACCACTGGATCAATCACTAATTAGGTCAGGTCAGAGTCTTCATGGTCCAATTACTTCCTCGGAGCCCATCAGCTGTCAATCAAGCCTTAAATGCATGAAACACCAGAGGCATTTTAGAGTTACTCCATAAGACTCAAGAAACTGTATTCACAAAAAAATGGGGCTGAGTGACCAGGAGTTGGCAATTGCTTGATAAACGTCATTGGGATGACAGCAAGGTGTTTGCTTCAAAATGCTGACCTAGAGGTCAGCATTAGGGAAAGAGGTCTCTTTCCTAAGCTCTAGCCTGCTCAAGATTCTGATGAAGCACTTAGATAAAGGCATTTGGGTCTGTTTATAAAGACTGTGGCTAATCTAAAATAGGATTATGTAGGTAAACTCCCCTGGGACAAAATCAAGATTCCATGGATGATTGATCAGAACAGGTCACATTATTTGGAAGTTCAATGGGAAAGCATCATATATGTTCAGGGTGGGGTTAGGGTGGGTGACACGTGCCTGTAATCTCAGTCCTGAGGCAAGAGCTGGAGGCCAGCCTAGGTTTGTAGAGCAAGACCTTTTCTCAATCCCCCTCCAAACAGACCCGTTACACCAACACAGGTTAGTCTATCAATCAGTTTTCTCCTACTATAACATAATAGCAGGGGCAATTAGCAAAGAAACAAGTTAGTTTAGCTCACAGTTGTGAGGATATAGTGCAGGATTTCATAACATCACGGTTTGGGGTCTGTTGTGAGAGTACTACATTATAGCAAGGTGGGGAAACCTGCTCAGAACTTTAGCCAAGATGAGTGAGAGACTGTGGAGGAGTGATACCATCATGCTGAGACCCCACCTCCTAAGAGTACCTTCCCACACCAGCCTCCTACAGACCAAACCTGTAACAGACAAACCACAGCAGTTAAGGAACACAGCGACCTTCCCAGAAAATAGCAAGCATCTGGGTTGGCTGCAGGTTCAGTGTGATTCCAGAGCACAACAGGGTTGCCAGGAAAGCAAGCACAGGCGCTGGCAAGCTCACACACGCACAGTGTCCAGGACAGGAAGAAAATCGTTCTGTCCCTATCAGAGCACATCTGGAGTATAAAGTACGGGAAGAAGAAATGACTCCCATAGGGATGGCTGAAGAAATAGGACATGACACTTTAGTCAGAAGAGAAGCCAGGGTAGAGAGCTGTTTACCCATATGCACCTCAGGGGCTGACACAGGGCCAAGGAAACACCTTCGTTTGTGTGGTTTCAGAGATCAGAAACTGGGCGATAGGTGGGCTTTCTGTGGGAGGCAGCAGAGAAGCACGAGGTCGGCGCATGGTTTCACCCGTCGCTGAGTGTTGCTGCCCAAAGGGGCTCCTGGTTCTCTGTACCCCTGCCACATTGCCAAGGCAGAGGAATGACAGAATTGTGCCAGCCCTGAGGGTAGTCCAGAGGCATAGCAGCCAGTTTCATGTTACTATAGCATAATTGCACAAACAATTAGGAAAAAAAGGGTATTTCGTCCTCAGGAACAGAATAGGGCAGCGGTGTGGGGGTGCTGGGGCAGAGGCGGTGACAGGTGGTGTTGGGGGAGCACAGGAAGGGGATGCTCCCCTTGAAAGAAAGAATATAGTCTTGGAATCCAGTCCTCTGTCGGGTTTACCAATTGACAGACAGTTCCAAGAAATTTCACCTTAACGATCTGTGCCTGAGCGCGAGGGTCTGTCCCGAGAGCCCAGGTGTGTGCTGGCAGCCCCCTCCCTCTGCCCTTTGCCTGCTGGTGCCCTGCTGCCCGCTTCTGCGTACACCTCCTAGCTCTCCTCCAGATCTCCTGCACCTTGTATGCAGCCCGTGGGCCTGGCACCACCTCCAGCCTCTGCCCCAGGGCAATAGCGGTCCTTTCTCTTTGCTGCCACCATCTGGACGGCCTTGACTTCTTCCAGCGGCCTCCTTTCTAGACGGGGGAGGCTGATGTCCCTAGTCTAGCCAGCCATCTAACAAGAAGGGGAGGATGCAGACCTTATTACACCGGCCGTTTGGGTTTAAATGGTGCTTACCCCCTCGACTCCCCGCCCCCCTCCAACGAATAATGATTTAGTGCCTGCCGCCCATACACGATTCTGTTTACTGGAGATAAAATAAGACAGACAAAGGCTTTGCTCTCATAAAGCGTGTATTCTAGATGGAGGAGGCAGATGATAAACAAGATAATTTCAGAGAGAGCTTAAGGGCTGCGAAGGAAATAAATCAGGAAAAAGAAAACCCAATGGGAAAAGTGAAGCGGTGGTCAGAGGAGTCTCTTTATAGATTCGACTTAATAAGGAAGGACTTAGAGAGGAGGACTCAGTCAAAGCGAGGTCTGGGAACACAACCATTTCCCTAGGGACTTCCCATTGGCTTGCAGAGAGTGATTAGGAGAGCCCCGAAACAGGAAGAGAAGTGGGGTGGGGGTTGGGGTAGGGATGGGGGCACTCCCTGTGGTGTCTGGGTATTTTCAGCTGGGTCCTGCTTCTGACTCCACCCACTTTCCTGAACTCCACATGATGACTGGTTTTTGAAAGTCTCCTCTGATCTCTCTCTCTCTCTCTCTCTCTCTCACACACACACACACACACACACACAGTCCTTGAAAACAGATTTGTAACCCCTAACGTGCAGAGCCACTGCCCCAACCCCTCCCCAGAGCCTCAAGCAAGGGGTTAGGCACAAGAAATTTCTCTAAACTTCCAGGGCGGTTTAGGAATCTCGGATACAGGGGCCTTGCTGGCAAAGGCTTCTAGGCGGTGCTTCAGCCCTCGCCTTGTCCTGTCTTGGATGTGAGAGCAAGGTGGCCACAATGGTCCCTGGAGAGAGCTGTCCAATAAAACAACCTGAAGCCAGGCAAATGCAGTCGTGTTAGCCAGCACCCGATAGAAGGAAGCATATGCAAAATGTGTGTCTGAACCTGTCTGAAGATGGGAGGTTTTATGCCAACAAAAATTTACCAGCATGTCATGGAGTTTTTATAAGACCTTAGCTGTAGGGGTCTCGAAATAGATGAGTTAGAGAAAGAGAAGAGATGGACACACACACACACACACACACACACACACACACACACACACACGTGACTCTAGTTGGGTAGGCACCTACCTCTCCACTCCCTGCATGCTAGTGAACATGCCACATGGCCTCAGTTTCCGTACTCAATTACAAAGCTAGGACTTCCTATTTGCCTGCCAGTGTTTAAGGAGGAGAAACCAATAGTTTTCTCTGCTCCCGACTGAAGAAGCACAGACCACTTGTAATGCTGGAAGGAGAATAGCATTGGACTTACCGAGAAATGCCAACTCCCTTCTCTTCCCTGCTAATGGAAATACCTGGAGGAACACATAAATCAGGCCGGGTTGGAGGGACTCTCCATGTTGCGTGTGACGTGGTTTCAAGGGATCGTGAAGGGATAATTTTGACTTATGTGATTTAGACTTTCCATCTGCCTCTCGAAGCTCAGCCTCGGGTAGGTTAGGTATTCATTGCATTCCAATTGTTCTGTTCATTTTTATTCTGAATGTCTACCCCGGTGGCTTTTTCTTTTCTCTTCCTACACATGACCATTGCTTTCTTGTTCTTCTCATTTCTTCCTTCCTTTCCTTTTTCTGGTTCCTGCTTCGTTGAGGGAAAAGATAGAAGATGCTACCTCTGCACACTTACATAGAGACAACATTTTAGTATACGCAGACACACATACCTGCACACATCGTATCCTCTTTTCTCTGCCCTGGACTTGGCAGGAACATCAGAGCTGCACAGAGCCCATCTAGAAGACCCTTCACTGAATGACAGAGCATGGAAGGAGTATGGCTGTCACTAAAAGCACAGGACAGGACCGGGCTGTTAAGAGCGTTGGCTGTTCTTTCAAAGAACCCAGGTTTGGTTTCCGGCACTCACATGTCAGCTCACAATTGTGGATAACTACACTTTCAGAGGATCAAATGCCCTCTTCTGGCCACTTCAGGCACTACATACACATGCATCTATGCAGGCAAAACACTCAAACATAAAAATAAAATAAAATAAAATAAAGCAATTTAAAAAAAAAAACTGGCAGTTTCTAATTCAGTGGTTCTCAATCTTCCTAAAACTGTGATCCTTTAATATAGTTCCTCATGTGCTGATCCCAATCATAAAAATTATTTTGTTTGCCCCTTCATAACTGCAATCTTGCTACTGCTATGAATTGAAATGTAGCTCTCCGTGTTTTCCAGTGGTCTTAGGTGATTACAGGTTAAGAACCACTGCTCTAATTGCTTCCCAAATTTATTTCTTCTTCTTCTTTTTGAAAAATAACCCCCTCCCCCAAGTATTAGCAGGACATATGCCCCCAAAATTCAATGCTATATTTCCCAGACTCTCTTACAGTTGTGTCCAGTCTCATGACCTTCACCAAGGGAGCGTGTTTAGAAGGGTTAGATGCAGTTTCAGGGGAGCATCATTAAAATAGAGTTGTCCTCTATTTCTATCCCTCTCTCCAAAACCATGTGCCAGATGGAGCTTGGATGTGAGAGCAAGGTGGCCACAATGGTCCCTGGAGAGAGCTGTCCAATAAAACAACCTGAAGCCAGGCAAATGCAGTCGTGTTAGCCAGCACCCGATAGAAGGAAGCATATGCAAAATGTGTGAAATTAATTTTGCCAACATATGTCATTAGCCTAACATATATAACGTGCATTTCAATATGGAATCCATTTGAAAATTACTAATAATTGCCCTTTATCACATGAATTCATCAATAACATTCTAGCACATCTCATTTTGGGATACCACACTTAAAGTGTGTAACTGTCTTGCTTCACCAGTGGCTACCTGTTGGATAGCAAAGTCCTAGGAGAGGACAGAGCAACAAGGCAGAGGGAACCTGAGTTTCTGGATGACATTGTGAGGTACATCGTGTCTGGCCTCTCATTTATCTCCCTTGAAACAATTCCCTTTGTAATGAGCTTAGCCTCTGTCTTGACTAAAATAAGAATTTCCCCCATAGAAATTGATCTTGGCCTATATCTGGTATCCTGTAAAAGAATATAGATATAGATATAGATATATATATAGATATAGATATAGATATGGATGATATAGATGGGGAGCGTGGTAGGAAAATCCTCTTGACATTGGCTCCTGTTTGTCGATATGTAAATCTAAGCTTATAGTTCTGTTAGAAGAGTCAGCTGTGATGCACTTACCTGGACATGAGAAAGCACTCACGTTGTAAACTTTGAAAAACTTTAATTAGCTATGCCTTGTTTTATATGTTTTGATGTTTTCCCCATTGCCTGAAACTCAAAGCAATAAGCAATCTTCATAATCATTAAGCTGAATCAGTCTTGATACAGCTTTTGAATTTTGTTTTCCCTTTTGAGGTTTTTTTTTTTTGTTTTTTTTTTTTCAGGATCTCACTATGTATGTCAAAGTTGTTCTCAAACTTATGAGCTTTCTGCCTTAGCTTTCTGTTTCCTGGGATGGTAGCATGCACACAGCTAGCTTTGGTATCTTTTGATTTTATTATCAATTTGAACTAAACATTCATTAAAAGGGGACAAGAACTGAAAATCACAGAATAAAAGGAAAAGAACGATACAAAACAGAAGAGAACAGTACAAAAACAGAAGAGAGATGGGAGTGCCTGTTTCAAAAGCAAACCACAACAAAAGAAACTGTCTATTTTAAAAGGTCTTTCTGAGCTTTAGTTTCTCAGCTCCTACATATGCCATGCTCAAATATAAGCATTTACAAAGCTAGTTATAAAACAACTGCGTGTGCTTGAAACCGTTCATCAAGTTAGGTTTTGTTTTCTATCCAGCTTGCTCCTGCCTTCCCATGAAGGGAATCTGTAAAAGACTGACAAGGTTCTTCATGTTCTAAAATGAGGCTCTGCTAATGGGAAGTTGCAATGCTGAAGTCTACTAAGAGGAAGAAGAAGAAGAAGAAGAAGAAGAAAAAGAAAAAGAAGAAGGGTGCCCGTGATGTGATTACCTTAATTTGTCTTTCCAGTTCTCCTTCAAGGAAGTCTCACTATCCAGAAGGCTGAGGCTAGCCCACTGAAATACTTCTACTCCCAAGTCAGTTTATGAGTTGGCGTAGAAAACCCGGGAAGAGTGTAGGCTGAAGGGTCACGCAGACCCAGGAATGAACCCTGACTCATAGCCGATGACTGTGAGTGAAGAACTGGACCTCTCTGATGCATAGTCTCATCTATAAAATAGGAGTAGAATAAGCTGCCTCACAGGACCATGAGGAATAAGGCAGCTGAGTGGGAAGAATTTAACAGAATGCCTTTTCTGGTGTTGTGATAGCATTTTTTTTTAGCTTCCAAATGAATCCTCTTAAAACATGTATAGATGTGTATTTGTATGTGTGCGCAAACATACACATTGCACCCACGGCAAGCTGACTTCTTTTGACTCTTATTTCCAGTTCTCATGATGCTTTGGGTGGGGGCGCCCTCTCCCAAAATACCCTCAGTTTACAGACAGGGAAACTGTGGTTCAGAGACATGCAGTGGATTGCCTGAGGCCACACGGTGACTATGAAGCCAAGCAGAAACCCCACACTGACATGCTCCATGAAATCCCATGCTTTTTCTAGCAGGCTCAGGTCCCTACTCCTCCTGGCAGTGTGTGTCCCAAACTGGGACAAAGAAGAGAAAGCTAAGCTGCTTTGGAGGTCTCCAAACCCCAGGGTTTAGAATAAATCCCCCAATTATGCCTGCAGTTGGGCTAGCTTTTGAAACCTCTTGAACATTCTTTTCCCATCAAGTTCCTTGAAATTTCCCTTTAAAGAGCGTCTAGAAAAAGACACTCTTCATCAGCCTGACTTTATTTTCCCAATAAACAGACCTGGTCACACAAAAGAGCCTCTTTGATTTTCAATCAATTCGTGAACATTTCAGCTGGTTTCCTGCTATTTGGCTTGAAATTGTGATCTGGGAAAGGCTGGCCCTGCAAATTGTCGCCCTGGACGAGAAGCCCCTGGAGGATCCTCAAGTTGTTATTTTTAATCACTGTAATCGCCTTTCAAAGGAGGCTCTGGTCAGAAACAGAGCGGGCCTTTCAGAGCTTTCTAAAGCACAATTACGGCTGTGGGGTGGGGGGGCGGCTAGAGGAAGAGGGGGGAGGATGGAGAGCAGGGGGGGGAGAGAAAAGGAAGTCAGTGCAGCACTAGCAAGTTGGAAAAGGCTGAATAACTGTCCCAACCGCACCCAGGCTTGTGGGGAAGAAGCCCCAGGATTCAACTTGCTAAAATAGGGACCTTTTTATTCAAATCTGGAATTAAAAGAAAGGCTATCCTCAGATGGGGTGGGAGGCCACAGGGTGCACATGCTATTGGATGATGAACTGAAATAAAGGGCAAAGGAGGCAGGAAAAGCAGTCATGGATTACAAGAATGGTGACGGATGGTAAATTGGGGGGGGCAAAATTAAAAGGCAAACAGGACACTGGGGGGACGTTAACATCTATAAACCCAAATCAAGCCACCTAGGAGAACGCATTAGATGCAATCTTAATGTGATGTTGTAAGGAAGTATAAGCTGATGGGAAATGTCACAAACTAAGGTAGCGCCTTCTCTTTGTAACTCTGAATCTGTTGTGTTAATTACAGAACACTTACCCAGGAGACCTCAGCACTGCTCTGCTCTCCCAAGGTCTTTTTATCCTGGCTGTTGAAGGGAGAAAAAAATGGTATCTGCACCTCCAGTCTGCGCAGGTACCATCATATTCCAAAGCCTACGGGTCTAAGCTAAAGCATCCAGGGCCCTCTCTTGACCTGGTCTCAAGTCATCCTTGCTAGGCCTGGGCTTTTACCTAAAAGTTCTGGAACTTCTCTGTCCATATGATTATAGAATATGCCTCCCTCCCAGTGTTGAAGTGAGTCCTCAGACAAACAGAAGAACTAGCATGAGAAAGAGACTCCAGAATGCCCCTGTTTAGCCACAATCACACACACACACACACACACACACACACACACACACACCATTTTCTTGGGTTTAAATTAAGAATAGTCATAGACAAGGTCTTTAGTATGGAGAAATCACCATTCACTCATTCATTACATTAATGGATGAGGAACCAGAAAAGGGCAGCCATTTGTTTATTCACTGGTCGTTGGACTGGAGGAATGTTGACAAACTTTTAAACCAGAGCAGTGCACACACAGGAAACAATGAGAAGAAACAAAATCCCTGCATTCTTAAGTCAGTAAGACCTGCTGTCTCTCAGACACATTCACCTTTGCTTGAGTAAATGACTTTTTTCAGCTAGGAAATGGGCTCAGGGAAATCAAACGGCCTGCACCCAGTCACACAGCTACTAAACTCAAATCCTCTTCGTTACCAGCCATCCCTTTCCCTCCTGTTTCCCCCACTAACTCGTGAAGGTGTTCGGGAGGCCCAAAAGGTGCCTTGCCTTTTAGTCTGATCTTCCCAGGTCCTCAGGGTGCCAGGTCGTCCTGCACATGCCAGCTCTCAGACCCCCTCCCACCAAGCTGCGTGCTCCCTCTCTGCCTGGGTGCTGTGTTTTTGACCCCAACACCTTTCTTCCTGGAGAAAGGAGGATCTTGTGGACTCCCCCAGGAACAAGACGGATCCTGGCCAAGAGCTGAGGGATCCAGAGCTGGGAGCCTGACTGGGTAGCTTGGAGGAGAAAAAACAAGTCGACCAACTCGACCCCAGAAACAGACGCAGCCTTCTGGGAAGTGAAGTTCCTGGCTGGTACAGCTGATACTGCCCCAAACTTTCTCCCAATGCTCGCAACCATTTCCCATCGCAGCACTGGGCGGGGGGTGGGGGGGTGGGGGGGATAGGGAGGACCAGGAAGGCAGCAGCTGGACTCCCACTTGTCCCGCCAAGTGCTCCGATGACCTGCTCTTCCCCATCAGGCACCAGAGCTGACTTACGATGGAGCACCCTATAGCCCTATCGTCCTATCGGGGGAACCCAGATGAGATCTGTTAAGTTTCCCTGCCTGGGGACAGGAAGCTAAAGCTTGCAGAAAAGCTATCTGGGAAGCCCGCAGACCTACTGAGCAGGGAGGCGGTGGAGCGCGAGGAGGGAGCGGGGTGTCCTGGAGTCTTCAGGTGGGCGTGGGGCACGCCAGAAGTCGCCCACCAGCTTGTACAGCCTTTCCCTGTACTCCGGGCTCTGCTCCCCAATGAGCTGCATTAGGCTGGGCATCCCCGGGCGCACATACAGGCTCTCGGCTGCCCGCCCGAGTCAAGGTCTCACCACATTTAAGGAGTCTTGGGGACCCCGGGTCTCTTTTCTGTCACCACATCCCACCGTCCATTGCGAGAATACCCGGAGTGCTTTGAGGACCCTATTGCAGTTGGAACCTGTCCTGGGAATCCAAGGGCTTTCTCAGCCTCCTGGGACAGAGGAGAATAATCCGGGGATCTTTCTGGTGACCCTTCACGCCTCTCTTCCCGGTACCCTGAGACCGGTTAGGGACCCATCCGGGAAGTGATCTAGAAGCTGGTCTCTCTCCTTCGAGGATGGAAGCCTCTGGGAGAGCTGCCCTACCTGAGACCCATCTGAGAGTACCCTCTTCCCCAGAGAGCCATCGGGAAAGGCGGGTGTACTTCACTCCAGCCGACAGCTGGAGCAGAAGGCGGGCTCCTTCCCCATCAGGCTGGTGTGATGTGTGGGGAACTGTGCGTCGGAGACCCGGGCTGCCTCTAATGCCTGTGGCCCCCGCGGTGGGCCCCCTCCTCCCCGACACTGGCTTGATGGGCACCGAGCTGGCAGCTAAGGGGCTCAGGGCAGCCAGGACACAGCCCCGGACTGGGATGCGCAGACACTATACAGCCTGGGGACTGTGCTCTCGGCTCAAGCCCTGCTCGGGTCAGTGCCCTAGAGGGTTACGGGTCTCCAGCCTCCAGCGCCACTCCACTTACCGCGGTAGCTGTTTCCTGGCTTATAGAAGTCGGGGTCGCCTTCCACGCGGAGGCTGAACTCCGTGTACCCCTCGCGCCGCGTGCCCTGGGCGCGCAAGATGCGGCTGCAGTAGCCCTCCGATTTGGCCACTTTATCCAGGGTCTCATCCGAGAAAGCCAGCGCCGCGGCCAGGGGCAGCGCCAGGGCCAGCAGCGCCGGACCCCGGCTGAGCCTCAGGGGCGCGGGAGACAGCGTCATCCTCGAGGGCCCCCCCAACTTTGTGCCGATGTTGCAGACCCCTGTCAGGACACTCCTGCCCGAAGTGATGGGAGCTGCGGAGGAGAAACCCGGAGGAGCCCGGGTGGCGCCGGCGGTTGGGGAGACCGAGCCCGCCTCGCTTCGGCGGCTGCGGAGCTGCGCTGCTCTGAGCGGAGCCGAGCGGAGCCGCGGAGCCGAGGGGCGGGCGGTGGCGAAGGAGCGCGAGGAGGGAGGGCTGATTGCGCCCGGATCCCCCGGAGCCGCGCTGTTTTGTTTCTGAGCTGGCGATTAGCGGGCGCTCTGGTGTTTGTTTGGCGAGGCTGGATTCCCAGGGTCTGGTGGGAGAGAGCGGGGATACACAGACACGTGCTGGCTCAACCGACTCCCCCACCAACAAAGCTGCTTCTCCGGCTCCCAGCTACACCCCGTGTCCTGGGGACCACAGCGCTCTGAGGAGGGAAAGCCTGCCAACTAACTTTCGTTGCAAACCTACTCTGTGCCAGGCTGCTGCGCTGCTGCAAGGTTTCCCCGTGGCGGCGTCCGTCCACCACGTGCACTGGCGCCACATACGGCGATCACTTATTTATAGACCAGCAGACCTCTGCAGGCCACCCTTGCTGTCCTGGTCCGCTGCTTCCATTGCTCTTCCTAGGCCACTTTGTGGCATGTCGTGCCAGAGGACTAGCAAGGAGCCCAGAGACTTACGCCCTGGCATCAGCTGGCACAGTGCCTTGGCCACAACACTTCCGGAGATCTATAAAAAATGTTTTGTTTAAAAGCAGAGGGGGAAAGTTTATGTCGAAGAAAACGGTTGGCTACATATTAGTTTATTCATCAGTGTGTATATATGCAACCATAAACTGACGGTTTAAGAAGGAAGGTGCCAGGCGCTGGGTGTGGTGGCACATGCCTTTGATCCCACTTCTCGGGAAGCAGGCATATGTATTTCTGTGAGTTCAAGGCCAGCCTGTCTACAAAGTGAGTCCAGGACAGCCAGGGCTCTGTTACACAGAGAAACTCTGTCTCGAAAAACAAAAAACCAAACCAACCAAAACAAAACAGTAAGGTGCCTACAAAAACAAGCCTGACCATTTTGAAAAGTTCAAGGAAGGGTCTGTGTTTTCTTGGCTTAGATTTTTAAGATTCAGGCTCTGAGCCTCCAGAGACAGATTTCTGGGAGGGGCCATAAGCAGGGATCTCTCCCAATATTTCCCTGGGGGAACTTGAATCAAGCCTCAACCTTGTCACTCACCCACTGTGAGATTAGGTAAACCAGCCTTTCCCAGCTTCCCAGGAAGCATGGGACAGAGGTGAGGGTGAGGGTGGGGGTGGGGGGTGGGGACTATTAAACCAGAGCCATATGTGCCGAAATTCAATGAAATGTCTCATGTAGGATATTTTGGCTCAGGTGACACCCTACTTGGAGATACCTGAATCCCATCGCTGCGCATAAGCATCCCTCCCTCGGAGCTCTGAAATGCTCCTTTATTCTCTTCTCCTTCTCCAGGGCCTTCAGACACCTTTCAAGTGCTTGCAGCTAGCGAGCAATCACCTTCATTTCGTAGACTAGGTTTTTCTCTTTCTCGTGGTTACAAACAGCCCAATGGAGCCATCAGCACTGGAAACTCCATTCCTCACTCCATCCACCAATGACTGTGACTCCCACTGCCACGGTCAACAGGACAGCATCTTTCAGAGTCAGCGGAGAGAGAACCAGCCTTCTCAGTCTTGGGAGAAAGCATTAGAGCTGGTCCTCAGCAGCCCCTGGATCCAACTGACCAGCTCTCTTTTATGTGGGCCTTCAGATCCACACTGTACCCTCAGTGGGCCAGCTGACTCAGAGCTCCAGCCTGACTGCTTTTCAGGTTCTCGTTCAAGCAGCAAGTTTTTGTTGCATGCTCCTCAAACCAGGCCCTATGCCTAGCAGTGGAAGACAGGACAAAAATTCATCTATCTATCCAACCATCCATCATTCATTGAATACATCCGTCTATCCAACCATCCATCACCCATTGAATACAGCCACCCATCCATATGTTTTGAATGGATAAAGACCTATACTTCCTCCTCCATAAGTCAAATTGGCAACCATGACTTCCCTTCAGAAAACCTTGAGTAGAGTCTACTTGCTTCTTCTCATCTCTTTCTCCCTCCCTTCCTCCCTCCTTCCCTCCTTTCCTCCTTAATGTAAGGCTCTCCAAAGGTTCAGCACTAGGACACAAGACAGACATGATGCTTGTATTTGTGGATCCTATGGCCTCATGGCAAAAGCAAATATTAATTGCATAATTCTATGGAAATTGAGCTGCATTGGCGATACATCTTATGTTAAAATAAGTGGGTCAGGAAAATATACCTGACATTATCTCAGAGGGTACAAAATTACAGAGATGAATAAAATGCAATTGTCTTCCCGGAGCTGACTAAATATGTACTCTCGAAAGTCTTTACAGCTTCATCACTATGTTTACATTTAAATTGGAGGTGGGCGGGCACAGACCAGGTAGAAATGTGCTATTTAGTTGCTTACTGGCTATTTAAGAAAACTGTAGGAGGTGGTGAACTTATTCAGCCTCCTGTCCCCAACCATCATGGCCATTTTCTACAAGAGATAATAGGACCTGTTTAGAAAAATGTGCTATGCTAGTGAGGTAGACAGTGAGGCTTCAAAATCAGCATTGCCAACACCAAAATGGTGATTGCCATTACCTGAGCTCTGACAGAAGGTTCCAGCCAGTCTCCCAAGCTTCAAGCCCATGCTGCCATGTAGATTTTCCTAGCCCAGCTTGGCTGTTACTTCCGCTCTCGGCTCTCTCCTCCACGCATCCGTTCTGTCACTGTCATCAGTCCCACTCTCCAAGTCCCTCAGGTACAATCTGCCTGGTTTCTGCCCCCGGCTCTGCCTTTTCTCCTTCTCCAGATGTCATGCTCTCTCCTACTTGGTCTGCCTGTCTGTCCTCTCCTCTGTCCTCATGGGATCCCAAGAGATCTTTTAAAATGCAGATTTGAATGTAGACCCTGAGGCTACCTTTCCAATGGCTTTCAGGCTCTTAGATTAAAGATGGATCTTTCACATGGCCGCCCAGATCCTTCCTGTTCCTTCTCTCTTCTGAGCTCCAGTCCCACAGCTCCTCACTTTGGGGTACTTCTGTCTGCTCCGTCCTCACTGCCTGGGATCCTGGAGTGCTCTGTAAGCTCTTACATCGCTCTGAGAGGCCCTTTTTGATGGTACAGTTATCCTTCCCCCAACTCTTTGTTGGCTCTCAGCACCTTTTCTTTTAATGGTCTTGCGAATCATACCTACCTATTCACTTGGATGTTTGTTTTTTACACTTTATACTTGTTGAGTATGCTTCTTACCGTTAAATTTAAAGCTCCGAATGGGGCTTCCCACTGTGACCTTCACCTACATCAAGGTGCCTGGCTCCTAGCAGAGATTTATACATTTTTGCTCTACGGATAAAAAATCTTTAGCAAATATGCCAAAGTGTCTTCTAACTTAGCTCACGTGTTTCAAGTTAGCCTTCAAAGTCATCCACCATCTGGCCCCATTGTAACCACCAGGTATGAGAGGATGCTTCTGCTTGGACAATTGCGACAAGACATTGTCACTTACCTCTAAGAATCACTCAATGGTCACAGGGGTGGGGAATCTCGATTACTTCATTACAAGTGCTTGCTTGGGAAAGGTGAAACTTTGGGTCTGATTGCCAGCATGTCGAGAAATAATAACAAAAACACCCAACCAGATTATCTTGGTGTATGTCAGTAACCCCAGAACTCCAGGGGTAGAGCAGGAGGGTCAGAGTTCAAGGTCATCCTTCTCCTGTTGCCTGACCTGCTCCATGCACTGAGGTCCTTTAGTCTCTTCTCTGGACTTCAGTATTTTTTTTTTTTTCTGTTATCACGTATTGCTCCATGTGTTCCTGTCTCATCTACTGGCAATGAATCTAGTTGATTTTTGTTTAATTTCCTGTTCAGATGTTTTGTTTTGGTGTAAAATACACTGGACTTCAAGAAATATCTTTTCGGTCTTGTAGCCTAAGGCAGAACTGATGTTGGTTGCTAGGGTGTTGCTAGGGAAAGTCACTTAGCCAGGGCACATAATTAACTTTATCAGTGTGTGTGGGTAGGTTGCTGAAGAGAAGAGCTGGGGGCTCCAGTTCTCCAAGAAAAAAAATCTTTGATTGGTAAGGTCTAGATCAGCCACTTGGTGTTTTTCTTCTTTTCGTCTTTCTCTTTTTCTTAAAAGAGTGAAGGAAACAGTAATTTTCTAGATTCGTGTTCTGTGAAACACGAGCATCAGATGTTTGACTCAGATGCAGATTCCAGAACCTCATCAAAGATTCATCAAATGTGTACTTCGAACAAACTGCTGCAAAGCTTAAAGAATCACCGTCCAGGAGCAAGTCACTCAGGAAGGAAGCAGCCATCTGCCTCACCCATGGGAGGAGCCAGGAGGTCCTGAAAGCCAAACATATGACCTCCCTAACCTGCTTGTGCAAAGAACTAGCAGCGGTCCTTCTCGCCCAGGATTCTCAGAAACAAATCCAAGATGGAGATAATAATTTCTAAATTTCAAACTAACCCACCAAAAGAAGCCAGTTACCGTTGTCACTGTTTATTAGAAAAGGCCCCAGTAATGTTATTTCTTTATGCCTTTAACTCATAGAACTAAATTTGAAGTTTTATATGAAGGCATTTCTGGAAACGGAAGCAGATAGACATCAAAGGTAGGCAAATTGCCTGGAGTTGTCTATTATAGCTAAAGCTCAGAGACTGTCTTTGACTTAGCCAGCTGTTTTTGATGGTTTTGAGACTAAGCAATAAACAACAATTACAAGAATTTTTTGTTTGTTTGTTTTGCTTTTTAAAAAGATATTACGAGCAAAGATTTCAATTAATTTAGAGGCTACTTCTTCAAGACCCCTTCTAGGCATTGACTAAATTCAATATAATAACATTACATTAACCCTGATTATGTCTAGCCCATATGTCTAGGTACAAACTTCTCCATTTTCAGATTCCATTTGATCTTGCATTCCCTCTGTTACATTTCTCTGTTTCCCCTTGCCAGGCCCAGACCAGCATTCGGGAACATTATTCAGGAGCCTCTTTCACTTGAAAACTCACAGCACCTAATTGATACTCCCCCAGCCTAGCTCCACCTTCTGTAGGACCCAGGTCACAACCCCTGCAGCCAGCGAAGACTCTGCCACCATTCTCTGGATTGCTGTCCCTCCAGACATGTGCCACGGACCTGGACACTAGAAAGTCTAAGCTGACAGATGAGTCACCGTCGCTCTGTGCCAATAAGCCTGGCCACTTTCCCGTCTACTGCCCTCTCCTACAGAAACACCCTTGCCTTCGAGCATCTCAAGCTCCCAACAGCCCTCTGTCATTCCACATCCCTAGAGAGTGCATCTTCAGGTCACCAGAGCCTATGATGCTGTGATCCCTTCTGATTTGCCCAGCCCGTCTTGTCAGCTCCTTCCCTATCCAGCCCAGATACCTGGCTTAAATATTAAACCATGTCTTCACCAACGTGCTTGCTTATCTCTCTCTTGATTGCTGTGCCTCCTATCAAACTAATGCCCAACCCAAGATCACAGGGGACCATTCCAGACCCTGAGCTCCGCTGTGCACAGCCTGATAACCCCACCTGCTACTCTACACTCCTGAATGCTGTCTTCACAACAGCCATTAAAGCCACTCCTAATCAGTTTCCTCTCACACCCTCAGCGCTCTATCTCTTCCTTCTAGTCCCTTCCACTTAGTCAAGCATGCAGTTGCTATTCTCGTTCTTTTTGAGGTGACTTGCCATCTTATTTCACTCTCCAGTTACAGGACACTGGGCATTAATGTAGGACCTGCACCTCTTGTCTTCTCTTTTCTCTGTGGAACATGGATCTAGCTGTTCTCTCTTTGTCTTTGTGTTTCTGTTTCGTCTATAGCCTTGGGTTGTGGAACAAGGACATCTCTCCTGTCCTGGGAGGTGGGCTGCATGGTTGTGTGACACTTGGTGGGACATTGTGCCTGTCACTGACTCCCTCCCCCTCTCCCTCTCTGTCTCTCTCTTTCTCTCTCTCACACACACATGTGTGTGTAAACTGGGGAAGGAAGGGTGTAGAATATATATATATCTTCAGATATATGTCTTCAGGTTCTACTTATTTCTCCACTGAGTACAGTTTGGAATGAGCACACAGGGCTGTATTGAAACCACTTCACCAGAGCTCATCTAAGGCCTTTTAAATTGCCACCAGAGTCGTCTCAATTAAAATAGACAAAAGCCCTCTCATTTCAAGGCAAAATGGAAGATCACCCCTTTGAGCAGTTCAAGGGATGTTCCTAAGGTAGCTATGGCCCCAGTCTGCGGCCCTCGTACCATCCTCTCTTGTGGTTTATGGGAGCACCATGCGTCAGGGGGTGGTAAGGCCCGGTGTATCTGTGGTCAGCCCCCAGGAGTGAACCTTTGCCATGCAGTCACACACAGAACCAAGGCACAAGACTCATGCATCTTCCTGAGGGTCTGCCGCTGGCAATCAGCAGCCTGACTCAGGCTCAGCCTTCTTGAAGTTCTGGAAATTGCATGGCTTGGACCACATGACCACAGCACATTACTGCCACCTGCTGACCATGATGTGAGGGTGCAGCGATATTAAGTAAGGGCTCAATCTGGAACAGTCATGCCCGAGGTTGACTCCGTGGAGGGATTTTAGACTAGACTGTACTTTAAGAATAGTCACAGAGTTTCCTTCTGTCATAAGAAAGAACAATGTGCTTACATGAAGCAGGTACTTGGTAAGTTTTGTGAACTTGAAGCTTTTCATTCGTCAGACACATTGACTGCTAGGCAAGACTAAGACAAATAAGAGCTCGTTCTTGTCTTCAAGAAACTGCAGGGGGAAAGCAGAAAATTGGCAAAATGAAGAATCATGTGTAATGATCATGTACAAGCAGGAGTTCAAAGGAGAACGGCCACTTCTGCCCAAAGAAGAGTAGCACAGAAGACACGCTCAGACTTTCCTGAAGGGGGAGCGAAGACAGGGGGCAGCGAATGTTATAGGCAGGGCGCACAGGCGTGGAAAAGGACACGTGTGTGGGTTGCGGTTGCACCCAAGTCGAGAGAATGCATGTCTAGTGTGCACAAAGCCTCAAGTTCCATCCAGGCATCACATACATCCATCATTTCAGCATTTGGGAGCAGGAGGATCAGGAGTTCAAGATCATTCTTTGATAGCAAGTTTAAGGCCAGTCTGGGATACATGAGACCATGTCCCCACATGTCTCCATATGTGGACAGCACAAAATTTCCATGAATTTTTTAAAGGAGGACATGAATTTGTGGGAGTAGGGAGATGGAGAATGCACAATTAGGGGACTTTATGGCAGATGTGAGGACAATGATAGGCCAAGGTTGGAGAGGAAGGGATGAAGGGAAGGTTGTTTAGGAGGTGGGGGAGAAGAAGATGTCATCCCTAAAGATATGTGGGAAGCAAAGACTGGCTAAGGGCTGGCTCTGAAAGTTCTTCCCCAGGCCTCTGAGGGTGGGGGCTGTGAATAGCTCTGTAACTAGCAGGGTAACAAAACAAACAAGCAAAGCATGTGGAAAGGTGCAATGGGATGAGAAAATAGAGCACATTACATTGTTTTTTCCTTGAGCCAGCATCACACACTGGAGCTTAAACTAGCCCCAGAGAAATAGCTATATAGTACAGAAATGACCTTGAACTCACTACAAACCTTCTGCTTCTACCCCGTGTGCTGAGATTATAAGCATGAACAACCAAGCCTGGTGATAAGTCACATTTAAGGGGCCTTTCAAAGCAGGCTTTATGGTATACTGTCAACCAGCCATAGCAGTTTCCAGCTCAGGAGACAGGGTAAATGCTGGGCCAGGGACCTGGCACCATGAGGCACCACGAGGCACCATGCCCCACACAGCCTCTAACACACCGTCAGGACTCAGCTCTCATCGACTGCTGATACTTCGAAGCTGTCTTCTCTGGTTTCAGACTAACTTGACAAATGGCACGGCAATGAGAAAGTAATAGCCTTGTGTTCCACTGGACTCAGCAGGTGACACCTGGATCTCCTAGTGATCACAAATGGTGTTCCAGGGTAGGCAAAGATGGCGGATACTATGTACCGTGGGCAGTAGCTGAGGAGCTCCCGAGGCTTATACTGAAAGCTCTCACGATTGCTTACAGCACTTGGTGTGGAGGAGGTCTGAGAAAGGACAACGGATTTGATACGCAAGGAGCTGTAGGAGTTACTGAGAAGTTAAGGGGTGGGGTGCTCCTGCCCTCCTGTTCCCACAATGGAGGGCTCGCACGCTACCATAAAAGGACCCCCTTTGCCTTCTAATTAACTGTAGTTTAACTTTCACTTCCCTCAGAGTCTAGGAATATAATTGCTGAAGTGTCAGGGTTGCCAGTTGGATTGGCTTTAAATATGCTGTCATCTAACTACTATTTCACATTTGCAGATCAAAGGGCTAGAGTGGGGGGTATGGGCTCAGACACCCTTCAACCTCCAAACTTACTTCTCTCGGAAATCTTAGCCAAGGCTGGAGGTTTGAGCTTTAAGAGAGAATAAAAATAAAGCGCATTTGTTCCCTCGGCAGACAAGTGACATTAACAGTGCTAGGCCTTATTGGGTCCCTGAGGGATGGGAAGGTGTGCCTCCCTCGGTCTACACAGTCATTCACCATCGCTGACAGCTCGTGTCATGCCTAGGATAGACCAGGCACTGTTCTAAATGCTCCTCATTCATCTCATCCCCATGGTAACCCACATAACCAATAGATTTCATTATCCACCTACAGATAAGGTAAACTGAGGCACAAAAACATCAGCTGACTTTTTTGCCCAAAGTCATAATCTTTTGGCGGGCCAAGGTAGAGCTAGAAGAGACTTTTCGGTGCCAATTAATGACCAAGGCCTCGGTGCCTCACCTGGTGTCCCCAACATTTGGTGAAAGCTTCCCCTAGTGATCCAAAGGATCTAGGGAGATGATACAGGACTTGATGAGTGGGCATGATTAAAAAAGAGAAGAGGGGTGTTAGGAAGACAGCTTCATGGGGGGTGCTTAGTAGAAAGCTGAGATCCTGACTTAACATGGATGTGGTCACACACACGTGTAACTCCAGTGTTCTGGGAAGGGGATCACTGGGGCTTGCTGTCTGCAAGCTAACCTCAAGGCTCAGTGAGAGATGTCTCACGGGAACAAGGCAGAGAGAGTAATAGAGCATAGAGTTTTGTGCACATGTGTGCATATCACATACACACACACACGGGCATATTTGAAAAAGCAAACAGATAGAAAGCCATTATAAGCAGTGAAGACTGTAGCAGCGGCCAGAGGCCCTCCTCTCCCACCAGTTGCAAAAATAAGGTGTGTGAACAGGAGTCACAGGAAGCTGTTGCAAAAGGGTCAAAGGGGAGATGGCTCTGCAGCACAGGGGTGTCTGCGGAGTTTCCAATGCGAGATCTGCTTTAGGTCTCAATGTGCATTTTAATGCAATGGCACAGGAGCCAGGGTTCTGGCACATCCATTCTCCAAGCACCATTAACTCATTAAACCCACACTTCACTCTCCTCTCTGTTGCTGCTTTCTGCTTAACAGGGTCTGGCATCTTGGATGGATGCTGACCTTTTAGAGAGATTCTTATGCAGATTGTCCCCTTGAAAACATTGCTCAAATGCCAGGTCTCTGAAGACTCAGCTCACTGCCCCATGCAGGACTGTCACTCTTGTGTGCACAAGGCTCCTTGTTCATAACTGTCGTAGCATTGACACATGGGAGAAACACACACACACACATACACACACACACAGACCTGGCTGTCTCACACAAGATCCAGCCTTTTAAAAAAATGTTTACTTTGTAACAGTAGTGTCTTGCACAGTACCTGGTACATGAGAGATGCTGGATAAGAACCTGCCACATAAACAATTTTATCAATAACGAATGGCTATCAGCATATTCTATGAAATAAGCATGCCTTTCCAAAGCTTTATCCAGTGTATGAATTCTCACTGTAAAACCGAAGTAGGGGCTGCCTCAGAAGAGCACACTTGGTGCTTGACCTAGTTTGCTTTCCTTTGCTGACAAACGCAAAGACCAAAAGCTACTTGGGGAGGAATGGGATTATATGGCTTATGTGTCCCAGTCCCAGTCCATCATGGAAGGAAGTCAGGGAGGAACTGAAGCAGCAGCAGAGGCAGGAACAAGGAAAGGAATGCTTGCTGGCTTCCTCCCCAGCTTGCTCTGTCTTCTTTCTTATACACCCTGGACACCTTCCCAGGGGTGGCACTGTCCACGGTGAAGGGTCCTGCCCACACCCATCATTAATCAAGAACTTGTTTACAGATAATCTGATGGAGGAATTTCTCAGCTCTGGTTCCTTCTTCCTAGATATGTCTACATTGACGTCAAGGAGACAAATCCCGAATAGAACATAGCTTCCTTTTCCAAACTATTACAATCATCTGTTCATTTATTGCTTTCACAATACCCGTTATTCACCCTTAATTACTGTATTTGTTGTCTGGGTTCATTCTCTCCATACAATGTAAACTATAGGAGTGTAGGCATAGTCTTGCTTACATCCAGTAAAGGGCACTTCCTAAATGCCTGATAGAACTCAGCAAATACACATTGAGCTGATGGACGAGGGTCATAGCCCCAACTGGTTGTCTGGATTTTTTAGCTGAAAGGAAAGTCACTCCTCCCTTTCCTTTTAGAGGACTGTCAGCAAGCCTTTCTCTTTATTGGCATAAAAACTGTACCCTTGAAGTCCTCCGTGGAATAAGCCCAGCTCTTCTGAGGAATTGGCTGTTGTGATTATACAATGTGCTCATGAGGTCTGAGACCTCTACACCTCATGACTGTGAGCTAGAGACGCTGGCTTCCTTCTAGTGACAGAATGATAAAGGCATGGTGTGTCTCAGGGACTCTCGCAAAAGACACCCTTTCTTGCTCTCTGCAGGTTAGCTGCCATGTTGCGAAGACCCAGGCAGCTCTTAGAGACATCCCAGTCGGACGCAGAAGAGAAAGTGTCCTGCCGTGTGGATGGATGCCATGTTTATTCTTGATGGTAACTTTACTGGAATCAAGTATGAGACAGCCCTGGGCTGGCCTGGGAAGGGAGGATATTCACAGGAAAGATTAATGGAAGAGGGTAGATCCTGGCTGGAGTGGTTCTGGCCCAAACCCCCAGATGAAGAGAGGCTGGAGAGAAGGCAGTGCTGTTTGCTTGCCCGCCTTTGCTTCTTGCAGGTGAGTGTACCGAACTCATGGACTGAGCAGCTCCTGGGTTCTTGGCTGCTCCAACATGCAGACGGCTATTGTTGGACTGCGTAGTTCTTATTGTGTAAGCCAGTTTAATAAACTCCCTTTGTGGTATATGTTTTTCTATCAGTTCTGTTCCTCTAGAGCAGTGATTGCCAACCTTCCTACTTCTATGACTCTGTAATACAGTTCTTCTTCCTGTTGTGGTGACCCCAACCATAAAGTTGTTATTCATTAATACTTCATAACTGTAATTTTGCTACTGTTAGGAATTGTAATGTAAACATTTGTGTTTCCCAGTGGTCTCAGACAACTGCTGTAAAAGGGTTGTTCAAGCCCCAAAGTGGTTGCAGCCCAGAGGTTGAGAATCATTTCTCTAGAGAACCCTGAAAATCCAATGGCCATCCTGGAAGTGCATCTCTAGCACCAGTCCAGCCTTCAAAGATGCAGCCTCTATGTTCTACTCGGCAGCCCAGGCAGTCACCCCCCACTGGCCAGGCCATTTCTGGATCCCTGCCATAAAAACCTACAATATTGTACATATTGAGGGTTTTTTTTTTTAACCTCTGTTCTCACATGACTTTTTGTACAGCAATGAGAAATTGAGCCAGGTATGATGGTTCGCAATTAACAACCCTAGCTCTTGGGAGGCTGAGACAGGAAGGTGGCCATGAATTGAGACCAGCCTGGACCACTGGACCACACACTGAGACTGCCACTCACTCGCTCACTCACTCACTCACTCACTCACTCACTCAAGTAAAGAAAGCCAGTTGACACAGAGTCCTTCACAAGATTTTCTGAGATTTCTGCAGCCCCTTGCTAATTTCTTCTCTTTTGCAGATTAGATGTTCCTGGCTCCTTCATCCTTCTGTTCTCTGTCCCAAGGACACATTGCAGCTTCTCATCAACCATGCAAAAGGCTGGCACACGAAGCTGAAAACAGAATGAAGGCATGACTGTGCTATCCCCCAGGGGAGAGGCTTGGCCCTTCACACAGACACCGCTCTGTCATGCCATCGGTTCTCTTTGAAAATTCAAACATAAAGAAGAGTTCAAATAATTTTACATTTAGCAGCTTCAGTTAACAAACAGTGTTATCATCCTTAAGTCTGATCCTATAAGGAAGACTGGAGGATAGGGTGAGCAGAAACACATAAGAACTATAAAGAACAGCAGAACAGACTTTTCTTCCTGTACGGAAGGATAATGACTATTAATTATTAGTACTATGATACGATGTAATAGTGACTGCTTGTAGAACTCATATTAGCTATTCATTGGTCATGTTTTGGCAGTCATTGCAATGAGTTATGAATCTACCTCACTGAACTGTCATCTAGGCCACAGTTCTCTGTCTTATCCCTAAGAACATCACAAATGACTTTGTCAAGTGCTATGCTGATTGATAAATGTGTTTACTATTTCATCACACTTACTTCTTCTACCAGACTGGTAATATTTTCAGCAAAGAAAAGCATGCTTACCTTTTGGAGGCTTCTTGGAATACCCAATTCTTAGCAATCAACTTTCTTTTCCACTTTTTGAGTCAGAATTTCATTGTGAATCTCTGGTTGGCCTTGATCTCTCTGTGTAGAACAAGGTGGCCTGAAATGTATAGAAATCCACCTGCCTCTTCTTCTTGAGCGGTGGGATTAAAGTCCTGAGCCACCAAACTAATCTTTCTCTCTCTCTCTCTCTCTCTCTCTCTCTCTCTCTCTCTCTCTCTCTCTCTCACACACACACACACACACACACACAATTTTTATACCCTCTTTCTCAGGAAGTCTGGGGTGGGAAAAACCCCTACTTGTAAGCCTCGTTTCCATTCTCACGTTGTTTACTGACAACTCCTAACATACTCCAGACATTGGTGGATCGTATGCTAAAAGCTATTTCCAGCCTGGGATAAGGACTTTACATTAATTTTAAAAACTGTACAGCGTGTTCTGATCCTATGCTTTTCCATTCCCCAGCCCCCCCACCCCGGTCCACTTCTCCTCCTTACACCATAACCCATTCAACTCCACATTCTCTCTCTCTCTTGCAAACAGACAGACAGATAGACAGAAAAACAAAAACCACCCAAACAAAACAAAACAAAACAAAAAGCACACACACACACAAAAACAGAGTCTTTTTTGTGCTTGCCAGCTGCTCCTGGGAATGGGGCCTGTCCTGGAGTGTAGTTGATATACGCCGTGTCACTGCTTTGGAGAAAACTGGTTTTCCTTTTTCCAGAAGATATCAATTGAAAATAGCTTTTTGGTTAGGGGCAGGTCTTTTGTCCACTTCCCTTCTCCAGGATGGGATTTTGCCTACCTTGAGCTTTTGAAGGTCTTATGTGTTCTCACAGTTTCCTGTGAGTTCATATGTGTGTCAGCCCTGTTGTATAAAAAAAAATGCTGTTTTCTTGGAGTCATTCACCACTGCTGGCTCTTACAATCTTTCCACTTAATCCTCAGGGGAGGGTTTTGATAAAGACATCTCATTTAGGGCTGAGAGGTCCAAGGTCTTTTGCTCTCTACACATTGTCCAGTGGTGGAACTCTGTGTTGATTACCATCTACTGCAAAGAGAAGCTTCTCTGATGAGGGTTAAGAGATGCACTTATCTATGGGTATAAAAGTATTTCATTAAGAGTCTTATTGTTGCTATATTCATTTAGCAGAGGAACAGTATAAGGTTTTGCCTTAGGCCCTTGACCTATCTTGGGTCTTGGTTTCATTAACAGTGTTAAGTGCAGGTTCCATCTCATGAACTAGCTTTTAATTCAATCAAAAAGTAGTTGGTTACTCCCATAACCTTTGTACCACTACTGCACCACTATATCGTACAAGTGGGTTGCTGTTGTAGGCCACAGGGCTCATAGTTGTGTGAGATTGATGATTCATTTTCTCCACTGATAGCATGAAAAGTGTCTTCCAGCACTATGAATGGCAGTCAGTAGGGGTGAAGCATCTGACCAGGCACCATCTTGATTTCTCCATGTATGATGGCATAAGTATATGGTGTCTTCAGCCAGAAGTCTCACCATCAGGCTGTAGAGCCGGATATTCTGTGTAGAATTTCAACAACAGCACCTCAAAGGAGGAATAGAGAGCCTGGGTAAATGGTTTCATTTGTAAAGTTCTTTCTATGCAAGGTTGAGTCCCTGAATTCAATTCCCAAAACCTGTGTAAAAAGCTATGTGTGTGGAATGTGCTTGTAATCCCAGTGCTGAGGAATCAGAAGACTGACAACTGAAGGTGGGCAGTACCTGTGGCACTGAGGTTGTCATCTGGTCTTGCATTGTGGGCACCTGCATGCTTATGAACATACACACATACACATGTGCGCACACATGCAGAAGAACACAGACTGAAGTTAGCTGATACAATCAAGTTTGGTCATGAATTTTCCCTTCCTTTTGCCTGAAACAAACATTGATGCTTGCCATCTCGAAGCTAAGAGACAAGAAGGGAAAGGCCAAGAGTCTCTCGCTCCTGACAGCCTTGGGTAACGAAGGCAATGCTTGCCTGAAGTCTGCTTTTACCAGGAGAAAGTGCCCGAGTTGGTTCAACTGTTTGGGGTTTCAATTACTAATAGGTAAATGTGATACAATTGTCCTAGAATTCCAGACAGTACCAATCCAACAGCTTTGTAGTTTGAAGACTCCATCTTCCTCCATGACTAGAAATGGATATGTTTGATATTGTTCTGATTTCCAGTACCACCAACTCCACTCTTGATGGAACAGTGGTCTTACCAAAAACATATATTCATGCCCTGATAAGAAATCTACTCAGTGCAGGAGATACAAACTTGGAGCTAGACAGTTCTCCACTTCCTTGATTGTAGTTCTCAGGAATAGCCATAAGATGCTATAGAATATAGCTCAGTAGAAGTAGTTCTGTTTATTCTTGCCCACTATCCTTCTTTCTACAGCAGCTGGAAACCCTGGGCTCTGCATGCAGCATGCTTCCAGACAGAAGGAAAGTGTTCTGCTGGTGGTGTTGACAATTCTTACACATCTCTGCTGGTCTCCAACCTTTCTCACATGACTCCTAATATATATTTGCAGATCAAATAAATGTATCTAAGATATGAACAAACTAATGAATTCAGCCAACTATGGGAACTCAGCTGGGCCTGCCTGGTTGCTCAGAGAGTTCAGGCACTGCGTGGTGTTTTATTTCTGCTGTGTGTACAGTACAGGCTGCTGTCCTTCCTCACTCTATTGTGTAGCAACACGGGGGAGTCTGAGCAGGACCTGGAAAACCAACTCCTAGAGAGCTGGGTGCCTTGGTTATCTTTTAGGGTAACCAGATGGTAATCAGCCACCTTCTTTGCCAGTCTAAATCCGAATTCCTTCTCAGTGTTTCTCCAGGAGCTGAAAAGATGATCCCATCCAACCCAGTCTCAACTCAACCAAAAGCTCACAGAATACCTATCAGGAATTCTCTGTCACTCATTTTAGAAGGCAAGGCTCACTGTGGTGTGAAACAGGGGCAGCAGGACAGGCACAGCAGACATCCAGTCGATATGTGTTGAGTAAACAAGTAATCGGTGTCTCGTGGGGTGACGGGGCTGTGGGCTTAGTTAACCAAGTAACTTATTGATATCATCAAGGACTCGGGTTCAGCCCACCTCTTGGTAGATTCGTTCTGTCTTTCTACTTGTCCTCTGTGGTTATTATGGCTGCTATAGTGTGGCTGCTACAGTTCTGGTCATTCTAACCAGAGAGTGAAGAAACCTTTCCAAAAGCCTCAGCGAACATCTCCTTAGTCCCGTTGGTCAGAAACACATCACACACTGTGTCTAAATTACTAGTGGTGAAGGGACTTAGATGGCTGTGCTTGGGTTACATCTGTGTTCTGACTGGCTGTGATTGTGTGCCCCATCCTTTCCCTTCCTCAGAGGACATTGCAAAGTCTTAAGACACACTTCATTATCACAGTTGATGAACAGGGATGCAAGTGGCAGCTAGTCAGTAGAGGACAAGGACCACCTATAGGGCGAGGGTGGTGTATCCCACAAGGCCGAAATAGCTAATCAAACATACAAATAGCACTGAGGGTAAAAAAGCCCTGGTTAGCCAGGTCAGAGAGCAGCCCCTTGGAGGGGACTTGGGAATCACACAGCTGAGGAAGAGCACACACATCTGTGAGAAAATGGGTGCACACGCAAAGAAGACTGGAAGTGGGAGGCAAATTCAGGTCAGGTCCCCTGCATCCTTTTTAGATGGATTGGCTGGGTTTTTCTGGTTTAGCAGAGGACCCAAAAGTCTTTAGAAACATTTTTTTTTCCTCTTTAGGAATGCTGAACAAAGAGCTCCTGCCTTCTTCTGTAAACAAAATAAAGAGTTCTTGTCTCTTGGGATGAGATGAAAATTATAACCTGCTGGCTGTTCACCAGCCAATAACCACTCATGTGAAAAGGCTGAAGAAAGTCAGATGCCTCTCGATTGCCTGCTGAATGTGCTGGTACCATGGGGGCTTCGGGTGTGCAGAGACTGCATCAGACACTTCTGTGTGTTGCTCCATACAGGCCTTGTCCTACCCAGGAAGGCGTGCAACGCTGTGCCTGCTTTGTAGATGAGGGAGCTAGCCCTCAGGTCGTCCACTTGTGAGGGAGAGAGATAGGATTCTCTCCAACATTTTTCTGTTGTGTAGATATATGTGTATGCATGCTAGTGTGCGTGTAGACATATGTGAGCACATACATATGGAAGGCAGAGGTTGACACTGGGTATCTTGCTCAATTGTCTCCTTCTTCTTTCTTCTTTCTCTTTCTTCTTCTTCTTCCTCTTTCTCTTCCTCTCCTTCTCCTTCTCCTCCTCCTCTTCCTCCTCCTCCTTCTCCTTTTCCTTCTCCTTCTTCTTTTTTGAAACAGTTTCACATTAAGCTTGAAGCTTTCCAGTTCAGCTAGACTGGCTGCCTATTAAGCCCCTGTCTGCATTCTCCATCTTCCCAGCATTAGGGTTACAGCTCATGCTGTGTCCCCAGCTCTTTAAAATGTGGGTTCTGGGGATCAAAGTCACGTCCTTATGTGTATGTAACAAGCACTTTACTGGCTGTCCCGTCTCCCTGGACTCACTCTACCTTTCTGAGTCTTGGTAGGGCAAAGCTCCAGCATTTCCAGAAGGCTGTAGCTCGAGGGGACACCGGCAGACTCTGCTGTTGGCTGGGGGACTCCGAGAGTCCTGTCCAAGCTGGGTCAGAGCCCTCGGGAGAAAAGAACTCTTAGCAGAGAGCTGCCCTTTTTACTGTCTAGAATTAGAATGCAGCCTGCGCCCACTGGCATGTGTGCTGAGGGAGAAGGCAGCAGGCTCAGCTGTCCAAACAGAAGGGAGTTAACAGGCTTTGCTCCATATATCCTTGAGTAAAGCAGTGATTGTCAGCTCTTACCAGGCCTCTGTGCCTCCCTCTTCCTTCCCTCTAACTCTTCTGTTTGCTTTGGAACAACAGCCTATGGTAGGGAGGTTGTAGGTTTGGGACAAGGTCTTAAAGAGACCCAGAAAGGACAGGGCAAATTTCCTTTCAGACATTCTGGATCCCATCAAAGATTCCTCTACAGCCTTATGGCAAGTGCTGCCACGGGCTGCAAGAATTCAGGACACATTACACGACAGATTTGGACTCAGTGGGAAAACCAGGTGTTTTCAGCTGTTTTAGCCTGAGTTATGTGAACTCTCAACGTCTCATTTCACAGGGTCATTGCAGGAAATCAAGCTGAATAAGGAGTTCCTGGTTTAAGCCCGATGTGCAGCAATGCGAGGCTCATCGGCTAATTCCTTTGTAGTAAGCTATCGATATTACACCAAAGCATGTCTTTTATTAAGTATTTTCCTTATGTATACTATACTGACTGTTTTTGCTAAGCAACTAAATACAATATTTTAACTATTCATTATTTTAACTAGTGATTATTTTAACTAACTGTGGGTTCTCAGGGGCAGCAAGTAAGGCTGGCTTCAGCTGGGTGGTTCATTTAAGTCATCTTGCCTGTACTCATTTAGATGGCCAAGTTTATATGGCAACTTTCTGTGGCCATATGACTTGGTCATGATTCGGTTTGGTTTCACTCATCCATTGGCACTGTGGGCAAGGCATGCATTTCTTGAAGGTCAGCCTGGGCACATGGCAGGTGGGTTCCAAAAACATCAAGACAGAAGGCAAGTACCATGGGAAGCTTGAGTTCGGGTGCCACTTCCTCACTGGTGCCCCACGGACTCACAGAAGTGGCATGGAGATGGTGATGGAGGAGGTGAAGTGAGGGTGGCTATAAAGGAAACATGTCATTGGGGCTGTTCCTGTCATGGTCTTTCTTCCTGGAAACCTGTCCCTTCTCCTCAATGAGTCTTCCAGAAGCCCAACTCATGAATCATGGCTTATCCACCTGAGGTGAGCAATCTCCATTGTCTGCTTGCATGGATTTAGAATCACTACAGAAACACACCTCTGGAGTGTCAATAAGGGTGTTCCCAGAAATATTCGGCTGAGGGGGAAGACCCACCCCTTCCCGGTAGGATAGGATTTCGGGTTGAATAAAAAAGAGAAAGTACACTGAGTCCCAGCATCCTTCACTCTACTTCCTGCCTGGGGATGCAACACAACCAGCTGTCTCCTAGCCCTGCTGCCGTGCCTTCCCCACTGTGACAGATTATAGCCCCTTTTACACTAGTAGCCAAAATAAACCCTTCTTCCCTAGCTTGCTTCCTGTCAGGTATTTTTGCCATAGTAAGAAAAAAACTTAACCAATACTATATTTCAGCAAAAACACAGCCTGGTAGAACTCAGCCTGACTTCCAGGGAGCCCCCACCCCATTCTCCCTGGATGGTAGAAATGGAAACTGAATTTTTTAATCACATCTAGCTAGAGTCTCATTTTAGTCCCATGGTTAGGGGATTGTTATTTGCTCCAGATTGTCATTGCTCTGTGATGGCACCCTAAGGAGGCACTGTGTCTTCAGTGAGGTACCACACAGGACCCTTAAAGCCTGGCCTTCCCTCAGCAGTTTCTCTCTATCCCTCTGAAATGCGCTCAGCCATTCTGCTGTTCTTGCTCACTGCTGGACTGTGGCAATCTCTGGTATGAAGCTGGCTAAGACCCTCTCCACACAGGGTGCTGTCATCTTGGTTCTGCTCAGAAGACCAAAGCTACATCTCCTGTGACCTTAGCTTCTCCCAGTTCTTCTGAAGAATCATTCCCTTTCTGGGAAAGCTGCAGCAGCAACCTTCCCTCTGGCTGTCTTCCGCCACCACACAGAGATAAGCAGAGCCTGCATCTTTGCATCTGGTTTTCTCCCAATTTTATTTAAACCCACAGTCCTTTCTATTGCCTCAAAGGACTGAATTTTCTTTCTACAAACCACAACCAGAAAAGCATCTGTTTTCTCCCTTCTTACAACTCCTGAAAACTAGAAGCTCAGAATGGCCTAACAGAGAATGGAGGAAACATTATGCTTATGTTTCAAACTGTTCTTCTATTTGTTTCCTGTTACCATGCATGAGGTCCAGAATCCACCAGCTTTTTCTCCACTAAGCAGGCCCTTGGAACCTTTGCTCCTAAGATCCTAAGATGTACTTATTGGGTTGCATGTGGGTATTTACTCGGAAGAATATGCTGGAATTGGGGGAGTGAGATTCATTATCTTGGGTAGCAGACAATCATTTTCCAAAAAGCCCAGGACTTTAGTTATGGGGTCTTTCTGGTCATGGTGACAGTTTTCCTGTGTAGAATGATTCTCTCCTACTATTTTACTACTAGTAACACTGTTCTAACACTTTTTATGGTTTTCTTTGCAGCATTACAGATTTCTCAAACGTTGCTGCTTAAAGCAGCATTCATTCATCTCAGGTTTGCTCAGGTCAGGTTTCTGTGACCTGAACCCACTGAAGCTAGATCCTCTGCTCAGGGTTTAGGTAAGGTGTTGGCCTGGACTTTGGGCTTGGGTCCTTATCCAAGACCACATGATTGTTGGCTGCAGTCACTTCCTCCCAGCTGTAGCCTGTGGGGGCTTGCTTCCGTAAAGTCTTTCAGGAAGGAGGGCTAGTCTTTCCTTTAAGGTTTTGTTTGTTCGTTTGTTTGTTTCACAGCAGACCTACCCAAGATCACGTCCTATATGATGAATTCAGAGCAATCCATTTGGGGATTAACCACAGCTACAAAATCCCTTTCCCTAATATCTCACTAGGGGAAAACACTGTCACATCCCAAACCTGACCATAGTTAGGGGTAAGGTAGAAACTACAAGGGACCTTCCTGATGCAGAGCAGGCATCTTGTGGGCTGCCCTTGAAATGGTATACCACACACAGTATGCTTGCCCTGGGCCAGGCACTATGCCCTGGATTTTGTGAAGAGTCACTGTGAAGATGACCAACTGAACTCCATCATTGGGTGGGGTGATTGTCACAAATGTCTATATGTCTCCTGCTTTAATTTCTGTGGTATTCTGTTTTATGCTGTGATACAAGAAGGCTTTTTTTAGCCATTAGAGGGGCTTTGTTATGCCAGGAAGATATCAGGTCCTGAAACGGGTCTATAAGCCCTTGTTAGAGCATGGACGTTCATCGCAGACCTGGGGCTAAGGGCTCTGGCCAATGCTTGAAAGCCAAAGGAAGTGCTGATTGAACATGTGTGAGACACTGGATTAGATTTTTTTATGGGAAGCTGTTTTTACAGTTGCAGTGTTCCCGCAAAGCGACATTATCCTAGTTTTGAAGATGAGGAATCTGGGGTTCAGGAAGTTTACATACCTTGCCTGATGCCACAGAACCTGGAAATGGTGAAGGTGGGCCTTGAACGAAGACTTCCACAGCAAACAAAATGCCTCCCTGCAATGCGCGTGGGCGGGCTGCGGTAGCTTCAGTGCACCCACACGCCTCTCTCCTGGACTGAGGATGCAATGCACGCAGCCGTAGAAACTTTAAGTTCAATGCTTGGACTCAGCATCCAGAAACAGAATTAGCACAGTGCTAGCAGAAGAATCTAAATTGGGGAAAAGTGAGCCCCAGTATTTCAGGAAGAGCAGCCACACCCTTGACAATGCGGACCTCTCCACCCATCCTCCCCTCCCAGCCTCAGCGACACCAGACCCTCCCACAGAGCAGCCCTCGCCTTTGTTTAGGAGTCACTGACAACAGCGCCATTCAGCACTGCTTCCTCTGAGAGAACGTCCTGACAGCTTTACTGCTGTGGATTCTTTATGGGGTCAGGAGAGAGTGAGGGACAGGAGAAAATCAATAGCAGGCAATGGGGAGAGCCCAGCCCCTCCGTGACCTCCTTCCCACTTCCCCCCTGCCCAGTCAAAGCTAACAGGTCTTAGATTTAAAAGTGTGCTCTCCAAGACCCGCAGGGCATCAAGAATGGTGTTGACCAGGTCCAGGGTGACTTCAGGGGAAGGTCACAACCATGCGTTCATTTGCTCAGGGCCTCCAGGCTGTGAAGAGAGTGAGATCGGGGGTTTGGTGATGAAGACTGAGTCTTTAGAACCGAATCACTGAGGGAGTCCTGTGCCTGATTCCCCCAGCAATGCTACTCAGACAAAAGGAAGGCTGTTAAGGAAAGCCTGCGTCCCCTCAGGCTGGAGGGATGGACTGTCCAGGTCAATAAAAAGAGATAGAAGAAATGTAGATCAGAGTAACAAAGTGAGCCCTTCACCCACGGATAGAGAGTAAGCGTGTGGCTGCTGCTAAGGAAGCTGGAGATTCCTGCCGATAGTGAAAAGGAATGACTGTCATCTTGGGGCTTCTCATTCTGGCTGTATCTGGGTCCCCTCTGTAGACATCCTACCCTAACTACTACAGTAATGAATAGAGCCCTGCCTCAGAGCTGGGATCCCAGCTAGCCCCAGAGTAGAGAAATAAAACTGACAGTCAGTGAGGGAAGAGTAAATAGTAACATACAGCCTCTTTCTAAGTGGAAGAAAGTAATCTTCCTCATGGCGTTATGATAAATTATCAAGCAAACACCATGGCTGTGTGTCCAGTAACAAACCTCAATGGAATTGTCCCTTTTGGACCATTATTACCTAGTGAAAATTCTCTGTCTAAGGGTTATCCTTGCCTACACTGGCATTAAAAATGGGGCCACCTCCCTGTAGATGCCGGGGTTTTCATAAAAAATAAATTGTGCCTACGTTAGCCCCATTTCTACTTCAATTTTCCCTTCTTTGCTTGGCATCAGTGAGGTTAAGCGCCAGCTTTTCACATTTGTGTACCTTTTCCTCTCACATCCCTGCTGGAGTGGGCCTATAACTACATTTTAAAGTAAACAATGCCCTTGAGGTGCTAATAATAAGAAAGGGGCGGGGGGGGGGAACTAGAGTAAGAGATGGGATAAAATACAATGTAGGGTCCAGGTCCTCTTCCTCTGTAGAACAAGATTCTGGGTTGGAGAGGCAGCTCAGAAATTAAGAGCATTTGCAGCTCTTTACAGAGAGCGCCAGTTAGGTTCCCAGCACCCACACAGCCGTCCATAACTCTGGTTCCCTCTACTGCCATCTCAGGGACTAAATGCATAAGGCACACATACATGCAGGCAAAAAACATATATGTAGAGTTTGCTACTGGTACATGACTTAATCTAATCTGCGAAATAGGGAATATTATGCAAAACAGAGACACTAGCAGTTCCTGATTCAAAAAACTGAACCCTATTAAAAGGGTTAAATAAGCCAATATATGAAAAGCATCCAGTTTAGTGCCTGGTTATAAACACTATAAACACACGCTAGTTTAAGTATGCTTCTAATGCAACTGTAACGTTCCTATGGTTGCTCTCATTCCCAGAACTAGCCTAGGCAGCATCTGCAGGTCCTTGTCATAGTAAAAAAGTACAGAAGGAATGAATGGAGTGGTCAGTCTGAAGTAGGTACCATGTGTATGTGCGTCCTAAATAGCATCAAACAACAGAGAGCTCAGCTCCAGGCGGAAGCTGAGGGTGGTGGCTGTGACAGCAGTTAATACTTGGTGACTGTTATTATGCCAGGCCACATACTAAGCACTTTACACACACACACACACAATCTCCTTTAAATCCCTACAACCTCTTATGAGTGGGTGGCATACCCAACAGGAAGAACAATGGAATTTAGGTAAGACAAGCTGGCTCATGTAGACAACTTCCCTGGAAAAGAGAGAATTACGGCTTAGGCTCAGTATCCTATTGGAGCACAGCTATTGGAGCACACCAGATTCCATAGGCTGCCTATTTGTTGGGCCCATCTTAGAAATTATTATAATATTCCATTCCATCTCCAGTTTTCCCGTCCGCCACATAGAGCTACCGTTGGCCATGTCCACATCTGTATTCCTCTCTAAGCTGAAATCCTAAAGCTAACTCTTGGTCATTTTTCCATAATACATTCTTGCATTTTTAACAGTTACTATAATGAAATCTGTCAGTTTCTGTAATAACTATTGAAGATTCATTCTAGCCACCCTGAGCATGGCAAACATGGCTCTGGCGAGCCGTGCCCTTCTCTCCCATTCCCTTTGCCTTGCTAAAAATCATGAGATTACATTCCTAAAGCTAGCCCCCAAGGTCTGTTGCCTTATGTGGCCACATCCTCCTCCTGAAGCTGACTACTACGGTCCAGCTGTCAAAGGACTGAAGTCCAGCAAACAAAAGCACCCTTCGGCTCACCTAATTAAGATGCCCAATTAAAATTAAACACCTTGTTTTAACCCAGAGTTTCCACTTCTACCTTCATAAACTGCCTTTTGCCTGTGGGCCGCATCTGTCTCCTCTCTATCCAGAGGTAGTCCTTTGTCCACTTTGGGACAAATGCCCCTTACCCCATTCCCTTGCCCCTTTTCTCCCCTCTCCTTTGGTCTCTTCCCCTCTCCCTCTATCTCTTGTATTTGTCCCTTATCCCTGTCCTGTATCCCTCTGGGACAAATAAATCTCCTTTGTGCTAAGAACTTGGTTGAAGAACTTGGTCTTGGGGGTCCTGCTCTGACACTTTTCCTTTCAGCTATTAGAAATATTCTGAGCCCCACCCCCTTGATGAATGTTTGTGTTCCTCCTGCCCACTTGTTGACTGCGTATGCTTCTCCCAGCCTATTTCCTCATCTCTGTACAAACTCTCCACAGAGCCCAGGTCCCAGGATCTCTGTCCAACGTGCTCTGCTCCCACCTTGAACCTACAACCGCTGTCATCAGCAACAGCTGGGCCAGCAGCAGGGCCTGCTGGCTCAGCATCACCGTCCTATGGCTTCTTCAGGACTCAGGCACCTCCAGAACCTGCGCCTCCGGCATTATCCTCTGCCCACCTGCTTTGTGCTTTCTCCCATGGCTCTCACCTCTTATCTCCACGACACCCCCTGGAAGGCCACATTCCTTCTGAGCCTGTTTCTACTGATTGCCGTGCTGTGTTCAGACAGTGATGACATAACCTTCCTACCTTAGGGTGGACTCACCAGATACCATCCTGCACCAGCTTTGTGCATGGCCCTGGGGCAGCAGAGAGTCAAGCAAGCCAGTCTTTGTTCCCACAGCATGCTCACCCATCTGGTCCATATTTAAATCAGCTCAAGTTCACTGTGGTGATAATCTTCCTCTTACACGTAATTATACTTCAAATATAGTTTTTTATTTTTTTAAAAAAAATCCACCGGAGAGCTCCGCCATCTGCATGGATTACCTCTTTCAGTGCTTAGCATGGTGCCATGGGCCCAGAGGCAATTAACGCAAGCTCTCTGAAGATACTGAGGTTCCCAGGCACTTTCTTTCAGTCATCCTGGTTAGTGTCTTAATGTGATAATAGGTTGATTGATTTTTATGTGAGTCTTAATCACCCATTAGACATTCAACCTGAAATTCAATTTTGGCTCCCCCAACCGAATGACCTTGGCCAGATTGCATTTTCTCTCTGAACCCCAGTCTCCTCACCTGTTAAAGCAGGTTAATAAAAGGCTTAATGTGATAATTAAATTAAATAGAAGCCCAGGTTAAAAGGTTGTGTATATTCATAAAATTCTACTTAGTCATTTTTTTTTTCTTTCAACATGTATTATAGTCTGGATTCCGTGTCAGACTTTGGAAATACCGGGAGACCAACGTGTGGTCCCTGCCCCTCTTCAGTCTGCAAATGGCTGAGGAGAAAACACAGGCGAGCACGCACCAGCAATGCATTTAGATCTCTGGGAGTTCTTTGGGGAGGGACGGAATAAATATTTATTAAATTGGACAATTCGAGTTGCAGGGATCCTTGCGGAGAGCCGCTGAGGTGTATCTGTGCGTGCATCTGCATACTTTGGACTTGCCCTTCATGGCCTGGTTCCCCGGATGTCTGGCTTTCCTGAAATAAGTGCCCGGAAGCCAATCAGACTCCTCTTCCCTCTGGAGCAACCGTGCCCCCAAGAACAGCCGAGAATGCTGATGACCACTTAACGTATTCTGAAAGCATCCACCAAATCTGGGCCTGGATAAATATGCAAAGAACGGTTCCCCGATGGCCCTTCCCCTGAATGCTTTTCCCAGGCCTGCTGTCTCCTGCTGCCCAGTAACTCGTTGCCTTGGGAGACAAGCGTACTTAGTTTGATAAGTCACATGTACCTAGGGCCTCTCCAGTCCCATGTCAGGCTGATCTTGATGCTACGCCAAAGCCCCGACTTTCTGAGGACAGAACTGTTTAAATGCATCACACATCTTTGAGACCTTTCTTTAGATAATCCTATTGCCATTCTTCTCCCTGCAGGGGCCCGCAGCGGTGTGGATCTTGCCCAGCTAAAACCAATAAGTACGTCTAGATTGATTCCTTTTCTGTCACCCCCAGCTCTTGAGTGTCACGTTCCAAGCCCACCCAACGACAAGCCCAGATGGGCCCTTTTGTAATGAGATAAGAGACATTTGTAGTATACAAATCAGCACCTTGCATGGGGCCCCTTAGCGGCACCGGAGGTGGAGGGAGAGGAGACGTAAGCGGAAGCTAGCTCTTAAGAGCTGGGTTGTTAATGTCATTGACTGGAATTCGGGTTAAAGGAGGCAAACAGACTTAGCGTTTCTGAAGCTTGGTCTGAATCTGTTTTCCCTTTCCATCAGAGACAAATGGCAACATTTGGCAGCCTTAAAATACATCGCATGCCCTTGTGGTGGCTTGCTTACAGAGTTTATTTATGATAATGGTGGTTAATGTTTACTGAACGCCACGCACCGCACCTCTTTACTTCATTTGACCCATCTAGAAGTCCTACGGAGAGGTGCTTGGATTAGCTCCTCTTTGCAGATTAGGCAGCTGAGGTGTAGGAAGCATGATTCATTTGCGCAGGGTCACATGGTTAAATGGAGGAGGCGGCATTAAAACCCGGAACGCCTGACTGCAGGTGACACACTCAACCGCGTGGCACCCTGTCGACAGAGAAGCAGGCTGCCTGTGGTAGCGCGTGGGGGGGGGGGCGGTCCCTGCCGGTTGCCAGCTACCTGTATGACCTTGGACAGATTACCCAAGGTCCCTGTAAGGTGAGCACTGTGCGTGCTTTCCTCACAAGGGCAGCAGTTAAACAGTTAGCATCCAGAAAATGCTCAGGGCGGTGCTTCGTGGAGAGGGGTCCCCCAGGGTTAGGACTCATACATCAGGCCTCTTGGAACCTTTCCCCTCAATATGCCTCACAGTGTAAAGTATGTAAGTTGTCCATGTTATCCATGAAGCCACAGATGCTACTGCATCCAACACAGACTGTGTATTTCCTGTACATATAAGTGATGAGAAAGCTTAATTTATAAAATGGGCATCATAAGAGATTAACAACAGCAATGATAAAAGAGAAAAATTATACTATGATGGAGGTTATGTATATCTCTCTCTCCTTCCCCGCTCCCTCTCTTTCTCCTGAAGCGTATTTGAGTGGAGAAAATGATAAGCTGGGCTGAGGAGTAACATGTGTCATACAAGTGTACAGTCCTGACTTCCACCCCCAGCACCCATGTAAAGAAAGCTGACCTTGGTGGTACACACTTGTAGTTCCAGTAGTTGGGAGTGGGGGACTGGCAGATCCCTTGGGCATGATAATTAGTCAGCTTGGTCTCCTCATGGAGAAACCCTAGATGGATAGCTCTTGAGGAAGAACAACAGCTGAGACTGACCTCTTTTGCGCACATGCGCGCGCACACACACACACACACACACAGGCACACACCCCACATATCTGCAAGCAAGAATCTCAACACCCAGTCTCTCTAGATTTCCTCTCCTGGCCGTATACTGATTCTGGTAGCCTTGGCCACCTTCAAAAGACATGTCCTCACCAAGATAAACCAATGAGGTCTGAAGAGTCCACACATTCATGCCTGTTCTCTTCCAACTCGGTTGCCCTTTGAGTTTTTCTGTTTTATTTTGCCTCTTGTGTAACTCCAGCAGGTGGAAGGGAAATTGGTCAACCCAATGCAGAAATGCCAGGTGGAAGAGGAAGCCTAATCCTTCTCAAAATTAGATGCAGATCCTGAAGCCAGAAATAAAAGCTACAAGAGTCTAAATATCAAGTTATTAATCATTCACAAGTCATTTCCTTCCTGTGGCTTTGTCTTGGAAATAAACAGAGCCCAGTGTTCCAGGACATTCACTGCATCCTTAGTTTCACAGTGGTTTTCAAAGGCTTGAGGAATCACTACCAAAGAGAGGACAAGGGTTTCTGATTAAGTTTCCCCCTTTGGGAGAGATCTAGAATCTTGTGAAAAGGTTTCCAAGACTGATAGGCATTTAAAAGTGAAAGCAGCACAGTCTCTGCTTGGGACTCATGAGCAGAGCTACGGAGGTATGTAATTATGACTGAAGCAGAAATATAATTTTATCATCTGAGAATCATGTTCTCTGCTCTACTTTCTACTGGCACAGCTATATATAGACATACTCAAGAGGGAGATTCCTTGGGTAGAAGGCAAGTGAGAAAAATCATGCTTTTCCTTCCTCCAATAGCTGATAGTACTATTCAAACCCAAATAGATATTCACTTATCTAATGGTGTTTAAAATTTCAAATATTACATGGTTTTGCTACGTGATGGAAGTTTTTTTTTCCTTTTATAAAAGATGAAAAATTTACTGTATTATTATTTTATTTATTTGTGTGTGTGTATGTGTGTGTGAGTGTATGTGTGTCACATGCATGTATGTCCATTGAGCACAGATGCCTGTGGAGCCAGAAGAGGGTGTCTGACCCCCGTGTATGTGTTTGGGTGTATGCCATGAATGTGCAGGGCCCTTCAGAAGCCAGAACAGGGTGTCAGGTCTCCTGGCACTGGAGTTGCAGGTGGTTGGGAGATGTGTGCTAGGAATCAAACTGGGGTCCTCTGCAAGAGCTGTATCTGCTTTTAACCACTGATCCCTTCCCCCCCCCCTTTAAGTTATATCTGTTTCTTTCTTTTAACTGTTGTTTTTGTTACAGAGTCTTAATACATAACCTGGGAAGGGCTGGAACTTTCTGGGTAGCCCATCTTGGCTTCAAACTTCCGAGCCTGCTACCTTGGCCTTCCCAGTGTTGGGACTGTATGTGAACCACCATGCTTGGCCTAGGATGAGATTTTTTTTAAGTGTTATCAGCAGCTTATATGAGGAGCTTCAGCCATCCTATAACATGGAAACTCTTTATTTTTACTATTATAATAATTATGATGGTTATAGTTTGCAGATGAAAGAAATAAGGAATAGAAAAAGTTAAGCAAGTTCCCCGGGATTGCACACCTGGTATAGATGAAGCTAAAATTGAAACTCTGTCTGACTCCAGAACTCTTTTCTCTCCACGATCCTATTCTGTCTCACCAGTGGATTGACAGATGTCAATCTCATTCCAGATGCTTCCATATCAAGAGCTGAGCATGATAGAACGTTGAAAAGAAACATCATTATACACACCATCCTATCACCTGTTTAGTAAGTACCATTTTCTTAAGCTTATACCCGTGTGCTATAGGCAAGGCAGAATCCTTCGGCAGCCACATGCCTCAGGGACTTTGCACATGTCTTCCCCTGCCTGGCATCCCCTGTCCTCCCATCTTCCACGATACTTAGCTACCACCTACTCACTCAACCTTAAATATCATTTCCCAGTGAAGTTTCTCTTGCATACTTTCCCCTCACTCTTTTATGCATTCTCCTATCCTCCTACACATTTTCTTTCATAGCAACTTGCAAGTTTGCAATTACATATGTAATTAGTTAGTTATTAAATGGAAGGCTCCCCTGCTAGGCTATGAGCTCCATGAGGATTGGGCTCATGCCTATGTTGTTCAATATTAGCAGAGAGCCCGTCAGTGTTAACCTAGTTATGTTTGAACAGCAAATGAACCGCTAGAGGAGACATCATCCAAGCCTTTGTGTAGCCTTGTTGTGGGATTGTTAGACACAACATGTGTAGATGGGGAAGGGGCTTAGAAGTAGAGGAAGCTGCCTGGAGAAGGTTTTTACTAAGGCCTCCCACCGCCCACCCCCTACCCATACCCGGAGCTGGCCTGAGGGTTTGAGCTAACATTTCAGATGGAGACCCCCAGGGCAGACCACTGAGCAAGGCCAGCAAAGGCTGCTGAGTCAGTTGCCGTTTTACATATTTAGAAAATAAAATAAACAAATGGTAAAACAGCTTAAGTTGTTATTTTTTTTTCTTTCATCCAAAAGCTCTTAACACAGAGACTGTCCTTTGAGGCCCAAAGACAAATGGAATTGCTTAGCCTGAAGATGGTTGCTTTCACGGACTGATGGAAACCATAAAAGCTGAAATACAAAAACATGACTTGTGCCTTTGACCCAGATACCATCCTTTACTGGGAAGAACAGGAAAAGAGCCACGGATTTCTGAGAATGGATGCCACCCTGTCTCCTTTGTCTCTGCCTCATACTGTCTTCCTCTCAACGAGACGGGTGAGATGGCAAAAGCTTAGTCATGAAGAGTCTCTTAAAAAAACCGGTTCTTCCTTTTTTCCTTTTAAACCTCAAAATCAATATAAGAAATCACAGAAAGATCAATACTTTCAACTCCATAAAAATTAAAAGCTACTCTATGTCAAAATCCCACACAACCGAAATTAAAGGCAAACAGTAAGTGGAGGGAAATATTTGCTACAACTCTGAGGGTGAAATCCAGTTTGGTTCAGTTTAACGCATGTCCGTTGTGTACCCTCAGGTAATGAGAATTAGGTGTTATTGGGGGAGGGGTAGCTGCCAATCTCAGGGGACAATTTCCATTCTTAGTGTTCTGCTGAGGGTAGGGGCCATGGAGACTGATCTTCCCAATGCCGCTGGTGGTGAGAGGGATGTTCAGGAGGCAGAAGTGGCCCAGAAGAAAAATAAAAAAGGGTACTTACGGCCGTGTTAGGGTTTGAATCGCAACTGTCTCTCACAGGCTCATAATTTGAGTGATTATTCCCCGAGGGCCAGTAGTACTATTTAGAAACCACATGGACTCCTTAAGGATGAGAGGGACCCTGGGGCAGGACTTTGAAGAGTACAGCCCAACCCTGGTTCCCAAGGGTTCTTTCTGCTTCCTGGTTCACCATGATGTGAACAGCCTTCCATGCTTCAACATATAGAAATCCTTCGAAAGTATGGGCCAAAGTATTTCCTGAATGTGCTGCTTACTTTTTGTCAACTTGACACAAACTGGGTCATCTGGAAAGAGGGACCCTCAACTGAGCAACTGCTTCTATCAGATTGATGGGTTAGCAAATCTGAGGGACATTTTCTTGATTGGTGATTTGATGTGGAAGGACCCAGCCCACTGAGTGGTGCCACCATGGGCAAATCATTCTTGGAAGTATAAAGACTAGCTAAACATGAGCCTGAAAAGAAAGCCAATGACCAGCATTTCCCTGAGGCTTTTGCTTCAGTTCCCATCTTCAGGTTCTTGCCTTGATTTCCTTCATGATGGACTGTAAGATTTAAGATGAAATAAACCACTTCCTCCCCCAAGTTGCTTTTGGCATTAGAAAGCCAGCTAAGATACCCCTTTATCTGTTTCCTCTGAGCATTTTGGTCACAGTAATACAAAACAAACAAACAAACAAAAAACCCCAAAAAACCCTCATACTGTTAGCCTGAAGTTCAGAAAAAGCTTCCTGAAGATATACTTTGTACTAATAAAACTTGAGGAAGAATTATCCAAGGCAACAAGGAGAGAAGAGGGGGCCACCTAAAACCACGACTGAAACAAAAAAAGGCAATGAGATGTGAACACTGAGCTGTGGACGGGTTGATGGAGATGATCTCTAAAAGATGCAACACTGGACGTGTGGGAGATGAGACTGCTAAACTAAACAGGATTAATTTATAAAAAGCCTTCACTCCATTTTAGTACAGAGCTAAACAGAGAATTCTCAATAGAGGAATATCGAATGGCAGAGAAACAAAGAAACACTCAACCTCATTAGCTATCAGGGAAATGCAAATCCAAACAACCCTAAGATTTCACCTTACACCCATCAGAATGGCCAAGATCAAAAACTCAAGAAACTGGAGAGGTTGTGGAGAAAGGGGAACCCTCCTCTGCTGCTGGTGGGAATGTAAACTTGTGCAACCACTCTGGAAAGCAATCTGGCGCTAGGAATAGCACTTCCTCAAGATCCAGCCATACCACTCCTAGGCATATACCCAAAAGAGTCTCAAGTACACAATAAGGACATTTGCTCAACCATGTTTGTATCAGCCTTATTTGTAATAGCCAGAAGCTGGAAACAGCCCAGATGCCCTTCAGTGGAGAAATGGATGCACAAATTGTGGTATATCTACACAATGGAATATTATTCAGCAATAAAAAAACAAGGAAATCATTAAATTTGCAGGTAAATGGTGGGATCTGGAAAAGAACATCCTGAGTGAGCTCTCCCAGAAGCAGAAAGATGCACATGGTATATACTCACTCATATAGACATATAACATAGGATAAACCTATTAAAATCTGTACACCTAAAGAAACTAATCAAGAGGGAGAACTCTTGCTAAAATGCTCAATCCCTATCCTGAAAGGCAAAGAGGATGGACATCAGAAAAAGGAGAAAAAAGGGAACAAGTCAGGAGCCTGACACAGAGGACCTCTGAAAGGCTCTGCTGCAGACTATCAATGCAGATGCTGAGACTTATGGGCAACCTTTGGGCAGAGTGCATGGAATCTTAGGAAAGATGTGGGAAACAGTAAGATCTAGAGAAGACAGGAACTCCACAAGGAGAGCAACAGAACCAAAAAATCTGAGCACAGGGGTCTTTCCTGAGATTAATACTCCAACCAAGGTCTATGCATGGAGATAACCTAGGACCCCTGCACAGATGTAGCTCATGGCAGTTCAATATCCAAGTGGGTTCCATTGTAATAGGAACAGGGACTGCCTCTGACATGAACTGATTGGCCTGTTCTTTAATTACCCCCCCCCCCCGAGGGGGAAGCAGCATTACCAGTCCACAGAAGAAGACAATGCAGCCACTCCTGGTGAGACCTAATTGACCAGGATCAGAAGGAAGGAAAAGAAGTCCTCCCCTATCAGTAGACTTGTGGAGGGGCATGCATGCAGAGGGGGGAGGAAGGGAGGGATTGGGACGGGAGGAGGGAGGGAACCACAGCGGGGATACAAAGTAAATAAAGTGTAATTAATAAATAATTTAAAAAATAAAATTAATTAATAATTAATTAATTAAAAAAAAAAAGCCTTCACTCTGCCCTGCAGCTGACAGACAACCAAAAAGCTCCAGCAAGGACCTTTGCTGGAGGGTTGGTAGGCCCATCTTGCTGTAACTGCATGGTCTGTTGCTTTATATTTGATTGTTACTCTTTTGCTCCCTGAGATCTGGTGGCTGCCAGATGAGCACATGCTCACATACACCTGTCCTTGGTGTGTAAACCTTGCTCTACCTAAGTTAACGTTGAGTGGGTAATCAAAGACAGAAAGAAAGGAAGGAAGGAAGGAAGGAAGGAAAGAAGGAAGGAAGGGAGGGAGGGAGGGGGGAGGGAGGGAAGGGGGAGGGAGGGAGGAAGGAAGAAAGAGAGAGAGAAGAAAGAAAGAAAGAAAGAAAGAAAGAGAGAGAGAAAGAAAAGAAGAGAAAGAAAGAGAAAAGAAAAGAAAAGAAAAGAAAAGAAAAGAAAAGAAAAGAAAAGAAAAGAAAAGAAAAGAAAAAGAAAAGAAAGAAGGAGGCCAAAATGAGAGGCAGAGCTAAGGTTCATGGGCTTTGGGGGAACAGAAGGATCACAGGAGAGAAAGACAGGTAGGAGGGGGAATAAAGAACAGAGTCAACACAGGGGAGGAAAAGAATGGGCAGAGGAACTCTGAAGTTCCGCATGGAGAGAAGCAGCCCAGATGAAGAACATAAGCAAGTATTTTGGAATTATGGATGGGAAGTAGCCCAGATAGACTGATTAAAGCAGACGGCATGGGATGGGGGCTGGGAGATAATGAGGTAGTGGATAGTATCTGCTCAGCTCCAAGTAAAATAAGGCTTATCTAAAATCTGTCAGGTGTCTGTGTCTTTATTAATTTGACAGAGTTAGATAAAACCTCCATAATAATTATAGGTCATTTACTAATAAACATTATTAGCCCCATTTTCGTTTTCTGCACCATCTTGCCAACACTTTCTGAGGGTTAGGTAGACTGCTTAGTGTCTTTCAACTGGTGAGTGTAAGGTGCTTAGGGATTTGAAGTGATATTTTTGTCATGATTTACTCCTTTAATTAATTCACCACCTCACATGTATGAGTCAGTATGTTCTAGAGCAAGCCAGTGTACCATGTTTACCAAGTGTCAGGATTGTTTCTCACAGACACAGGGAAGTGCACCTGGTTCTAACACTGGTTAGCGCAAGGGAAAGGATTATACTGGTGTCAGTACAGAAATTTATTCAAGATTGTCTTGCTTCCATTCCTGTCATCAAGTATAGTCCCCAACCGCTTTAGAGCATTCATAGCTGAATGATTTCAGATTTTAAAATACATTTGGGAAAAGGATTATTTTTATTTTTGGATTACCCAATACACAGGATTAACATCTTCTAGAATAGCTATGAACAGATGTCAAGGTTGCCCACACTGTGGGACAAAGGTAATGTTCTTAGAAGTGGGTATTGAAGGACAACCTAAAGGGACAGAGAAGAATTCTGACCCCCAAACGCAAAGAGCAAATGTTGGCCCATTGAAATACCTCAGGCTTTACTTTGACTTGTGGTTTGAAGTTACAGTCCATGAGGGGGCATCATGGCAAGAACATGAAGCAGCTGTTCATATTGTATCCAAGTCAGGAAGCAGAGAGAGTTGAATGCTGGTGCTCAGCTTGGTGTCTCCTTCTTAATTCAGTCTGAGACATTGGCCCATGGGTTGGTGCTGCCCACACTCATAGTGGGTCTTCCCATTTCAGTCAAGCCTTTGTGGTAACTCCTTCATAGACATACCCAGAGGTGTGTCTTCCATGTGATTCAGAGTCCAACCAAGCTGACAATCATGATAAGCCATCATACTTGGTAAAGCACCATGGGACTCTTCAGGCAGACAAAGCATCTAAGAAGCAGAAATTGAAGCATAATTACTTGTGGGGACCTGGTTTGCTATACCTCCTTTCACTTCTAATTCTCTGTTAGGGGTTTCTACCCCACTTTAGTTTGTTTAGTTCTGGAATAAAAGACACAGAGACTTATTAGATTTATAATCAGCTTTAAAACACTAGAGCTGGGCAGATATCAGCCCTCTAAGCCACTTTGCTATGTCTCAGCCAGTTCCCCAATATTACTTTCCATATTGTTCCTGTCTGGGCTGCTTCTGCTCTCTAAGGCTAGCCTGCATGGACACATGATCATGATCCATACTGCCCCATGGCGACTTCCTTCTCTTCCTTTTGCATCTCCTCCTCCTCTTCCTTATTCTCCTACTCTCTTATCACCTTCCTTATATGTGACTGAAAGCCTGGGAATCAAAGTTCCACCAACTCTCTTCTGCCCAGTTATAGGCTATCTGGCTTCTTAATTAACCAATTAGAGATAATTGGGGGAACAGAGTTTACCCAGCATTGTTCAGTGTTACATGAGAACGCACTCATCTGTACTGCAATCAGGTCTTGGGGCCCAGAATTTAGCATCTGAACACATACAGCACCAGACCAACCCCCAACATTTCCCTCTTTTTGTCTAAATAAAAAAGCTCTTTTTCTTACAATAATAAACTGTATACAGTAAGAACAAATACGAAACAATTATAAAAATTATCATGTAAGCATTACATTCACAATGTTCAATCCATTTGTGGTTGGTAACTTAAGAAAAAGTACTGTAATATCTATCCTATCTTGGTGAGTTCAGAGTTCTGTATCCAAATAATTTTCTATCATCACTTGCACTTTAACAACCTAAAAATTCTATTCAGACCTAAAAATGTTTTTAAAGCATTTTTTATTCCTAAAAGTTTAAGCTTAGTTGTGAGACTATAACTGTCTTGTCTTCAACCCCATTTAAGAAGGAATAAACATTACCTGAGTTTGTAGGAAGTGAACAACAAGCAGCTTCCAAAATTATGGAAATCATGGAGGCGCTGGCTACCTGGACAGTCATCCAAGTTTCTCAGCAACTGTTGGAGCATCATCTTCAGCCTTCTGGCCTAGAATATCCAGCAGACTTTTTTTGTGAAGCGGGAATTATGAAGGACTAGCCTACCTTGTCTGGCAAAGCTTGGCAGTAGACTTTCCTGTGTCTGGTTAGTCTATTTTGGACAGCATACTGTCAGCAGTTGAGGCAAGGGCAGTGTCTTACCAAGTTGCTAGCTTACCACATTTGAAGCAAAGTCCAATATGAAGGTTCTTTGATGCTCGTGGGTTGGATGCTGCCAGGAGCTGATATGCCTCACTATCAAAGGATTCTTTTATTAATAAAGCATCTTTAAATGCCATATTCTGTTTTTCTCTGAGGTTTTTGAAGACCATCTACTCATTTATTTATAGTATATCTGAATAGGCAAACATTGCTTATTTCTCGCTACTTATTATCTGTTCAACCTAGGTAGCATATTTTTGTAATAAACTAGACTAGCATCTGACATGACCATGAGTTTGGTTGACTAAACGTTAACTTGCATTTCTTAATTAACCTAAACAGTTTGTAATAGCAGCTTTTACAAGGACTAGAATGTCACATTGCCTTTTTAAATGTGTTACATAGGCACAATACCTTACACAAAAGTTGAAACATATATATGTTATATGTATCAAAAATAACTTTAAATATGTATCAATATACAATAATCTAAACCAATATAAATCTTAAATTTGTATTGATATACAATAATCTATATCAATGTAAAATATTTGAAAATAGTAATAGCTCTATAGTTTAGGAGTAGATTCAATAATCTACCCTCTTATCCTATTATTCTATATTATTTCTATAGCCCCCTTTTTCTTTTCCTCCCTATTCCCCCTTTATCCTAACATTAGATAAGAGAGAAAGAAGGATAGAGGAAAGAAAACAAAAGAGAGAAATTGCAACCAACCATCTTTTAACAATGGCAAACATTTATCATCCATAGAATGACCAAAAACAATCCACTTTTCTTTTTGGAAATTGGGTATCATTCTGTGAGAATGCACTTGTCTGTACAACAAACAGATCTTGGAGTTCAGAATTTAGTATATGAATACATACAGCACCAGACCAACCCCAACAAGTAGTGGTTATAGTCTCCAGAACCAAGCACAGAACCCCCAAACTTAGACATTTCCTGAGTCAGTAACAATAGTCAACAGACTCCTTCTAGAATACATCTGTGACTCTGCCAATAAGGGGCTTGGGATGGGGCCTCTACATAGTTCCCCAGCAGGGGGCAGTGACTGGGAAGCCCAAACTACCAAACACGTATTTGGAAGACAGGGACTCTTAGTGCTGTCTCCCACCCCTCTCCCACCTCAGGAGGAAGGGGAGAGGCTGCATATTGATTGGTGATAGCTCCCAACTGAGGCTCAGAATCTCCAGGTTGCTCAGAGCAGAGGTATAGAAGCTCAGTGCCCCTCCCCCAACCTTGGCCTGAGTATCTCTTCCATGTGGCTGTTCTAAGGTGTATCCTTTATTATTTATACAATTCAATATATATGTGTGTGTGTGTGTTGAATATATATATGTGTATATATATATATATCTCATATATATTATAATACTCAGTATACATAAATCATATATACGCATTGGTTTTTAACCTTCCTAAGGCTGCAACTCTTCAACTCATGTTATGGTGACCCCCAACCACAAAATTATTTTTGTGGCTACTTCATAACTGAAATTTTGCTGCTGTTATAAATCATAACGTAAATATCTGACATGCAACCCTCCCAAAGGGGCTATAACCCACAGGTGAGAACCACTGCTTTATAGTAATCCAACAAGGACGGAACCCTCCTGAGTTATGTAAGTTCTTCTAGTGAATTAGTGTGAACTCTGCTCAGAGTTGGTGGGTAAGAAGTACATGTATGGGTTAGAAAATGATTCAGGGGTTAAGAACGCTTGTTGTTCGTGCATGGGATGTGTTCAATTCCCAGCACCTACCTGTAGCTCACAGCCATTCTTAACTCCAGTTCCAGCAGGAACAACCTCTTCTGACCTCCACAGGCACCGGGCACACACATGGCTCGCAAACAAACATGAAAACAAAGCCCTCATAAAAATAAAATAAATTAAATTTTAAAAAATTGGGTAGATATGGAAATTCAGGACTTGTGTCTGGTGTCCAGGGCAGTCTCATAGGCTGGAGCCCTTACCTGAGGGGATGACACTAACTCTGGATACTCAGGGAGAGAATGGACTCCAGATGTTGGATGCCTGTTGGTATAATGTTCTCGTGGAATATATACAATTTACCCTTGTTCGTTCAAATGCTGTTTCTCTACCCCACTATCTTGTTTCAATCTAGACAATGCATTGTGATGTTTATTCTAAGCATCACCTGTCTCAAGTTTGTGTAAACATGCCACCATTTGTTCTCTGTATTGTCAATAAAACAACCAGCAATGGAGAGACTAGGGTGAGACAACTTGGTCTGGAGGAAAGGAGAAAGAAGGGAGTGGGAGGAGAGAGATCTGAGGGGAGAGGACTTAGAGCCACCAGGAGAGATGAACCAGACCTAAGATATGACTAAAAGCAAGTATAATGTGGGAAATCTGAATGGGAGGAAGCTATGCGGGCTTGGAGGTTTAGGATGGAGTAATTATTGCCCAGCATTGTGCTCTAAGCTAATCAAATAAATCCTAGTCTCTATGTGGTGATTTGGGTATACAGCTGGTTTAGGAATAACCACTGTTTAACTAAAAGTTAATCAATAATAAATACTAATAACTGACAACAGATGTCCTGTTCAGTTTGTGCTGTAGAGAATTGTTGATTTGGAAAAAACTGCACAGTGGAAACCCAGGAGAACAGAGCTACTTTTTGCATTGCTCTTTTCTCTTAGGACAGTTGGGAGCTCTTTCTGATTTGCTATTAAACCCTTTTCTTCCCTTTTGGACATAAACTTTTGACCCACCAACAAAGAGATTTGTAAATAGGTGCTTAGGATTGAAGGTTTAAATGGCAAAGGGAAATGTGGTCTTGGCCGGGTGACCTCCTTGCTGAGGACACTGTGGAGTTGTGACATCTTAGGTGCACAGTAGAGAGGCAAGGGAAGTGGCACTGCCCATGCCACTGCCACATGGCACCAAAACCAAACTCTGTCCCCTCCCTCAAATGTGCTCAAGGAAGGCGACCTTGAGAAAAGCAAGTTGACATTTGGCAGTGGGGAAACTACAACATATGGAAACCAAAGAGAGGCCTTTCTGCTTAAAAAAGAAAAGAAAAGAAAAGAAAAAAGTTATTCTAATTCCTTGCATATTTTATGCAGGAAAAAAGAACTAAATTAAAATGAGTAAGAATAGCCTACAAGATCCTTAATTGATAAGGAAAGAGAGCTCATTTAGTTAGCAGCTGTCTTGAATAATATGTACTGGAAAGTGTGTAATCTAAAGATGCCTGGGGATCAATACAGAAAGAACCCGAGAAATAAGGCAGCAGTCAAAGAGAATTCCATAAATTAAATCATAGTTTGAAAGGATGAAGTCATGTTAATGCTCATTACCATATTTTAATTTCATGGTGATTAAAATTATAACGTAGCATGTATTGCCACTTAATTGATCTGCCAACACCAAGTATTTGCACGTTTCTTTTTGTTCTCTGAAGTCATAAACTATCTATTCTCTGCTGCATAATTTCAGAGGTAATTTTAAACCATAAATATTTCTCTTTATTAAAATTCTCAGGAATTAGAACCTAGATTGCTATTTATTTATATCCACTTTGGCAAGAGGCCAGAAAATTCATTTTCTTACATTTTGGATTCTACAAAATTAAAGTGCTAAAAAATATTATCTATTAATCTTCATGCTTCCTTTCATGACAGTTTTACGGCTTAATCGAAATGTTTGAGGTTTCAGGGGGAACAAGTTAAACTCTGTCCCTTGAAGTCTGGGCACTTTTCTTTGATTAGAAGCCCCTTGAAATGGCCATCTCCTGTAACCAGGCAAGATTTCCAGTGGAGGGACTGGGACACCAACCTAGCCACAAAACCTTTGACCCACAATTTGTCCTGCCTACAAGATGTGCAGGGGTAAAGATGAAGCAGAGATTGAGGGAAGGGCCAACTAATGACCGACCCAACTTGAGACCCAGGCCATGAGAGAGAGCCCACCCCTGACACCATTAATAACATTCTGCTACACCAGCAGACAGAAGCCTAGCATAGTGTCTTCTGAGAGGCTTCACCCAGCAACTGAGAGAAACAGATAAAGAGACCCATAGCCAAACATTAGGTGGAACTTGTGGAATCCTACAGAGGAGGGGAAAAAATTAATTGAAGGAACCAGAGAGGTTAAGGACACCACAATAAAATCTATAGAATCAACTCACCTAGGCCCACAGGGGATCACAGAGACTGAACCACCAACCAGAGAGCATGCATGGGATGGACCTACACCCTCTGCACATATGTAACAAATATGCAGCTTGGTCTTCACGTAGGAGCCCTAAAAGCAAGATCAGGGGCTATCTCTGACTCTGTTGCCTGCCTTTGGATCCCATTCCCCTAACTGTGCTGCCCTGTCTAGCTTCAGTAGAAGATGTGCCTAGTCCCATTGTAATTTGACATGCCGAGGCTGGTTGATATCCATGGAAGGCCTCCTTATTTTTGAGGGGGTAGTTGGGGGATGAGGTGAGAGAGAGGGACTGGGAAGAGAGAAGGGAGGGGAAGCTGCAATTGGGATGTAAAATAAATTAATTAATCAATAAAAGAATTCTGCCAAGACATGGGCAGTCTTGCAAAGATGGGCTTCCCCTTACTGACATCAGTCCCTAGGGCTTTTGCCCCACTGTGCCCCTTTACTTCATACTCACTTCCTTAGGTAGACACTGTTCCTCTGCTGTCCTTAAGATGGCCCCTCTTGGGGTTGACCCTCCAGTCTGACTTTGGCTCTCACCAGGTGCCGTGGAGCCCAGCCACCATGGCTGCGATGGAATAAATGGGACACATATGTCACTTGGAACCCCATGAGTCTCTTCAGATAAGAATTAATTTCACAAATCGCGAAACCTTTCAGGGACAATACCTTCCTAACGACTCCTGCTTCCTTTGACATCCCAGCGCCCTGATTAATGGTCATTCAAATTGGCCACCTGGCATAGCTCACTGTCAAAATCAGAAAAGATGTGCTTTCGGAAGGCAGTTCCTTTTGTGTAGTGAACCCCAGCTCTGTCTCCGTGTCTTCTGTCTCCCTTCCCCTTCTCAGCACGGCAGCTACAAGCATAGATAGAACCTGGATCCTAACGTGTGAGTGGCACTCACACTTCAGACTTCAAATACATGTTGCAACTAGCTCCTCAGACTTTTTCAAAACCGTTGGATGAAGGACGGCCAGGTATTAAGGGAACAATCTGCAGACAGCTGATTTTACAGACCTTTTTCATGCACGACTTGGAGGCTGGGGGGAAAGGTAGGAGGCAAATAAACAGCCTGTTTTAAAACTTTATTACAAATGATGAGCAAGGAAATCTAGTTCCTATGCTAAGTCTCAATGCGGGCTTGATCGTCCCCCTTATTATTATTTTTGAATCAGCTCTTAGGTAACCTACCGTTATGAACACACATGAAGCTCACACACGAGACCACCAGGGCCATCCTGCAGTGTACAAGAACGGTTGACTGCAGGGAACAAAAGCACAGTCAGGATGACACAACCTTAAAAAGCGCTTACCAGCCACGGACAAGGGATCACTGACACTCATATCCCCAGGCGGTAAGTGAAGCCAGAGTGCCAGTGTCAAGGGGTAAGGGTGTCCACAGAACCCTCACTTCTTCCTCCATGGGCCACTGCGAACTCTGCTGGGTGTCTGAGCAGAGCCCAAACTTCTGTGCCACTCCGATGGTGCCGCTGTCTCAGAAGAACTAACAGCCTCTGAGTTCAGACTGCGACACAAAGAGAATGGAATCCATCACTCTCCAGCAACCCCCTCAGGAGGGTAACAGTGGCAAAACGTATGATTATTCACCCGGCCTGAAATCTAAGTGCCTGGGTTCAAGTTCCAGCCCTACATCTCCAAAGCTCCATGAATCTGGGCTGGCTGCTGTTCCCTTCATGTCCAACTTCCTCCTCAGAGGAACTGAATCAAGATTCGCTCTGGATCAGCTCTAAGTTTGGACAAGTTTAAGAGGTGGAGGAAGAGAGGATGAAAGAGAGCTGAGTTTATTGGGAGCCTAGACAGCTCCACCTACTCTCAGATCTTCAGGGGTAAGGGTGTCCACAGAACCCTCACTTCTTCCTCCATGGGCCACTGCGGACTCTGCTGGGTGTCTGAGCAGAGCCCAAACTTCTGTGCCACTCCGATGGTGCCACTGTCTCAGAAGAACTAACAGCCTCTGAGTTCAGACTGCGACACAAAGAGAATGGAATCCATCTCTAAGGAATCTTCTCTGGGTCTCTCTACTTCCATCTCCACAACTCTTTCCAGCCTTCCTGTTGCCTGTTCTTAGCCCCTGAGCATCTGCTCATATTCAGGATGAAATCCTTACACTTGAGTTAGACACATGTAGCTCTCCACACACCGTCCTAGTCACACACCCCTGCCTTTTCTCAGTGATGCTGTTCCTTCATGGTCCCTTATAATGTGTGGTGTTTCATCTACAGTTTGTTTTCTTGCCCCAGCCCCTGCTCTCTGTCTTACAAAGGTCCATCAGCCATTCAAGACCAAAGTGAACCATTTATCTCAAGGTCAAGGTCAAGGGTTTGAGGCTCTTGGCTGCTCCCTTCTACTATTCAGATGGACCTCTGTGGCAGTGCTACATCTACATGCACCACCGTGGTACACTCAGTCTTAGCCAAATGCAAGGCAGAACCTCAGGTCCACCAACCCACATCTCCATCTCCAGGCGTGCGCACAGTGCCTGGCAAATGGATACAATCAACAAAGCACTAAAAATGAATGGGCAGTTTGCAGGGATTATGTTCCACTCTCTCCGGTTGAAACTTGCCCATGTTTAGACACATAGGAAGAAAGTATGAAATATGGTTGCCGTGGAAACAAACTTGGAAAGCGGCTTTCTTTTCTCCTTTGTGGAAACGAGTGGGTCCTATCTCGTGGCTAAGCTGTACACCATGGCATTGAAAGTGTGGTGCTGTTCCTGAGGTGCCCCGTGGCAGTCAGCTTGGCAGACGACGGAAGGTGCCCCCACAGCTTCTACCATATAATTTTTCCCTCTGATGTACAGTCGTGGGGCTAAATATTATTTGCAGTGTATTCTACAATGAAATTATTGCATTTCAGTGGACTTCCGTCTAGAGATTTAAAATGTTTTTAAATTACATGCCGTAACAATTTCCATGAGAACCAACCACTTACCTATTATTTTTTTTCCCATGTTTCTTTCAAAAGCCTCTTTTCTGTCCTGCATCTGGAATCAAACTACATGGAAAGCCTTTTTTAAGAATCAATGGAAATCTCTTTGCCTTTCTTCCCATGACTCTCACTAGAAAGGAAAGTAACAGCAATAAATAAATAAATAAATAAATAAATAAATAAATAATTTTAAAAGAGGCGTATTTTGTGACACTTCTTGTGGCGTGAGCTTTCACCACCTTTTCCCTTGACTGGTTCCTCCTGGAAAGCACACGTGGGAAATTTTAACACTTCCTCACCTGACTGACATGAAACACTAATATTTTCATGTAGTAAAAATCCCCCTGGCCTGTCTGACCTCTGGGCTCCTAAAACTTCCTTGGATCTTAATATGTTGCAAAATCATCCCCCAAATGTCTTTGCCTCAAAAACCGTGAAGACGGGTACAGAATCCCTATTCTAGCCTGTGTGGCACGTCACACACGGGCACTCCGAGGGGCAGCACTGAACCTTTCTTCACATGCTCACAGGCACGTCATCCATGTAATAAATGGGACCCACAGGTAGCTAGTGTGCTAGGATCCCAAACGTCATACAAATGGGTCACTTGTGGCTCGGGCCAAAGATACAGCTATGGTGGACTAAGGGTTGGACCATGTAGGAAACAGAAAAGTTAAAGTTCAGCTCGAGAGGCAGGCACAATGAAAAGTTCCTTGGTGTTCTGGAACCATTAGTTTGCATGCTCTACTCTACCCCTGTGGAATGTGTGTGTGTGTGTGTGTGTGTGTGTGTGTGTGTGTGTGTGTGTGTGACAGAGAGACAAAGAATGAATGCGTTTCAGGTCTATGTGTTGCACACTTGTTTTCCTGAACTTTCCATAGTCACTTGAAACTCAGTTTATGCAGAAATAAATGTACCTTTGACCTTTCCTAGTCAGCTTCCTGCGCGGGGCCAGAATCCTTACCATCCCAGGCTTCCTTCTCACCTTTGCTCATACTCAGTCCCCATCAGTCACTAAGCCCTGTTGCTTGAATCTCCACAAGCAGCTGGGACCCACATGCTTTCCTGCAGTCCCCTGCTCACTTCATGAAGGCCCCTAGTCTCGGTCATCTGGGCTGCAGCTGCAGCTTGCATCAGGCTGCCTGCCTCCAGCCTCGCCCTGCAAGCCAGCCCTTACTGAAGCCCGGGTTTTCTAGTTTATGCCTTCTGTGATGAAATATTGAACTTCATGGAATATAAATCAGCTAGGGAATGACCCTTGAGCATGTCTCTGCAGGAGTTTAGATTAGGTTCACTGAAGTGGGAAGAGCCGCTCTAAGCATGGGTGCACCCTCCCGGGTGCTGGAGTCCCAGGCTAAATGAAGTGAGCTGACCAGCAGCAGTCCTATGGCTGCACATTGACAGTGGCTGCAGTGTGATCCTTGCTTTCCCTACTTTAATGGCCTGCACCCTCAAACCCTGAGCCTGATTTTTCAGGGGTTTTATCATACCACCAAAAACAAAACAAAACCCCAACATTTTCTCTCCTTGAAACCATTTTGTGGTCCTCCCATCTCGTCTCGACAATTTCCAAGCTACCTCAGCCCATTTGATCCTCTCTCTCACACCTCCAGTCTCTTTCTGTACATTCCCCCTCAAGGCTTCCCAAATGCCCTGTTTATCCTGCCTGCAGGTCTTTGTTCAAAATGTGGCAGGCACAAGACTAAGGGTTACTGAGCCACACTCAGAGATAACCCCAGGACTTCTCGGATGGTTCCTCTGCAGTGTGAACTGCTGTCAGTCACTCTCCCTTGGCAAAGGCCCATCTTTGCAGGTCTTCTGTAGGCGTCTTCACTTGGATGTTGGACTCATGTGGTGATTTAATTTGATTGTCCACTGACAGAATCTAGAATCACCTTGGAGACAAACCTCCAGACATGTCTGTTCCCTAACAGACATGTAGATTAGGTTAATAAGGGTGGAAAGGCCCACAATTGGGCAGCACCATTCCCTGAGCTGGGGTCCTGGAATGCATAAAAAGGAGAAAGCTGAGTACCAGCATTCATCGCTGTTTTCTGACTTTACGTGCAGTGTAATCAGCTTCCTCCTATTCCTGAAATCATGACATCCCCATGAGAGACTGTGAGCCCAAATAACCCATCCTTCCTTGAGTTTTTTTTATCAGATAGTATGTCACAGGCACGAAGGGCATCTCAAAATCATCCTCGCCCCAAATTTAGGCCATCAGCTCATGGTGCTTGCAGTGACCCTCAGTGCAATGCACACTAAGTATTTTACATTTCACTCGATTTTCTATCTGTCTTCCTCATTGGAAAGCAGAGTTATTTATACATTTCTGTTTGCTCAATGGTGAATTTCTAGTGCCTCATACAACCCAAACACAGAAAGGACATTCAGTAAATGTTGCTGAATGAATAAACATTCCTATATTGACAGAGTAAATGCAAACTACAACTTACCCAAAGCTGAAGAGTCAAGGCACAGCAGAAAGAACACAGATTGCATAAAACAACAGCAAAAAATCTGTCTAGGTGTGTGCCTACAGCAACACATTTAATCCATGAGATGCTCTCTCTTGGCAAAGTGAAAATAAGACACATTCCAAGTTGATGTGGGTTAATGGATAGAATTTGCTTTAGCAATACTATGGCTGGTGTCTAACATATAAGGTTTTCTTCCTAGGCCCTGGTTTAATAGAAACAACTGGAAACCTTAGAAATTTTGTTATCAAACTTTATCCTAAGCAGATCTCAAATGAAGCAGCTCAAGGATTGTTATGAAATGGGGATGGAGTAGAGGACAGGAGTAAAGAAAAGCCACCTCCTCCCAAGGCTCAGGGACCACTATGGAAGAGGGGGCAGAAGGACTGTAAGGGCCAGAGGAACTGTATGTCTGCAGTGAAACTGTACCTTCCAGACAGGTCTCTTGTGCACATATGAACTCATGGTGGTGGTGACTGCATGCACATACCTGCACAAGATCAAGCAGCATGGCCTAGGGAGGGACTCATAAAGTCACACACCTAAGAAGCTACTGGCAATTAATGGTTGATGAAGGCGAGTCAGTTTTCTTCAGACATGCAGCCCCTGAGAGGCTACCCAGGCTCTAGTAGACAGATTGTCTTAGCTATGGTTTCCACAGATGTGAAGAGACACCAGAACCACAGCAACACTTATAAAAGGAAACGTTTAACTGGGGCTGGCTTATAGTTCAGAGGATTAGTCCATTATCATCACTGCTGTGTGTAGGCAGGCATGGTGCCGAATGAGCTTAGAGCACTACATCTTGATCCAAAGGCAGCAGAAGTGACCATGAGCCACCCGGGCGTATCTTGAGCACAGGAGACTTCAAACCTCAATCCTAGACCGACACACTTCCTCCAACAAGGCCACACCTCCTAATAGTGCTACTCCCTATAGGCCAAGCATCAAGCACATGAGTTCATGGGGACCATACCTATTCAAACCACCACACTGATCCTTCACCCATGCACACAGAGGCAACACTCAGTGGTACCAAAGGGTTTTCAGGAGAGAGAGAAAGAGAGAGAGCATGCAGGTGGAAGGGAAAGTGGTGAGGGGAATAGGGAAGAATTGAAGGGGAGGGTGGGGTAGGTTTGATTAAAACATTATATGCATTTATGAAATTATCAGTAAAAAGAATCAGACTTTTTTCTGTAAGGAGTTCATTTTATTCAAAGTGCCTGCTATGGCTCTTCCTAAAAAGGCCGGGGTTTGGTATGGGATCCATCAAAAGGGCTATTGTAAATAGCAGCCCAAGGCATGATTTTTGGAGGAATTCGGGTATAAACTCTCCTTGTCCTATTTCTCCCAAGTCACTGCGAAGTGTTGATCTGAGACATTGTTTATTGAGCCTGGAGTACTATGACCCGCTCTCTCGCATAATGCCTAGCACCTGTGCCCTCATTTATGATGTCTCCGTGTAGTATGGCCAGTTGTCTCTCAGTGGCATTGCTGTGGGGAGCAAGCTGACAGTGAAGAACTGGACTATGCTAGACACCCAAAGTTTCTGCTGAAATGAACGGAAAAGGCAGGCTTTTCTCAGCGCTTACAACCGTCAGGGTGAAAATAAAATGCCAGCCTCCTTTTGTGATACGAACTTCCTCAGGAGCTCTATGGTGCTGATTTTGCACCTACATTGCAAGGTTGCAGGGGCTGTTGTTATTTCCATGTCTCAAGGGAGCTGGGGGGGGGGGCATGGCTAGGCATGCCAACCACAGAAGGCTTAACTAACATTGTTCCTGTGGAAGATGAGGACAACAAAGCACAGAGAAAGAGAATCAGGTGTCTCAAAGTGAGCCATGTCCCAAATGCATGACCTTTGTCCACAAATCCCTCAGTTCTGGCCACTCAGCACAGCTCACATGCTCGGTATCTTACCCAGTGTTACCTGGGGTTTGGCCAACAGTCAAGTGCTGATGGAGAACAGATAAATCACTCACATCCTGACCTGTCTATGGAAGTGTGTTCTCAGCCAGAGAAGGCAGGTCTACCGAGGCCAACTGACTTTGGTTTTCAGTGAAATCCTAATGACTTTCTCGACGATCAGATTAAAATGACCACAAGAAGGTTTTCACTTCATAGGTGAGATAATGCACATGAATACACTGCAGATCATAAAATACTCCCAAAATCTTGGGTCTACTGCTGATTAGGTCAGTCAGGCTGACTGAGATGGTATGACTGGATGGATGTGTCAGGATCAAATGTCATATTCAGACAGAACAGAGCACAGTGATTCCACCTGCTTTGTCAGCTGCTCCACAGACTTCAAAAAAGATAGCACATTGTCCATAAACTTGTTCAAGAAAATATAGTAGAAAAAATGGTTTCTACATGGGTTTTCTCTAAGGATTTTTATTATTGCTATGGTTAAAATATATTATTGTCAAACAGAGGGAGAATAGAGCAAAGAAATGAGCAAATGGAAAATTACCTATAAAAATTCCCTTGTAGAGACTAAAGGATTCATTCAGTGGAAGGAGCTTCCAAGCATGATTGGGTTCGATGGCCAAGACAACAAAACAAACCTAGCGTTGGAAACAAATACTACCAAAATGGTGGTTTATCAAAAGCCTACATTCAATAAGCACACTCAAGTTTTCAAAGGTCTTAGACTTGGAGGCGTAGGCTTGTAATTACAGCCATGTGGGAGGCTAAGGCAGTGTGGTGTAGCTATATCAGTGCCCTGTTGTCTGAATACACAGTGACCCCCAGGGTGCTCTTTCCCCAACAGATGTGAGTTCAAGGCCTGGCTGGACAACTTTGTTGAACACTGTTTTGATTTTTCTCAAAAACAAAAATTAGGAAAGTGGTCTCAGGAGGTATCTTGGTGGTAGAATGCTAGCACGTGTGCATGCACACACACACATACATACACAGGTGTGCATGAATGTGCAAATACACACATGCTTATACATTCACATGCGCATGCACAAATGTACACATGCTTAAACACACGTGTACTCATGCACATACGTAAAAGCAGTACCTTTAAGTAACACTATTTAGTAGCTCTTTTTCCATCAGTGCCTTATTCATTATTTCATCATTTAGAATAGAATAAAGTCCTAGAACTGGATTCCTAGATAAAGACTACAACATTTCTCACGAGGGTGTTAGGGGCATGTGACTGGGTTCGATTCTCACAAGTACTGCCTGAGGAGACGGGCCTCACCACACCAGTACTGTCATTTAAAGTAGTCTATGATAAACCCCAAAATATTTACATGGTTTCAAAATAAGTTACCATGAGATATTTAACTAACTACAAAGAGTAAACTAGTCATTTACAGTAGAGAGACACTGGGCACCAGGCTGACAAAGAATTCAACACCGTGGTGGGATAGGTGACATCATGTTGGTCTTGATGGTGTGTGGGAAGGGTACAACATTGTTTCCGAGCTATCCCCACCAAAGATGAACACCTAGAATCTAACCAGAGATACGATAGATAGACCCAAGTTGAGAGACATTGAACAAAATAAATGATCTGTTTCTTTAAAAACACGTCATGTCACAAGGCATTAATGTTTCCTAAATTCAGTCGTAACTGAGTTTCTTTCCCCATTGGATTGTCTGAGTGTGCTGCTGGCATAGGGAGATCACTGGATTTTGTTCCTTTTCCTGGTATCCCACTATTTCATGTATTCAGAGTTTAATGCCAAGAGCACCCAGCTCCAGTTTTAAAAGATATATAATCACATTGTCTGAAAGTAACAGTAATTTTGTCTCTTCCTTTCCAGCGACCCCCCTCATCCTGCCTCCTGCCTTCTCACAGCATGTCTAGTTCACAGAACGGCGCTGTGGAGTCATGGAGGCAGCCATCTTCTCTGCCCTCATGATTCTAATGGGAATGCCTCTGCTGTTTCAACATGAAGGAGACACGGGCTCCACTTGAGAGGCTTCGTGTTGGGTACCCTCCTGTGTCTATGAAGGAGACTCGGGTTCCACTTGAGAGGCTTCGTGTTGGGTACCCTCCTGTGTCTATCGCTAATCCCGTTGCTGTGACAAAATACCTGATAACAAGCAAATTTAAGAGCAGGCTTAGAATGGCACTGGGCGCGTGGGCGGCTCGCACGTCACATCCGCCTGCAGCCAGGAAGCAGGAAGCAGGAAGCTGTCTGGCGGTGCTCTGCTCTCTTTCCACATTTGTTCCAGGACCCCAACAGTCCTTGGAATGGTGCTGCTCATAGTTAAAGCGTGGCCTCCTACCCCAACTCGCCTCATCTAGCAATGTCCTCACAAGCATGCCCAGAGGCTTGTCTCCCAGGTAATTCTAGTCCCTGTCAGGTTGAAAATCAATGTTAGCCATCACATTCCCATCCCTGAAGGTTTCTTTTTCTCAACCACACATGAATATTTCATTTTGTCTGAATGCTTTTTGTCATCTGTTGCTAATTATCATGTGGGTTTTCATACTAGAGACATTGAAAAGCTGTCAGTATATTAATAGGACTTTTCCCCCTAACGCTTAACTCTCCTGGCTTCCCTAGAACAAAACTGGTTTAGTTGTGGTAAGCTGTTCTCTTAGTGCTTTATTTTGCTTTTTATTATACTTTGTCCTTTGAAAGTTCTCTGACAGGTTTGAATTGTAGGAATGTAGTTTAGCTAGAACTATGTTCTAGAATTATCTTTATATAGTTCTAGATTAATTGAGTCACAAGGGACAATTAAGATTAATGAGCATGTAAACTGGGAATGGTGGTAGATGCCTCCAATGCTAGCCTGATTGCAATACTTTTCAACTCCATCATCCTCTGAGCCAGTTATGGTTCAGAAAGTATAGTCATTTCCCCACAAAGCCCAGTCCAAGGATGCTTAGTGATAATGACTGATGCAGGTTCCAATCTGTCTTCGGGGATTACAGTTCTGCTCTCCCTGATTCCTGTCCATCTTCGTTTCAGTACAGTATACCTTGCTAACTTTAGGTTCTAACCCACTAAAACAGAATCACCAACCCATGTCTGAACTGCTTAGACAGCTCCCGCAATTTCCAGTACACAAATGGCCAGTCCACATTATCCATCCTAGTTTATGTAGCTGCAACTGGTCCTCCTCCTCTGATCAGAGCACTAATCTAAATATACTCCATATTCTTTGTTGGTTTCCTAGCATCTGTTCTGTGACACATTCAGCTCCACTCTTGCCCCAGAGATAACCTGTTGCACTGGGGCTTACATGCCCTGTGACTTGTGTTGGGCTTGGTCAGTGTATGCACTGATAGATGCATTGACTCTTCTGTTTCTCTGTGCCCTCCTGGGCTATGTCGTTCTAGCTGCATCTTCTCTGTCGACAACCCTGCTCGGGAGCTTCACCTCAACAGAAACCTTCACCTCTCTAGAAATACTTTCCTCCCTGGCTTAAATGTCTTTTGTAATATAGCAAATTATCCCCTCCTCCAGTTTGGCAACAAGCATCTAATGTCTCACATTTTCTGGAAGCTGCTTAGCTCAGTGGTTCTAGCATAGAGCTTGTCATAAAATGTTTATCAAGGGGTCTGCTGAGACAGCTGTCCTCTGGAGGCTTGGTTGGGGCTGATCCCAGAGCGGTCACATGGTCCCTGGCAGGAGGTCTCAGGATCCTACTGTGTGGTTGGTACTTGGGGTTACTAAAGTGAACGGTAGAGGGATTACCCCCTACTCCAAGAAGACACCATTTAAGAGGGAGGACAAGAAGAAAGCCATGTGCCTTTGAATATCCAGTCAACACTTCTATATCTACTAACCATTGCCGCAGAGCCAACAAGTCCAGGCCACCCAGGCGGAGAGAAATTAGGCTCCATGAGAAGAGTACTAAAAAAATGTGAACACACTTCAAAGTCACCATACCTTAGAGCTTGAGAGAGGGTTTATTTGGTCAAGTTTTCCCATAAGCCTGAGGACTTCAACTCCCATGTCCAGCACACTTGTAAAGTGTGGCAGTGTGAGCCTCCAACCCTGGGATTGGGAAGACAACAAGAGGATCCCTGGGGCCTCCTGACCCAAAGTAGCTGAATCAGCAAGTTCTAGGCTTAATAAAAATCCCAGTCTCCAAGCATAAGGCAGAAAACAGTAAAGGAGGACAGCAAAGGACAGCCTCATGCTTCCATGTGCATGCCCCAAACACACACATGCACCTATAAATACACACACACACACACACACACACACACACCTTAAAGGCCTGGGGTGGCACTAGCTTTCCACTGTCGCTGGCTCATTATACCTCAAAATACATGCATTTTTAAAACTTTAGTTGAACTCTAAAACCAATTTTTTTCCATTTATATACAGTAGTTAAACACATTTGAATGTATGTTGCTCCCAAATTACAATCAAATATTTTTGGGAAGGGAGCAAGGTGTGTGTAGATATAAACTTAGCTACCCATATCCAAATCACAAACTAAGTCAGCCAAGTATCAAAAAATTTTGGGGGGAAAAATGTGTTCTGTATTGAGTGTGTCCAGGTATTTTTTTCTTGCCATATTCCTCAAACAATGCAAGAAACAACTATTTATGTAATATTTATGTTATACTGGGTATTATATAGAATCTAAAAATGATTCAAAATATATGGGAGGTTGATCCGCATTCTCTGCAAATATCACGGCATTCTACATAAGGGACTTGAATGTCTGTGGTCCTGTCCTTGGACTTAATCCCCCAGTTAGATGCTTTACTATTTGGCACTGAAATTTCAACATTACTTTTGTCCTCACTGGGCAGTGCAGAGACGTGGCTGCCTAGATTGCTGAGAAAGAACTCCTTATATCACTGAACTTGGATCATGAGGAAGGCGGACATACATAATGAACGTGAACTGTAACCTTAACTCCACGAATTGCTGGTCTGTGCCTTTCTGTACTCCACTTTTCCCATCTAACAGGTGGAAGATGTGACAGTGTGCATGTCATTCTGGGGTTCTGGGGCTTGGTCCATGCGAAGAGCTGTAGATCAGTCAGCACCCCATGAGCACTAATTTCTGTTGTTATTGCTTTGTTTTCAGCCAGCTGCCTCACCCTGCTCCAGAATCAGAACAAGAGGACAAAATCGTGGGGCAATTTCACTGACATTTAGCTGGTTGTCATCTTGTCCTAGTTTCTAGCTGTCACTTGTCAGTCCTTGTTCAACGATTTAAACTCATATCTGTAACATTTCCTCTGTCTTCCTAGGTTTTCCTGGGAGATGGCAGGAAGTTGTATTGGGGGAACCTTTCTTTTTTTTTAAACCGGAACACTTGTATCTGATTTTTAAAATACCTGCTTCACTGTGATTCAAGTTAGGTTGAGATTGATACCCTAATTCAATTGCTGTGTAGAAAGAACCATTAATGTACATTTCGGTTCTGCTTGGGCACTTCCTTAATAGCCTCAGAAGACTTCGGTGAAATATTTCAGAGAAACCTTTAATACTTCTCAGAAGTCCATTTGGGAATTTAGTTTTTCTTTTGCTCCCTCCCCCCCCTCCCCGCCCCACATGCACCATCTTTCTGAACTGTAGCTAATCTACTCCGTAAACCAATTCGAGTCATCCCTAATACAGCGTTCTGGCTCCAATCAGAGTCATCTTCCCTTTCACAATGGAAGTCTGACAGCCATTGTGCCTTTTAAGTTGAGCATAGGTTGAAAAGCCACCCTTGTCTATTAGTCTGACTCTCCTTTGAATAAGACTGTTCTTATTACATCAAAGACCATAGTCCTGGCTGGGGCTATAAGGCCAGGAATGGAAGCAGCAGCCATGTATGACATGGAGGTGGGTAAACAAGTCAGCCATGAACAATGGAAGGAGCCCTTGAGTAGCAGCCAGAAGACTGAGCATTCATTCTGACACCCAAGTGCACAAGCACACCACGTAACTTCCCAGAGTTTCAATTCTCTTATTGTCACTTGAGGGCGACCTCCTAGGCCACAGCTTCTTCAAGAGTACCTTCTCAGAGAGCCACAGAGATGGTGGGAGAGGGCTAGAACAAGTGAAACAGTCAAAGAGGTGGTTAAAATACGGGTTCTACTCGCTGTGTAACTTTGAACAAAAAGCTTGCGTTCTTGGTACCTCAGTTTCCTCATCTGTGAAAGGAAAATAACAGCACCTAAATTGGAGTGTTGTTTTAAGGATTAAGTGAAGTCAATTAAGTGAAATGTGTCAGGTTCTTAACCCTGGTTCTTAACTGGTTCTTAGCCAGTTCTTAACCCAAGATAAGCACCTAGTAAATGGTATATTCCTCATATGTGGCCCATCCTCTTTCAACAACTTCAGTTTTGCCTCCTATGTCCACCAAAAGCCTGACTCAACCAATCCTGCATCTTCCTAATATATTCCCTAGCCTAGAGTCCAGCTCCAAAAGGACTAGGAAATACAGTTTTGCTTTCTATGGTTTCAGTTAACCAAGATCAAAAAATACTTAATAGAAAATTCCAGAAACAAAAAGTTCATGAATCTTCAATTATCATTCTGAGTAGTGTGATAAAATCTCTCCATGTCACTTCATCCTACATGGAACACGAACCATCATTCTGTTCACTGTATCCATGTAGTATATGCTACCAACCTTGCTGCAGTTTGGAAAGCGACAGAGACAACAGTGCTGTAACTGCTATCCTACTATATTATTGTAATTGCTTTATCGATAAAGTATTGTTATTATTAATAGTATAGTGGTTATAATTTATAAACTAAATGTTGTACATATGTATATCGAGTGGGACAAACCATAGCATATACAGGACTCAGCTAAATACATACAGTTCCTTTTATAGGTGTTTAGGACTGTGAAGGGGAACTACTATACCTGATGTTAATGATTGCCTAGAGACACAGATGAAGAGGTGACACGGTAGCAACAATAAGAGCAAATACAGTTGACTGACTCTCAGTGTGTTCTCAGCTCAAGCTGGGTACCTGCGTAGACCTGTGACTTCCTCTGATACAGTTCAGCACCACGTAAGCCATGTTCCCTCAGACATCCTCCTGTGTGGCTCTTCCCTTCAGAGCAGTGGTTCTGCCATCCTTTATACCCTTCTTCATGTTGTGGTGACCCCCAATCACAAAATTATTTTCGTTGCTACTTCATAACTGTAATTATGTTATTGTTAGGAATCATAATGTAAATAGCTGTGTTTTCTAACGGTCTTAGGCAACCCCTGAAAAAGAGTCATTCGACCCCATAAGAGGGTTGCAACCCACAGGTTTAAAAAAAAAACTGTTTCCTTTGTTGGCTTTTTATCACCATACTTCTGAAAATCTCTGCAGTTCCAAGCAGTTCTGAACTCCTTCAAAATGCATTCTCAGTTTGGCAAAAGCGAGCAGGAGAGGCAGACTGCCTGCTCTTCTCCCCAACTTCAGGTCACCCTAGATGGCTCCATTGATCCCTCCTCTTTCCCATCCTGCATGCAGTCAGGAAGAGATGGAATATCAATCTCACACCCAAGTTCATCTCAGGTGCTGGTTATGGTGCCCAGGGTTGCTCACTGATGAATATCCATGGACTGGACAAATATATGATCAAACCAACATGACAGAGAACAGAAGAATAAGAGGCTTAACAAAGATGGGAGCAGTGTGCTGTGGAAGGCTGATGGCAAGGAACGAAGGCATTTTTATGGATGAGACAGACTTGACCTTGAAGGATTTTAACAACAAGAAAACAGAGATAAGAAGATTTTCAATGAAGGGAGCTGTGTCATAACAGGGACACATTAAACTCTAATGATCAGAGCCTATGGGCGGCTGCTGGGTGTAGACAGATAGTCGGAACAGCCTGCAGGGTAGAGGCTTGGTTCCTGAGCCCTGGGGATTTCTAAACCTCCAGGGAGGCAACAAAGGACACAGAGATGGTGCTGGAGAGCCCGAGGGACCTAGCTCAGAGGCGGACCTGACTACTTTGTCGAAACCTTGACTTTGTTTGTCGACAGCAAGGAAATCTACCACTGAGAGTCTCTGAGGAGTGACTAGATCTCCCTGACATACCCATTAAAAGATGGTTCTGATGGAGACGGCTCAGGAGGCGAAGCCTGGAGACAAGGTCAGCGGGAGAAGGGAGAGAGTGGCAGAACACATAGGCTAGCACCCTGTCTTCACGCCCACCTCCCCTGAGAAAGGTTATTTTGAACCACACTTTCATTCCCACTTGATTCAGGAGTATCTGTCAAACGAAGGAGGTGTCTCTTCCCTGCTCTGAGAAGCCAATCCACGACCATGGAGAGGACCTTAGTTAACAGAGAACATTCCCAATGGACGTTCAGTCTAATCAGTTAGGTACTCTGATGGGTGGGTACCCACAAGCCTCCATTCTAAGAAGAGGAAGAGGAGAACATTGTCGAGACCCTGGGAGCCTCACCATTGCTCTCTGTGAAGCTATTCTGAGCAGGGGCTTCTGTCACTAGGTCTCTGCCAATATTTAATGTTTTCTGGAGTGTGCAGAAGCACAGCAATACCGCAGCGCTGTCGCTGTGTGGGAGCAACTGCTCCTTCTGCAGCTCACAGCCCCCTTCAGGTGTCTGCTTGTGGGCAACATCCCGTCTCACTTTACACTTATAAGGGAACCCCTTAGTCTTCTCTCTGTCCCTTGGTCACAGCTTCCCGATGCCAGCTTGGGATTTGTGTTTAATTCTAGTTCTGTGTCACCCCACTACAGATTTGCCCTGGTTTGACTGCAAGCAAAGCTGTCTCCTCCCTCTTGGTGTTTCACAAAGCCCTCTGACATGGGAGGTTGACAAGGAATGACAAGCCCCTGGCCATACTTCCCTGAACACTCCCAATCTTCCCTGATCTTGGAGCTAAGCAGGGTCAGGCCTGGGTGGTACGTGGATGGGTAAAGGGATGACAGCATGGAAGGAATGGCTGCAGGGCTGACAGACTGTTGGGTATGGAGGAACAAGACTGAGATACGGGCAGCAGTGTCTTATATTTTCTTTTTCTTTCTCCGCTTTCATATGTGTGTGATGTACATGTGATTTGGCACACATTTGTGTCTTTTGTGTATATGTGGAAGCCTAAGGTTGATATCAGGCATCATCCCTGATTGCTCTTTCACCTTATTTGATACACGGAAGGTCTGTCTCTTAGTCAAACCCAGAGCTCACTGAGATGGCAAGTCTGGCTGGCCAGCTTGCTCTGGGATCCCGTCTCTATCTTTCAAGGCTGAAATTTCTGGGGATCTGAACACTGGTCCTTACAATTACATGGTAAGCACCTTAAACTAAGTGACCTTCCCAGGCCAAACTGTATTTCTAGTATGGGTAATTGGAAGAATAATGATATTATTACTGGGATTTGAGGAACTGATTTAGAAAAATAATATTCGTGTCCTACTAGAGCCCTTTCTCCAGCTATCAGCAGCTTCCCCGAAGTTTCTAGGAAGAAACACCCGCAAGCACTTACACACACATGCACACAGACATGCACAGGCACACGCATGCACACAGTCAACCACACACAAATCAAACACTCACATACACTCATGCATGCATCCATATATACACATAAATGTGTGTATGCATGTACGCACACACACTCCAGATAAAAGACTATGCCAAAGCAATTAAAGAAAGCTGTCACTCTTCCTTCAAAGCCCAAAGTCTCTCAACACACTAGTCACCAGGAGGAGAGAATCCCAAAGAGACCTAGAAGATGTAAAACAGACAGATTGCTGGCTTTTACTGCCTTACATGCATAAGAAGAAAAGACAGATGAGAGGCACGTGGTCAAACCTGCTTAGCTGGAGAATGAACTGCCCCACAGAGGAAGAAAAAGGACAGAGAACGTCCCACCAATACCGTGACCTTTAAAGTAAAGGGTGGCAAAACGCAGGGCCCAAGCCAAACGCAACCCATTGCTTGTTTTCTTATGAGTCACAAACAAAAGATATTTTCCTAATTCCGCCAGTCTTTTCTTATTGACGGATATATTTCGAGTGCACTTTTAGGTGGTTTGGTCATACGAATGTATGAGTCTACACAAATCTGGATGGGCGACACCACTCCACACACAGCCTCCACGCGCTGCTGCTGTACGTGTCATTCTCCATCAGTCAGTTCTAATGTTTCGCAGTATATAACTATATTGGCAAAGGAGGAAAAGACTAATATTTCATGACAAGCGAAAATTAGCATTTTACTACCTAAATATAAAATTTCACTGGAGCACAGTCTTGCCCGTTCCTTGAGAAATCGACTATGACTCCTTTTGGCTTTGACAGAGAAGGTGTCGCTTGGGAAGCCTGCCTGGACCTTCGCTGACAAACATCACTAACCCCTTGTCTGAAGCGTGTTGATGTCACCCGAGTAAACACGGCCTGATTAGATTTTAAAGATGTGATCCATCAACTTCTCCTTGCTGCAAGGAGGAGCAGAGAAAGGAGAAAGGTGCCCAGCCCCTTCTGTGAAGGCAGCATCTCCTGGAACGTAGGAAGATGAGCAGGTTTTGAGGAGGAAGATGGTAAATTTAGTTGTGTTGCTTTGGGGACATCCTAGAGGTGAGTAGACCTTTCGCTGAATGTCAGAAAGCAGCGGAGGAGATATTACATCATGCAAGGGTTTGGCGAGAAACTAGTGAAGCCTAAGGTTTCATGAGGGGCCTAAAGAGCACCAAGAAGAGAGCCGGCCAAAGGTTCCTGGGAAGATGCTTATCTGCTGAGGCTGCCACCATGTCTGTGAACCAGTGTGAGCACAGCAGAAGATGCCCAGAAAGGAGTCCAAAGGGGGTGGCTGAAGGAAGGGAGAATTCTGAGAGCAGTGTCACTCAGGAGCACAGGGACCTCAGGGATGCCAGGTTGGTTCAAATGGGATGGAGGCAGAATCAGTGGACAGAAAAGGAAGAGAAATGATGAAAACAAGCTCTTCTTTTATAATTTTTCTGAGGGTTAAGGGGGCATGAAATGTCAGCATGAAGCTGTCAAAGAAAGACATAGGAAGTTGACAAGACAACCAGTGCCCTTTTTGGTGTCCTCACAAGTAGAATGCTGAGTTAATTGCCCTCCTCAGCACCATTGTAGGAGGGCAACTGATAGTAAAATCACTGTCAAAAACTAAGGTCTGGGTTGGAGAGATGGCTCGTGGTGACGAGCTCTTGCTGTTTTTGCAAAGAGCTCAGTTCCCAGAACCCACATGGCGCCACTCACAACTCTTAATAACTCCAGCTCCAGGGGATTCTACACCCTCTCCTGGCTGCCACAGGCACTGCACGCATGCAGTGTGTACAGATAGGCAGGTACAACACATGCATATAAATTAAATTTTAAAACATAAGCTGAAGTACTGCCGTTTTATAAATGGCATTATCAGAGCTTATAGTGTCCCGGAATGAGAGCTGTCTATGTTCAGACAAGCACTGTTAGATATGGCTGGCTCATTGAGTGTGTGCCACCCTAGTAATCACCAAGTGATGCCTGAAAGAAGTTGTAACCCGGTGGGATCACAATAACAATGGCAAAAAGAATCAAGGGAGAAAACTTGGGGGCTGGAGAGATGGCTCAGTAGTTAACAGCCATCTTGTTGCTTTTCCAGAGGACCCGAGTTCAGATGTTGACATCCAGGTGAGATGACTCACAACTTCCTGTATGTTTTGGTGCAAGGGAACTTGCCCTCTTCTGGCATCTACATATCTGGGGCATATACACTCATACAAACAAGAGTGTTCAGTGGCACAAGCAGCTAGCAAAAGCAGGCAGGCCCAACCTTTCTCTAACAGCCAAGGGACACAGCCAAACACATCTTAGCATCATGCTCTTTCTGTCAGGAACCTATAATTTCATTCATAACTTTGGGGAGATAATTATACTACACTAGTGAAAGGCAACTTGATGAATAGCTGTTTATTTCCAAAGCAGGCATTTTTCATGCATTGGCTGCCTAATGGGGTCAGGAGCACAGCAGGCTCTCACTGTCTTTTCCATATTGTTCAGCCTCTTGGCAGATTCTACACAGGAAACAGATAATTTACTTATTTTACATAACACAGTGTCATTGACTTCGCTCAAGAGTCACATTTGAAGTACAGGGTTGTAAGTAATCTCACTATCATTTGTCAAGCAGAGCCTGACATATTGTCATATTTGTTCCTTACCTTCTGAATCTTCCCACCCAGGTCCCAGCTAGGAGGCAGGCCAGGGTCATCAGAACCAGATCCTTCTCATGGTCTCCATCATGGTTTGAATAAAAATGCCCCTCATAGGCTCACAGGGAATGGCACCACTAGGAGGTGTGGCCTTATTGGAGGAAGTGTGCCATTGGAGGTGGGCTTCGAGGGTTTCAAATGCTCAAGCCAGGCCCAATGTCATGCTCTCTTCCTGCTGCCTGCCAATCCAGATGTAGAACTCTTAGCCCCTTCTCTAGCACCATGTCTGCCTATGAGCCACTGTGCTTCTTATCATGATGATAATAGACTAATCCTCTGAACCCATAAGCCAGACCTAACTGAATGCTTTCCTTTCTTTATAAATAAAGTTGCCATGGTCATGGTGTCTCTTTATAGCAATAGAAACCCCAACTAAGACAAGCTCCAAAGATGCAGACCCCAAGTGACCACTGGAGAGTCTCTGACCTGTTCTCTGTGCTGTGTTAATTGTAAATCAAATGCAAGAACTGAAATCATCCTCCTCATTGCTCAGAGGGTTAGAATAAACACAGAACATGACCTATAAACAGTAAAGACTCAACAAAGGTTTATGCTTAGACAAGAAAATCTGTAAGCTAGCATGATGCTGGTAGCTAAAATTTTATATATGAGGTACCTGATACTTGTCCAAATGTTTCACATGGACTGACTCAATAAATTCTTGGCAGAAATTTTGAGGTAGATAAATAACGTTTTTACTATTTTATAGGTGAGGAAATTAATGTGCCAAAAAGTCATTCAGCCAACAGGTGGTGCAGCTGGAACTCACACTCAGAGTTTATGAGTTAGGAGCATGAATGTTTTCCTGGCAGCTACAATCATTGCTGTGGTGGATATTGTACCACACTGCGTGGGCACTGCCTGCCCAAGACTGAGAGGCCCGCACTGCCGCTCTATCAAAGCATGTTCTCTGGAGCTAAACTCCCTTCTAGAAAGAAGTAAATGAAGGAAAGTAAAGACCCAGCCACTGGTTCCCATTTGGACAGTCTTGAAGGGTTGTCTATATGGGAACATCCAAGGTCCAGAGCTGTCCAAGAATCAGCCCAGCCCTTTAGCTATGACTGTGTTGACCATCTGGAGCCTAGATTTGCCCAGTCCTGTTACTTTTTCTTCCCCAATAATGGTGGCAAACAGGGTTACCTCCATACTTACCTAGAGAACTTAATGAGCTCCTCTAGACAGATAGACACACACACACACACACAACTCTCCCCATGCATGTGTGCACATGTACATTTTATGCATATACCATATTATACACTCATATGTTTGTCCATGAAGACACCCAAGGAAATCCACATGATGAAGGCACAAAAAACACATTCACCTGCTTTCCCAGGGAGGGAGGGGGAAGGGTGCAGTGCTCCCATCTCAAATTGCTCATCTTGCTAGAAATTTTCTGGAAAAGGCTATTTGCTTTTCCATGGAGCACATGGGGTTCCCACTGCGTAAGAATCTAGGGTCATAAACTGAATACAGGTAGGAGTTTGCCACCTGCGTTAGTTGCTTTTCTCGTGTTACAGCAGAATCCCCAACAGAGCAACCTGAGGAAGGAAAAATTTATTCCGGTCCAGAGCTTTCCCAAGGTCCATCATGGTAGGAAGCGGGTGACTCAGTCCTTGTGGGCTAGAGCGTAAAGCCACTGGTCACACTGGCAGGTGACCAGAGAGCAGAGACAGGACCAGAGACATAGCCTGGCAATTATAACACCCTCCCCCACCAAAAAAAAGGTCCATCCCCCAGTGGCCCACTTCCATCGGCCAGGTCCCACAACATCCCCAAACAGAGCGACCAGCTGGAGAGCAGTGTTCAAACACGAGAGCCTGTGAGCGGATGTTTCACATTCAAACTCTAACAGCACCTATACAATGGATGTCTGCCTCTCAGTAGAGAGAATTTCAGATACGAGAGATTCACTATGAGTCTCTCCAAGGTAGGAATATGAGTAAGTTCCCCAGAAGAGAAAAAAAATCACCTCAAGCATCTATTAAAAGTGGGGAACCCGACAGAGAGGAGACACCACTTTCATGTAAGCCATTGCTCATTCCCTCGTCTCTCCTACCCCATTCCCACTTGAAGGAGAAGGGACCATGGAGGCGCCAGGGGAGAAATGGGTTACCAGCTGCGATGGGGTATTTTAAGGTCGACTGGACACAATCTAGAGTCATTTGGGAAGGGAGTCTCAATGAAGGATGGTCTAGATTAGGTTGCTCTGTGGGCATGCCTGTGAAAGGTAGTTGTTAATTGGATTGAGTGGAAATGCCCCTCAATGTGCCATCATTCTCTAAATAGAAGATTCTGGACTGTACAATAGTGGAGAAAGTGGGCTAAACACTGGTGAGCATGCATTAATCCATTCCTCTCCAATCTCTACTATGGAGTTACGGCATGTGACTAGCTACTGAATCTCTTGCTGCCTTGATTCTCCTGCAATGATGGACAGTACCTCGAATTATGAGACAAATAAACCCTGTTATGGGCCTGGAGTCATTGAGAGATTTACCAGTCTGACCATTAATACATTTTAACAAAGAAGAGGCTTTTATTCAGATATTGACACCAGGTCTACACCAGGACTCGGGGTTCTTGAACATAGCACCCCGACACCTTCCTCAGGAGTTTACAAAAGTGAAGAACACAAAGATACAATCTGTTCTCAAGCAAGCCAAGGTCCTCTCCTGCCAAGCAAGCTTGTTTGCAAAACAGCAGAAAGAAAAATTGAATCCCTTAACATTTGAAGGTCTAATTTTGCTTTAAGCGCAGAGATTTTAAACTTTTAAAGTTAGCCATCAACATATCGTTAGCAGTCACAACCCTTTCTCCTTTAAGTTGCTTTTGTTGGAATAACTTCTCACAGAAACAGGAAATGAAGCAAGGACACCAACCACGTCACTCCCTTCTCCCATTTTAGCATCAGCCTGTGCTGAGGAAGAAGAAACACAAACCAAACCAAGACTGGAGTCTAAGGCTAGGCTTTAATTCCTAAATTAGAGTAATACTTGGCATTTAAAGTGGTCTAAGAATTACCTAATCCCTAAGATTAAGCAGAGTGACTGTGGGTTTGCTGGAGAGTTATATAGGGCAGGCAGAGTTTATCCTTCTGAATAAATTGCAAAGGTGTTGTGACTAACACAAACAAATGGCACCTGTTGAAAGAGTGGTGCCCAGTCAGCCCTGTTACATTTTTATCCATCATTCTCATCAGAGCTGGCTTCACGTATGATGGATGGAGGATATTGGCCTGTTTCCTGTGGGTCTTGGGAGGTAAGGGAGAAACCCTGGGGATGCAGTCTTCCTGGAGGGAAGATGCTGCTGCCTACCCCACTGCTCAGCACTAGGAGATGCCTCAGGCCCACCACGTATCTGAAAATACAGGGCTCTGCTAGCCGGGCCCTAACAGAGGTAGCAGTTGGGCTATGAGAAGAAGAGCACTAAAGAGCCAAGATGACACCGCCATCCCCAGACACACCACACATTCATATGCACATGCACATATGTGTGTTCGCTCACACATTCCCGTACACACATGCACACACGCACACTGTCTTAACCACCAGAGTGACTCTGGGCCATTTCCGATTCCCTATGCATCTCTCCATCATGCTCTAACTACAGAGTAACTAAACAGGATGGAATGTGTGCTGAGGTGTTGAGGTGGAGGAGGTTACAGCTCATCCCTGTCTGAAACACCTGCTGGATCAGTGGGGGGTTCCCACAGGAAGCAGATGGTCCACTCAAAATAGAACAATGTGAAGACAGTCTATTTACAAAAGGCACTTGCAAAGGTGCTAGAGAATCATGTAGTATCCCAGGCCTCACCTAGGCTAAGAGGAAGCTGGAAGGCAAATGCATCCTAAACATGTCTGGGTCCCAGGCTGGAAGAAGAGCTGGAGACCTTCTGAACCACTTGTCTAGATATTTAAAACATGTCATGCGAATCAGCAAACCACTGAAAGAAACACTTCTAGCTACGACTCTCAACAAACACCCCTTGGTGGCAACCGGAAAGGCTTGGAAGCTGTAGTCCTTGGGCTGTTCAGAATCCTGCCTCCGACTACCAGCCCGTTCCTTTCTGTCATCACTCTAACCTTTGCTGTGACTCCGAGAGAGCTTGCTATACAGATGGACACCCAGGTCTCACGCCCATGCTGACCCCAGCACTCTCCACAAATATGTCGCATGCCTTTTGGTAGCCTAAGTACCCTGCAGAGCATAGTCTGTGATGCTCACAGAATGGAGGGCCAGGCACAGGAACGTGTCTGCATTCTTCCCACTTGGAATTCTGGGAAAGCTTCTGCAACCCTGATTTTCTGCCAATTCCTCTTCTAATTCCGAGTCTTCCAGTACAGGCATGACTCCTGCCACCCAGTTTCAGTTTCTTTGAAATTTTCTTACCTTGACACTGTGAAACAGTTACCTCAGAGGTTGGACCATTCTACCCTGCAGGAAAGCTCCTTAAGCAGGGAGGGAAACAACTCAGAACTGCTTCAGAAAGTCCCTGAAACTGACCAGGTGCTAGGACCCTCCCTGTCAGCGTAAGCAGTAACAGGGAAAAGTCTTTCTTAGACAAACTAAGCTGCAAAGAAGACTCTTATAGTAGACCAGCTTCCTGGAGCAAGCAGAAACCAGCTGAGCTGTGTGGAAGAGATTTAGACCAATCTAGACCAATTTAGACCAATATAGCTGGTATAGGGACTGGAATTGTTGTATTAAAACTTGACAATAGTTCAAATAATTCCACTTGAGCCTGTAACCCTAATTTGGCTTATGTTCCTTGTCCTAACTATGACTTCTTGTTTTTCTAGTCCAGGAGATTCCCCAACATGAGGCCCTCAGGTCTTGGAAACTCCTATGAATCTAGATTTAGCCAATGAGCTTGAGGGTTGGAAAGTACTTCTTTGTCTACATAGCCTAAATGTTGCACATAGACTCCTGTGACATTAGACTTAGCCAATGAGCTTAAAGGTTAGAGAGTACTTCTTTATCTAGATAGTCTAAATGCTCCAACTTTGTGGTTCTTCCCATATAAAAACTGACCCTAGAAACTGCCTGAGGTCACAGATTCAACCCCCAAGTCTGGATGTGCCCTTAGCTGGCTAGTCCTGAAAAAATACATGGTGAATAAAACTGCTTCTGTTTGACTTGTACTGATGAGTCCTCATTATTTGTGTGACTCCGGACGCAACACTTTTAAGAATACTCTTCCTTTTAAGAATACTCTTTTGAGGTGCCTTCATGCTCAGCATTGTGCTCCAGGTTACCCAGGGTTTGTGAGTTGTCACCCATGCTGTGGTGGGCCTTGATGATACAGCTTTCTTTGAGTCATTTCTGCTCCTATAAGTAACCCCAATAAAATTCATTGGTTCACCAAGTTGGACTTTGGTAGTATCCGTGGTTTGTTGTAGGTTCCCTGTCTGGGGTGAGTAGACGTGAGTGGACAATAAAAAGTTTTGTCACGTGATATTTGGACATATTTGATCACACTGGGTTTTAGTCACATCTTTTACAGTCACTTCTTGCTAATGTCCCACAGAAGCTGAGGCAATTTACTGTTGGTCCATGTCTATCCAGTGTGGCTTAGCTATGCCTAAGTAGGTTTTCTTCCTATAGCTGCGAAGGGCTGTGTCTTAACCATCTCTACTTATGCGAGTAATGGAAACGTACACAGTAGGAGCAAAGACAGAGCTTTTCTTGTCATCATAGGTGCATGTGCTCATTAATTTTGTCAAATTAACTAGATCTGGATCAATTGAGAGACAAGCCTCTGTGGAGTGTTCTAGATTAGATTAAGTAAAGTAGAAAGCCTCACCCTAAATGTGGACAACAGGTTCCCATGGTGGCCCAGATATAGAGGTCAAAAGAAAAAGTTGTGCTTTTTGCCTGCTTGCCTTTTAGTTCTTACAGGTGGGTGCATCTATTCTATTGTTGCTGCTGCCACTGCCATCAGAACCGAGATTCTTCAGCCTTTCAACATGAGCTGAAGACCACCATCTCTCCAGGAAGCTGAAGGATTTCATTAGCAGATTGGACCTGCTGAGACACGCAACCTCCTGTGCTGAGCAGCTCTGGGATCTCGACCTTTTCAGTGTGGAGGCAACCATTGTTGAAAAATCCAGACAAAATCTGTAAGCTGAGCCAACAGATGTGCTTTTAATAATATAGTCATTCTACAGATTCTGTTCCTCAGGAGCACCCCCAACTAGTACATGGCTTATGGGTTTTGCTTATGCATTACATTACTAAGAATTTTGAATTCTTGATAAAAACAGATTCCAGGAATATATCCTCTCTGTAACATGTAAGTCATAAATAAAACATCTATTCCTTTTTTAGTTGATAATGTAACATTGAAACAAGGCTATCAGCAAGGGGATCTTTTGTGAAGAAATACTTAAATACGATTATAGCTTACTTGAAATTGAATCAGGAAAAGTCTTTGCTATGTCCATGATTCCTGTATTCAAAAATGACAGTTGGTTATGGTGCATGTAGTAGAGTCAGCATAGTTTGGCATTTGAGATGTTATTCAACTTTGAAATCTAATTGGACAAGTCCCCTGGGGAGAGAAGGAAGTAGGATTCTTATCTAAGAACACGGGGTGTGTGTGTGTGTGTGTGTGTGTGTGTGTCTGTGTGTGTGTGTCTGTGTGTGTATGCCTGTGCAGGTGTGTGCATGTGTGTGTCTGCATGTTTGTGACCAAGATCTGGTGCCTGCAGGGAAAAACAAGGCCACTTCCTTCCAGCCGCAGGCTAGACTAATGGGACTGTTATATGGGAAGTTGGCTGTTCTTCCTGAAAAGCCAAGAATGTCTGGAAGAAGGGTTTGGGCCTGGTAGAGCTAGTCCAGCCAGTGTGAAGGAAGAAAGATGTGAAAGACTCCTGATGGGCAATGCACTGTGGACAGAAGCACTCCTGGCCGAATAGAAGAGGCTCTACAGCTTTGCTTCAAACGTCTTTCTTTGGGCTTGCACTTGCTAGAATTTCCCTCTCATTGGGACCCACTGTTTAGTAAAATTTCACTGGAGTGACCGACTCTCTCGAAAGACATTTCTGCTCCTGTGAGCCCAGTCTTCAGCATCTCAGAAGATTCAGCATTGGTGAGAGCTGGAACCAATGAGGTTCCCCTAAGAGAGAGTTCAGGAGAGATGGAGAAGTTCCCCCATGAGAGTCACCTCTCTCCCCAACCCTGAGAGAAGATGAGCTTTGCTGGAACAGAAGGCCAGGCTGAGAAGGTTCTAATGTTGTCTTGTGTCTTGGGCTGTGGTCTGGCAGGCTCTCGCCTGTTGTTTCCCTGTGGCACTACAGAGAAGTCCACATGTCTGCCAAGAAGACACCACCAGGAGGGGAGGTCACAGACACTGGAGGGATACAGCCTTCCTCCTGGCCCTCTGCTGGGTGAAAGCTTCGCTTATAGGTTCCAGGACTGCTGTGATCTAAAGCATTTAACCCAAATGTGCCTTCCGCTTGTGCAAACCTGAACCTTAGTCACTCTCCTTGTGCACATGGCTAAGACTCTACACGCTTGGGCTAGAGAGCTGAACCACAGGCCGGGGGCTCTCTTCACCCAGATACTGACTTGTGGCCCCTGTTTTTCTCCACCAAAGCTTACTGCAGGCCAGGCTCAAGAGATGACACTCCCAGTCTCAGATGGTATCACTGGTTAAATGCTTTCTGTGGAACAAGGAGCTGGAGGAGGGAAACTCATAACGAAGAGAAAGAGGAGTAATGCTCTTCGAACGAGAGCGGTCTTCTTCCAGCCTCCATCCGCTGCTCACACTCCCCGTGTCAGATTTCTCAGCCATTCTCCATCTTGGTGTCTTTATCTGTGATTAGAAAGCATTGGTGTTCCTTGCTCTTCAGGCTGCTTTGCAACTGTTAAGAGCACTAGTGTGCAGAAAGACTACCTAGAACTCACCAGAGTCTGTCTCTTTCCCTCTGTCCTAAAGGAAGCATATCATGGACAGGTCAGAACATGGAGTACAGTATGCGCTGCTTGGTCCTCTACCTTGCAATAAATGGCTTTATTAATTTTCTGGCAAAGAGAGAACAGAAGAGCTGGCAGATTGCCAGGGCTAATGGGATCCTTTTTGTAGGACGCAGCGGCCTGTGAGGTACCAAGCTCTTCCGCAGTATTAATCGGCAGGGAAGTATAATCCAAATTAGACAACGGCTCCACAATTCTGACTCTCAAGGGTAGAAAAAGTGTTGATTCCAAAGCCGTGGCCTCAGAGCTGGCTATGGGCTGGACTCAGCTGGGTAAGCTCTGAAGTGAGCAGGGGCCCAGGCTGCTCCCCTAAACATTCAGACTGAGTTGGTTGGCAGTTTCCAAGCTTCATTGTTGTCTGCAATGGGAATAGCAATGGGGACTAAGCTCTTTGAGGGCAGCCGTCAGGTCCACAGACACTGCTTCCACAGCTGGATCTCAGCTGCAGAAAGAGCAGCTATCCCCCCAACTCTATAACCTTGTCCTGCATCCTGCAGCCTCAGCGATGGCTCCTGTCTACTACCAAAATGCCTCTGAGCCTCCTGTCTCCTGGTCCATGGTGCCCAGATGCTAGAGTGTAAGGCAAAGAGGTGGAGAAAGGAAAATAAATGTCCCTTTCTGCACTGGTCCAAATGCCTCATGAGCCATTTCCCATGATGACTGACTGACTGTCGTGGTATTTGTCCCTTTCAGGGAAATCTCTTGCCTGCCAGATTATGGTCAGTTTCCAGTGTCTCCACAAGGCACACAGGAGGCGAGTGCCCTGTTGTGCATCTTCTAGTGTCCTATTCAGTCTCTTTTAAGTTTATTTGCAGTTCACACTCAAAAATCAGAACTTCAAAAACTCACTCTGACCATGCCCAGAAGTCTTTAAGCCTCTAGAGAATCTCCACCGAGGGGTGATCCTGAGGGAGCTTGGTATGAAGTGAGGGAGTTATTCTGGTCAAAAGACATCGCTCGTCTTTCACAACTTCTGGGTCCTCGTGCGAAGTTCCTCTGCAGAGCCAGAATGTTCGAGTCTACCTCTAAACACAGCGTCTGTTTCTAGACTCGCAGAAAACTAAGTCTCCAGCTCTGCTTTCCCAGGGCTGAGCCGTCCCCTGGGGCGCTGCTATCTTCATTTCAGGCATTGTGCAGTCTATTTTAAAAACGATTCTCAGATGTTTTTATTATGAGATGACATAAGTTCTGTGAGCTATTCGGGTAAGGCAAAAAGGAAAGACGACATGCTTTCCTCTCCTGTCTTGCCTGCATGGCTCTCCAGCTTAGGCTGCCATCGGTGTGGACTATATTACTGTGGGTCATTTACTGAAGGCCATATTTTAACATTCATCATTACAGCACCGTTGCATTTTACACAAAATGCTTGGTAGCAATTTGCCAGTCTCCTTGACCATGGGTTCAAACATTTGCATGATGCTCCAGTGAGTATGTAGGTGCTATAAACAGTCATCTGCCAAGTGTCAATTAACTGGTCATTTCTAATTTTTCATGATTATAGCTAATGGTACGATAAAATTATCATGTATTTTTTTCATTTTGGATAATTTACATTGGTTTGATTCCAATAAATGGAATTACTTAGCAAAAGAATACAATCTAAAAAAGTAATTTACAATTTAATAGGGTGATAGGAAAATAAGAGAGATATACAGCCAAACAACTTATTGGTTAAATATATTATAGTTCACTTGTATTATTAAATACTGCAAAGCCATTAAAACAATGCTACAGGAGAAAATTTAATATTATGGAAAGATTTACCCTGTGTAGTAATTTATAAAACAGTGTACCCAAATTTTTATGTAACTTGCATGAAAGCATTTAAATTTTTATTTTTATTTATGCGTGTAAGTTGTATAAAAACATTTAAATTTTTATTTATTTATTTATGTGTGTGTGTGTGTGTGTGTGTGCATCCACTTGTTTGTTTGTGCACCATGAATGTACCTGCAGAGGCTAGAAAAGGGCATTGGATTCCCTGGAGCTGGAGTTACAGGTGGTTGTGAGCTAATGTGGGTGCTAGGAACCAAACTTCAGGTGCAATGCAAGTACCCTTCACAGCTGAGCATTCTTTCCAGCCCCATATATAAAAGCATTTTTATAACCAGTGTTTAACAATGCAATTTATACATAAGTACAGTATTTAAAAAAGAGCTAATCCAGTTCTGAAGAAGCTTAGAAGGCTTGCTTTACCGAGAATACAAATTTGTTAGGGAGCTGCAACAATTAAAAAAAAAAAAATGTAGCATCTGTGAAAGAATGATTTAAAAAAGAGAAGTGTGCTGTAGTGCGAATTCTGGAATTTTGGTTTCTTTTAATAAAAAAAAAGAAATGTTATAAGAATATATTTTCATTTTAATCCCAGGGATTAAATTATATACGGGATATGGGTCTGCTTTTGCAGCAGCTGGCTATGATTTGCCTCATGCTCTAGCAAAGGAATGTTCTTGCCAGCTGCAAATAGTTTCTGCAATTGTGTGATATTTGGGATTCTGACAAGTTTTTAAAGGATGTATAAATGCTGGAGCCCCGATAGGTGGGGTTGGTGGTGGGTGGTCATTCACAGTGGTGAGTTGTGGTTTGTTAATAGTCGTGCTTAAAGAAGAAAGAAATACCTAGCTGGCTGGCCGCAGAAATTGCCTGTGCCTGGAGCACAGCTGTGTGATGGCGGCTCAGTCTCTGCCAGCTGTCTGGTGCGCAGAAACTGCCTGTGTCTGCCTTTGCGGCTTTTGGGAGCCTGAGTGGCTCCCTAAGCTGAGTAATTTTCCGGGGACCTTTTCAGGTTGGGGGTGAGCTGAGTGCTCTGAGATCAGACCTGCCATTTCTATCTCCGGCGGCGAATCAGGCGCGCAGGCAGGCAGGGCTCTGTGCCGGAACCTGGGTCCCAGGCTCTGGCTCCGGGCTGGCTCCTGGGGTGCCCGTGGAACCTGCCCAAGTCTTTTCCAGGGGATGTCTGGGTGACCTAAGGCAGGTCCCAATCGTTTCCTGTACTCTGGGGTTATCTCTCGACTGAAAATTCCAGTCTCTGATAGTGTGGTGCCCACGGTTCAGTCTGGGACCGTGACCAGAGACACTGGCTTGTGGCTCTGGGCTGGGGCTGGGGCTGGCGGCCGGCAGCCAAGCGTCTGGCGGAACCGGGATCTCTTCTGCGGTTTAGCCGGGTGAGTTAAAAGCTGATTGAATCCCCCACCATGGGGTATCCTCTCACCTGGGAAACACAATGACTGTGTTTTATGGCCGAGAGTTCTGATTGCAACCTGGCTGTCAATGAAAGTATGCTGGACTTTGTGTCACTAGCATACAACATGAGAATTTTTCCTGTGCTGCAAATCTGTCTAAACAATTGTCGAGCTATATTTTAGGTAATTGGACTGGAGAATTCGATACTACGATGGAGCAGCTGAGAGTGGCCATTGTCACAGTAAATTCTACCAGAGTGGACGCAGGACTAGCCACAGGATTATCAACATGGATTGCTGCAGCCATGAATCATCTGAAGGAATGGGCGGGCATGGGAGCGTTAGCAGGCCTTCTGGTGTTGGTCTCCTTGGTTTGCCTGTGGTATATATGCAAGATTAGAGTCTCACAACAGTGTGATGCAGCCATGATCATTCAGGCCTTTACAGCCATTGAAGCAGGACATTCTCCCCAAGCATGGTTGGATACCATAAAAAGCTAAAATGATATGCTCAGGATGCGAGGCTAAGCACTGCACTCAGGGTCAGACGCTTTCGACCCAGAGAAGAGCATGTCTGATTGCATGCGGGTTGATGCCCCAGGTCCCGCCTCTGAGAAAAAGGTATCGGACGGGTCTGATGCTCTTTGGGTGGATGACACCTAAATGAACATCGGTACAAAGTCCCAATTTATTTCTAATATCAGAGATCAGACCTCTACTCTTGCCTGATGCGTCTAAAACAAAAAGGGGGAACTGTAGAGAGCTGCGGAATGCTATGCCTTAAAGATGGAGCTGGTTTCCGCCTTCCACCTTCCTGATGGTGAGTGCTCTCTGTCACGAACAACTCCACATTTGGCTAAGGCCGAGGATCTGGCTTGCTTCCATGTATGTGGACCTATCTGCATTGCCCACGTGGCACGCCTGGGTTGGCTACCCAGAGGCTATTTAAGCTGTGGGCTGGCTTTCCCCAGGGTCCGAGGATTGTTCAAGGTTCCTGAATAAACTGCATTGAAAAAAAAAAAAAAACAAAGTGAATAAATTGTAATGAATAAAAATAATAATAAAAATTCTGGGAAAAAAAAAAGAAAGAAATAAGATTCAAGGATCTCTATCTCTCTCCCTCACCCCTCTATCCTTCTTTCTCTCCTGTCTAGTGATAGAGGGTGAGATGGGGGTTGGGGAGTAACCAGTAAAAACAAGAAGAAACCACAAAGTGGCGAAGACCAGCTAGGGAATGCAGGAGTGATCAGCTGCTTGCTGAAAAGGGTTAGAACGGAAATTTCAGGCTTTCCAGGAAACAAGGTCTTTATTGCCCCCAACAAAGTGAAAAGAGCCACATGTCACACGCAGACAAGTGCACACAGATTTGAACACAACCCATTAACAAAATAGACCTTAGCTCCCCTATGCTTAGAATAGAAAATCCAGAAAAAAGACTAGACTTGGGGGTCAATAGCAACTCTGCTCTGCAGGCGTACAGATAGGACAAATAAATGAAGTGATAGCATGGTGCAAATTAGTAACCATATTTCAAAGGAGTCCTTGTCTACCTCCTAGCAAGGATCAAAGAAGCCAGTCTGAAGAGGCTGATAACAGGCAGAGCCAGCCCTGGATGATAGAAGGGGTGAGATGGAATGGGCACTTAGTGCCTGGGTGATATCAGATAGCATTTAGGTTCTTAGTAATGTTGCAATGACTGCTCAGACTTGGTCTATTCATTTGTGGTGAGTTGTCACAGTCTGTATTTATAACAGAGAAGCTTTGTTGTGGGTATAGTTTTAACTTCTAAAAGTAATGACAACAATGTATCTGAATAGAAACAGACCTGAGATCAACTGATGAAATATAAAGTTGACAGACCAGGAAACAAAAGTAATTTGTTTTCCTATTTTCAACCAGAACAGCACTGTACAGAACTTTCTAGGACAGTGAAGTATTGCTACTTCATAAATGTAATTTTGCTACTGTTGTGGATCGTAATGTAAATATCCCATATGCAGGATATCTAATCTAGGAGCCCCAATGGGGTCATGGCCATAGGCTGAGAACAACAATACACAAACAGCCTTACTGAATGTTACCTCCTGTTTACCCACATAACCAAGGTTGAAATCTGGAAGTTCTGTCTGGGACTCTGCACTCAACATTTCCCTCTCAGCCTGGCAAGAGCACCTGATAGGAATGCTTTTTTTTTTTTTTTCTATTTGTTCTTCCTGGTTAAAGCTATTGCCTCCTTCAAGACCTGCAGCTACTGTCAGCTCTTCAGAACCTTCTGATTAGAGAGGCTAATCACGGTGAGGGAAAGTCCACAATTCAGAGCAAAGCTGTCCAGCCTTCACCACAGGCTCAAGGACAGGTAGAGTCAAAGCTGTCACAGCCACATAAGGATCCCTGGCCGTGGCCCAGTCATCCAGGCGCAAAGATTAGAATAATAAGTAGATGATTTGTGTGTGTGTGTGTGTGTGTGTGTGTCACATAAAACTAAATACTTGATAAAGCTGTGTAAAGAAATTAAACCAGGAGGCTGTCTTGGTAGATGCTGGCCTAGCATTTGCTGTCTGGAACTGCATAAAAGGGAGTGATGGACATGCCTATAGTGCCAGTGCTCAGGAAGTGGAGGCATGGGGATCAGAAGGCCAAGGTCATCCTCAGCTGCATAGTGAGTTTAGAGCCAGCCTGAGCCACAGGAGACCCTGCCTCCAAACAAAAGAAAATACAGCAAAGTAAAAACTAAATAACAAAATAAAGCCAGTAATTCTAGAAGATGTAGCCATTCGGTAGTAAGGATTTGAAGTTGAGAGCCTGAGATAGATTCTGCTATTACAAAATTATGCTGGCTAAGACTATACTCTCAGGGATCATTTCCATAGTTCATTACAAAACTATGTTGGCTGCGCATAAGTTAAAATTCTGACAACATAAAATCTATGCTTAAGCAGAGAGAGGTGGAGAAGAGATGGGATTGGCCAAGAGGAGGATCACCAGGCTGTGAGAGAAATACAAAGAGCAGCTGGTCCGCAGGACTGCATCTTCCCAGCAGTGGGCCACTCACAGTTCTCTTCCATGGCCTTCCATATGGTAACCCCCACCTAACCCCACCCCTTCCGTTCACAATGAAGTCATTGGCTATGGAACTAAAAGAGCTGATGATGATATCCCTTTGATGGATGAAGTAACCGTTTGTGTGTAAGCCTACAGGAAATACCTTTACATGAGAACAAATGTGGTTCTTGAGTCAAACTGTCACAGTTAGGATAGGAAGTACCTTCTGACAGTCCCCAATGTTGAAAGTGTACATCCCATCACCCGAACTGGTGGACTCCATCATTGACAAGTAATTGGATGAGTGGGCTCATGGCTTGATCGATGTGTTAATCCACTGATGAGATCATAATGGATGAGCTATTAGGAGACAGTCCTGGTTGGTGAACAAGGTCTCAGTTTGTGGGGGGGGGTAGGTGGGGGGTTATCTTTGAGGGGAATCTCTTGCCCTGGACCTTTTCTCTTTCTGCTTCCTGGACTCTACACGGACAATTTGTTCTCTGCCTTATTCCTGCCAGCATGATGTGTTGCCTCTCCAGGGCCCACAGCAATGGAACAAACTAACTCCACATTGAAACCTCTGATACCAAGAGCCCAGGGAAATCTTGATGTTGTTCATCTCATGGATTCTGCCACAGCAACAAAAGCTGATGCACGGACAGACCTGAATGCTAATCTATGCTTGCTTCTTGGGCGCGCTAAAACCTGGGCTCTGGGCATTAGCATTGGTCTTTAACTCTCTCTCTCATCTGAAACTACAACAGCCCTCATGAGAGTGAGGATTTATTGAGATAAAAGGAAAAATCAGATACTGTGTCTACGCCTTAATAGATTTGACACATATCACCCTAATTCCTTTTTGCTTCCTCCTTCACTGGCCGCGGACTTGGTGGCAGAAGCCATGATGTCCTGCTCATTTGAGATTCCACTTCAGCACACAGCACATTGCCTGGGACGTGGAAGCTATATGCCCAGTAATTTTCTATTTAATTCAATGATTAAATCTATAGAATCCTATGTTCCATCTTGGTGGAATGGTCATCTTTAACCATCAAAAATACAGGCACATGGGTGAGTTTGAATTTCAAACAAACAGCAAATAATTTGTATAGTATGCCCACTGCACATTTAGATTAAAATTATAATGGACCAGAGAGAGATGGTTCAGGGAGTAAACACATTTGCCACCAATCCTGAGAGCAGAATTCATTTCCAGGACACACTTGGTAGGAGAGTGTCTTAGTTAGGGTTCTATTCCTGGGAAGAGACACCATGACCACAGCAACTCTCATAAAGGAAATCATTTAATTGGAGCTGGCTTACAGTTCAGAGGTTTAATCCATTGTCATCATGGCAGGGAACACGGTGGCACTCAGGCAGAGATGGTGCTGGAGAGGTAGCTGAGAGTTTTATATATAGATCCAAAGGCAGCAGGAAGAGATAGGACCACTAGGCCCAGCTTGGACCTCTTAAACCTCAAAGACCACCCCCAGTGACACACTTCCTCCAACAATTCTACACGGACTCCAACAAGGCCACACCTCCAAATAATGCCACTCCCCATGGGCCTACAGGAGCCATTTTTATTCACACCACCACATTCCTCTCTGTGGCCCCATAGGCTTTTAGCCATATCATAATACAAAACACATTCAGTCCAATTTCAAAAGTCCCCATAGTCTATCATAGTATGAGCACTGTTTAAAAGTCCAATGTTTAACGTTTCTTCTGAGAGTCATGCAATCTGTTTTTAGTCTGCCACTCTCTCTTTTTTAATTTTTATTAATTACAGTTTATTCACTTTGTATGCCACTTGTAGCCCCATCATCCTGTCCCCTCCTAATACCTCCCTCCCTCCTCCTTCTTCTCCTATGCCCCTCTCCCAGTCCAATGATAGAAGAGGTCCTCCTCCCCTTCCATCTGACCCTATCTATCAGGTCTCTGACCCTAGTCTATCAGGTATCATCAGGACTGGCTGCATTGTCTTCCCCTGTGGACTGGTAAGGCTGCTCCTCCCTCAGGTGGAGGTGATCAAAGAGCCAGCCACTGAGTTCTGGTCAGAGACGGTCCCTGTTCCTATTATTGGGAAACCCTCTTGGACACGGAGTCATGCAATCTTATAACCATAATACCCTATGAAAATCAAACTGAAAAATCAGATCACATGCTTCCAACCAATGGCACAGGCTATACATTAACATCCCAATAGGGAAGAAAGAGTGCAGAAATACTGGACCAAAAGCCAACTGAGCAAATTCCAAACTCTGCATCTCTGTGTCTGGTGTCAAAATGCTCTTCAGATCCCCAACTCCTTTCAGCTTTGCTTTTTCTTGAATTGATTTCATGCCCTATTAGCAGCTGTCCTGTCAGGTATCCCATGACTCTGGCATCTCCAACATTTTGTGGTCTCCAAGGCAATTCAGGGTTCACCTTCATAGCTTCATACAATGGCCTGTCTAGGTCTCCATGCAGGGACACCGCTGACATGTGCCTGACCTTAGCAGCTTTTCTTAGTTGTGGAGGGAAATCCCATAACCCTTTTCTTCTATCCTTGACTATAAAGCCAGAACATGTGTCAAAAGCTGCCAAGCTCTGCTGCTTGCTGCGGCTGAAACATAGACCCCTCATTCAAATACAGCGTCACTAGCTTCTGCTTTTAATGGTTTCCTTCATTCCCTAAGATTGGCTGTCCTGAAATTCTCTATGGACCATGCTGGCCTTGAACTCAGAGATCTGCTAGTCTTTGCCTTCCTAGTGCTGGGATTAAAGGTACACACCACCACAGTTGGCCCCAAACTTTTCTTTAATTCCTTTTCACTTTTCTTTAATTCCCTTTCACAAGTTGGAAGCCTAGTTGGGTAGAGTCTTACTCTGAGGTCACCACTCCCTTTATTCCATTTAGCATCAGGCTTTCCTTTAATCTGTTTACACTTCCTGGTGCTCCTTTTCTCCTCCAACTGTACATTGTGTATTTTCCTTGCTCAGATTGCCTTTTTTTTTTTTTTAAACAGGTCTGCATAATGCTTGCCACTAATAACCAAGCAACATAGTCAGTGATGGGTTGTTTTGAAATGTCTTCTGCCAAAGCTGTTAATTAATAACTCTTCAATTTAGTCCCATGCATATTTTTCAGACAAGGGCAGAAAGCAGTCAAATTCTTTGCCAAAATATCACAAGAACAGCCTCAGGCCGCATATTAATATTCTTCTCCTCTGAAGCCTCTTGAATCAGGCTTCCACAATTCAAGCCACCCTCAGCACCACTGTCTTCTATGTTTCTACTAGTGGTGCCATGGTGCTTTCTTAATCCAAAGTCCCAAAGTACACATTTCTCCAAACAAAAACATGGTTTGCATATCACAGCAATATCCCACTCCTGGTACCAACTTCTGTCTTAGGGTTTTATTGCTGTGGAGAGACACCATTACCATGGCAGCTTTCACAAAGGAAAGCATTTAATTGGGGCTGGCTTACAGTTCAGAGGTTCAGCCCATTATCATCATGGCAGGAAGCATGGTGGCACTCAGGCAGACATGGTGCTGGAGAGGTAGCTGAGAGTTCTACATCTAGATCTGTAGGCAGCAGAAAGAGACAAGACAGCCACTAGGCCTGGCTCAAGCTTCTTAAACCTCAAAGCTTGCCCTCTGGTGTGGTAGTTTGAATGTAATTGGCCCCCATAGACCCTAGCACTATTTGGAGGTATGGCCTTGTTGGAGTGGGTGTGGCCTTGCTGGAGGAAGTGTGTCACTGTGGGGGTGGGTAGACTTTGAGGTTTCTTATCCCAAGCTACGCCTAGTGTGTCACACAGTCACCTTTTTCTGCCTTTGGATCAAGATGTAGAACTCTCAGCTCCTTCTCCAACCCCATGTTTTGCCATGGTGATAATGAACTTCACCGCTGCAACTGTGAGCCAGCACTGTTGGAATTAGCCTGGTGCTATGTATTATAATGTTAGTTACTGGCCCTCAAGATCTGGTTACACCCCAGACAAGCACATTTTCATGTGCATCATGTGATGCTCTGTAACTTCTCTCTCCAGTTATCCCTGATTGACTCATAAAGTTGCTGACAGCCTGGATGGGCAGAAGAGAGGTAGGCAGAATTTAGGTTCCCAAGCTTGGGGTTGGAGGAGGACCAAAAAACTAAAGGAAAAGGGGAGAAAGGAAGAAGATGGAGAAAGAGGATGTGACCTGATGGAGTAGATCAGTCCAGAAATGACAACATATTGGCAGGTAATTTGGGTTGTGGTAGCTGAGAGATAGCTAAATAGCTTACAGGGTTGATATCTGCCCAGCTCCAGTGCTTTAACCTTGTGAAATAAATCATAGTCTCTCTGTGTCAGTTATTTTGGAAATTAGTGCAGTTAAAGAAAACTTTTGCTTTATTAATTATTGTCACATTTTGGCACCCAACGTGGGACTTAGAATCTAAGCTAACCTGAGAAAAGGGACCATGTAGAGGCATTATGCCTCCCCAAAAAGGTGGCTCAGCAATCATGGCAGCCCAGTCCAATGCAGCACCACACACTGCATAGAGCTAGGACAACAGAACAGTTTCAGCTTGTACTACCAGAGGTGACTTCTTCTAAGTACAGCAGGGTTAAAAGCACACAAAAGACTGATATCCACCCCATGGAAGAGAGCCAACCCCTGGCACTATTAATGATACTCTGCTATGCTTGCAGACAGGAGCCTAGCACAACTGTCCTCTGAGAGGCTCCAACTAGCAGAGCATTGAAACAGATGCAGAGACCCACAGCCAAACATTAGACAGAGCTCAGGGAATCTTGTTGAAGAGTTGGAAGAAGGGTAGAGGGACCCAGAGGGAACAAGAACTTCCCAAGAAGACCAACAGAGTCAACTAACTGAGGACCATAGGCCTGACAGAGATTGAACCACCAACCAAAGAGCATGTATCCTGATGGACAGCTTGGCCTTCATGAGGTTCCCCTAGCAATTAGAGTGCAGCCTGTCTCTGATCACTTTCCCCTAACTGAGCTGCCTTGTCAGGCCTCAGGGGAAGAGGATGTGCTTAGTCCTGATGTGCTGGGGAAGGATGGGGAGGGGATAAAGGATGGACTGGGAGGAGAGGAGGGAGGGGGTTGCAATAGGAATATAAAGTGAATAAATACATTAGAAAAAAAGCCCACTAGAGGAAGCTAGGTGGTCTCTCCTTCCCCACACAAGGTGTGGCTGTGGGCCAACATGCTGTGACCCAGTCACATAATCCCTGTGGTATAGCCTAAAGTCAGGCAGACAACTAGTCTAACCCAGCCTGGGAATCACAACTGCCTACCTCCCTTCTGCCCAGCCAGGCTCTCAGCAACTTAGTCAATCAGGGATAACTGGGGAGTGAAGTTACCGAGCATCACTTGGTATGTGTGAGAATGTTCTTGTCTGGGGTGCAACCAGATCTTGGGGACCATTAATTAGCATTAGGATACATAGCACCAAACCAACCCCTGACACAGCACCAAGTAAATGTTTCTCTTGTAAGAGTTGCCACGGTCATGGTGTCTCTTGTCTCTTCACAGCAATAAAACCCTAACTCAGACACCTAGTGACAATCTTCCTCCAGCATGGCCGCCTCTAACAGTGCCACTTCATAGGGGGCCACAGGAGCCATTTTTATACATACTACCACAGAGAGGATCAGCAAGTTGTCCTGTGACCTCTGCCCACATGTCATGTGCGTGCACACAAAATAATTAATTAAAAATATTCACAGCTGAACTGAACTTGTGAATTTATCTGCCAGTTCTTCATGCTGGCCACGAACTCCTCGTCAGTAGACACGTTATGCTTCTAAGGAGCAGGCATCTGTTTCTAAGGAACACGCCTTCTTTTGACTTACTATAAAAAATAGTAAGTCAAGCCAGGTCTGGTGATACATGCCTATGTTCGCAGCTACTTGGGGAGGCAGAAGCAGGAGGACCGCAAATTCAGGGCCTGTTCTGGGATGCAGAGTGAATTCCAGAACAGCTTAAGCAACTTACAGAGACCACATCTCTAAATAAGTGTCAAGAAAAAAAAAAAAAAAGGGTGGATTTTCAGTGGCAAATTTTTTAGGGAAACCCTGGGTTTAAAGCCAGTATGAAAGAGAGAGGGTGAAGGAGGAAAGAAAGAAATAAGGGAGGAAGGGAAGGAGGGAAGAGGAGAAAAGGAGGAAGGAAATGACACTGAGGCAAGTACCTCCTCTTACTTGCAATTTGCATTAATGACATGGAGATGGCAGCTCTCGGTTATGAAGGAGTAGGCTGGGCACAGGGGCGACATGAAACCGTCTACTGTAGGGACTCCCCATGGCCCCAGTCTGGCCTGCCGTCCCGATGTAATTATGAATTGTTCCTCCTTTCACTTTCACAGATGACCCAGTTTGGAAGATAAATGACATGGCCTCCTTCGTGGCAGGCACAAGGCCAGGACATTAGCCCCTGCCATCTGTAACCAGAGGGTCGCTGAGGGTAGTTCATAGGTGCTCTCTCACAGCAGTGGTCCCCACCCTGTCCAGTGCTCTTGTTGGTATCTGCTCTGTTCTTTTTGTTCAGTCTCTACTTCTCTCCCACCATCTCTGCATAGCTACAGGTGTGTCCATCTTTTCTCTTTTCTCTCTGGCTCGCTACCCTCTCCATGTTTTTGAGTCTTGCAGTTTTGTTTTAAGCCCAACCTTTCCACATCTGCATTAGCTTCCTATGGCTGCTTTCCCTTGCTCTGCATCGCCTACCACCACCTACCATCGCCTACCACCGCCTACCACTTCTGAGGTGTTCACTGTCTTCTGGAGACTGAGGAAGCACTGTATGTGCCTAGGTTGGAGGAGACACTATCTCCCTCTATCCCCCGCCTACTGTCCGCCTTTCCAGGCGGCTCAACCCTGATTCTCCCACACAGTACCTGCCCTGGGTGCTGGGCATTTTTGGTGGAAATGTGTGCCCTGTGACCTAGTACATGCTGCAAGCTAGTGTCAGGAGTGCCAGTCCCAGAAGGGCGTGGTCAGAGTGAACAGTAAGGATGACTGGTGTCTACCCTGTGCTTTGAATATCACTCTCAGAGCCTCCACACGCAGATGCCTGATCATTACAGACGTGGATCAGAGCCCCGAAGGCACTCACTGAGATCTCTACATTCTCGTGTTCTGGGACAAAGAACTGGACCAGGGGCTCGTAGATAGTGATAGAAATAGAAATAGCTTCTTAAGGAAAGGGGGGCACTCCAGAGAATGGACGTGATGAGCTGGGACCACTGTGGCCCTTTGCAGGTCAATTACGTAGCACCCACATTTGCACCCCACCTGTGATTCTCCAGCAAGCTGTGTCCTTGCATGCAACCTTGGGGGATGGGATGGGCCTCCAGTGTTTCTACCAACAGGCTTCTCTCATGTGTTAATCTCTCTCTTTACTCTCTACCCTCCTTCCACTCGGAGAGTAAATGCATTGTTATGCCTACTTCATGAGTGAGGAAAAGGGTGAAGAGTATGTACCAGGCCAGGTCCTCTGTCACCAAAGCCAGTGTGCTTCCTAAAGTACTTTGTGGGACTCTCCAAATGTCACTGTGTTGGGAGCCCATCTCCTGGGCAAAGAGTAAAGGTCACCAGCAGGTGGAAATGAAGACGCTCCTAATAAGGACTTTTGAAACCCACATTCAAGGTCTCCACTTGACACCTAGAGAAACTCGCTGTGAGGGCACACACGGACACACAGTCAGTCACCTTTGTAAGGAAGGTCTCCCTCCAACCTGCGACCCTCACACATTGCCACTCGGTCAGCTGCTGGCCTTGCCCAGATTTGTAAATATTCAGAGCAGGTAGACCTAATAAGGAACAAACGCCATCTAATTTGGACTTGAACTCGGCCTCACAGACCAGTGCTCTAGCCAGTCCAGGAGGAAAAACAATTATTACACTTCAGCTAGCACAGTCCCCAGTTGATGAAGCAGCAGTGAAATCACAATGCTTTGCTGGCAAAGAGAAGAGAGGTTTGGGGGAAGAAAATCAATTTTGTTAAAAATAAACAAACTATAATTCTACCTTCCTGAGGAGAGAATATTTCCCAGACAATTGAGTTATAGGCCGGCATTTTAGATCCCAGAGGTGAGTCCAGAATCATCTTTACAACACATGATCAAATACCAAGTGTCTTCACACAGCGTCCAAGGTCTTCTGATATCTGACCCAGCTGGCCTGTCCTCTCCTTATCTCCTGGCCCTTGCCTGAGTGAGCCTGGGGGTCAGCCATCATGAGCCCTGGTGAGCACACTCTACATTTTCTGGTCATTCTTCAATACTGGGCGCAGCCACCACTGTCCCAAGGATGTCCCTCCCCAAAACCTGATGCACCACTCCTTCAACACTGCAAATGCCACCTGAATTAGACGTGTTTTAGTTCCCGAGCTAGCACTTACGGAACACTTGGAGTGGGCAAGGCAGGGTTCTGTGAGCTCTAACTTGTGCCCGAACCTTTGGGATAGTCAGAGGAGAATCTTGGGTCTTGGTCCTCATGTTCCACCTTGGTCGAGATGGGGGCAGTTACTTGCCGGCTGGTCCACCAGCTTCCAGAGATTCTCCCGTCCCTGCCTCCCATGTCAGTGAGTGAACGCTGAGATTAAGACATTTGCTACAGCTCCATCTTAACTGAGTGCGGGGACCCAAACTCAGGTTTCCACACCTGTGAGCAAGCATGTCAGTGGTTACAACGTTTATATTTCCATTTTTACAAATATGGAACTTAAGGCGTGAATAAAAGGCAAATTGTTCCATGTCTCTAGTTGTACTCGGTAGAGCCTGGATTAAAACAGCAGCATTCAGACTCCAGATTCTGTGAGCCCAACACTCAACTGCATTTTCCCATGTCTTTTATGAAACAGTGGGGCTCAGGACCTTATGTGCAGGCATGCTTAATAAATGCAAACTGAGCAAACTAACAAATGAAACCTATTTCTTGGTTCCCAACAGCCCTGTGCAGTGGAAATGCAACACCTGCTTTGCTGACACAGCTGCCAGTGCTGTTAAGTCCCCAGATGCAAGCAGAGAAGACAGCGACCCTGTGCCTCCCATTGCACCCACATACCTGGTCTGGTCAGGTACGGGAGCCCCTGCTCTTTGAAAGAATGTCCACTACCGCTGTAACAGGTAAATTGCTTCAGGGAATGACAGGTTGTCTCTGAAGATAGAAACTGTTCTTTCAGACCAAAGTGAGTTAGTTGGAAAAAACTGATTTCACGCTTAGCTGAGTCTGATTGTCCTTGAACATCAGAGTGCATTATCTGCCTGCCTGTGCCAGTTAAGTGCCAGGGCTGCTGGGACCATGGTACAGGATGCTGATAACCCCCACGGGGAAGACAGGGAGAGCAGAGCCCCCCAGCAGGCATTTTGCTTTCCTTGGGGCTTTTTGTCCTTGGTGGTCTCCTAGGCTCCTCATTTTTAACATATGGGGCAGGGAACTTCCAAGCAGTCAATCCTCAAGACTAGCTCATCCTGCGCTGTGGATTTACTGGCCTTCTCTGGGCCCCTTTAATGTTGACATCCCAGCATTAGAGGTGGCCTCAAACGCCTGCTTCCAAACCCCATGCACAGAATGACAGAACACTCACTAAACAAATAGCAGGGCCTCCTCAAGAACTATCACAGACCCTCTCCCTGCAGAGGGCAAGCGGGTGACCCAGGGCACAGCTGAAACGAGGTGCTGGCCCAGGCAACAGCGTGTGTGGCCCAGAGCAGTAAGAGAAGATGAAATCAAATCCAGGTGTCCTCACAGTCAACCCAGGGGTTGAGGAGAGTAGAGAATTCAGCTAAGGTAATGGTGAGCAGGAAGCCAGGAAACCAGATGGAGGAAGAAAAACAATCAAACAGAAGCCCAACAACACCCTGCAAGGAGGAAGGAAGCTTTGACATACTAAAGGGAAAACATATCTCCAGGCTTCTCAAAGAAAGTTCTGGAAAAGAGAGCATCATTCAGTAGAGCTTCTTAAAGGGTTTTTGAATAGGCAAGTGGCACTGGGATTGTGGGAAGGAGGGCATTGCTGTTCTCTCATTGTGAAATTTAATAAGGATGTAAGGAAATGAGACAGGTGCTGTGGAGATGGGGGTAGGGGTGGAGTGGATCTGTTACAGAGCACGGAACAAGGTCCAGGAGAGGTGTGAAATGGAAAAGGTTGCTGTCTTCCTCCCCACACATGACACAGCCTTGGTGTTGGTTTTCTGTATCTTTGAAAGAGGTAAGTTGGCCGGCTCCAGACTGCAGGTGGCTGATATCAGCATTAAATTAATGCCCAGGAAAAGGAGATTTGGAGCTGAGATCACTTTGGGAGGTTAAACCTGAAAGAGAAATTTAAATTGGGCATTTGGGACCAAAGAAAGGATGGGGAGGGATCAATAGATGGTCATGGTCTAAGCAGCCTTGAGGCAAAATAGAATAGAAAAGAGGTCCCAGAAAACTGGCAGAGAATGGAGTCAGTTCTGCAAGGCTACAGATGGAAGATAACTTTAGGGAGACAACACTGTGGCCCACCTGGGATGACTTGGCCTGGGGCACCAAGGAAGTCAGGGTGGGAGACAGATGGCCAGGGATGTGCAAACTAGTTTCTACACGTTGGTCCTGTGGACTGATGGAGCCAAGACCTGCTGAACTCTGCCTGGCCATGTTCTCTTTTGCTAGGATCTCCCAGAGGGATCCCCTTCCTGCAAAGCCCAGTTCCTGGATGAACTGCTGCCCCTGGAGTTCCAGGTACCACCCTCAGTTAGACACCATATTTGGTTCCAAATAGTGTATTTCCTTCTTGTCTCCCCAGTGTTGCTTTCTTTACTGGTCCCTGATGGGCCTGCTGTCTCTGCGCCTGCTACTCTGTCCTCTTCAAAGGCAGATGGCAGGCTTCCCTTCAAAGGTTGGCTACATGCCAGCGGCTACTTCGCAGTGCTTTCTAAAGGAATTGTTTCCAGTTAAAAGCCAAGTCCATGTCCCTACCGGGCCTTTTACTCACACCTTCCAGTTTCTTCAAGTGGCTCCCATTCCTTTCTGTATGGTGTATGCAGGCCCATGTGTGCAACTGTGAAGACCTGAGGTAGACAAGAGGTTTGTTCCTTGTTACTCTCTACCTGATTTTTTGCAACAGGGTCTTTCACTGGACCAGGGTCTCCCTCCTACCACCTGGCTAGACTGGCTGGGCAGCAAGCTCCAGGGCTCTTCATGTCCAGCTTTTTACATAGATCTGGGGATCAGCGATCAGGCCCTCATACCTACACCGAACCATCTCCCCAGCCCTAGTTCCCTTCACAACAACAACAACAACAACAAAGGAAGATACTCCCTGCAGCTTTGTATTCATACTTAAATGTAAAGTTTGCCGGTATCTTTCCATAAGCCCTGCTGCCTTCCTCTGGAGCTTTGGTGGATCTGAGGACCAGGAAGCCCCTCTGCTCCACCTGGTGGTTAGCACACCTGCCTTTAATGCTCAGACTCTGCCTTCCAGGGGCTTCTTAGACATAGTGTTCTTGTTCCCCTTTCCTCTGTCTTCTCCCTCTCCTCTGCTTCCATCACTGTCTTCTACAGTGTCAGGCATTGTAACTGGCCAGATCAATAACTTGTTTCAAGTCATCCTCACGCCACCCTCTGCGATGACAGCAGTCTCTCCCTAGCATCTTAGCTGAGAGATTTCTGGCTCAAGATTCCAGAGTGAGGAAGCAGCTGCTCACTTTGATCTTTCTCGCTGCCCTGGATGCCTCTCCAGGCTCCTCTGGCCAGTCTCTTCAGACATGCATATCCTCCAGGGTCTACGGAGAGCCCGGCTGTCAGCTGGCTCTATTATCCCCTCTTCAATTAGGACCTGTTGGATTAAATTCCTTTCTTATATCCAGCTATGCTTATTAGAAACCCTGATTGATCCCTTTCAAAGTGTCGATTCTCTATCTGCCTCCATGGCTAAACAGTCACCTGGGAAGACAGGACCGTGTCTGGCTGACCCGGGTTACCTACTGTCTTAGTTGCATTTTTATTGCTGTAATAAAACATCATGACGAAGGCAACTGGTTCCAGACAGCTAGGGACAATGATAGGAGAGAGGCAGCAGGCAGCAGGCATGGTGGCTGGAACAGCTGAGCACTCACATCTTGAACCTAACACGAAGCAGAGAGAGCAAACTCAAAATGTCATGAGTCTCTAAACTCTCAAAGTCAGATTCTAGTGCTAATCTTCCCCCAATAAGGCCACACCTTCTCAGCCTCCCCTAAGAGCCCCACCAAATGGGGACCAAGAACTCAAATGCCTGATACTAAGAAAGACGTTTCATTCAAACTACCACACCTATAGAACGTGCCATCCAGAGACCAGGGCACCAAAGATATTGGGTGAGTGTTTTTGTGTGAAGGACAACAGTGGAGTGTAGACCCAGGCCCCATGGTCAGATAACCCGTTTCTTTCCTCACATCTGGCTTTACCACATTGGGCCAGCTCACTCTTATGAACATTAACGTCAACACAGCTTGAGGACGGTCTGAGGCCTGGCAGATTCTCACGCTGCCATGACAGAACAAGTGCTGAATGGATGCTGGCCTCTACTGTTACTGTTGATGGTGTGTTGATTAACAGCCATGGTGAGCCGTGGTTCCTTTCCTGACTCTGACACAGTGCCCACAAGAAGAAGAGGTGACGACCTTCCACTGGTGGCCAAGCACATACTGTTTGTTAACTGTAACCTTTTGTTAGAATCCAGCCTGTCATCCATGTGATGCAGTCGACTGGAATAATAACGGTAACTAGCTGAGTTAGTCATGAGTTACGGACAGATGCAATCCAAAGCATTCCAGCTGCATAATTCCCTGCATCCTGGCTACCAACATGTCAAGTAAATGAAGACAGCGCAGCAGCTCGAGTGCTGAGTAACCTGCCCGTAGTCTTGAGCAGCAAAGCAGGCTTACTTCCCATCAGAATCAGGGGAGCCTCGTTGTTGCCTCTGTGTCACTATGAACACAGCCTTTCAGTGGCATGCAGGCAAGTTTGGGAGCCTCCTATGTAGGTTTGTCTAGTGCCTGCATAGTAAGCTTTGGTTGAGATCAATATCTGTGCTGAAGAATCACCTGAGTCCTGTGAACAACCACCAAGGGCTACAAAATGTGAGAGTCCGTAGACTGGGGTGCCCTCATACACACACAACAGGAAGTTCTCATAGGAAGCTCTCCTGTCTCTGTGACTCCCTTACCCAGCGTTGTGCCCAATCCAAAACATTCTTGGCACTGTTGGAATAGATTTCTCTGAGCTACCCTGAGAATTTAGCAGAAAATGGTGTTTGCAGTCAACGTCCCCAGAGATAGAAGATGATTTTCAATCCCATCACTATTGTTATTGATAAAAAGAAAAGGAAAAAGTCCAACTATCTGAGGGGTTACTGAAGAATTTTCAACCAGGTATGGTAGCACATCCCTGTAATTTCAGCCTACTTAGAAGGTTGAGGTTGGAAAACTGATTTGAAGCCAGCCTCGGCTTCATAGTGAGACCCTGTCTCAAAACCGAACACTGACTTTCCACACACCACTGAAAACAGGAAGTAGAATGGAAGTTATTGTTCTCCTCCTCTCTTGCTACCCGAGGCAGTCTCATGGAGTTTTTTACAAAGGACTCGAGCTGTATTTGAAGGAATCCCTATAGTTAGAATTCTGCTTTTCTTGCTAAAACTGTAGAGACGGGGTGGCCTGGCATCTCACCCCTGCATCTCACCCACCTATTTGCCATAGAGCCCTGCTTGGAGCCCAGGCATTCATTCCTTGACTTTGGTCTATAAACAAACGTGAAAGCTTGGCCAGGCAGTATGGGTGTTTGTACAAAACAGTTGAGGAGACATTCTCAGCCCAAGTGACAACAGCTGGGAGATTGTCAGAACTATCAGTCCTCTGGGAAAAGGCTAGGCTTAGTCCAACAAACATGGCCCTGGCCTGGGCTTGACCTCTGGATAACACGTGCCCCCTTCGGTGGGAAAACAAATAGTCTCCTTGTCTGGAATGTGTGCCCCTTCTCTTGTGGAACATGGGAAAAAGCCAGCAATTGTGTATGAGAACAAGCCTGTCTGCAAGCTGTCCCTGGAGCATGCAGGCCTGCTTCCTGTCGGCAGGTCAATACTACCATTGTCTCCTCTGATGGGTAACGCTTGTCACTCAGCACACCAGAATCCAGGCTCTTGATTTCAGAATGAGCCAAGACCACTATTCACAGTTTTCTTTTTGAAGGGAGGAAGGGCGGAGAGTGAACATTTGTCTGGAGAATCTTGGTGCTGCTTGGTTCTTGGGAAGACTATGGACAGATACAGAATCCGGGTCAGGAGAGTACAATAGTTCCCTCAGACACTGACCACTGAGACCTGCCCAAGTCCGCTCAGGTGCCTATGAAAAGCAGAGTCTTAAGTGGGAAGGAGGAAGCTGTCCCGGGTGGTGGTGAGTCCACCAAGCAGGTGCCAGAGGCCACAGTCTTCTTTCCCTGGGCTCTGCTTCTAAACTTCTATGACTACAGGAGGGAGTACCGGTGCCTATATTCAGAATTAAATGCAACTCTCTGATGGAGGTGCCAGGGACTACTCCATCACTTGTTGCTGTGTTCAAGCCCCGTGTGTGGGGAAGAGTGCCTTTGGCCAGGACCTGATTGTGTGGTTATGACTGTTCAAATGCCTTCTTGTCCCGTCCTAACTCCCCATCTACAGCTTTCCTAATGCCTATGAGAGTCTTTCTCTTCCCTGACCTCTCCCAAGGGCTAACTGCTGCCTACCTCCCTCCATACCATCCACACCACTGGAAACGCATCCCACTGCCCGTACCAGAAATCTAAGTCTTCTCACAAACTTCTCTTAGCCATTTCTCTCGAGAGGCAGGTAATTGACAGATCCTTCCAGATCCCATTAGCCATCCTTCTCCACTTCTTATCCACAAAGCCTTTGTTTTGGCTCCTCCCACTCTTTAATGACTAAGAATCCTTATGACAGGCCTGCCTGACTCTGAGTTCTTTCCACCCAGGGCACCAGTCTTAGGTGATGTCAGGAAGGCTAACGTCCAGAATTACAGCTCCAAGAGCCTCAGGACGCATTTGGAAAACTCTTCAGTGAGTGAGCTACCTTGGATGGCTGCAGGTTAATCACTTCTTGACCTCCCAAGTGACTAACGTTCAGGATAGGTCTTTAGCTCTCTCTCTCTCTCTCTCTTCCTCACTCACTCACTTGCTCACTCATTCACTCACAACACACACACACATACACACACAATTTACTTGTTAAGTGATCATCCAAAGATGACCACTCTCCCTAGCATCTTTATTGACACATGTAAGAACCAGTTCAGACAACCTCTCTGTTCTTCAGGCTCTAGATTCAGGGACAGTTCATTGTTTCTTACTCTCCAGCGACCTCATTTTCTATTTGGGTCATCTGGGCTCTGTTTCCAGAGAAGTCAGGTGTTCAAAAGAAGCCCAAGATAGAATTCAGATGAGTCCTGGCCGAAGGGAGAGCAGCTGACAGCTCAGGCATGGGCACGCCTTAGAGGCAGCCCTCGGCCGGATGCCTGTTCTGGCCTGAAGTCAGCTGTTAGCATTTCAGCCCAGGAGTTCCAAGAAAACAGTTGGTTCTCCAGGGCAGTGGGAGGAACAACATTTTGTGACAAGCCTAGCAGATGCCCTTGCCCCAGGGGGAGAGAAGCTGGGTGACTTTAACATTAAGCTGTCAGACTGACATGGTCAGATGTAGCTTCTTGGTTTCTGGTGAAAGGCTTGTGCTGCCTTCGAGTGAAGGGCGAGTAGGACAACTTCCAGAGACATGCACATGGGGAGACAGCTGGGCAGCTCGTGCACCATTTTTAATCCCCAACCCAAGGTGGGGATTTCACTGTACTTTGCAAGTACAGCACAGGGTGCCTGGGTGCTGCACATGGTAGGCTTTCAGTAGACTTGTCCACTCTGATCACTCCACTTCAGAAACATCCCGAAGTACAGGTAAGGGGCTGGGGGGGGGCAGAAAATATACGTGATAGGCAGTGCCTAACGCAAATACACACAGAGGGGTGTAAATAAAGACCAGCAACACTCAAGTCCCACTGACAGCTACACTAGGTGCTATTTCTAGGTAAAAGTTGAATAGATTTTTGAAATGATTAAAAGTTAATATTTAAACTGCTGAAATGCTTTCTTTTTTCCCTAAGGAAATTCTTTTAATATTCTTCAGGGAAGGTATCTCCACCCTTGAGACTGGAGTAGATGAGGCTAGTTTGTAAACTCATCACATCCTTGCTTTGCTCATAATTTTTAATCACACATCTGTAAGTTTCCTGGTGTATCTAATTTCTAATCTCCAACTAGACTATAAATTCAAGGAGTGAAAAAGCAGGTGGCCTTTTTCCTGTTTTATCTCCAGAACCAGAAACTGGATTCTAACACAATCTAAACTCAGATGGACTGATGATAATGGTGGCTATTGTAATGGTCAGAGAAGAAGGTTTGGATGTGAGTGGGGAAAAGAGTGGTCCAAAGATTGAAAGTGCAACTAAGGATGGATAATAATGACACGATGGTTCTATAACATTATCAGAACATGACAGGAAGCATGGAATTGAGACTTTAAGAGATGTAATTACAAAGACGTCTCCTGAGAGTTGGAACTTAGAAGCACAGGGAAATTCCTTACAGGAAGTGAGCAGCTGGATGCCTAAGGCTAGCTTCTGGATGCATCTCCTTCATAAGTGTAGAGGGAGAGTAATTAAATTATTGTTAGTGTCAGAATGGTGTGGGGAGTCACCGCCTTCAGTAAATGATGAAGACACAGGAATCTATGGTTGGTAATGACAAGGGGAGGTCGGAAGCGGATAGCACAGTCTGATGAAATATACTTCCTCCATTTATTTTTTCCAACAAATATTGACTAACTGCATTCTATAAATGAAGTCCAGCGCATGTTATAAATAATACAAATAAGAGTGAAATATTGTCCTGCTTCAAGGAGTTATGAATGTAAGTAACACAGAAAGACAGGTATAGATTCAAGCATTATTGATGATCTCAGTCTGTGCCGAGCACAAAGCCAAGCCTTTAAGGACACAGAGACTCATGGGCCTTGCCTACAAGGAGCATATGACACAAGGAGGAAAATGGGCAACAGCAGAGACACTTACAATCCCCCTAGTTAAATAAGGGTGTGAAAGGATACACATGTGAGATCCTAAACATGACTGAGAAAAGAAGACTGGAGAGTTCTTAGAAAAGAAAATGTCTGGTTTCACTTTTGAAGGTAGAAAGGAAAGTAGAAAAAAAAAATGATGGGAGAGAGACAGACTAAAGCTTGTTCTTGGGGGAGTTCAGTGTCAACGGAACACCTGTCAGAATGCATTTGCTCTTGGATGAGTATAACACATGCTAGTGAGCAAAAGTGTGATCTTCACTGTCAACTTGATGGGATCTGGAGTTGCCCAGGAGACACATTTCTGGGCATGTCTGTGAGGACATTTTCAGAGAGACTGAGCTATGGAAGAAGGCCCGTCTTCATCTTCAGAGCGGGTGGCACCTATCAGTGGGCGGCTGGACTGAAAAGATACCCAAGGACTCCAGCTTCTTCAGCTTTCCAATATGGACTGAATACCAGGTGACAGATTCTGAGACTTAGAGGAAGTTCTGTATGGAGAGACTTGAGAGGAACTGGGGGCAGTGGCATAAGATAAAGCTGGAAAGAGAAGCAGGTACAAGGTGCTGCATATTTCTCACAGATGAAGATTCTGGGCTTAATCCAGTGGAAGACAGGGAAATTTAAACAGGAACGACATGAAGCTGGCGTGTTAGGCACAAATGATGAGCTCCAACAACAAAACTCAACTCAAACCACCTTGAATTTATTGGTCACATAACTAAAGAGCTTGAGAGTAAAGCTGACTGTCATCTGACCTTGACAGAAGGCTTGAATCTTGTTGTCAGGAGGGCCTTTTTCCGTCTGTTGGTCCCTCTCTCCTGATTGTGGCTTTCACCTTCCAACTTCTGAGGTAACCGTCCTGTATTTATGTCTACATAGAGTTATATATAAACCCGGGAGAAGGACTAATCTTTCTTTCCAGCAGTTCTCATTCCGTTTCTAAGATACTCGATTAGATCAATTTGATCACATGCCCCCTCTGAGCTATACCAAGCTGGCTTGGGGTGCCATTCCTCACCCAGGAGGGAAAGGGGAAGGTGGCGTTCCTATAACATCTGAAAATGTTGATGGATATTGAACAAGTATGAAGGCCAAGTGTGTCCTGGAAAGATGTTGGTATAAGCATGAAGAAACCAATGAGCCTGGGACAGCTGCCCCTAAGGACCCCAGCTGGCCCAGCTGCAGCCCAGCTACATCACAGCTAGGCCCTGCAGGCCTCATTACATACCCTTCTGACCTGGAGACTCTCAGGTTTGCTCCTAGCTGGGGCCTTTGCACCTACTGCTGCTCTCTGTGTGGTCCTTTAACCCCGTGGCTGACCCCTGTTGGTCCTTCAGGTTTCAGTGCGCATGTCATCTTTTGAGAGGCGCCTCTACAAGTCCAGCTCTCGCCTCCTCCACTGCCATGTGTCCTTGATAACCCTTACTTCTCCAGGATATTTCCATTTACTTATTTCCATCAGGGTGTAGGACTCAGGAAACCAAGGAACTTTTCTATCTTTCTCACCATGTTATCTTTAGCATCCAGGATCTAACACAAAATAGGTACCGCATAAATATTTAGTAACAAATGGACTAAATAAGTGAATAAGGTGAGAGCATCCATAGGCTCAGGACGGAGACATGGCCAGATTCCCTTGAGCCTTTAACAATAGATAAGGCTGACATATTTTGACAGGTGCAGTCACTTAAGGTTCTTCAGACAAGATATTTTTCTGTGATATAAATTATTCTGAACATTGTACAACAGCACCAAAAGACAAAACTTTGCTTATGAAAGCATATTTTAAAAGGTAGCTTCCCAAACAACAAAACTACTAAAATAAAATATGTCAAACAATGGCCCACTTATAAATAGGTTTCCATAGAAGCCATTGCGCATGGCACCAAACAAAAAGCCACCTGCTCTTACCTAAAATATTTTCAGGGTTTTAATTTTAAATAGGGCTTTTAAAGTGCTACATTTTCCTGGGTACCACTGGAGAAGAGATGAGTCTGTGCTTGGCAAAGACTGTAAAAGCTTGACTCTCACCATCAGAAAGCATATTTTGAACTTCTTCAGGGGAACAGTAGGGTAAGAGCTTCCAAGGAAAACTTCCCACAACATGGAGCGTATGGGACAAACCAGAGCTGTGAACAGGAAAGGAGCGTTAGTTAACCTTTCCCAAACCACATTCCAAAGAAGACTGAAGTCTCCCTGCTAGAAGCACAGGCAACAAAAGCTGGGTGGGTGGGGAGATGTGGCATTCTGTCAAAAATAAATCTGGTCATGGAGATATCAAATTAGCTGAAACAGACTTTCTGGCTGCAGGCTCACCAAGCACTCGGAGGTCAGCCTGAACTGGAGGTGTGCCAGGCTGCCAACTCTTTTGATGGGAAAGGGTCTTGGTGTTAGCGGCAGTTGTGAGAGTCTTTGATGAGAAACACATCTTTGCTAAACAGGAGCATGTGGCTGGGCAGTGGGTTGTGCGCATGATAAAAGATGAGGGGAGGTAGGTAAGAAAGGGAGGCCACAGCTTTGTGGTCTGTGACCTTGAAGGGTCAAGACTGTAACCCTTGAGGGTGGGAAGATGGGAACTGTTGGGTTTTAGGCAGACTTCATTTTAGCCAAGTTAGCCCACCTGTCAAGCCTTCTACTTCCCTTGCCAGAAGCCCAACCCTGAGATGTTTTCTTCTCTGAAGTCTGGGGTCATTTCTTCTATATTGCTTGTTTTGGATCCTATTTCTCCTGATTTGCATAAATTTCAGCAGAGAAGATCCTTTCCAGTTCCTTTCACACAGTTTTAGGGCCCAGATTTTCGTTGGGTCATTCATTGGATTGATACTGTAAATTATGTTGTCGGCTCCAATATGAGCTCAGTATATCTTGTAATGTCTTTGTTACAGTGGATGATTTCCTGAAAACTATTTTGAATGACCCATGTTCTTCAGTGTATCAACTGGGCTAGAGATGGGCTGAAATGACATGTCCACTCCAGAGGGAGGTATTGTCAGTGACTTAAGAACAAGAAGGAAGAAATAACAAAGGACTATGAGGGCTGGAATTAGTAGCAACTCCAAGGGTTCGACAGAATAGAGTCTCTACCTGAGGCAAAGAGGTGCTGGGAAGAGGCACTGGGTCAGACGGTTCCTATGTCTGGGAACCACATGTGGTGAACAGATGGACGGATGGACACTGATGGGCAGTGGAGTGCAGTCACTGTACATGCACCGTTCTAATTGGGAGAGTTCCCAGGCTGCTTCCTTCGCTTGATTGGAGAAAATGACAACCCTGACCGAAGACTTCTTTGACCTTATGGATTTCACAATCAGTCAAGCCCTCATTCAAACTCTTAACCGTGTGACTTCCAATAAATACAGTAACTTCCTGACCCTCCACTTCTCCAGCTGCAGAGGAGGTGTGACAATGGCTTTCCAAATCAGTGTAAATGGCGAGTAAAATTGGTGGCTGGAAGTAACCTGAGTTCATTTGTGATGCTTGGTGATTGATAAAGAACAGAAACGTATTTTTCGCCATTCTGGAAGCTGTAAAGCCCTGTCAAAACGCATGTGTCTGGGCTAATGATGGCTTTTTGGCACAACCTCGCATGGCAGACGGCAGAAGGATAAAGCACCCCACTCGTGATACCTGCTTTAAAAAGGTTTAATCCCATTAACACGGGGTAAACCCCAATAGCCTAATTCCAAATTAAATGCCCCATTTCTAAATACAATCACAGTGGCCACAACTGTGTTTTGGAAAACACGTAGCCAAACCATCGCTGAAGCTACCAGCCGAGAGCTTGGTACACAGTATATAAACAGCTTCCTAGTGGCTTAGAATAAGAAATAAGGAAATGACTTACTGAAATTCTATTTTAGGATTTTTTCTTTAGATTTTTATGATCTTGCTTTGTCTTGGATAAAGAAAACCACATATATGAAGCACCATTAATAGAATCTCATGTACACACACACACACACACATACACCTAGAAAAGGATTTATTTGCACTGCTCCAGTGAGTTGCTTTGTTTAAACTGTGAAGCCCTAAGGTTCAGAAAAAAATGCCTCTAGGTGGAGCTGGCTTAAGTTTCTCTATTGGTCATTGAACCCAAGTTATTTCTCACTATTCAGAATACAACGGCCAAATAAGAACTGCAAATAAGAATAGCTTATGTGACCCAAAACTTATGTTACTGGTAACCCCTAACAATATGGAAGGGAAGGTATCAAAAATATCTGAAGTGCTACCTAAGAAAAACTTGCTGTGATATTACACAGTTACTACCAGCCAGAAATAATTCAGACAAAGGTTACTTAGGAGAAAAAGTTTACCCTAAAGAGTTGATTATTTTACTGAAAAGAAAAGAGCTACACGACTATAAGATAAAGATGATAATAATCAAAGCAGGTTCATGGTTTAGTGTGGTGTTTGCCTTTTTGGAGCTGTGTCTACATCAGTGCTATTTTGTAATGGATGGTGTCTTTAGACTCTAGGTATTTACGGCTGTAATTCAGTGGAAGAATTTCTGTCAGTGGCCAGACTTGAGCCTGGGGATATGTCCTATACAGGGTGACTCTGGAGCGGTGATGAGGTCAAGCGAGATCCAAGGAAGAAGGACAGGCCCTGGCTATTTGGGTTGAAAGGGTAGAACTGCAACAACCAGGGTGGCTCTGAGCCTGACAGTAAGTTAAAGACAGATTTGTTCCTACATCCCCTGTTCCGGGCATCTCGAGTGCCTCAGGGGTAAAAAGGAACTGGAGGGGGGAAGATTTCACATTAGGGAACCCCAGTGCACGCAATGCCTGGGTGTGTGCTGAGTAACTAATGGGCTGATCTTCAGTGACCTATTCAGTAGCTAAAAGACAGCCCAGGAGACTCTTTCTCTGATGCCCTTTTTAAAATTGCTTTAATCATGAGCCCTTAGAAAGCCTATAATATTCACTGGATATCCCTGACTGGATAGAATTGGTCATCTTTAAAGATGTGAGGACAAAGAAAACTCTTTTGATTTGTCAGTCCTGGGTTGCTTGAATGCTTCTCTTCAGTGATTATTTTCCTCATTTCATGCCCTTCACTTTATTTTCTGATAACTGCTTAGAAATAACCTTGTCTTTCTGGTACTTCGTTATATTGCATAAATCCTTTCACTCTTTCTATGAAATAACAGAACTCTGACAGCCTTCCTGGAGACCCTAGGCTTCACCAGAACAGCCAGTACACTGCCACCCAGGCAGGCTTAATGTATAATCATCATGATAATAACAATAACAACAATGGCAGTAATAATAATCATAATGTTACAATAATAATAATACAAGTTTTCTCCTGTGGAGGAGTCAGATAGACTGTAAAATTGGGTTTAATTTGGGCTGAATTAACTCCATTTTAAAATTTATCATGTGTCAGCCCCTCCCTGCTCACGTGTGACAACTGTCTGTATTTGCCCTGATTTGTAAAAAGTCACAGTTATGCAGTCCAGTGCCCCCAAGAGAGGGCAGCTGTGGGCAGCTGATCTGATGGCATCTCTGTAGATGTTTTGAGATAAGAGCTCCCTCCTAGCAGAGACAACCTGAACTCTGGGAGCCCAGATGGAACTTCCTGGCACTGGTAGAAGCTTCGATTTTGTGATGAGCTGCTTCAGGACTGTGGCTGCATGAAGGCCATTGCCCTCAATGACACTTTGGACAGTGAGTGCTGCCATTTGAGGTGGCTGAAGGAAGTGGAATCAGACCCCCGAGCAGAGTGTTAGCAGGCATGTCCACATCTCCCCTGGTGGCTCACTTACACAGGGGCGTTGCTTTTGGATGGGCTGGAGACATTTTCTCTTTGGGGTAGGGCTGGGGTATAGGGGCCACGGCTAACCATGAAGGATCATTTCTATGTGATCCATGATGTAAGTAGAAGAGGAAAGGGGAATGCCGATGGGGTTACTTTAATGACAGACAGGACCTTTGCCATTTGTGGAAATGGAAGATGTGCACGGGGTCAGGACAGCAGGGACTATGTACAAACAGGCTTGTTCCCTAGTCCAGCCCATTGGCTGCTGGGAAGAGTGCAGAGAGTTTTGGTTCCCTGTGTAGGCTCTGGGGTGGAAAGGATACAGCTGCTGATTGTCATGATATGGCATGATCTGATTTGAAGAAGATGTTTACCCATCTTAGGTCAGGAGTGATAAAATTTTGCAGTGATAACCAGTGAGCTAGTTGCTTTCAGAGACAGTTCAAGTATCCATGGGAGTCTTCATGAGGTCACCCTTCCATACTGTGTTCTACCCATCCCCCATTCCCTACTTTAAAGTGGGTCATGGTTCACTGAACACAGCCCTAAGGGACAGGGAGGAGGAAAGGGAAGGAAAGGAACAGGGAAGGGGGAGAAGGAAGAGGAAAGGGGAAGGAAAGAAGAAAAGAGTAGGCGAGGGGAGGGAAGAGAAGGGGGAGGGGAAGGGAAGGAGAGTGGAGGGGGAGGAAGGAAAAGAAGGGAAGGGGAGGGGAGGAAAGGGGAGGGAAAGAAAAACCTGTAGCCCTCACAGGGAAAAACAGCAAGAGGGAGGGGTGGCAGAAGCCTGCGGACAGCGATATACCAAAAGCCATGTTCAATATGTCAAGGGCCCCACCAGCTTCTCCTGTGCTCATGTCTACACTCAGACCAGAGAGAACATCTGGTGAGAATGGCAACTTGCAATAAAGAGTGAAGATGAGCCCTGACTGTCATTTAAGAAAAGCCACAAGCCAGGAGGGTAACTAGACAAATAAGAAGTGTCCTTGGTGAGGAAGGCAATCAGATATTTCCCTCAGCGACACCCAGACAGAGGGCAACGAGATGCCAGACTTGCAACACAGAGGATGCATGAAGGCTTGGTCTTCATCCACCCACCACCGTGCTCAGCCGAGAGAAAGGGGATGTGGGGCAAGGCTCCTCGGTCCATACAGAAACTGTGTAAGCCACCAGCCTGCCGTTTACATCCAGCTGCCAAGTCTGTAAGACAGCAACAATGAAGCTAGTGCGACGGGTAACTGAACGTTGACTCAGACACTGAGCATTCAACCTGTGTGCCAAATGCCAACTGTGGAGACAGCTGGCAGGTAAACAGCTCTAGAGTGTCCACCTTCCAGTGTCTCCACAGCTAGAGATGTTACCTGCAGATGTGAATTTAGAGACGAAGAATTGGCTGGGCTGCTTTTCCTATCTTATATGTATGTTTTCTAATATCCAACCACACTTGACAACAATGGGAAAGGAGGCTAAGATGGGAGCGAGGATGGCCACACACCAGTAGCCCCTGTCCAGCATAGAACAAAGTACCCATTTGTGAAATGATGGATGAGTCAGGCTCTGGTGGGGGCAAGTTTTGGAAGGCATAGGGGTTATTTGGCAAGGTATAGAAAGAGAAGGGGTACTTTCCCCAAAGCTACCACAGAGTAAGGACTTCCAGAACCCAGGCTTTCCCATAAGCTTCTAACCACACCAGCACCGGTTTCGGAACAGTCTGCCTGGAGCCAGTTCTTCGGCTCACCTACCCTAGGAGTAGCTCAGGTCTTGCTCTATGCGCTGTGCTCCACTCCCACACTCACAACTGGCTGCTGGGTATCTGTCTGGCTCGGTCTTCTTCTCTGACATTATTATACAAGCAGATTCCTGCATATACATGCTCGGGTATGCCACCTGATATGACATGGTGATTGAGCTAAACCAACAAATGGCATGTCCTTATCCCTCACTGTGCTGCTGCTGTGGTTATTGATCCAAGACCCATGATAACCAAATGATCAGGAAGTAGCAGGGAGAGGCTGAAGTGAGCAGGGCAGAAATCCAGACAGTACTAATAATTCCATTTTCATGCCAGGAGCAAGGACAATACTTAGTGTCTCCAAATGCCCATAAACGCATAGGAAACAATGATGCCGACGGGTGGATAATCATATCGCTCTGAATAATCCAATCCAGGGTTTGCCTGCTTCTTCTTCTTCATGCTAATTTATTCCGACATGGCTTTGCGGTAATGAAAATCTGTTCTTGCAGAATCCATTTCATTGAGATTTTCCATATTAGAGCAGATACGGAAGTGTCGTGGAGAATTAGATTATGTGTTCCCATCAGGCGTTTGGCATTCCTAGGGAGGGCCTTTGTGGCACGGTGGATGAGCAGATGGCATCGGTCTGAGAGGCATGCATACCTTCCCTTTAGCAGATCAGGTGATTGTTTTTATAACACCATATCTACCTATTTGCATCTTCCTGCTGGTGCTGGCTAAATATGTTCCTGTCCCCAAGAAATTTACTCATTTTCAAAGCACTCTCAACCCTAATTGTTGTGGCCAGAATGAAAAACTAGTGTAAAGAATGCTCCTAGCAAATTCAACATGGGCCGGCAACATTCTCACAGTCTGGAGAAATGCTCTCTGGGCGCATCGAGTCTGTCATGTCAGAGAGAGGGCGGAGTAACGCACACATCCAGGGATTCCTACGGAGCACAAGTCCTCTGCTAGGGGTCGGGGAGGTGCCATAGTGAACGAAGCACACTTCTCAGCCACCAGAAGCCAAGATCTAGTGTTGAAGTCCTCTGAGCAAGAATCAGCTGGGGAATGTCTTTAAAATGTACATTTCTCTGGCCCCCCTACCGGAGATGGCTCAGTGGGTAAAGGTGATTGCTAACAAGCCTGACTACCCAAGTTCAATCCCCAAGACCTACGTGGTAGAAGGAGAAAACCAACTCCCTCAAGTTGTTCTCTGACCTATACACACACACACACACACACACACACACACACACACACACACACATATGCACGCATTCATGCATACACACATTTACTCTTGCGAATTTGTTTACAAATAAACAAATATAATTTTAAATTGTTTTAATGTGGGTTTCGAAGCTCCACTTGCAGAAATTCTGAGTCACTCAATAGATGTTAGCTGTAAAATTGAGTGCTATATACAGTGCATTTTAAAAAGGTCTTATTTATTTTTATCTTATTTGTATGAATGTGTATATGCGTACCTCATCCATGCAGTGACTGTGGAGGCCAGAGAAAGACATCAGATCCCCTGGAACTGAAGTTAAAAATGATTATGAGTTGCCTTGTGAGTGCTGGTAACTAAACCCAGGGCCTCTGTAAGGACAGCAAGCCACTCTTAACTGCTTAGCTACCTCTCCAGCACTTCAGTGAAAAAAAAAAAAAAAAAAAAAAAGGTCCTTGTAAAAACTTTGAGTTGGCACTACTCACCTTTCCAGGGAGTGTGTGATCCCCAACCACCCTGAGAGGACCCTAAACAAGCAACAGTCTCTCTGGCCTCCCATGCACATGTACAGACAAATAAGCACATACGTTCACATGAACATGCACTCACATACACACATGAAAAGAGAACAAGAGGTAAATAGAGAAAAGCAAGTGTATGTGCTAGTGAGAAACACAAGGGGAAGTTGATGAGTGCGGGCTTAGAGGAATCTGGACCACCTGCTTTTCTGTACAGATCAGTGAAAACCAAACTCTCTAACTCACAGGCTGTGGGGAAGACTACATGCGATAACATGGGAGAAATAGTTAAGAGCAAAATTTAAATCAGTCTCCTTTCTTCCCCTCCATTAAGATTCATAGGTGACAGGAGTGAGGGGGGGCTTCAAATTCAATGGCTTTATTTACTCTATTTTCTCATTTCTATCTGCCATTCATCAGGCTATTGTCACAAATGGGAACAAAGGCTGGTCCTTACCCTTCAAGAGCTGGACGTTGCTAGCCCAGAGACCTCCTGCAAGAATAGAGCTAGGGAGAGTAAGGATGACTTGGAATTCCCCGAGGCACAGCTAAAGAGCTGCAGGCCAGGCTCTGAGGAAGGTGAGGAAACCTACTTAAACAGCCTAGAACTCAGGTCTAGAATGCACTGTAGGAAGACCTGCTCCCTGGTAAATTCCCATAGCAACCAGTGCCCAGATTTCTTAACTGAGGGCAGAAGAGAGTAGGGGGTCCATGGTAGCCTGTTCATCAGCAGTCTGATGAGGAAGCTGCAGGCTGATTCTGCAAGAGTCAGCGAGAGTGGGCTTCAGCTGCAAAGACACTGGTTGTGACCTTGATGATCAGGTTAAGGAGAGGGACTTCCTGGTAGATATCAGGACAGCCATACTACACAGATGCGGGCGGTAATGAATCCTTTAAGAGGCGGCTGAGGCAGGAGGATTTCACAACCTGAGGGCTTCATGGGGGTGCCGGCATGAGTCACTCCTGGTAGCTTCCTGCTCAGGACTCCAGCCACCCACAAAGAGGGAGCAGCATCCTGTGAGCAGAGGGACGGTGTCTTTAGGACTAGGGCACAAGGAGAATGCTCCACTCTCAGTTCTGTCACTAATGCAAGGACTCTGGCACCTTCCTTTTCCCGGCTTCCGTAGATCTGTTAGTGAGCGGAATCATGGGGGAGGCTAGCAAGCTTTGGAGTTAGATGGGACAAGACTTAGACCTAGCTCATTTTCACAAGATGTGTGAGTGTGTGTGAGCAGCCCACAGGTTCTCTGAACCTTTTTTTTTTATCTCTGCTGTAAAAACAAACAAAAACAAAACATACAAACACACACACACACACACACACACAAACCTTCAAGAGCTTGGAAGTCCTGGGAAGATGAAATATGGCCCTTAGCAAGCTCATCTTCCCAACGACCCCCTTGCTCTGTTTTGCTTTCCCATGTACTTATCCTTTGAAGGGGGAAGCAATACTACTTCTGTGTCCAGGGCCCAGACAAAAGCAGCCTTAATCAACATGGTAACCAGGAGGAGAAGATTGGTTTGTTCTTCTCACGCCAAGCTGAGCACATGACAGCCTACGGTTTGGAATATCAATGTCCCAGAAGTGAGGGCCACTTGGAACAGAAACTGTCTTGTTGGCAAAGATTTATTCCCTATGTAGTTTTTCATGGCTCATAAAAGGTGATGGATGAACTTAATTTTTAGTTTAATTTCTTGCCATGCAGTTCAGTAATTTTTGAGATAAACTCAAATTATGGAGAATCTAGGATTACTCAAAGCAATGAGGGGTTGGTGACATCTGGTTATATATGGATGCATGACATGTTTAATTTTTCAAGGCAGCTGAAGAAGGGGTGATTAGAAGTCTCTGCACACATGTAAACCATGTCATCTGCAGTGCTGACTTCTGCCACCTCCAGGTATAACCTCGGTCTGTCTATAAGGAAAAAGAACTTTGTTGTCATTTGTTATTAGTTGGTCTGTTTTGTAAAGGAACAGGGCAGTGACAGCAACACACAGGGAGAGCATATAGTTTACTTCCCTTTTGTTTTCTTGTCTTTTGACACAGGATTTCTCTGTGTAACTTTGGCTGTCCTGGACTCACTCTGTAGACCAGGCTGCCCTAGAACTCACAGAGATCCACCTGTCTCTGACTCCTGAGTGCTGGGATTAAAGGGGTATGCCACCATGCCCAGCTCTATTTTGCATCTTTTAATCAAAACATGTTTGATTTTTTTTCAAGATAATGGGAAAGTAGTCCTTGTGATGCATGAAAATCTGAATTGTATATCTATTTTGTTTTGATTTTTCCTGCAGGTTTTAAATGCCCAGAAGGTGCTTGAGAACCTGGGCCTCAATTGCAATGAATTTTCAATGTAGGATAGTGGGGAACCCCTGGAGTTTTAGAACCAGTCTGAACCGAGAATGCACAAGGCCTGTGATCATCAGGAAAATGGAAGTGGGCAGTGAAAAGCAGATGTTGAACATGGAGTTGGGAACAGCACTGCCCATCTGCAGCTCCTTACCCCGGAGGCAGAGACAAGAGGGCTGAGGGCTGGAAGTCAGCTCGTACTACATAGCGAGACCTTAGCTCAAACAGCAGTAATCCCAAGTGTGAGGAAGGATGTGGACTCTGCTAGGCTTTCTTTTCAAGTAGCAAATAAATAATGGATTAATTTATACAAGTGTGATTAAGTGCAAGCCAAAAGCAATTAGTCCTGTGACAAAGGCTAATAATTTGTACTGAGGACTTTTTTTTTTAATTCTTCCTTTACTCAGGGTTTCAAGAGTCTGAAAGTACCCTAAATTCACTTTTTAAAAAGTCAGGCTCTGTGTTGTATCATGCCTCAAATAGGTTCCTGCTTATTAAACAGTGTTAGGTTAAATAAAATATGCTGTTTCCCAAGGAAGGGGCCTTTCTTCCAATAATCGTCTTGAAAACGGAGAGAGAAAGACAAATGTTCAAACAACCACAAGCTTTGCTCTCCATCACTGACAATAACCTAAACAGAATTCTTCTCTCTTGGCAACTGAACCGCGGTGACACTGTACACACCCAGAATTGTAATTTCTTTCTGAATGACGACAGTGGGCCAGGCCCAGCGTGAGCGTGGAAGAGGTGGGGGCTGGATCTACGGATCTACACCACCACAATTCTGCACGTAAGGCCGGGGCAGAAGCCGGTGACTGTGCAGGCATGTAGTTAGACTAATTTACTTATTTTCACATGTATGGGTCTTTTGTCTACTTGTCTGTCTGTCTGTCTGTGTATCAGGGGAATTTTGTGCCCTCAGAAGCCAGAAGAGGGTGTTGGGTCCTCTAGAGCAGGAGTTATAGACAACTGTCAACTGATTTCCAATCCACCATGTAAGTTCTGGGCGTTGAACCCTGTCTGGTCCCCTGGCAGAGCAGCCAGAACTCTTAACCACTGATCCATCTCTCTCTCTCCAGCCCCAAGGAAAAAATTTAAATAATTTTCTTACATTTGTTTTCTTATATTGTGTGTGTAAATGTGTATACCTAGGTAGGGGGCCCACATGGACCACAGCACTTGTGCGGAGGTCAAAGGACAGCTTGCAGGAGATGGCTCTCTCCTTCCAGCCATGTGATTATGGGAATCAAATTAAGGTCTCAGCTTTAGTGGCACATGCCTTTCCCTGATGAGCCACCTCACTGGCCCATTTTGTTTTTGTTTTTAAGAAATGGCAGGTAGTAATCTAAAGGAAACTGAGTAGCTGTATGAGGTATCTGCACATCCCAACTCCAACCCCGACTCTGGTCATGCAGAATGCTGTGAAAATTACTGTTTTTAGAAAAAAAAATAAGCATAGCCTAGAAACCAGCAAACAGATGATTTAAATGAGAAGAAAGGGGCTGGAGAGAAGGCTCTGTGGTTTAAGAGCACTGGCTGCTCTTGCAGAGGACCCAGCTTCCATTCCCGCACCCATATGGTAGCTCACAACCATCTATAACTCCACTTCCAGGGGACGCAATGCCCATTTCTGACGTCAGTGGGCACCAGGCACTCATGTGCTACACATGTGAATAAACACATAAAATAAACAAACACATATTTTTAAGAAAACATCAACATTAAATTAAATGAGCTTCGTTAACTCTTACCCAGCCTTATCGCCTTACCATTTTCATGGCACTGGTTGAAAAAAGTGGCTCAAAATAACTTTTCTTGAAAGCCAATACAATATCACCCTAAAATAAAGTAATAGACCCCCCTCAAAAAGAGTACATGTTACAAAGGAGAAATGATTTGTTCCTTTGCAGGAACTTTCTCCTGGCTTTGCACACATTGAACAAAACCACCACCTAAAATTGCTGTCAGCACTTTCCCACAAGGCTTTGCCTTGAGGTCCCAGTGCGTGGCTTGTTCCTGGCTCCCAGACTTTGGAACTCACACTTCTCTTCACATTTATGTCCATCCCACCCCAGCCCCTTCTGCTCACCGTCATTCGTTATACTGACCTTCGACTAGTCCCTAAAACAATCCTTCTAGCTTGTTTCAGGAGCATATTGATCCAAGATCAAGAAGAGAGTTTTAATACAAATTGTCACCGACACAGTATTCCAATGTAAACATGTATTGACTCTAGCAAATGATATTCAGCCATGCCGGCGTTGCCCACTCATTGAAACCATTCCCTCTGCGTCACCCCTGGAGTTGTTAGGGTCAGAACCTCGACCTGACAGCCCCAACAAGTCAGGCTCAGACACTTGTCCTCAGTAGGCAAATTAAAGAGACACAGAATAGTGAAAAGTAGAGAAAGGAGAAATTATTCAATGTGGCCAAACTAGCTTGAGGATCAAAGAAGTTCACTAACACTCTCCCCATCCTTGCCCGTCTTCAGGGTCCTAACATGAGGTTTATGGTTAAAAATGGGGTTTGGGGCAAAAAGTCCTGGTCAAGGTATGCTCCAGTTTCTGCAAGGTGTTCTGGTAAGTTGTCAGAACCCTATGGAATCACTTTTTGCAAGCCCCGCCCCCCTCAGGCTGAAACCAGGCTTCAGCCTTTCCCCTCCCTAGCATGAGACTCCTGGGAAATTCTAATTTCTTGAGGTTCCATTGTTCAAGAGTCTGATAACCAGAGCCATGGGCAGAAGCATCTTTCAGTTACATTGTCTGCACACTTCAGCAATTCCATCTCCTTTGAAATCAGGGACCCTTCAGAAAGCATTTTTTTCTCTTTCCCCAGCAATACATAGCCTTTGCCTCTCTTGTGTTAGTTTCTTATTTTGGTCATTTTTAATTCTTATTTTCTTTTTTCCTTTAGAGCTGGAGTTACGAAGGTAATGAGCTGATAATATGGTACTGGGGACCAAACTCAAGCTCTCTGCAAGAGTAGTATGTGTTCTGACCTGCTGATTCATCTCTCTATCCGCTGTTCAGGCTCTTGATGATGCTGAGCTGCCCTGGCCTTCCCAGAGCAAATGCAAGCTCCCTATAAGCTCTACATTCATGGTCTTCAGTTTGTTTGTTTTACTGGAATCCACAGTAAAACATACATTCTCAATAGGAAATCTCTCTCTCTCTCTCTCTCTCTCTCTCTCTCTCTCTCTCTGTCTCTCTCTCTCTCTCACACACACACACACATACACACACAGAGAAACAAAAATGTATTGTAAGAACATGCTGACAGTTACTGCATAGAACACATGCTGATGTTTTCTAATTGTTCAAAAAAGAAAACCTTTGGTCAAGATGTCGTAAATCACTGTCATTATCCACTGGGGTGTGTGGCCTACAGTCTCCTGGACTGTGATTTTGTGTTGTCCTTGCTGTCAGTCTTAATCTCTAAGAGTTGACCTTTATTTTGTTTCTTAATTTGAGATTGTGAGATTATTGTAGAGTCACTCTTAGAGTATTTGTAGATTTTTATAATAAGTGACAACTGGCTTTAGGGTCATCCTCAGTGAAAGGCACACATACATGAATCCACACGCACCCTTTCCTCTGTCCTCTGGCTTTCATTGCTTTTCTGATGGATATTTCTATACATGTGTGGTGGTTTGAATGAGAATAGCCTCCATAAAGCTGGGAGGTAGTGGTGGGCATCTTTAATCTTAGCACTCAGGAGGCAGAGGCAGGTGGATATCTGTGAGCTTGAAGCCAGCTTGACCTACAGAGTGAGTCTAGGACAGTCAGAGCTACACAGAGAAACCCTGTCTGTCTCAAAAAACAAACAAATAAACAACAACAAAAATTCTCTCCATAGATTCGTATTTGAATGCTTAGGGTGTGGCATAAGGCAGTGTGGCCTTGTTGGAATAGGTGTACCCTTGCTGGATACACTGGGGGTATGCTTTGAGGTTTCAGAAGCCTAAGCCAGGCCCAGCACCATTCTCTTTTCTGGCTGCCTGCAAATCCACATGTATAAGTCTTGGTTCCTCCAGCACCATGTCTGCCTGTGTGCTATCATGCTTCTCTCTATGACAATAATGGACTAAAACTCTAAACTGCAAGCCAGCCCCAATTAAATGTTTCCTTATGAGAGATTCTGTGATCATGATGTCTATTCACAGCACTAGAACCCTGACTAAGGAAATACTATATTGTCTTGGCCACAGTCATTGCCATCCTGCATTGTCTGAGTTCTTCAGCTCTTTCAATACATATAACATGCTTTATTCCTCTCATCTACAAGCTAGGTTGGGATTAGGGGGATAATTGTACTTCAGGAGAAAACATGTTTTTCACTTGAAAACAGTGAACTCCCTTCTGACAGTCAGGACGAGGAGGAAAGTGGTGAATAAGAGTGCATATAGATGCTGACAGAATTATCATAAACTAATAAAAGGAAAATGGATTTCACCATAAGAAACAAAAATTTCCCTATAAGCAGCACAGAATTTATTGTGTGATGTTCTTGTATCTTAATCTATGTAAAAATAATTCTACAATGTACATCTTGGTTTTGTCATTATTTATGCAGTTAATTTTTCTACATTTATTTTTAAAGTGTTCCAAAATTATTCTTAGAGTCCCCCAAAGAGCATTTATTTATCTAGTTGGCAGAACTGGGTTCTGATAGCCCCTCAGTAACCTTGAAAGAAATCCTGCCCTTGTTCCTTGCTCCTCACTACACACCCTCAGGGCTCCCCGAATTCCAATTCATCTTGATCCACTAGATCTAACACCACTATCTCTCTTAGCTTTTCAAATCTGTCAGTCAGAGCAGGCTAAGTTATGCTGCAGTAACAAATGGTCCTGAAAGCTTAGTGTCTTAAAGCAGAGGTCATGTCTTACTCAATGCTAATGGGTCCATCCCAGGTTTGCTGGAAACTGAGTGGGGCTCTAACTTATGATAGCCTCACTAGGGGACTCAGGCTTATAGAGCCTCCATGTCTGGAATGGCATCAATCCCTGTAACAGAGGAAGGGGATGGAAAACTGAAAAGCACCATTTCAAGTCTTCAGCCTCACAGAAACATATTTCATCATGGTTCCATTCACTAAAGTCAAGTCACATGGCCACTATATAAACAACAGAAAGCATGGAAGAATTGGCATTTTAGCCTGCCCCCAGGAAAGACACAAAGAAACATTATGAGCTACACCCTCTACTCCGTCAGTGAAGTCCCTTGCTTGTTGTGGTGGTTTGAATGACAATGGCCCTCATAGACTCATATGTAAGGTGTAAGTATATGTAAATATATCATGCTTGTGCCTGGTACTCACAAGAGGGCACTGGATCCCCTGGAACTGGAGTTACAGGTGGTTATGAGCTTCTGTGTGGGTGATGGGGCTCACCCTGGTCCTTTGTAAGAACAGTGCTCCTAACCACTAAGCCATTTCTCCAGACTCTGAGAGTACATGGCTTGTATCACCTCTTGCATGCATTATTTCTTCAAAATGGATTACTTAGAAACATTTCCAAAGTGCCCACACAGTGTCAGAAGATGAGGAATTATTTTCTCACAGTTTTTAAAGACAAAAAAAAGAGAGAGAGAAAAGAAAAGAAAAGAAAAAAAGAAAAGAATTTGGGTGTGGTGGCACACACCTGTAATCCTAGCACTCTAGGAGGCAGAGGTGGGTGAATCTCTGTGAGTTTGAGGTAGCCTGGTCTACTAAGTGAGTCCAGGACAGCCAAGGCTACATAAAGAAACCCTATCTCGAAAAAAGAAAACAAAGCAAACAAAAAAAAACAAGAAGTGAGAGGAGATGGCTGCGTCTACTCCAGCTGTCCTTTACATAAAAAGGACACCTGAAATGCAGACTTTATCCATCACAAACAGGTAGCTGTTAGAACCTGAAGGGCTTTATCTTGGTGTGCAGGGAGGTGCATCCTAAGCAGAGGGAAAACATTTGCAAAGATCTGACACCTGCATTGGAGACCATGATAGGGGCTTGGCAAGAAGAATGTGCACGAAGAAAGAGACAGTGAGCAAAACTGACAGAGTATTAAAGCCTGCAAATGTCTGAAGCAAAAATGTATAAATAGTGAGTGTTGGGGTAAGCTATGTCATGTAAAACATAGCTAGTGTCACAACCACCCATCTTGTGGATCAGTAAAAGTAACACAAACAGAAAAAGGTACTTACTAAGAGGAGCAAGAGCAGACAGCAGGGGAAGGACAGGGAAGGAATTGACGATGGACATCTTCCTCTTGCTCACATGCAATCATGCAGCACTGGTGAGGGCCACAAACACACTGCCATCTCCGTGTCCACCTTACCGTTTTCATTTTCTGTCATAACCATTTTACCTGTTTTGTTTTGTTTTTTTTATAGTTTCTTATAATCCTATCATCGTACAGAAAAAAAAATTTGCTGGATACTCACAATTGCAAATTACTTAAGACTAGCTCTCGGGTTTCGTTTTAATTTTCGTGCAGGTCATGGGAGACAAAGAAAAGCAAAAAGATGGTCTCAGAAAAGAAAATCATCTCTGTAGCTACAGGAGTCACAATCTAGAAAAGGAAACAGACAGATGAGGAAGTGGCAGTGGCATAAACAAAGCAACACCAGGCAGGCTTAAACAATAGAGGAAAAAATACAGAGGACACAAAGCTGTGGGCAGGCAGAAGGAGTTGGAAGAGAAGTGAATATGATTAAAGTACGCCATACAAAATTCCTTTTCCTTTGGTTCTTTGAGACAGTGTCTTTACCTGGAACCCTGGCTATTCTAGATCTCACTCTGTCGACCAGGCTGGCCCTGACCTCACAGAGATCCATCTGTCTCTGCCTCCTGAGTGCTGGGAGTAAGGCTGTGTGCCGCCACCACCTGGCCAACATTTTTAAAGAACTAATAAAAATAAAAGTTTTAAAATAAATAGCATGGAGGAAAGAGTTCTTTCTTGGGGTTGGATAAGATGTCGTTGGTCAGTGGTTGAAGATGATTTCTCTGCCCTTATGAACTCTGGAAGGCACGTCCCGAGCAGCAGAATGGTGTCTAAAGACCTGGAGCCTCCTGCAGGGCGCACCCCGAGAGGACTATGGCAAGAATGAATGAGGGGAAACTGGGCTTTTCTGCAAGTCAGTGTGAGGTGATTGCTCACAGAATGCTCAGCCGGAAGTGCATCATTTTGTAAGTGAATTTATGTAGAAGTAGCCTGCCTTACATTCTAAAAGGACTGAAAACATTTACCTCTCTGGGTGTAGCTTCAGGACACACCAGAGCTCAGCAACAGAGTACCAGCAGCCCTGGATGGCAAGAGGCAGGAGGTGGGTTTCGGCCATCAGCACTGTGAGCCTAGCTCCCGTTTACATGAAGTCAGCCACACAAACATCATAGCCTGCAATCCCCATGCGGCATCGAACTTCGAAATCTTCACTGGAGAAATAAAAACCAGAGACGACCCTCACGGAGGATCCCACAGCTACATGTTTGCATGTGTGTGTGGTGTAAGTAGTATGTAGATGCATGTTCACATGTATGAAGGCAAATGTTCATGTGGAACGTGAGCATGTGTGTGTGCGTGTGGCGGTCAGGGGTTGACATCAGATGCCTTTCTTAATCATTTCCACCTTATCTGTCAAGGCAAGAGAACTAATTCATTCATTAGTTAGTGAGAACTAACTCACACATTCTTGCCATAGTCCAACTCCCCCAGTGGTCCCAGCCCACCTCCCTCCCAAATTCATATCCTTTTTGTTGTTCTACTAATAACCTCCTGTGTCCAATTAGTGGTACCCACATGTACATGAGTGTGCAGCCATCCACAGGGACATGGGCAACATACCAGCTGCCACACTCCCAAAGGAGAACGACTCTTCTTCCCCCAGCAACCACCAACTGCCGGCAAGTCCTCTGCTAGGGGTGGGTTGGCAGCTTAGTTGGTTAAAGCACCTGTCTGGTAGGTTTGAAGCTCTTGACAGCAAAGCCCAACTTGTCCTCATCAGCCCCCTGCAGAAGGTGCCACGAAGCTGGCATGGTGACTTCAGCTGTGTTTGTTACTTAAGAAAGCATGTGCTGGATTTAATGAAAATGCCTCAAACAACCAGATCTCGTTGTCTTTCTGAGAAATACCCATCTTGAGACACATCTATCCAAGGGTGTAGTGTATTCTTCCTAAAATGTAACCCTAGATGCACTGGTTTCCTGGCCTGCCAGTGGGAAGGAAGGGGCCAGTGCACAGGCCGGGCACATTTTGCCTTCCCAAGCTACAGGTTTCTTCTCTTGGTGCATGCCAGCCCAAGCGCAGTTCTTGTTACTCTCACAGAAGCTTTTTTTTTTTAGTGCAATTCAGCCTAGGAATGGTACCACCCACAATGGGCTGGGCCCTCCTCCATCAACTAATCATCAGGAAGGTCACCCACAGACATGCCCACAAGCCAATCTGATGAAGGCAATTCCTTAATTGAGATTCCCTTCTCAAGTGACTCTAGGCTGTGTCAAGTTAACAATTAAAGCTAAGGAGGGCAGGAATGCCGTATTGGAGTCCCAAGACTCTTCATAAAGGAAAGAGAAAGCAAAGTCAGTCACAGGCAAGAAAGACTCAAAGAGCCACTGCTGATTGTAACTATGGAAAAGCAAACCCTAGGTCAACAGACAAAGGATGCTTCTTGCAACTGGAACAGGCAAGAAGTCAAAGTGTGCCTTAACGTTCCAGAATGATACGGATCTCCCAGCACCTTAGCTTTACTCCAGTGAGACCATCTAAGACTTCTGACTTGTAGAACTATGAGGTAGTGCTGTGACCAAACTTGTGGCCATTTGTCACAGCTATGGCAGGAAACCAGTAGATCATCTTTAAAGCAAGACTAAATTTTTTGTTTATTTCAGATAGGAAACCATTTCAAGGGCACAATTTAGTTAGGTGGGTATAAAGTCTTCTCTACTTGTTTTTAATGCAAACACATGCACAAGACAAATCACTGTTTAGCTATGGGCTACCCCAATGGTGAAAGGGGATGAGAATTAGGACAGAGAGAACGGAAGTGAAGCAGGTACAGGCTTTCTTATGCATCCTCCTGATGGGCCCCAAGGAATGGTGAAAGTATGAATTTGGACAGAAGGTGTGGACAGCTCATGTGAGACCATTGTGACTGTGAATTTAAAGCAAGGTTGAATTCAGGATGGAAAGCTTGGAGAAATAGATTAGAAATATCTTTAAGTTCTTGTTTTTAAAAACAAACATAAGCTTGTGGGATTTGTATTCGGATAATTTTGTATCTCAGGCGTGTCTATTCATCTGTTCAGTTCATTTACTTAATGTTGTAAGCATTTGCCACAGACATGCTCAACACCCTCCAGGTTTTCTCGCTTTAATCTTTTCTCTTGCTCTGATTTGTCGCCTTTCATTTTTTTCTCTTCTTAAGCCTCCCTTGAACCTTAACTAAAAAAGAAACTCCAAAGTAAGAAAAAAATAAATAAAACTCTTGAAAGAGCTTTCTCCAGACATTCTAACAATCCTGTACAAGAGTCCTCGTGGCCTCAGTTCCCAGTGAAGAAACAGCCACCTGAGCCAAAACACAAAGACACGGGTCCATCCCTTCTCTCTGCCTGATAAAACTCCAGCTCAGGACCTCAGGTGTCCCTGATGCAGATCTGCTAAACAAGGACTTCAGCTTCTACTGAGGTTCTTTTTTTTTAAATTCTTTATTAATTACACTTTATTCACTTTATATCCCCCCTGTGGTTCCTTCCCTCCTCCTGTCCCAATCCCTCCCTTCCTCTCCACTCTGCACACATGCCCCTCCCCAAGTCCACCTGATAGGGGAGGTCTTCTTTTCCTTCCTTCTGATCCTAGTCAATTAGGTCTTATCAGGAGTGGCTGCATTGTCTTCTGTGGCCTGGTAAGGCTGCTCCCCCTTCAAGGGGAGGTAATTAAAGAGCAGGGCAATCAGTTTATGTCAGAGGCAGTCCCTCTTCCCATTACTATGAAACCCACTTGGACACTGAACTGCCATGGCTACATCTGTGCAGGGGTTCTAGGTTATCTCCATGCATGGTTCTTGGTTGGAGTATGAGTCTCTGGGAAGTTCCCTGTGTTCAAATTTTCTTGTTCTGTTGCTCTCCTTGTGGAGTTCCTGTCCTCTCCAGATCCTACTGTTTCCCACTTCTTTCATAAGACTCCCTGCATTCTGCCCAAAAGTTGGCCATCAGTCTCAGCATCTGCTTCGATAGTCTGCAGGGCAGAGCCTTTCAGAGGTCCTCTGTGTCAGGCTCCTGACATGTTCCCTCTTTTCTCCTTCTTCTGATGTCCATCCTATTTGCCTTTCTGGATAGGGATTGAGAATTTTAGCAAGAGTCCTCCCTCTTGGTTAGTTTCTTTAGATGTACAGATTTTATCTACTAAGGTTCTTAAACTACTTATTCTCTGACCAGTTATTCCAGAAGTTGGATATTTTATTAGTTCTGTATATCTGATGCTGTTTAAGCCTTCCTAAATAATTCTCAACTAGAAATATTATTTTATTTGTATGGATGTCTGTTGGGGCTTAAGAAGACTATAAAGCCTGCCTAAAGGCAAACAGCTAGTAGTTTAAGCCACAGATAAGCCTGAGTCCAGTAGTAAATACAGACCAAGATGTGGAAGTCAAGAGACAATAAACAACAGTGTCTGTCCTAGTTTGCTTTCTGTTGCTGTGATTAAAACACTGACCGGGGAGGGACAAGATGGCAGCGCCAGGAGAACACTTCGTCTGAGGAGCAGGACAACATTTTCTGTACAGTGACCAAGAGACTGAACTCCAGGCCCTAAAACAACAGTGATTGTGTTTCCCAGGTGAGAGGAAACCCCCACAGCGTGGGAATCAGTCGGGTCTACTCTCAGGTCACACAGCCAGAACCCAGAAGAGATCCCGGGTCACGCAGGCACTAGGTCGCCAGACCAGAGCCACATACCTGTGTGTCCTGATCACCTTCCCAGGCTGAACAGTGGGCACAAAAGCACCAGAGACTGGGAGTCCCAGTCGCGAGAAAAACCCACAGGGAAGGAAAGAAACGACTGGCCAGGGGTCACCCAGTCTTTCCCTGGAAAAGGGCTTGCAGACCAGCCAGTGAGAGCCACCATCACTGAACTGGGCTCCAGCTGTGCGTCCAGCTCGACAGCACAAACAGAGCTGTGTGCCCCAGGGCAACAGAGACTGGGAGTCCCTGTCGGTAGTAAACCCCACAGGGAAGGAAGGAAACAGGGACCCAAATTAGGTCATCCAGTATATCCCTGGAAAAGGTCCCACAGACTGGTGGGCGTGTGTGCCGCCAGCCCAGAGACCTGCTCTGTACCAACTATTCATCACAGACAGAACTGTGTGCCCTAGGGCACCAGAGACTTGGAGTCCCTGTCGGGAGAAATCCTCACAGGGAACGAAGCAAAAGGGATGGACTTAGGCCACCCAGTATATCCCTGGAAAAGGTCCTGTAGACTGGCCCAACCCAGGGACCTGCTGTGCACCAGCTAGCCTGCTGCTACCAGGAGAGCAGTACTCACCAGCCACAGATTTCCGCTTGGGTACTGGGGCACAGAGCCCCAACCTCAGACCTACAAAAAGCCCGGAATCCCCGAGATCAACCCCCAGATACTGCTCCAAGGAGCAACCAGTTATCCCTAACAAAACTGACCAAACCACTGGACACCCAGGTTACAGCAGCAGCTCATTAGATTTACAGCAAGAAACCCAGAAGCAGGGCAGATGTCTCCAGGACTTCTCCGGGGGAGAGGAGAGCCCTCTTGACTAACAAGGACCACAGTTAACACTCAGGTCTCTATGCCTGAGGTGAGTTGTGGCAACTCCTGAAAAACACCAGCCATACAGTGACCATACCCAAAAAGCTGACGAGGTTTCCTTCAGGAAAAACCATCTTCCTGCCAAGGGGATTTTCTCCACCACAGGATTCCAGGAACCACCAGAAACTAATTCCAAACACCTAAGACAGCCCAGTGGGTAGAGGCCAACATAAAAGCTCAACCAACAAAAAAACAGAGCAATAAAGCATCTCCAGAACCCAGTTATCCAGGGGCAAGTAGCCCTGGACACCCCAGCATAATTGAAATTCAAGAAGCTGATCTAACATCTATGCTCATGAACAGGATAACAGAGGAAACAAATAAAATGCATAAAGACCTAGAAGATAAACTCAAACAGATTATGGCCATCCGTAAAGAAATAGAATAAAATAAAGAAAAACAGATTATGGCCATCCGTAAAGAAATACAGTAAGTTACAGCCAAACAGTTTGTGGCCTTTAGAGAGGAAATACTTAAATCACTGAAAGAAATAAAAGAAACAGAGGATTATTCAAACAAACAGCTGAAGGAATTGAAGGAAAAACAGGAAAATACAGTCAGACAGGTGAAGGAAATCAACAAAATGGCTCAAGATCTGAAGACAGAATTGGAAAAATTAAAGAAAACACAAATGGAGGAAATTGTGGAGGGAAAGAACTTAGGGAAGAAAACAGGCACTGCAGAAGTTAGCATAACCAATAGACTACAAGAGATGGAAGAAAGAATCTCAGGTGTGGAAGATACAATGGAAGAAATAGATGTATCTGCCAAAGAAAATGTTAAATCTAAAAAAATTCCTGACACAGACTGTCCAAGAAATTCAAGACAACATAAAAAGACAAAACCTAAGAATAATAGGAATAGAGGAAAAAGAAGATTCCCTACTCCAAGGACCAGAAAATATTTTCAACAAAATCATTGAAGAAATTTTCCCCAACTTAAAGGAGAGGCCAATAAGAATATAGAGGCCTACAGAACACCCAATAAATTAGACCAGAAAAGAAAATCCTCCTGCCACATAATAATCAAAACAGTAAGTATACAGAACAAAGAAAAACTACTAAAAGCTGCAAGAGGAAAAGGCCAAGTAACATATAATGGCAAACCCATCAGAATCACACCTGACTTCTCAACAGAGATTATGAAAGCCAGAAGGGCCTGGACAGATACAATGCAGGCCCTAAGAGAACACAGATGTCAGCCCAGGCTACTATACCCAGCAAAACTCTCAGTCCTCATAGACAGAGAAAACAAGATATTCAATGACAAAAACAAATTTCAACAATACCTACAAACAAATCCAGCATTACAGAAGACACTGGAAGGGAAAATACAACCCCATAAAATTAGCTTCTTTCAAGAAAACACAGGAAATAATTAACCTTACTACAGTAAAACAAAAAGCAACCAAACACACAACCTTATGACTACAGCCAACATCAAAATCAAAGGATCTAACAGCCACTGGTCCTTAATCTCTCTCAATATCAATGGACTCAATTCTCCAATAAAAAGACACAGACTAACAGAATGGATGCATTAATAAGACCCAACAATCTGTTGCGTACAAGAAACACACCTAAGTCACAAAGATAGACATTACCTGAGAGTAAAGGGCTGGAAGCATTGCTTGTACCCATTTGCTTGGTAATGGACCCAAGAAGCAAGCAGGAGTAGCCATTCTAATATCTGATAAAATAGGCTTTCAACAAAAATTAATCAAAAGAGATAAGGAAGGATACTTCATACTCATCAAGGGAAAATTCCACCAGGAAGACATCACAATCCTGAACATCTATGCACCAAATACAAGGGCACACATATTTGTAAAAGAAACATTGATAAAACTTAAACCACACATAGATCCCCACACATTAATAGTGGGAGACTTCAACACCCCACTCTCAACAAAGGATAGGTCAACAAAACAGAAATTAAACAAAGAAACAATGTCTCTAACAGAGGTCATGAATCAAATGGACCTAACAGACATTTACAGAACCTTACACCCAAACACAAAAGAATTTACTTTTTTCTCAGCACCTCAGGGAAACTTCTCCAAAATAGACCATATGGTTGGTCACAAAACGAGCCTCAACAGATACAAGAAGATTGAAATAATTCCTTGTATCCTATATGATCACCATGGAATAAAGCTGGACCTCAACAACAACAGAAATAGCAAAAAGCCTACACATACATGGAAACTGAACAACTTACTTCTAACTGACAGCTGAGTCAGAGAAGAAATAAAGAAATTAAAGTTTTCCTAGAATTCAATGAAAATGAAGGCACAACATACCCAAACTTGTGGGACACAATGAAAGCAGTGCTAAGAGGAAAGTTCATAGCACTAAGTGCCTTCAAGAAGAAATTCGAGACAGCTCGTTCAAGCAACTTAATTGCTCACCTAAAATCCCTAGAAAAAGAAGAAGCAGACACACCAAAAAGGAGTAGGTGGCTGGAAATAATCAAACTCAGGGCTGAAATCAATCAATTAGAAACAAAACAATTCAAAGAAACCAAGAGCTGGTTCTTTAAGAAAATCAACAAGAGAGACAAACCCTTAGCCAAGCTAACTAAAAGGCAGAGAGATACCATCCAAATCAACAAAATCAGAAATGAAAAGGGAGAAATAACTACAGACACTGAGGAAATCCAAACAATCATTAGGACTTACTTCAAAAGTCTGTATGCCACAAAATTTGAAAATCTAAATGAAATGGACAATTTTCTTGATCGATTCCACTTACCAAAGCTGAATCAGGACCAGGTAAATCAATTAAATAGTCCTATATCCCCCAAGGAAATAGAAGCAGTCATCAAAAGTCTCCCATCCAAACAAAGCCCAGGACCAGATGGTTTCAGTACAGAATTCTACCAGACCTTCAAAGAAGAAACTAACTCCAGTTCTCTCAAACTATTCCACAAACTAGAAACAGAGGGAACACTACCAAACTCATTCTATGAAGCCACAGTCACCTTGGTACCTAAACCTCACAAAGACCCAACAAAGAAAGAGAATTTCAGGCCAATCTCCCTTATGAACATTGATGCAAAAATACTCAACAAAATACTTGCAAACCGAATACAAGAACACATCAAAAATATCATCCACTATGACCAAGTAGGCTCCATCCCAGGTATGTAGGGGTGGTTCAATATACGGAAATCCATCAATGTGATCCACCATATTAACAAACTGAAAGAAAAAACACATGAAAATCTCCTTAGATGCTGAAAAAGCATTTGACAAAATCCAATATCCATTCATGTTTAAAGTATTGGAGAGATCAGGGATACAAGGCACATATTTAAACATAGTGAAGGCAATATACAGCAAGCCTATAGCCAACATCAAACTGAACGGAGAGAAACTTAAAGCAATCCCACTGAAATCAGGGACAAGGCAAGGCTGCCCACTCTCTCCATAGCTCTTCAATATAGTTCTGGAAGCCCTTGCTAGAGCAATAAGACAGTTGAAGGAGATCAAGGGGATACAAATTGGAAAGGAAGAAGTCAAATTATCACTATTTGCAGATGATATGATAGTATACCTGAGTGACCCCAAAAATTCTACCAGGGAACTCCTACAGCTGATAAACACCTTCAGCAAAGTGGCCAGATACAAAATTAACTCAAAAAAATCAGTAGCCCTCCTGTATACAAAAGACAAAAGGGCTGAGAAAGAAATTAGAGAAACAACGCCCTTCACAATAGCCACAAATGACATAAAGTACCTTGGCATGACCCTAACCAAGCAAGTCAAAGACTTGTATGAAAAAAATTTCAAGCCTCTGAAGAAAGAATTAGAAGAAGATATGAGAAGATGGAAAGATCTCCCATGCTTATGGCTTGGCAGGATTAACATAGTAAAAATGGCCATCTTACCAAAAGCAATCTACAGATTCAATGCAATTCCCATCAAATTACCAACACAATTCTTTACAGACCTGGAAAGAAAAATTCTCAACTTCATATGGAATAACAAGAAACCCAGAATTGCTAAAACAATCCTCTACAATAAAAGATCTTCCGGAGGTATCTCCATCCCTGATCTTAAGTTGTACTATAGAGCAACAGTTATAAAAACTGCATGGTACTGGCATAGAAACAGAATGGTGGATCAATGGAACCAAACAGAGGACCCAGAAATAAACCCACACACTTATGGACACCTGATCTTTGACAAAGATGCCAAAACCATACAATGGAAAAAAATAGCATCTTCAACAAATGGTGCTGGTCTAACTGGATGTCTACATGTAGAAAAATGCAAATAGAGCCATACTTATCACCCTGCACAAAACTAAAGTCCAAGTGGATCAAAGACCTCAACATAAAACCAGAAACATTAAATCGGTTAGAAGAAAAAGTGGGGAAGACCCTAGAACTCATTGGTATAGGAGACAACTTCCTGAACAGAACACCAACAGCACAGGCTCTAAGAGCAACAATCAATAAATGGGACCTCATGAAACTGAAAAGCTTCTGGAAAGCAAAGGACACCATCATCAAAACAAAGCAACTGCCTACAGATTGGGAAAGAATCCTCACCAACCCTTTATCTGACAGAGGGCTAATATCCAGTATATATAAAGAACTAAAGAAGCTGAAAAGCAACAAACCAAGTAATCCAATTAAAAAATGGGGAACAGAGCTAAACAGAGAATTCTCTGTAAAGGAATATTGAACGGCAGAGAAACACTTAAAGAAATGCTCAACGTCATTAGCCATTAGGGAAATGCAAATCAAAACGACCCTGAGATTCCACCTTACACCCATCAGAATGGCCAAGATGAAAAACTCAAGTGACATCACTTGCTGGAGAGGTTGTGGAGAAAGGGGAACCCTCCTCCACTGCTGGTGGGAATGTAAACTTGTACAACCACTCTGGAAACCAATCTGGTGCTTTCTCAGACAACTAGGAATAGCACTTCCTCAAGATCCAGCCATACCACTCCTAGGCAAATATCCAAAAGAGGCTCAAGTACATAATAAGGACATTTGCTCAACCATGTTTGTAGCAGCTTTATTTGTAATAGCCAGAAGCTGGAAACAGCCCAGATGCCCCTCAACTGGAGAATGGATGCAGAAATTGTGGTACATCTACACAATGGAGTATTACTCTGCAATGAAAAATAAGGAAATCATGAAATTTGCAGGTAAATGGTGGGAACTGGAAAGGATCATCCTGAGTGAGCTGTCCCAGAAGGAGAAAGACACACACAGTATATACTCACTCATGTAGACATATAATATAGGATAAACCTACTAAAATCTATACATCTAAAGAAACTAATCAAGAAGGAGGACCCTGACTAAAATGCTCAATCCCCATCCCGAAAGGCAAAGAGGATGGACATCAGAAGAAGAAAAAAACAGGAAACAACCTGCCACAGAGGGCCTCTGAAAGCCTCTGCCCCACAGACTATCAAAGCAGACACTGAGACTTATGGCCAACTGTTGGGTAGAGTGCATGGAATCTTATGTAAGAAATGGAAAATAGTAAGAGCTGGAGAGGATGGGAACCACACAAGGAGAGCAACAGAACCAGAAAATTTGAACACAGGGAGTTTCCCAGAAACTCATACTCCAACCAAGGACTATTCATGGAGATAACCTAGAACAGATGTAGCACATGACAGTTCAGTGTCCAAGTGGGTTACATAGTAATTTGAAGAGGGACTGCCTCTGATATAAACTGATTGGCCTGCTCTTTGATCACCTCCCCCTGAGGGGGGAGCAGCCTTACCAGGCCACAGAAGATGACAATGCAGCCACTCCTGATGTAATCTGATAGACTAAGATCAGAAGGAAGGAGAGGAGGACCTCTGCTATCAGTGGACTTAGGGAGGGGCATTCGTGAAGAAGGGGTAAGGAGAGTGGGATCTGGAAGGGAGGAGGGAGGGGCTTATGGGGGGATACAAAGTGAATAAAGTATAAATAACAAAAATAAAAATTTAAAAAAAAGAATTCAGAGTAAAGTGCTGGAAAAATGTTTTTTTAAGCAAAAGGACCCAGAAAACAAGCTGGAGTAGCTATCCTAATATCTAATAAAATAGGCCACAGAAGATAACAATGCAGCCACTCCTGATGAGATCTGATAGACTAAAATCAGAAGGAAGGAGTCCTATCAGTGGACTTGGGGAGGAGCATGCATGAAGAAGGGGGAGGGAAGGTGGGATTAGGAGGGAAGGGTTTATGGGGGGGGATACAAAGTGAATAAAGTGTAATTAACAAAAGTTAAAAAAAACACTGACGAAAAGCAACTTGAGGCAGAGTGGTTTTTTGTTTGTTTGTTTTGGCTTACAGGTTATATATAGTCAGTCACTGACAGAAGCCAGGACAAGCTCAAGGCAGGAACCCAGAGGCAGGAACTGAAGCAGAGACCATGGAAAAATGCTGCTTACTTGCTTGTGCCAGGCTCACAGCCCAGGCATGCTTGTCCAGGGATGGTACTGCCCACAGAGAGCTGGCCCTCCTATATAAATTAGTAATAAAAAAATGCCCCCACAGGCATGCCCACAAGCCAATCTGATGGAGGCAATTCCTCAAGTGAGGCTTCCTCTTCCCAGGTGTGTCTAGGCTGTGTCAGGTTTAAAACTAACCAGCATGATGTCAGGAATATGAGACAGAATGACCTTCCCTCGTGTGCCAGGCTATGGGCTATCTGCTTTTACTTGCACCTCTCACTACAGAGCAGTGGAATTTGGAGCTGGCACTGCAGTCTCCACCCATTCCACAAGTGAACACATGGAGGCTCCCCTCTGGAAGGTAGGTTGTGTGTCTGAGTGGACACCACCAAGCTGGAGCTCCTGGCTCCCTCTCTGCCTGGGGATGATGAGTTATCACTTGCCTTTCCCTTATGTACTTCTCATGAATAATTTTCAACCTGGACAGGGCTTCCTCTCTGCGGTAATTCTCAAAGGAAATGCTGTCTTAACGTTATGCCTTGCCCTTCCTTGAGCTACTCGTATATACACATTCTGACAGAAATGGGAAAATTCCTATTTCCCACCGCCCCTTCCCCACACCCAAGCTCACTCGCTAGCTGAGCCTACCTTCTGCCCTCAGCACTCCTCTGAACCGGAGCTCATCCGCCAGGGGTTGACAGATCCTCCGACCGCTCCTCAGCCATCTTTCTGCAACCTTGCAAGGATTTGTCTGACCAGTACTAATTCCTACACCTGCTGAGTGCAGCAGGAACGGAACCAACTCCACCTCCCTCCTTCCTCTCCTCCTGTAGGACTTCCCGAAGCTCTGGAGAGAGGACAGAGTATCATGTGCTTTAGTTCAGGTTCTCCAAAGTCCAGTGGGCTGGACACCTAGGGGAAAGTTGCAGTTTGAGTTTGAAAGTGGTTTTCTGGCATAATCTCTCTTCTCCTGGGGGAGTTTGTCGTGTGTGTGTGTGTGTGTGTGTGTGTGTGTGTGTGTGTGTGTGCAAGTGTGCACGCCTTACACATATCCATGTGGATGCCAAAAGGTAACTTCAGGTGTCATTCTTCAAGTACAGTCAACCTTTTTTGTGACAAGGTCTCTTACTGGTCTAGAGCTAAACAAGTAGGCAGGGTAGCCAGCAGGTCGCAAGGATCTACTCTACCATGTCCCCAACACTGCCCAACACTGGAGTTACAGGAGCACACCACTAGACCTAGTCCTTTTCTTTTTAATATGGGTTCTGGGGATTGAACTGGGTCCTAGGGATTGAACTTGGGTCTTTGTGATGGCACAGTAAGCATTTTACCACTGTGCCATCCTTCCAGTGTTTTTTTTTTTTTTCCTCCGTTAAGGCTTTCAAGTGTGAAATGCATCCTGAGAAGGGCTCTTCTTTACTTTAGCTACTGATTAAAATGTTTATCTCTAAAAATTGCCCTCACAGAAACATCTAGAATAATGTTCAACTAAATAAAAATACCACTGCCTGGCCAAAATTAATAGTCACCCCACCCTCGAGACCAGAGAGACCAGAGAGACCAGGATTGGATGACAGGATTGGACTGACCAGCCTGAAGTCAGTTGAGGACCTGACGTCCAAACTCTATTCCTGAACCCCCAGAAAGTGTGATGGAAACTACTAGTGGGATTGAGCCAGGGCTGGTCACTGGTGGCGGGTAGTTTGAAGGAGCTGGCTGATAGATGAAGGAGAAAAAACTTGGAGGACACCACTATGAACGTGGTATCAAGACCAAGGGCAAGACAAAGCTATAGGCAAAATGACAAAAGCTCATTAGCATTTATCTCCAACCCAGACCCCTCAAACCAACACAAGCTCATCAGAACACTTCAACCCATCTGATGCTGGGAGCTTTTTAAAGACAATAATTATGTCACCACCAACATTGCTCTGAGGTAGACTCTCAAAGAGGCTTCACCCACCATTATTTTTCTTTCCTGAATGAAGTAATGCATGGCTCTGAGACCATTGTTCTGCCCAGGCCTGGGGAGCAGCAACCCACAAAATTTCTTCCTTCCTCCCACCCATTTTTTAAAAAGAATTTCTAATTTTTTATTTCTATCTAAGTATATGTGACTAAAGAGTATGAAATCAGCTGGAGCAGGAGTCACAAGCAGTTGTGAGCTGCCTGACGTGGGTGCTGGAATTGAACTCAAGTCCTCTGCAAGAGCAGAAAGCATTTCTAACTGCTGACCTGTCTCTCCAATACCATGCTGACACTTCAATACTTCCATCAGCCCTTTCCAGTCTGTTGCCATGGATACTCAGAGGGTAAGCAAGGTACAGTGCCGAGAGAAATTGAGTACTGAAAACACTTCACACAACCACAGAAAAAGTTTGCTTGTTTGTTGGGTAGTTATTAAAACGTTGACGTTTTCACGGCAGAGATTGTCCTGCTGTCAGTGGAATGAATAAATGAAGGTAAGTTGGGCTTGGTCTGGGAATTCAGAGAACGATTCATGGTGGTTTTGCATTTTTTTTTCCTTTTACAGATCTCAGTACCTGTCAACTTAACTCATATAAATTCAGAGTGAGACACTTTCTCTCCATTTTACAAATTTTATAGCAACGCTATCTATTTCCTGTCAAATTAGTTCAATTCTCTTTTTATTACCCAATTGTTATGCAGATCTATGGATAATTTTAATTCTATTGTCCTTGTCTTTACTAAACCGATACCCTCTACTGGATTAAATTGGGTCATAAAAGCTGTGTCACATTATTTTATGTAGCATAAATATAATGTCGGTGTTCAGTGTACTGTCAAGTCTTAGAGGTAATAAATAACCAGGTTTCATTACCTGTGGAGGATGCTGAGCCTCCCTCTCGCTCCTCCAGTGTGGCCTGTCCCAGACCATTTCCAGGGCCCTTCTCTGCTTTCCCTAAGACTCACATAGTGAGACCAACAGCTATTCTATTCCAAGTTAATTTTATCATCTCCCCATTAGGAAATGAAGAAGAGACATCAGAAGGGGGGAAATAATTCCACATGGACCATCTCTTTGTTTGTGACTCCAATTCCCTTATAGAACTTTCTTTTTTTTTTTTAGAACTTTCTTTTATTGATTAATTAGTTTATTTATTTATTCACTTTACATCCCAATGGGAAGCCCCCTCCTCCCTCCTCTGCTCTGTTGAGTTGTTTCTTTTTTTTCTTTTCTTTTTTTATTAATTTTTTAAATTCTTTATTAATAACACTTTATTCACTTTGTATCCCCCCTGTGGTTCCTTCCCTCCTCCTGTTCCAATCCCTCCCTTCCTCCACCCTCTGCATGCATGCCCCTCCCCAAGTCCACTGATAGGGAAGGTCTTCTTTTCCTTCCTTCTGATCCTAGTCAATCAGGTCTCATCAGGAATGGCTGCATTGTCTTCTTCTGTGGCCTGGTAATGCTGCTTCCCCATCAGGGGGAGGTGATTAAAGAGCAGGCCAACCAATTCATGTCAGAGATAGTCCCTGTTCTTATTACAATGGAACCCACTTGGATACTGAGTTGTCATGGGCTATATCTGTGCAGAGGTTCTAGGTTATCTCCATGCATAGTCCTTGGTTGGAGTATCAGTCTCAGGAAAGACCCCTGTGCTCAGACTTTTTGGTTTTGTTGCTCTCCTTGTGGAGTTCCTGTCCTCTCCAGATCTTATTGTTTCCCACTTCTTTCATAAGATTCCCTGCACTCTGCCCAAAGTTTGCCCATAAGTCTCAGCATCTGCATTGATAGTCTGCAGGGCAGAGCCTTTCAGAGGTCCTCTGTGTCAGGCTCCTGACATGTTCCCTCTTTTCTCCTTCTTCTGATGCCCATCCTCTTTGCCTTTCTGGATAGGGATTGACCATTTTAGCCAGAGTCCTCCCTGGGATTTCCAGGCGAGAGATAACCCCACAGTGCAGGAATAGAACTTTTTTCATCAGTAAGAAACCAAATGCTTTCAGTTTGGAGAGAAAATGATATCTGTAGGGTCAGGGATCTGCTTCTTCAGTCTGTAGCATCCTATGATGCCAACACCTAAGGCCTAATCTACCAGGCGCACATGCCCTTCCACCTAACAGGATCTGGCCAGCCTGAAAGGGTTAGAGCCAAGCCCTGATGACATGGTGCCCCAGAGGGCAAGGTGGGAATGGTAGGAAATTAAACCCTTGTAGGAAAAAAAGAAAAGGCAGTTCAGGACAAGGCTGAAAGGATCTGACTAAGGGGAAGCTTCCTTCCTAATAGAAGGGAGCAGCCTGGGAACAAAGGGAAGAGAGAACACCGATGGTGACCACCACTTTCTGAACTATAGAAGGGTGACGGTAACCAGTTATTCTTTAGCCATCCCAGATGGGCTCAAGGACTCAGACAGCAGAGCTCTTATCTACTCACATTTTCATCACTGTAAGAACTTGCAGCCATGTCCTTAAATCAGAGCATGTGAGTGTGTATGTTTGAAATACAGAGGGAAAGTAGAGGATCGGAGAAACCTCAGTCTAGGAGACTAGGCAAAGAGAATCAAGGAAGCGGGGTTTGTGTCAGGATTAGGGACAGCAGAGGGATGACCATGGCTGAGCTGGTGTGGACCGGCTAGACAGATCCCACACAGAGCTCAGGAAATTCTTACTCAGGAAATAGTCGGGGAGGGGAAGCCAAGTGAGGTCAAGGAGGCCTGGATTCAAATCTCTGTCTGTGTTGGCTGGGCCAGTGACATCATGTCCCCATGCGTTTGTAAAATGGGAGTCGTAGCAATTCCAAATTCTTAATGTTGAGCTGATTCTTTTTCTCCCTGCCTTAGTAACAAAATTTCTTAGAGAATTTTCGTTCTCAAAAAAATACTGAGAAAAACCTATATACACATTTGGACCTCCTAGTACAGAGAGGCGGCTTGGTCCTATCTCTCCCTGAATGAGGTTTTCTAAGGGCAACAGCGATGTCCAGCCCAACATGGTCCCCTAGCAGGGAGTGGTCTTTAAAGCCCCCTAGCCCATGCTGTTAGTTTCCAAGTTAACCCCTGTTTCACCAAAGGCAACAAAGCAATGTGAGTACCTTGTCCTTAGACCAGATACCCTCTACATCTGTCTTCTGACATTTTCCCAGCACTGTTCTGTCTGATAAGCGGGAATTGTTTTAGATGGTGACAGTGAAGGAAAGCAGCTCCCAGGCAGTGGGGGTTATACACGGGCAGAGCTGTCAGTGCCCTGAAAAAGCGCAGGGACCTGGCAAGACACAAGGCATGATCCTCTCTCAAAAGGAGCCAAGACTGTATGGCTTGGTCTGGGCCAGAGAATGAGAGAAAGAGAGAGGAGATGGGGAGTAAGAGAGTTTAGGCACATCTACGTAGCTGTGTGTGCTTCTCTGTCTCCCTGGGCATGTGTGTGTCTGTGTATCTATGTGTGCACTGATGTGCATTTGTGTGTCTATGTACTTGTATGTGCATCTATGTATCAGTATGTGTTTCTGCATATTTGTATATGTTCATGCGTGATGTCTGTGTGTGGTGTATATTTGTGTGTGTTCTGTGTATGTGTTCTGTGTATGTGTACTTTTATGCCTCTCTGTGTATTTATGTTTGCATTTGTCTGTATGTGAGTGTGTCTACGTGTATGTGCCTATTTTTATACATATTCATGTGTGTTTCTGTATTTGCTTCTGAATGTTTGTGACTGTGTAATGTGTTTGTGTGTGTTTGTATGCATTTATGTGGGCATTTGTGTACCTGAGTGCCTATCTTTGTGTGTGTGTGTGTTTCTGTGTGTGTCTATGTCTTTGTGGGTCTTTGTGTGTTGATCTCTTTACTTTCTATATGTGTTTCTGTATGACTGTGAGCATATCTGTGCTTTCTGTGTAATGTGTGTGCGTGTACATGTATGCATATCTGTGTGTGTGTGTGTGTGTGTGTGTGTGTGTGTGTGTGTGTGTGTGTGCAATAGGCATGGGCAGAGACTCCCACATTGTGACCCTGCCATGTGTGCCTCTAGCTTAGCTCCTTTAGCACAGCTGTCAAAGATGGCCATTATAAGAAAATGAGAAGAAGGAAGACACGTTTCTAAGAAGCAAAGGAAACCCTGGCCCCAGCAACCTGAAGTCCTCCCCAGCCACAGCCATGCTGCCTTCTACCAGATCTCAGTCAGGCTCCCTCTGCATTCACTGTTTTTCCTTGTTGTGAAAAACAGGGTTCCCGGAATACCAGTTTTCCCTTCAGGTGGCACCAAAAAAAGCCACCTGGTCTCCTTCCTGAACCACATGCTGCCACCCAGCCCCAATTTCCTATCAGAAGAATATCCTTCCCCACTTGTATGATCTGAATTGAAGTGTGCCCGATGGGCTCAGGGGCTTAAACACCGAGGTCACAGTTGGTGCTGCTTTGGAAGGTTGATGGACCCTTGAGATGGGAGCTAAGCCAGGGAGGGGCGGTGAGTCACAGAGGGCAGGCCTTAAAGCAGTGGTTCTCATCCTGTGGGTTGTGACTCCTTCGGGGGTTGCATATCAAATACCCTGCATAACAGATATGTTCATTATTATTCACAACAGCAGCAGAATTACAGTTATGAAGTAGCAATAGAATAATTTTACGGTTGGGGGTCACCACAATATGAGAAACTGTATTAAAGTGTCGCAGCATTAGGAAGGTTGAGGGCCTTAAAGGTTGTTGTTCAGCCAAAGCACTCTGCTTTCTGATCAGCCATGAAAAAAAACCAGCTGCCACCTCATGTTCCAGGGCTATCCACTCACCATACCTTCCCCACCTTGATAACCTGCACGACCTGAAACCTCGAGTCAAAACAAACCTATCTACTCTTACGCTGCTCCTGTCAAGCTTTTTTTTTTTTTTTTTTTTTTTTTTTTTTTTTTTTTGCCACAGTGATGAGAAAAGCTACAAATACACCAGTTGTTGACAAGTTTGTCAGTTACCAGAGTGTGTCACAAGGGAGGGAATGCAGAGAGGCCACTTACCACACCGGATTGCCAAAAAAAGGCCTCCCACAAGCAGCAGCCCCCTCACCACATCCACAGTTGCCGTTCTCCCCCTCTCAGTGTTAGCCAGTGGGAGCCACACTCTCCGGTCTCTGGGCAGTGGAGTTGGGTAGGCTGAGTTAGTGGGAAAGGGCCGCCCCTATTCACAAAGACCTAAAGGTTAGATGAGCATGTATCTTAGCTAAGCTATTATAACAAAGAGCCCAAGACTGTGTAGCTTACTAACGATAGGCACGTATTTCCCATGATTCAGGAAATGAGAGCACTGCAAAGATGACTTAAACACAAATCCACGCCAGGCAAGATGGCTCAGCAGGCCAAGGCACCTGCCCACAAGCCTCATGACCTGCACTCAGAGGAAACTACATGGCGGAAGGAAGGAGAGAACAGACCTGCAAAAGCTGTCCTCTGATTACCATGTAATGCCATTAATGTTTTGTTTTTTAAAAACCAACAACCAGAGAGAAGAGGACATTGTCAGATACACCAGTTTAGGCAAAGGTTGCTGAAAGAAGCCTCTCTAAGAAGGGAAAATTGTCTTCCTATGGAGACAGAAAATAGCAGATACAAAGAAACACCTTCAGCTCTTCCTGGGCTAACAGACACAGTGCAGATTCCCATTTTTAGAAAAAAACGGAAGTTCCCCAGTGTGAACTTGAAATATTCAATGAAGTTAACTCATGATCAAATTTATAAAAATAGTTACACAATTTTGTTCAAGTACTATGTATCAAAGTGTGTGGTAAGCATCAGGGATGGGCAGCACACGCCCTGTGTGCAGAAAGTGGCCACACATGCTTTCCCACATCTCAGTACGTACATGACATCAGGGCAGAGGCGGGAGGGGTTTGGAGATTTTGAAAAAAATGAAATCTTTGCAAAGCAAAGTGTTTTAAAAACCCAAAGCAACAAATGAGTGCCAAAAACTGCTTATTGGGGTTATCATGGATTCTTCAAAGAATAAACATTTTTACAAAGCAAGTACTGTTTTATAATACCATATTATCTTTTATTCCTTAAAATTATATTAAATATCTCTTCCACTAAGTAGCCAGTCTCCGTGTCCTCTTAACTCTGGGTTTGGATGATCCAGAACTTTCTGGAAAAACCACTACTAGTCAAATGCCCCTTGTCTATACTCACATGAGCCCTTGAAACTGGGAAGGGTCACGAGCTGTAGTCTTGACTTAAATACAGCTTATTAGTAGAAACTGTGAGGTAAGAGGAAGTCGCTGTATCAGGTGATGGAAGTCACTGAAAAAGAATTTGTTACTTACAGTTACCAAGAGGAAAACCACACTACCACTGGGTGAGGGCCACAAAGAAAAAAGCCAAGATCACTAGGAAAGAGGGGTGATAGTGGGAAAGCCTTATGGTCCTAGGGTGATGAGAGCTGGTGATGAAGACCAGCCTAGAATGGGAGAGCTCAATAAAGTAGGTGCTCAAGAACAGGCTCCATAACTTTGCATTTGAGAAGCTCTTTCCTGGAGAAGCTCTTTGCTACATTGTTTAGGCATAGGAAGGGAAGTCCCACCAACATCAGAAAGATGAGAATATAGAAAGCAAAAGACACAGTTAGCGTATTGCCAAGGTTGGAAGCTCCAGTGTGGGTGGTCTACTCTCCCTAAGACCCAGCTTCTCTTCTCTCTTCCAAGACATGCTATATGTGTGTGCACCCTGTGTGTGCAGTGCCCTTTGGGGTCAGAAGACGGCATCAAATCTCCTGGAACTGAAGCTACAGGTGGTGGTGAGCCACCCAGTGTGGGTGCTGGGAACCAGCAAGTGTTCTTATTCACTGGGCCAGCTCTCCAGCCCCTCAAACTGGCCTTAAAGTTATTACCCACTTACTGGTAGCAGAGGCTTCAGGAATAATTATGTAAAAATTCCAGACCCACTGTGATGGCTTGAAAATATTTCTAGGAGTTCTGTGATCTCCTCAGAACCTGAGTTTAAATATGGGTTGAATACAGACTCTGTATTCAGGATGTGTGGAAGATAAAAGGCATTAGACTGAACCCCTCCTTTTGTCCCCAGGATCATTTACTCTGAGAAAACCATCCCTGTGACATAATATTCTAGCAGTCCATGGCCGAGGCCCCAGGCCTGCCATCAACAGCCATCACTGTCACCTCAGACCTGCCATCTCTGTGACTTGTAACTTCAAAGCAAGGTCCTCTAGGACTGGGAAGAAGTTCTCCATGGGTAAAATTCTTGCTGTGCAAGTGTAAAGACCTGGGTTTTGGATCATCAGAACTTCAAAAATTTGAATGAGGTAGAATGTGTCTCTAACCCTGCTGTGAGATGAGAGGTGGAGCCAGCAGAATCCTCACAAGTTCTCAGCCAGCTACCCTGGCACTTGACACACAGAACAACAAAAGACTATCATAACAAGGTGGAAGGTGAGGACTAACACCACCCACAAATGCATGTCGTGGTACATGCACACCCATACACATGCATGTACGTGCACATACAAAACACACATGCTTGCACACACACCTACATATCCCCCACATACACTCCCTCTCTCTGTCTCTGTTTGTCTCTCTGTTTCTCTTTCTGTCTCTGTCTCTGTCTCTGTCTCTCTCTCTCTCTCTCTCTCTCTCTCTCTCTCTCTCTGTCTCTCTCTCTCTCACACACACACACACATATACACACACAGTTCTCCAGCCCTAGACAAGTCTTCTGGTGAGCAGAGGCTCACTCACCTGATGTCATAACCATCCTGGTGAACCACTCCCAAAGTTCTTATCCAAACATACTTCACAAACTATTAACTGCCAATTGTTTGAAATCACTTAGTTTAGGAGTGATTTATACATAGGGTAATACATATGCCCCCTTTCTGACTTGGAGATGGCACAGAGATGAGCAAAGAGGTAGCCATGGACGACACTCCTTAAGACCTGCCAGCCTACTCCCTCAGGTATCCATAAGCACAGCTACTAGGATGGAGTCAGCAAATCTGCCTGCTGCTCCCTGGCTGCTCTTCTCCCAGCTGTATGTAGCTTGGAATATAATTATGGAGATCTTTTTATCCTAGCAGATTTCATTAAGGTAAAGAAAATGTAAAAATTATGAATATGAATTGAGGTGATGAATGCCATCAGAGAAATGAGGTTCTTAACATACGTGATTTGACATCTGGGAAATAGATTCAGTAATCACTCTCATCTTGAAATCCCTAACATTGGCCTAAGAAAGCATCTGCCTCCTGATTACTTTCATTTTTACCTGAGCCTACTGGGTCTCTGCACTATCACCCCCAAAATAAACAAACTGATACAATTCCTAGATATAACAGTTTTACAAAATTTGTACTTAATATGTCTGACCTTTTTGCTGATTTTCTTGGTGTTTTATTTCTGTGATAAAACACCATGACCAAAAGCACCTTGAGGAAGAAAGGGTTTATACATCTCAGTCACAGTCCATTATTGAGAAAAAGGAAGGAAGGAACTCAAACAAGGCAGGAATCTGGAGGCAGGAACTGAAGCAGAGGCCATGGAGGAGCGCTGCTTACTGGCTTTGCTCCCCATGGCTTGATTGCCCTGCTTTCTTTTCCCTTCTTGTTTCTATTTTGTTTGTTTGTTTTGTTTTTGGGTTTCTTCTTGTAGCTCTGGCTGCCCTGGCATTCACTCTGTAGACCAGGCTGGCCTTGAATCATAGCAATTTGCCTGCCCCTGCCCCTGCCTCTGCCTCCTGAATGCTGGTATTAAAGGTTCATGCCACCACAACCTATTTTTTTAAGTTTTATTTATTTATGTATATGTGTGCTCTCTTTGCATGTATGCCTGCATGCTAGATGAGAGCATCAGATCTCATTATAGATGGTTGTGAGCCACTATGTGGTTGCTGGGAATTGAACCTAGGACCTCTGAAAGAGCAGCCAGTACTCTCAACCACTGAGCTATCTCTCCAGCCCCTCAGCATGCTTTCTTACACAACTCAGGACCACCTGCCCAGGGTGGTACTGGTCAGTGGGTTGGGCCCTCTCACATCATTCATTAATCAAGAAAAGGCCCTACAGACCAATCTAATGGAAGCATTCTTTTAACTGAAGTTCTCCCTTTCTAGATGATCTTAGCCTGTGTCAAGTTAACAAAAAAGAAGAAGAAGAAGAAGAAGAAGAAGAAGAAGAAGAAGAAGAAGAAGAAGAAGAAGAAGAAGAAGAAGAAGAGAGAAGGAAGGAAGGGAAAGAAAGAACAAAAGAAAAGAAAAAAGAAAAAGCCAACTAGCACAATTGACCAATCAAAAAGATTTTTGTTTTAGCCGCAGAGGCCAAGACCCATATCACTCTGAGAAGTAAGAAAGTGACTTCTCCTATTTGGAGAAAGGTAACGGTAAGTCTGACATTTGATAGCAGCAAAAAGTATGCAAGGCCCACTTCCCTCAACCTCTCCATCCTCATTAGCCACTTTCCCTCTTCAAGACTGCCCAATCCTGGCTTTACTTGCTTTGAGGAATGGGGACCTAGCTAAGTTTATCCAAAGTGAATGAATTTCCATCCAAGTCTTACAGGTACTTAAAAAAAAATCCATTTAGGGACTGGAGAGATGGCTCAATAAATATCAGATTGCTCTGCGAGCAGGAGAACCTGAGTTTGAATGAATTCCCATCACCCTCTCCCTTACTCTTCCCCTTCTCCCCCCTCTCCCTCCCTCTCCATGGCTGTGTGTGTCTGTAAACTGGCAATGGGGAACAGACACAAGTACACCACAAGAGTTCACAAGTCCGTGAACACAGCTGAAACATCTACCTTGTAGTTCAGTGGGAGGCCCTGCCTCAAGGCCGTAAGGAAAAGAACAATAAAGGAGGACACCCTATGCCCTGCTGTAGCTTCCACACGCCACGTGAACAGGCGATTGCCCGTGCACACTCACGTACGTGCACCACACAGACACTGGGAACACAAATCATCTGCTTGATTTCCAGTATTTCGATTCAGATGAGATGAAGTGGCTTAACCGTGACCTCCCACTGCTCAGCACTTGACTCCTTTAAGAATTACAGCTTATTTCACAGGCTCTGTCTCCTTCCTGCCCATGTAACACCCTTGCCTGACATGTGGTGGGTATTACACAGTTTAGCTAATGTTTGTTGAATTAAGTAAAAGAATTAATGAATGAATAATGTAAATAAAAAAGTATTTGTATATAATCCATATAGAAAAAAAATTGATCAGTAAGACTGGGTCTGGGTCAAATCAGCTGTTTCTAAGTGAGAGACTTTGAATTCCAAGTCACCAGGGAGTTGTCCTAGGGCACATAGCAGGCGGCCCCTGATCTTATTAGACTGGTTGTAGAAGCTTGGCAGGCATGCTGCTAAAGAAGCTGTGGGGATTTCAGTTCAATGAGCCTGAACATTTTATTCATTGAAAAGGACCAAAATGGAATGGGCCGCCTCTGGGGTGCAAATGCCGTGTCGCTCTGAAGTGGAATGGCATTTTCTGAAGGGCCTCGTGTATCAGGTGGGGAATGACACAAAAAAATGGCTTTGAGGTTCCTTTAATCTGCCACTTTACGAGTGTGGCCTTGAGGGGTAGACACCATTGCTGAGAACCAGAATATGGAATCCTCCACAAGCTGCAGCAGAGCTGTGCATTTGTGCAAGCCTAGAGGCCAGGGCTGCCTCTCATCTCCCAGGGTATCACTCCAGGCTGCCACCATAAGGGGAGACTAGGGCAAGACTGCATGAGCCCACCAGTGGAGGATGAACGCAAATAAAATAACTAGTTTCTTCTTGGTGATTGGTTACCAGTATCCCAACTCGTCCTGGATTGGTATGGATTAAAAGTACTAAAATTATTAATTAGGAGGCCATTGGGGCTGGTGGCTGCAGGGCCTTGCATTCCTGCATAAACAAATCAAAAGCCAGCAACCAGTAAAACAAAATGTAACTCAGGATATCACAATGCAATCCATCTTACAACCTTTTTTAATTTATAAAGCTACCAGATCGCAAGCTCTGTGTCATAGCATCCCCTAAGCCCCTGAGCTTTCTCTGCAGGCCACCTCTACTTCTGACTCTACCCTGAACCTGGATCTTTTCTGAGGCTACTGCTTTCCCTCAGCCCTTCACAGGGTAGTCCTCACTCCCACACTCACTTCTGTCTGAAGAGCTTCAAGAGACTAATCCTTCCTGTTTCTCACTGTTGCTCCACAGGCTTGTTCCTCACCTCTCTGAGATCTACAGCTCTGACTTGCATGTCTTTGTCAATCACTGTCCATTGTTACAGCCCTGCACAGTGAAGAACCTCCACACTGCATGACACCTGCTTCTTTCTCCAGTGTTTGAAGTCCTGTCAGTGTTTGTCTAAGCTCTCCTTCACAGTCCTAAGCTATTTTAACATCCATATATATTGATCCTTTCAATACCCTGACTTCAAATTCCTCATCCCCAGTAACTTTGTCTTCATATAAATTATTGAAGAATCCATTATACCCTGACAAGGGGTAAATCACTAAGATGGAGAGGCATTGGTTTGGGGTTCTTAAAATGCAAGCAGGGGACACTGCCATTCTGAATTCAAATGAAGCCCAAACCAGACCTTTGAACTAGGCCACCTGCCCTATGCAAGCTAGCATTCATACTAAGACAAAATGCAAATTCCTGAAAAACTGATTCATTAACTTCTCCTGACCTTGTGACATATCCCATCCCCACCTTTTAAAACAGCTTAACTTTCACAGGGACTAATCTTAATCCCCCAATAAAGCCCCCACATAATTTAAAGCTATAAACACAGTCACCAGTTGGTAAAACCATGAGGCACATTTTCAGGACTGTTTAAATATGTGTTTTCTTCGACTGCAATCCTAATAGATAATAGCTTCTGTTTTTGACGACGCAGGTTTTTTCTTGGGCTGCAGTATCAAGGGAATCAGCAACGAAGTCAGCAAATAAATCTCTACTCAGACTGCAAGGAAGACACCTTTGTAGAGAAGAAGTGTGTGTGTAGGGGGGAGGGAGGTTGTAGGTCCACAGCTGTGCTCTGATGGAGGCTACTGGCATGAGGAAGCTGGAGGCAGCCTGCCCATGAGTGAGGATTTTGTGTGATAGATTTGGAGGGTGTTATGTGATATCGCATCAGCCCCCAGTTGTAAATAGGACTTTGACATGAGAAACTGAGGATCACTGATCAGGTTCTGATCATTGTGGGGCCGTGGCTACATAGGTCATGGTTTGTGCAGAGGTGGGGGCCAGAGTTCTATTGTCACTTGTAATTTGGCCATTATTCCCTTCCTCAGCCATTTACTGCCATGGTCCAGGTTCTGGACATCACAATTACCAACAACTGTGGCTTGATTTCATTCTTTCTTTTCTCTGTCTTCTCTTTTTTAGTTTAGTCTGGCACCCCAATGATCCATCTCAAAACCCATAACATACTAATTCTATCACTTCTTGTTGGAAGACCCTACTATTTAAGGTCACAGTCCTGCCAGCTTGGCACAGAATGAAGGACTCCCTTTCTCAGCAGGGATTTTCTTTCTTGCCTCCTGAATTCATCTGGAGATTGTCTCTAAGCATGACCTGCACCCCTGAGGGAAGTCACACAGCCCATGGCTAAAATACAGGTTCAACTTCCTTTCTCCCCAAAAGAACTGCCCATGCCTGACACATGTCTAGAATTCCTGATGTGTAAATAAAGCACTCCTGGCATCCCAAGCCCTAGCCAATAGTGTACACCTACCCTGGGAACCCTCCACCCACTTCCCGAGAATGATATATTCTTGGGAATATATCATTGTTCACACTGAATAAACTTGAGCCGTCTCACTGAAGCTGGTCCTGGAAAGTAACTCTGTGGTGCTACCCACCCTCCCTCCTGCCTCTACTCTCATCACCCTCGTGGACAGGTGGCTGATGATCCCCAGGGAAAGAAGAGACCATAGCTGGTGCCTGAACAGGGATCCCAGAATGCTCAGAGAGGCCCCCAGCCTCTTAATATTAAAAAGGTCACTTCCAAATCCACCTGTCCTCACGTGTCCCTCCACTGAGCTACAATTCTATCTCTGTTAAAATTACATCTTTTCATACTTGTTCTGGGATTTTTACTGGATCCATCTTTTTCACCTGACAAAGCCACAGCATAGCTATAATCCAACATCACCACTGTCATGGCTGCATCTTCACAGCAGCCACAACTAGAAGAATTGCACAGCTGTGTTGACCACCAGGGAGACAGCTAAGGATGAAGCTTTTATCTTCTTTACCAAGCAGCAAAGCAGGATTACAAACACAGAACCACCAGGACCTTACCTTCCTTCCCTTGGAAGAGCCCAGGCAAACAAGTACAGAGCCCGGGCATTTCCTTAACTACATCAGCTTGCCCTTGCTAACCAGTCTCTTGTCCGAATGCTGGGCTTTCAATGTTGCCCATCAGTTATGTTTTATCTCCAGTAAGGTTCTGAAATGGCTTTCAGAAAGAACAAAGAAGCTTTAATAAAGAACTCCCGTGACTTCCAGAACCCACCTGCCCACACATTTGTCTTCTCCATTCCTGCCAAAGTGACTATATGGATGCTATGAAGGCAATCTCCCATACTCCTCCCTGCTCCCTCCCTTATCCTCCCTCTCTCCCTCTCTACCTCTCACATACTCTCATTTTTTTCACTCCTTATTGTGGCCTTCCCAGTAGCAAGCAGTGTCTCTTATCTTAAAAGTGAGAAGTCCCTGGAAGTCAATCCTTCTTGTCAAACAGCCCATGTCTCTCCTTTCATAGCAGAACTCTTCAGAAGAGCTGTGTACAGTGCCTCCTTTGGGCCCTCAGTCTAGATATGTTTTTTAACTCTGTCACTCCTTCCTCCTTGATCAGGTCCCTGGGGACTTCCATGTTGACAGCCCTCACAACTCTTTCCGGCTGGTGGCTTGATGCACTCACCTGGGGTGTGGTGGTAGAACCCACCAGATGAACCATGTTCATCTGGCCTGTCTTCTCTCACTGGTGGTTCCTTTCATTCCTTTGCTTATTTGTAAGGCAAATTTTTTTCTGAAAAGAGTAAACTGCATATCTAAGTTGGGTATACAGGAAATAAAATCTTTAAGAAAGAAAGAAAGAAAAAAGAGAGGGGCTGGAGAGATGGCTCAGTGGATAAGAGTTCATATGGCTCTTGAGGAGGACCCAAGTTCAGTGCCAAGCACTCACATTAAGCAGCTCACAACTGCTTGCTCTAGATCTGAGGTTTCCAATACCCTTTTCTGGTTATCTACATAGATATCTGCACTCACATGCACATACCCACACAGACACACATGCACATCATTTTTTTTAAGTTGTGTATAATGCCATGGTGTATAGGGTATGGTGTACTCTGGGCGCTGGGAGTGCTAAGGGGCTGTGAACCTTCCACAGAGAAGCAACCATAGATTCAGCTTCTTGCGGGAGCATTGTCACACTTGGATTAGGTGGTTTAAAACACATTCTGTGGGCTCCTCGTGTGTGTGACCAATGAACACTGAGTGCATTGTGATCTCAGTGGAGAAAACCTTGATTTGATCCCTTAACTCTTCGTGGTCTCTTTATTTTGGGGTGATTCGGAGCCCTTCCCTGACTTTTTCATCCTTTTGGCTATATCTGTTTCCCTAGAGATTCCATCTCACCTATCAGCTGACTTATCTGTCAAGCACAGAGGGTGCAATTTCTAAGAACCACAATAATTTCAGAGACCCATGGATATGCTTTGGCATCTTTCAAAATTACTTTTTAAAAAATAATAAAAGTGAACCCATCCTAGATTATATTCGTCTATATTTTTATTTTTAATGGAGAAATATCATGAGGACAAAAGTGGGTAGGGTCCATGAGCGTCATGAGGCGACCTTGAGTTTTATGGCTTTAAATGCCACAGTAGATGCAGTCACACAGTTCTCTAACTCATTTCCCCAGCATAGATCTTAACCCTGAACTGCATGCCCACATCATATGGACACAAACTGACCTACTGGTCAGGTGAACCCAGGTCTTTCCCAGCATATACAATCACAGAGTCTGTAGTCTTACATGCATACAAATGAGGCACAAGATAATTATTTATTTGGGATAAGTGGATTGGGATGTTAGCTCATTAGTAGAGTACTTGCCTAGAATACACAATGCCCCGATTGAACACCCAGAACCATATAAAACCAGGTGCGGTGTCACACATACCTGTATGCACTTAGGTGAAGGCAGAAGGATCAGCAATTAAAGGCTATCACTGGCTAAAAAGTGAGTTTGAGGCCAGCCCTAGTCTACATGAGACAAACAAGAAACAGAAAAAGAATCATAAGCCCACAATTCAGAAAGTCAACAAGACTTGAAATATGTCACAAAATCCAGAGAGTAAATACAGCATCTTTATTGTTGTGGAGAATCTTTTAATAAGTGTTTTCCTACCAACCTGGGATGCATGTTCTTTGACTACCTCTTCATTTTCTACATCAGGAATAAGAAGGCAGCCGGATCTTTCCACCAGCAAAGCTAGCAGAAAGCAGGTTGTCAATACTGACAGCACAGTGAAGGTTCTTTCAGCATCAGAACTTACTGTTGGTGATTTCCATACTCTCTGAGGACTGTTTCTGGGTTTTCAAAGGCTCTCATGAGCATCTTTTCTATAGGAGCTGGAGGACTTCAGAGCATTGGACTTCAGAGCAAAGGTATTCTGTTTGGTGATGGAACTGACTTTTTGAACTGACGGCTCATTATCCAGGTTCTGCCAGTATCTTACTGCATGGTTGTAGCATGGATTTACATAACAATGTTTTTAGTTACTTCTCATCATTAGCCAGATGATCTAGTTTCTTGTATTATCAAGCTTATGGCTTCCAAGTTAAATTTGCATCTTTTCATAATGAGCTACTAAACCCAGTTAAAATGAAATTTCTTTTAGTTTTGTTTGTAATTAATTTCTTTGGATCTCATTGTTCATACTTATTGCTTTTACTTCATTTTCCATTTATCTTTCACACTTATGTTTTTATTGTTGGTGGTGGTGGGTTTTTTTTTTTGCTTGTTTGTTTTAGTTAGTTTGTTTGTTTTTGAGATGGGGTCTCTATATAGCACAGGCTATCCTTGAACAGGCAATCCTCCTGCCTTGGCCTCCTGGGTGATTTTTATATTAATATTCTGTCAGTTCTTTAAGATTAAAATAATTTAAAGATGAATAGTACTTCTAGAAAACATTTCAGAACAGTGATCCTTAGTTCTTCACTTGTTTTATTTAAACATTTCTAATTTCCAAAATGAAGTTATAGTAGTATAATCATTGGTTGACAGGTATCTATTTTAGGACCAAAAAAAAGGGTACCTATTGAGTAATTTTAGCTATTCATACTCTCTCATTAAATATATCCCAAAGAGGAAAAGACCATCATTTTGACTTGGTCTCAGTGAAAACTGAATCCTTTGCTTATGTCTGATGATTAAAAACATTTCTATAGCTCCTGCTTTGGAAATGGCTATTCTCAATCCTCTAGTTCCAACATAGCTGTCAATCTGATCTTGTCAAAAATCAAGTTAGAACCTGACAGTCCTTTGCTCCAAAGCACCCAACAGACCTTATCCCTCTGTAGGTCTTCTAAGTCCCTGCACAGTCTGGACCAACAACCTGACTTCAACAGAATGCCACCACTCTCCCCTTTTCTGCTTCAGCTATAAAGACTCCTTTTTTTCAGGGCCATTGCACATGTCATCCCCTTTGCTTAAAATGTCTTCCTGCCAAATAAAAACTAGGCTCACTCCCTCACCAACTTTGGCTGTTTGCTGAAAACTTACCTGTCAATAAGGATTTCCTCAGTTGATTCTCTTGAGCACTGGCCTTCTAGCACTGCATACCTATTTCTCTATTTCATCTATCTCCTATCATCAAAATTACTATATCTAGCATTTGTTCCTAACCTCACTTACACATTCAGTGAAGTAAACTGACTGAAATTCCAAAAGTCAGACTTTGTGTTTTTTTAACATAACTTTAGATGGAATCATTCTGGAATTTTGTTGCTCATTCTAGGGAAATGTGTATTGTCAAGTGTTTACTTTCTCTGTTCCTCATTCAATAAACCAACAAGTTCTGGTGTTTAAAGAGTGCTCAATGGTGTTCTAGGTCCTCTGCACACATTGCTGAAGGATGAAAACATGGCCCCAGCTCTTCTGAAGTTCATGGCTATGAAGAAAGTGGATTAGAGCCAGCATACTTGGCACCCCACTCCCTGAGCATGGATTTGCATAGGACTGGGCAAGCCCAACTCCTGAAAATTCACTTCTGGCATATTCTGCAGATGCAGAGATCCCAAATACACTCTTAAAGAAGACAACAGCAGCAAATGCAATATAGTTCAGACTGGTATAGAAGACGAAGACTTAGAACCCACACATGTCTCCTCAAGTTTTTGTCTAGTCTCATGTTCTGTGTTAATGCCTGTAATTGCTGAGCCTTTATGGCATCTGTATTCCTAAAGAAAGAAACCAAAGGGACTGGCATTTGGGGCTTTGGAATAGCTTTTAAGCCTTAAGATTCCGGATCTTTATCTAGAGTTAAGTAGCCAGAAAATATGCACATAATTCTAGACTGCTGCAGATTTCCAACAGCCTTTCTCACCCTGTTCTCAGATGGTGGTGATATTTTCTTGAGTATGTGCATCCTGTCTGTTTTAATACATAGTAGTTCACAAGTTTTCATCATTCCCGCTAGAGCGTGGGCAAAGGTGGGGGTGGTGTGAGGGAGGAGAGTCTCACGATGCAGAAGTTGGAGAGCTGTCACTGTTCAAACCCAAATTATCTGTGTTTCCTCTAATTCCATGAAACACAGCTCAGAGGAAAAACACATCCTACTGCCTGGCACATTGTGGGTTCTCAAAAGCATATGACTGAGTATATCAGCTTGTCTTCCATAGCTCATAACACAATGCCACAGGCTGAGGAAGTTATAAAGAGATCTCTTTGGGCACATAGTTCTTCTAATTTCATTTCTGTTGCTATGACAGACACTCTGACCACAAGCAACTTAGGGGAAAAAAAAAGGCTTACTCAGTTTACCATTCTGGGTAGGGAGGAAAGGGTTTATTTAGCTTACAATTCTATGGCATCATCTCTCATTCCAGGGAAGTCAAAGCAGGAACTCAAGTAGCTAGCCACATCGCATGCACAGTCAAGAGCAAACAGAGAATAAATCCCTTGTTTTCTCAGTCTCACCCAGCTTTTTTCTGCCCTAGATAGTTCAGGACCTGGCCTGTGAGATATTTCTACCCACATTCAGGGTTGGTCTTGCTACTTCAACACTTATGACAGTCCCCTCACACACCAATGTGCCCACAGGCCAACTCCATCTAAACAATTCCCCCTAAGACTCTCTTTCTGGGTGACTCCAGGTTGTGTCAAGTTTACAGCCAAAACTAGCCAACAGAGGCACGAGATGCTGAGTCTGGAGGTACCCGTTTGCAAGCAGCATCAGGCGGTGCAGTTACCACCCTGCAAGAAACAGGGGAGGGAGAGAGAAACGACATATATTACCTTTGGTCAGTCTTCCCCCTGCTCATGAAATCTATAATATTCATGCATAGGGCTCCACCCTGGCAGCCTTATCTAGTCCTGATCACCTTTCAAAGGCCAAAGTCAGATTGCCTTCCACCCTCTTTAACACTTTCCAATGGGATTTATCCCCAGCGTGAATCTCCAAAGGGACAAACTATATTCAAACCACAGAGCTAAGAAAATGAACCTTTTCCAATTGTATTCAGGAGATAATTCAGGCAGAGCCATACCCATGCAAGCCAGTAACTAGAACTGCAAGCAATATGCCGCTTCAAACTAATTTAATTATGCTTGTTTTGGTTTGGCTCATTTGATTGTAAATTACCCAGATGGCCTTAACTCCACAAGCCTTCTGGAGTTAGTCCTCCCTCCTGCCCTCTTCTTCCTTCATGTGCATACACAGATAAGAACTAAAACACATACCGAAAAGTAAACAGATTGGAGTGCTCTCATTCATCCAGTTATGGCAAAGTAAGTGTTTTGAAGCCAGCACCCTGGTCAGGACACAGAGTTCCAAAAGTACCCAGAAGCCCCTCTTAGGCCCCTCTCAGCTGCAAGCCTTTTCTTTTCACAAAGTGATCACTTAAAGTATCTTTTTAGATTCATGTATGTGAGTAAGTGTTTTTGCCTGTTTGTGATGTATACATGCCACATGCCTGGCCCCCACAGAGGTCAGAAGAAGGTGTCAGGTTTCCAGATGGTTGTCAGCTGCCATGTGTACACTGGGAACTGAACCCAGGTCTTCTGCAAAAACAAGTCCTTTTTACTTGTTTACCAGTCATCTCTCCAGCCCCCAAAGTATCATTTTTATGGTAGACATTTTCTTGAATTTTACACATGCAACAATACACATGCCCCTAAACAGTAGAGTTAAATCTCTTTTAGATCAGATCTCTCAATATCTCTGTATATTAGTGTGTGTGTGTGTGTTTGTGTGTGTGTGTGTCTGTGTGTGCATGTGTGTGTGTTGAGATGGCTAGATTAGCACTTTACCACCGAGATAGGCCCCCGGCCTTTCTTTATTTTATCTCAACCTGCTTAAGCTAGCCTTGAACTCGCTATTAGCTTATGCTGGACTTGAACTTCAACCTTCCTGCCTCAGACTCAAGTAATTGAGATTATCTGTGCCCTAGTTTGCTTTCTACCGCTGTGATAACAGTGGTTACTAAAAGCTACTTGGGGAGGAGAAAGAACTTATTTGGCTTACACATCCTGATCACAGTCCATCACTGAGGAGAAGTCAGGGAAGGAGTCTGAGCAGAAACAGAAGCAGAAACCGTGGAGAAATGGAGGAACACTACTTACTGGCTTATTCCCCAGTTACCATACAGCCTAGGACCACCTGCCAGGGGGTGACACAGCCACAATGAGCTGGGCCCTCCCACCTCAATCATTAATTTTAAAAAATTCCATAGTTATGTCTTTGTCTCTATAATGACTTCAAATATTCTATGGGGGGGCCTTAGGTACTTTTTAATTACAGATAGTTAATATTGTGATATTATTCTAACTGGTATCTTTACTTTCGCTTTTAATGGATATATGTTATATGTGTGTATATATACAGGCACATAAATGCAATTGATACTTTCTATGAAGCTAATGGCACTTTGCTAAACCTAATTAAGACAGCAAACTATATATTATAATGATAATCAAGCGGATAAAGAGATGGCTCAGCAATTAAGAGCATTTGCTGCGCTTACAGAGGACCCAGTTTCAGTTTCCAGAACACACAAGGTGGTTTACAACCTTACATAATTCTAGTTCAGGAGATCTGGTTCCCTCTTCTGGCTTCCTGGGCTCCTGAATGCATGTGGTGCACACAAATTCATTCATATTCACACACATGCACATAAATGATAAATACATAAACCTCTTTAAAAATATAATAAAATAGGTGATTGGAATACAATGCTCAAATAATTCTTTTAAAATTCTCCTAACTGTGTAAGTATATAGTTACATTATCTGTGGCTGGCAGTTTTATTGCTACCTTTACATTTCCTCTAATTTAATTTCTGTCTCACTCTAATACACAGACTAGACTTCCAGATCTTTCACCTCAGTGTCAGATAGAAATGAGAATTGCCTTTCATGTCTTACTCTTGATCTTCACGCACAAATTTTCAATATTTCACATCAAGCCCATTTGTTGAAGTTTCTAGGTACTTGCTACTTGATCAACATCCCCTCAATCTTATTAGGCTCAGAGGTTTTGCCCTCAGTCAGAGTTTGCCCTCAGTCCTGCTCCATTTACAGAGATGATTTCATTATTTCTTTTTCTTTTATTCTGTTAGTGTCGTGTTTCAGCTTTTCAGGCCACCATAACAGAAGACCATAGGTAAGGCAACATGCAAACAACAGAATTTTGTTTGCCATAATTCTAGGACCTGGAAATGCAAGATCCAGTTGAGAAATTTGGGGTCTGGCAAGGGCAAGCTTCCTCAGTCCTCCATAGCCTCACTGTAGCCTTGAATGACAGAAGGGGTGAAGCACTGTTAGGTCTTCCTTCACAAGGGCTCCAGTCCCGCTTAGAAGGGCTCTGCCTTCCTGATGTGATCACCTCCCAAAGCACCCACCTCCAAATACCACCAGGTCAGAGACTAATTCAACAGAGGCCACCGCATGTGGTGAATTTTTGGTGAATTACATTTTTTTAATTGTGTGTGTGTGAGAGAGAGAGGGGTGGAGAGGAAGAGGCAGAGGAAGGGAGGGAGAGAGAGGGAGAGAGTGATGTGTGTGGCGTATACATACGTGTGGGAGCAGATGTAACCATGCTCACACACAGAAGCCAGAGAAGGTGTCAGGTGTTTGCTCTCCCACTTAGCACCTTAGTCCCCTGCGTGCTGTCTCCCACTGACCCCGGAGCGTGGCTAGCAACCAGCAAGCCCTGGCAGTCCTCCTTCTGTCTCTACCACAACAATGCTGGGGGTTCGGGCACATGGGTCCCTGTGTGAAGCTCTCAACATGGCTCTCTGGTCCCCAAGCTTGCACAGCAAACTCTCTAATGAGTCAGCTCTGCAGCCCCCAAACGCACAGACAACACATTTAAGGCAGCGGGTCTCAGCCTTCCTAACGCTGCGACCCTTTAACACAGCTCCTCATGGTGGGGTGACCCCCAACCATAAAATTATTTTCATTGCTACTTCATAACTGTAATTTTGATACTGTTAGGAATCATAATGTACACATTTTGGAGACAGAGGTTTGCCAAAGGGGTCTCGACCCACAAGTTGAGAACCACTGCATTAGGGACTGCGATTAAGGAAGTTTCTTGAGCAGTAATCTGACCAAGAACAAGCCCAAATTTGAGTTCTCTGTTTCTCCCCCTGCATCTTTTGTCTGACTCTTAACAAAGCATTTTTTCTCTTGAACAACACAGAAAACGTGGAGTAGGAAAGAGACGAGAAATTCTTTACAAAGATCTTTAACGGAGTTTTACAAGTGTTACATTACTGACCCAGAGTAACACTCAAAACCACACAGAGACGTTATCAACTTATTTTAGCATGTTGCTTCCAACACTTCTGATGGATATTTGTCTCAAGATTGCTTTCAACCTGTTGTCTGCTCGTACCAAATTATTGCCACAGCATACACCTACACACATACTTTCTTCTGGTTCAAGGGTATGGAAGAGCCCATAGCTTAAGGTTAAAGCTATGCATTTAGCTTAAGATGTAAACGCTAATTGCATTTGTAAATTCAAGGCATAGTAAGGTTGGATGCATAGTTCTCTTAAAGGCAGGCTAGACATAAACAAGCTGAGTAAGCAGCAGGAGAGCAGGGTAAGGACATAGTCTTAGCTGATCTCAAGGGTGTTAGTAACTTGGCTGTGACGTCCAGCAAAAGTTCAGTCTCATTGGAATCAGGGGATAGTTTCAGACAAACAGATCACCATGTCTTAGCTATTTTTCCACTGCTGTGATTAAACACCATGATCAAAAGCAAGCTGGGGAGGAAAAGGTTTATTTGGCTTACACTTCCATATTGTAGTCCATCACTGAAGGAGGTCAGCACAGGAGCTCAAGCCAGGAGCTCAAGCTGGGCAGGAACTTTGAGACAGGAGCTAATGCAGAGGCCATGAAGGAGTGCTGCTCACTGCTTTCTCATAGAACCCTGGACCACCAGCCCAGGGGTGACCCAACCCCAGTGGACTGGGTCCTTCCACATCAATCACTAATTAAGAAAATGCCCTGCAAGCGTTCCTACAACCTGATCTTATGAGGGTATTTTCTCAGTTAGGTTCTTTCCTCTCAGATTACTATAGCTTCCATCAAGTTGACATGAAACTAGCTAGAACAATTGGCCCCTTGAAAACGTGACACACAAATATATCACTGTTAAGCCACAACCTGTCCTTTTTCTTTTGCCCCCAAGATGGTGTATTAATATTTATATTGCCATATTATATATAGATAACTTTAAAAATCCCATAGTCGTTAACAAATTCAACACTTTAAAAGTTCACTCTCTTTTTTAAAAAAAATAATCCAGTCTGTTTTGAAATCAAAGTCTCTGTAAAACTACAAAATCTTTTAAAAAGTTTAAAGTCTCTGAACTGTGGACCCCTGTAAAATAAAAAATAAGTTAAATACCATTTTACTTCAAAAGGGAAGAAGCAGGGCATAGTATCAATCAGCTGAAGCAAATGTGAATTTCAGCCATCTAAATAACTCAGTATCCAATGTCTGGGATTCATTTACGATCTTTTTGCATCCTCTAAAGAACCTGGGTCACTTCTCTGGCTCTACCCACTGCAGTACATGAACATTATTTCCTAAGCTCAGGCCAGCTCCACTCCGTGACTGCTGCCATTCTTTGTGGTTGTCCCATGGTACTGGCATTACCAAAATGTTAGGGTCTCTTGGTGCAGCTGGGCGGCACTTTTACGAATAGCCTCTCTTGGGACCTCTTCAGGGACTCTAGCCACACAGTGCCAAGGCCTCAGCTTCTCTCCATGATCCCTTTAAGCCTTCAAAACCAGTACTATCTGGGTGACTCATACACTACCAAGTTCACGGGGTACAACCTTGGCCACCTCTGGAATGCAGTTACTGTGTGTCAACTGTGAGGAACCACTTCCCAGATCTCACCTCGGTGATGCTGGTCTTCTTAATCACTGCTAATTTCTCAGCTCTAGATAGCCACCACTGATGATCCCACTAAAGCAACGGTCTTTCATCACAGCTCATTCTTCAGACCTAGCTAACCAGAGCCACGAGTTCTTAACTCAAAATAAGCAACAGCTTGGATAGAGTCTTTAAGTGACTCTCAAACTTCCCACTGGAAGCTCACAAGCCAGGCCCCCATCATCTGCATTTCTCCCCACAGTCTTATTTTCCAAGCTCCCAGAGAACAACCCACCAAGCTTTGAACACTCGATGACTTTTCTAGCCCAATGTTCCAAGTCCTTCTACAATCCTCCTAAAAACAATGAGGTCAGGTCAGCAACCCCACCGACCTGGTACCAATTTCTGTCTTTCCAGTAACGTGATGTAACGACATGACTAAAAGCAAGCTGGGTGTGGGGCGCAGGGAAGTTTATTTGGCTTACTCTCCCACATCACATTCCATCATTGAAGAAAGTCAGAACAGGACCTCGAAGAAAGTCAGGGCAGGAACCTTGAGGCAGGAACTGATGTGGAGGTCAGGGAGGAGTGCTACTTACTAGCTTGGTACCAATGACTTGCTCAGCCTGCTTTTTTATAGAACCCAGGACCACCCAGACCAGGGGTGGCACCAGCCACAAAGGCTGGGTCCTCCTCCATTTATCACTAATTATGAAAATGCCCTCCAAGCTTGCCTGCAGCCCAGTCTTATGGAGACATTTTCTCAATTGAGTCTTCCTCCTTTCTGATGACTCTAGCTTGTGTCAAGTTAACATAAAACTAACCAGCATACACCAAAACACCTAATGAATTGGTTTTTAGGTTAAGCCAGCACTTCATCTCTAGTTAAACCTCTTTCTTTGATTATAATGTTTTATCATCTTTTTACTTATCATTTGATTCAGTTTGCCGACATTTTCTTTAGGACTTTTGCATACATTTTCATAATGAAACTGGCTTTAATTTTCCTTTCCTGTCATGGTTTTTCAAGATTCAGATTCAAAATCATGATTGCTTCATAAAACACTTTAAATGGGGAGATTTTCTCTTTTTATATCTTCTAGAAAAGTTTAAGATTTATACCATTATTTTTGTAATATTTAGTAGAATTTGCAATAAAACCATCTGTAAACGATTCTCTGTATTAGTCTGGAAATGTCTGTCTTGCATTATTCTTGAAAGGTAATTTTAATTGTTTTAGTTTGCATTTATTTCATGCGTTGGCATGTAGGGATAAGGACAACCTAGAGGAGTCAACTCTCTCCCTCTGCTTTGTGCATTCCAGGGATTCAACTAAGATCATCAAGCTCAGTGGCAAACGTCCTGACCAGTGAGCCATCTTACCAGCTTTGAATGCTTTAAAGATTATAAAATGCAAATTTATAGCCATATTCTTTTAGAAGTTCATCTCTCACTATATTCTGCTCCCATTCTCTCTGTTAATGTGTCAGTTGTTAGTCTTATTCTTGTGAATTGTGTGTGTGTGTGTGTGTGTGTGTGTGTATTTGGTGTTTTGCCTGTATGTATGTCTATGTGAGAGTGTCAGATCTTGGAGTCACAGATGGTTGTGAGCTGTCCTACGGGTGTTAGGATTTGAACCTGGGTCCTGTGGAGGAGTAGTCAGTGCCCTTAGCCATGAGCCATCTCTCCAGACCCTCTTGTGACTTTTTTTTTATAGCTGCTTTGAAAACGAATCCATTACCCTTTGTCCTCTAAAACTTCAGTATGATGTATTAATGTAGAGCACTTATTTATCCTCCAGGACCTTTGTTAGGAATGTCAAAACACTGGATTAACTTTGAAAATTCTCAGCCAGTGTCTTGTCAAGATTCTCTGCCCCTCTCTCTCTCCAGAAAACACTGATCAATACAAACACCAGAGATACCAATATTAGAGTCATCTGGATTATTTCTTCCTTCATTGTCTCTTTTGCTCTTATTATTTACCAGCTTTGGTTTTTTGTTGTTGTTATTTACCAACTTTGAAATCTCTGTTTCCATTTGAATGCTTTTTTCAAACTACCTTCTAATGTTATTATTTCTCTCATTACCAATCAAACCCATTTATTAACTTTTAATTTTTGTATCTGGGATACTCATTTAGCTCTTTTTCAAAACAGCCTTCAATTCTCTGCTGAAATTCTAATCTTCCCCAGGGAAGGGCACAACAATTAGTTATAGCAATAGCAATAGCAAGTGTCCATCCTTGAAAACATACATATGAATAACCTTATGCAGACTAAGCAGGTTGTATGTAAGAATATATATGTAAGTATAGATATATATCTATATATGCACATAACAACAATTAATGGAGAAAGGGACCATGAATTTGAAAGAGAGAAGGGAAGGGTATATGGGAGAGTTTGGAGGAAGGAAAGGGAAGGGGAGAATGATATCATTACAATATAATCTTTAAAAATAAGGAAAAAAATTAAATTCTAAACAAATTTTATCACCTTGAACACAGAAAAATGCCATATTATATGGCCCTGTTGGTTTGGCTTATGGTAGCTTTCATTCATTGTATTGTCTTTTTTTATGCCTGGGATACTGTCTTTACACAATTGCGGTCCTATCTTCCTCCTGGGCACTACACAACTTCACCCTATTTTATGAGAATTAACACAAGGCCAAGATGATCCACTTCATGTTCATGCTTACAGTTTCTTACAGCTCCCCAGGTTTGCCCTGTGCCTGGAAAGGAAGGTGGTTGCTAAGCTGCTCTTGATTTCCAACCGCTCTCCATGTTGCTTTCTAATGCTGGGCTTGGGCTTCTGAGAACCGCACCACTGTATGTCGGAAACCAATATTACTCTGTGATTTGGACCTTCTCACATACATACAAAGTACATACTTTAAATCTACTGAAATAATCATGTTAATAAACAGCTGTGCATGTGAATAATGTCCCTTACTTGAAAAAAAATTGACGAAACCTTATGCTTGTTCCTAAAAAAATGTTTTATTGGACTGTGAAACAAAAAGCTTTTGCTCCTACATAGAATAGACATTGTAGAACTGGGAGCCTGTTGGGTGCTTGGCAGCTTCTTTATGGTGTATTCATGATCAAAGTGAAGAAAGAATTGGCTGCAGAGTTTGTGGCAGAAACAAGGTGTCCTAACAGAAGGGCTTTGTAACAAGTAGACCCAACAATGGAGCCTCAACAGTCAATGCGTCACCACGGGTCACTCCTTGTGCAGCTCCCCTGGCTCCTTCCCACCTCATTTCCTATCCTCCTTCCACCCCTCGGCCTCATAGCCTATTCACAGTCCCAGTTCTGTTCTTTGCCTGGTGGTTGAATTTGAAATTTTGAGCACAGTGAGGCTGGAGGGGTGGTTAAGAACACTTTCTGCTCTTCCAAAGGATCAGCATTCCAGTGCCAGCACCCACATTGGGCAGCTTACAATTGATGGGGTCCAATGCCTTCTTCTGGCCTTCAGGGAGACCCAAACACATGGCTTACATTCACAAACACAGACACACACACACACACAGACACACACACACACACATACACACCAATATAAACTCAAAGAAAGATGAGAGAATAAGTGAAAATAAAAACTTCAAAATAAGAAAACACAAAGAGAGATGACAGATGAGCCCATCACTCCAGCAAGTCTCAGAAGAAGAAAAAAATTAAGCACAAAATACACATCAGAAGTGAAAGATAAAATCACAGTGATGAAAGTAGTGAAAATAATTCTGTCATGTAAAGCATTATTAATAAATTTCAGATTTAGATGAAATAGGTGACATTTCAAGTACAATAAAATTTCCCAAGTTGGTTCAAATTTGCATATTGTTGTCTTAGATCTTTATCTATTGCTGTGATAAAACACTGTGACCAGGGCAACTTATAAAAGAAAGAGAACTTAAGGTTCCAGAGAGAGTTTATGGTGGCAGACAAGGGCACAGAGGTACAGAGGTAGGCAACTGGAGCAGCAGCTAGAGCTCACATCTTCATCTACAGCCAGACAGACATACTGGGAATAGCATGACTCTTTTTGAAACCTCAAAGTCCACCCCCTGTGACACACCTCCTCCAACAAGGCCACACCTCCTAATCCTTCTTAAGCAGTTCCACTAACTGGGGACCAGGACTTCAAACATATAAGACTATGGAAGCCATTCTCATTCAAACCACCACAACTATCTAGACACATCAATGGCCACAAAAGGAACTGGGAAGCTTTTTCATCACTTTAAAATCAGAAATATAAAGAACAGCACACAGTGATTGCCCTGCAGCAACATTATCTTCCTTAAATTGGAGAACTGCTTGTCAGTTCTATGAATTGACAGTCTATGAATTGTCTGCCCTCCATGGGTTCTGCTCTTCTCCAAGGATTGAAATGTCTGTGGACATGCTCAAAGACATGTCCACAAGGACAAAGCATGTCAAAGACATGCTCATTTGGTATTTCTTTCAAGCCCCCACCTCCACTGCCACCCCAATCTAGAGTCTATATAATGTTCACCTAAGACCCCGGATTCCTAGCTCAAATGTCTCTGGTACTCCCTCCCTGGCCCATTATAGGCTTTAAACCCCACTGATTCTCCCAAGATAATGTGTTGTTAGAAATGCTTAAGCCTTGGCCCAAAGTACATACAAAGGCAATTCTTTGCAAGACACTTAAATGGAGCTTGAACAAATGAGCCAGCATGTACAAACTGAGTGGCTTGTATACAACAGGAATCTACACCTCACAGCCCTAAAGCTGGGAAATCTAACACAAAAGCATAGGCAGACTTGATGTCCAGTGAGCGCCTACTTCCGGATTCACAGGCAGTGCTTTCTTGCTGTGTCCTCTAGTGACAGAAGGGGTCAGGCAGCGCTCTGGGTCTCATTTAAAACACTCATCCCCTTCCTAATGGCCCCACCCTAGTGACCCTTTTCTTTTTCTTTTTGACCTATTCATTTTTCAAAGGCCCACCTCTAACCATCATCCCTGGGGACAGGATTTCGAACTCGAAGTCTGACGGTGCACTCCACTCCACCTATAGCATGCAGGAAGAGGCAGGAATCAGACCATGCGCCAGGTCCTAGCTTTTCCTCCCAGAACTTACATTACAGAACTCTGAGGTACACAAGAGCTTACATGTTAAACCCAGCCTTCCAGGTTACCATGAAGTTATAATCGCCAACACAGGCAGACAGCACTGTTAAGTCGCTCAGCACTGGTTTAGTTTCTATCTGTACACATATATGGATAAATATAGATGAATATATACACATGAGTATGCACCATGCTATATTTATTAGCTTAATGTTATTGATTTTGCTTCTGTTTTTTACCTGTGCCAAATCTGGGAAAAGTAGGCTAGCTCATTCTTAACATTTATGGTGCCTGGAGCAAGCATAAAGACGAAGGCTTATAGTGACCCAAACAGCATGGTATTGACAGACACACAGACAATTGGGACAGAATGGAGATCCCAGAAGCTCCCATTTATATACAACCAAGTGATTCTCACATAGATACTAAAAACATGTGCTGTCCAGTCTTGAAGAAATGACAGTCTTTTCAGTAAATGGTGCTGGGGAAACTGGAGTTCACATACAGAAGATTTAAATTTGACCCCCATTTCTCATCCTCTACAAAAAATCAATTCAAAATGAATCAAAGACATAAAGGTAATACCCCAACTCTGAAGCTGCTAAAAGAAAGCTATTTAGCACAAACAGTAGCATCTGAACAGGATTCAGATAACTTAGGCAGCAAGCTAAATTAGACAGATGGGATCAAATCAAACTAAAAAGCTTCTTTGCAGTAACGGAAACAATAGAGAGAAGAGAGTACTTAAATAGAAGAAAGAAATATTTGCCAGCTACTCGTGTCACAGAGGCTTAATACCCAGAATATATCATGAACTCAAAAATCATAACAGCAACTATAAAACAGGAGTTATCTGATTTTAAAGTGGGTAAATGACCTGAATAGATGAGTGTCCTAGTTAGGGTCTCTATTGCTATGATAAACACCATGAACAAAAGAGAGCTGGGGAGAAAAGGGTTTATTTGGTTTACATATTTCTAGATGATAGTCTATCATTGAAGGAAGTCAGTACAGGAACTCAAGCAGGGCAGAAACCTGGAGTTGATGCTGAGGCGGCGGAGGGGTACCGCTTTCTGGCTTGCTCCTCATGGCTTGCTCAGTCTGCTTATAGAACCCAGGACCACCAGTCCAGGGCTAGCGCCACCCACAATAAGCTGGATCCTCCCCCAAAATCACTAATTACAAAAATGCCCTACAGCCAGAGCTTATGGAAGCATTTTCTCAACTGAGGTTCTCTTTCAGATAACTCTAGCTTGTGTCAAGTTGACATAAACATAGCTAGCACAACATGCCTAAAAAGAAGAGTCAGGTTTGGTGGCACATGTCTGTAATCCTAACACTCAGGTGTCTGAGTGGAAAGTATAGTAAGATTGGAGCCATCCTAGACAACACAGAAAATTCAATGCTAGCCTCGAGTACACAGTTAGAAGAAGAAAAAGGAGAAAGAGGAAGAAAAAATAGGGACAAATGAAGGGAAGGAGAGAGAGAGAAAAAAGAGGAAAACATTATAGGAAAGTAAAATAGCACAGCCATCATGGATACCAGTATGAAGGTCCTCAAGAAACTAAAAACAGGTCTTCCATATGATCCATTTGTCCCGCTTCAGGGCATAGATGAGCACAGAAACGCCTACAGTGGTCTGGGCCCTCCCCCACCAATCATTAATCAAGAATATGGCCCACAACCATGCCCACAGGTCACTCTAAGAGTGGCAGTTCTTTCTTCCTGAGTATCTCTACTTCGTATTAAAATAAACACATAAAGAAAATGCAATACTTACATTTATAAAATGAAATATTTTTCATCTATAAAGAAAAAATAAATCACGTCATTTTCAGCAAAATGTTTGAAATGGGAGGGCATTGTCTTAGATCAAATCAGACAGACATAGAAGTACAAATACTGTGTAGATGAGAATGTTCTCTCTTGTGTGTGGAAGCTAAGCAAAGTTCATCTGGAAGTGGTTGCCAGAGCTTGTGAAAGAAAGGGGAAGCTAGATCTGATCAGTGCCCATCGTGTCTAGGGGGAAAAGTATCCCATCAACATACTTAATTAACATATCCTAATAATTTACAAAAAGATGGATGCTCACCGACCATCTGACTAATGGGCAATGCAGGGCAACTCCATGGGCACTCACCAAACTGACACACTAATACTCTAAGCTGACCATGTTCCAAAAAAAAAAAAAAAGCAATAATAAGCAACAGCTAGAGAGGAGAGACCTACTGTCTAAAGAGGCAAAGAAGCCACTGGGATGGGTGGCTAGCCAGGCTCAGGTACCCATGGAATCCCTTGTGGAGGGGAAAGGCTGTATGAGTTAACTGCTGCCTAACAAACCACCCCCAAGTGTCAGTTTGCTAAAGCAATGCTGTATTCCCAACCATGGATATTGACTACTATCTCTCATCTTCCAACAAGCCAGTCTGCCATGGTTTTTTCATGGGGATGGCCAAAGTTCCTGAAACTAGTAAGAAAAAGATGCAGTTCCCCCCCTCTACACACACACACACACACACACACACACACACACACACACACATACACAGGAGCCACAGGGATCCTCCATGGATGCTGAAATTCACAGCTGCATAAGTCACTTGCTGGAAATAGCATGGTATCCACGGAGCTCACACACCCTCCAGTGTACTTTACAGATACTTTAAATCTACTTGAGATTACCTGTAACACCCAAGTTATGTAACAGTCATCATGCTGAATTGTTTTGTGCACAATGACAAGGAAAAGAGTTTTGCATATTTAGCTGGTCAGTTGCTTTTGTCAAATGATCTTCATACGCAGAGGGTTAACTTCAAGTGTGTGAAACCCAAGAACCCAGAAGGCTGAATGTGTGGGGCCTTTTGTTCCCTAGGCTTCTACAGGTATCACCTCTTGCCCCAGTAGCCAAATAAGTGGTCAGAATAGAAGTAACTCAAACATCCACAAAGTGAATTTGTGAAAAACTATTGTATCCTTGTACTATGCTACTTGGACTAGACCCTGTTTGTTCTAACAAGCTCAACTGCACCGATTAAAGACACAAGCAGTGAGTAAGACATGGTGGCATATGCCTGTAATCACAGCACTCAGGAAGGTAGAGGCAGGCAGATTTCCATGCATTCGGGGCCAGCCTGATCTACAAATCAAATCCAGGTCAGCCAAGGCAACACAGAGAAACCCTGTCTCGAAAAACGAGAGAGAGAGAGAGAGAGAGAGAGAGAGAGAGAGAGAGAGAGAGAGAGAGAGAAAGAGAGAGAGAAGCAATGAAAGGAGATGCACTGAATGTCGCCACATTAAAAAGAGGGACAAAAAGAGGGGTCCAGTGACGCCAAGACTGTATTTGGCAGGCTGCCGTGAAGTAAATGTAAGTGTGAATAACTGGGGTAAGGACATATTACAAAGTGCTGAACTATATGTGCCCTCGCTGACTACTGTCTCAACTCAGATCCTGCAAAAGTGGGCCAAAGCTCCTTATACTTGAGGAGACGGTGGTTCTGAGGAGAAGGTCACAGGGTAACCTTATAAATTATATTATTATAAATTGTCCAGGGTGCAGCCTCACCCACATGGTGTTGGGGTAGCCTAACCTGGGAGGTTTCATGCCTTGTGAAATCCAAGGTCACTGTATGTGTAGGACAAAGACTTGCTATAAAGGAGACACACAAAATGAAGCTAGAGATCCCAGGCTTCCATCCTGTTTTTAGTAACCCTCTGAGCCCAAGGAAAGAATACATAGTCTTAAGTAAAAGCAGCTTTCTTAAGATTTACTTTTTAATTTTTCATTTTGGGGGATTTATGTGCATGTGTGTATAGGTGTCTGCGGAGACAAGAAAAGGGCCTCAAGCCCCTGAAGCTGGAGTTAAAGCCATTGTAACATGGGTGCTGGGAACAGAACTCAGGTCCTCAAGAGCAGCATGAGTTTTTAGATCACTGAGCCATCCCTCCAGTCTCCAAAGGATCTTTTAAGTGCCCACTTCACAATGGCAGGCTACTTTTCAGTAAAAATGGCCAAATTCATGGCTGAAGAGATGACTAAAAGGTTAAGAGCGCTGGCTGATTTTCCAGAGGACCTTGGTTCAATTCCTAGCACCTACAAAGCCGCTCACAACTGTCTGTAACTCCAGTTCCAGGGGATCCAACACCCTCACACAGACATACATGCAGTCAAAAAACACCAATGAACATAAAATAAAAATGAATAAATTATTTTTAATGACCAAATTTTTGACATGGTACACATAATATCTGAAGGTACAGGGAAAAAAAGTCCCCAGCACATACTCACAGTCTCCAGAGCATACTCTGAACAATAAGCAGGGCCATCCATCACTCAGTGTGTATGGCTGTCCCCACAGCCCCTCTGCCCATGGAATCAGCCCATGAAACAAGTCGCAAAACAAAGACCTTTTTCAAACACCTCCACCACCAATTAACTTTGTTTCCTTCCTGGGTGGCTTCCTCAACCATCAGCCTAGAGAGTTTGAGCTTGCCTGGGTGGGGACATGAATTACTTTGCAAGTATTTTTACAGAGCTATTGTCAAAGCCCAGACTCTGCTTCAAAATCCCAACAACCCTCCACAGTGACTTATTCTGATTTTCTTTGCATTGCTGCTATAACAACCTCACAGTGAGCACGGAGAATGCCGAGGTCAGCGTGAGGCAGGCTGCAGGAAGGAAATGCAGATAAAGAGACAGAAACCCCACAGGGAAAACATGTCAGTTAGTAGTTTAAAATATTAACCCATCTCTTTTGCTTCTTGAAATAAAATATTCCTTTTAGTCAGAAGTTTAGAAAATAAATGTCTCTTGTTAGGGAACAAAAATAACTCTACCTTAAGACTTTCTGGTATGGACAGATACCATTGGTGGTGGGTGCCTGGCTAATCTTCTGTCTATCTCTTTCCGAAATCAGAGGCAGTTTTCCCAAGCTGTATCTGCCTTTCTTTCCCCTGAAGAAATGTTATGGCTCTGAAAACACTCTCAAATGGATGCTCTGTAGTAATGAAGAGACAAGATTGAGAGGATATTAATGGCTTCCTGTGAAGATTCCACTGACCCCCAAGATGTCAGGCTTCTTGAGTATCCTGTACTATAAGCCCCTGATGGGGATGGGGAAGGGTGATGTTATTTCAAACACTGCTCATTAAAAAGGATGAAAATTGGCCTAGAACTAAACAATCCAACACCCGAAACTAATTTTCTTGACACATTTCCCAGGCTTTAATGACAGCTTCATTAATTGAATGTAGTCACATGGGGACAAAAACCATGTGTTTTTTTCCTAATGACCTGCCAGATGATGGATTTGTTTGGTTACTAACCTTACTCTGAAAATGTTCAAAAGGAGGAAAAAGAAGGATGAGCCCGGTCCTGGTGTCACATGACAATTGGGCTTGATTAAGAGACTTCCTGGGGTATAGGTGATGGTAAGTCACTTGATAAAGATGGTGGACTTAAGAGATAGAGAAGCAAAAGTGTCCTTGTTAGAGACCTGCTGAACTCATCATCAGCATCCCTCCTTGAGGTCTACTAAATAGGAACCTGCATTTAACAAGTTCCCCAAGGATTCCCAGACACACTAACATTTAAGAATCACTGAGTACAAGAACACAAACTTAGGGCACAGCCCTGTGGGCATAAGTGGAGATTCAGTTTTGTTCCCTGGCTTCTGTGAACAGCACACATTATGTAGCCTTTCTCAGCCCAACTTTCAGATGTAAAATCAGAGCGATGTCTACTTCATGGAAGGGATTCTGAGGATTGAACAAGCTCTTAGCCCAAATCTGGGAATACAATTCTGTTTGAATCAGCTGCAATGGTGTCTTTGTGGCCTCCCCTGACCATTCCATCTTAGAAAGGAAGGTCTGGGAAATCAGACAAAACTGACTTCAAATCCAGATTTTACTACTGTGTGATCTTGGTGGTGCTACTTAGTCTTTCTGAACTGCAGCTTCTTCTTGTGTGTAAAGCACAATTTAAATGTCAATTAGCAACCTTCCCCTCCCACAGAGCCGTAATATATAGACCAATTACACAGGTCATAGTGAGCCTTGAGGTTTCTGCAGCCACTGATTTCAGTGGCCCTTGCTACTGGACAGGTGCTGGCCTGTCCCTCCTCTCTTCTCCCCTTCCCTCCCCTTCTTTCTTAACCTCTCCTCTTCTAGATGTTAAGTTGAACCTATTTTACTAACAGTTCATTCACCCCCTCTAAACATTTTTTGTGAGTTGGGCAGACTTGAGGGGGTCACAAGTAGGACTTTTTGCCTATGGCCTGACTCATGCAATCTCCCTGGTTCTTCCTGCCATATCATACCTTCTTATCACAGGCTATCTCAGGAACATGGAACCTCCCTCCTTTGTCATCCAGAAGGAGGCTCATCGTCAGCAGTGGAGGGACAAAGAATGAACATAGTGAGATGTATGTCCTCATTGTAAATGTCCCCATTATGATATCCCTCCTCTAGTTCCTTGTCCAAATAAGGCAAGCGTCCTCAATCACAGGTCAAACACTTTGGAAATACTTGACAGAGTGGCAGATGCATGTCAGCTTCAGCTTCTTCTCTGCCAGGCTCTACTTGCTGAGACTGAGCCACCTTCTGTAAACAACACTTTCTTTCACAGCCAGCAACTCCTTAGGTTCCCAGGCATCAGGGATGCCAGGGTTGCTGGAAGGTTGGAAGACTAGAAAGAGATCCCTTAGTTGGCATGTTGTGCCTTTCAGTGTTGCTCAGCAACAGTACCTCAGCCTGGCGGCAACATCTGAACCCAACAGCACAGGTGCCTCTAGGTCACCATCAGTCCACATGCTCAGAACCACCGTCCTTGTGCCCTCTCCCAAACAGAGCACCAGCTGCAGGCTCTGCCTCTCAAGTCAGACTCCCAGTTCCACAGAGTCAAGTTTCCAGGCTCTAGACTCCAGCAGCCAGTCTTTCGAACATACCTCCATCTAGATGGCAGGCCTCTAAACCAATAGATTGTAGTCATCATGCCATCTTCCTTATGTCACTCCATCCCTAGGGGAAGCAACTTCTTAAGCAGCTACTCTAGTTACAATACCTCCAGTTCTCCTTTGTGGCCCCAGTCCCGTGCTCAGTCAACACTTCACTTCGTATTTAAATTCTACCCGGTTCTGATTTCTAAGAGGACCTCTCAAATGCAGTACAGTATGTCAAAGATACTAATTCCTTCCAGAATTTAAAATCCACCATCTAAATACCAAGTTTTGCCATCAATAAAGATTATTCAAAAGAACATGCCAATGGTTTTGACAGCAATTTTCCAAAGAAAAATCTCCACACTATTTTGGGCTCTGACAGCATTTATTGGAACAGAATCGCAATTCTGAGCATTTGGAACAAAGAGTCAAAACATGGTTCTGGGGGAAGAACTGGAGTTAGACTTAACTCATGTAGGCAGAGCTGAGACACGACCAGGAAAGATGGTACCTGAGAAGACACCACTATAAGCAAGGACAAGGAGAGGACAATGAACGTCCCCTTTGACCTGGTCATTCTATTACTGATGACTCCATAGGTGGAAAGAATTTTTAAAAACTTTATCTGTAAAGATACTTGTTCAGTGTTATATACAAGTGTGAAAATATAACATAAATTTGTAAAAGAACAACTAAAAGTATAACCATATCCATCTGATAAAATACATTGTAATAATTGTAAAAAAAAAGTGTTGAAGATTTTTTACAGTGTGATATTAAGTAGAATAAAATCAAGAAATAAAATGTAAAGGAAAGAAGGTCCATGCCTGCAATCTCAGCATTTGAGAGGTAGAGGCAGGGAAATTAAGAGTTCAGTTTCACTCTCAGCTACACAGAGTTCAGGGCCAGCCTACACTACATGAGACTGTCTCAAAAAGTAATGTATAGGAGACTACGGAAAAGAAAACCTATGAGAATCTTGTATCAAGATGCTGAAAGATCGTTGTCAATGAGGCATGGTTGTCAGTGAGAGGTGGTTGTCATTGGAAAATGGTTGTCAGTGAGGGGTGGTTGTCAAGCCAAGCAGAACACAGAACTCACTCATGAACCTTCACTATCTGTGGTTTAAAGTAAAGTAAATGTCTTGGTCCTAAAATAAAGAACATTTTTTTGTTGGAAGCTAGGGCCATTCCAAGGCTTTCCCTGAAACCCTGAAGTATGAAGTGGGGACATAGTTCCTTTTCTAAACCAGGAACACACTTGGCAAAGCCAGTAATGGCCTGGAGCCAGAGCCTTGGGGTTGCTGTGATGTGGGATCCTGAGAACCCAACACTTCCCTTCTAAGGAACTGTAGTTATCTGTCCCAAGATCCGCATGTGCTTTGTCTGGGATGGAACTAAGATATGGTCTGTTCCCTTTTTGAAACTTCACTTGGTTAGCTTCTTCCCACTGCTTGATAGTTTTCTGCTGACTCTGTCCCATTTTCCCCCTGCAAATAGTATATAAGATGTTATACTTCTTAATAAACTTTCAGGCATGAGTCACCAGCTCATGCAGACCTCCCGATCCCAGCTTCTGTCGTCTTTACTTTCTCATCTCTGGATCTTCCCCTTGACAAGCACCATTCGGGTCACTTTTTAATAATTTTCAGCATTGCATTCATGCTTCACAAAAGAGAAGATGATTTTGTTGCAGACTGTAATAGCTTCATTCTAATCAGCATCAGAATTTCAAGGGTAAGGACTAAGGAGATGGCTCAGTGAGGAAAATGTCTTGATTCTAGGTCTGATGACCTAAGTTCAACCTCCCAGACAACATAGTAGATGAAGAGACTCTTGGAAACTGTCCTCTGACGTCCACACTCACACTATGGAAGACATGTACCTGCATACATATCCAAAGTAAACAAATGTAATTTTTAAATGTTTAAGGATAGCTAACCCTGAACTGTGTCTTTACTTTATTTTAATTTTTGAAAATAACTTTGAGGTTGAGCCTATGTTTATTTTTCCTATTGAATCAATACTGAAAGTGATTTTGCTCCAGGAGTGTTTGTGTGCAGGGGTGGGGGTGGAGGCGATGGGGAGGATTGGGGGATAGACAGGGAGGGGGACAGAAGTCAGAGGGTGGGATTTGAGCCAGATAAAGTTAGCACGTGTGGGAGGTTCAGCATTTATTAAGCAGAAAGGATGTGAGAGGCTGCTGACTGACCATGTGGTCAGCATTGGGAAACTCACAATTGTCAGTCAGCCTGTTGGTGCAGGAGATGATTGGCTGAAGCAGATGATTGCCTCTGACCAGTATTTCCACTCGTACTTGTTGCCAATGGCTGGGGTAGAAAAGCTCCGGAGAACTGTCTTAAAAATTCTAAATGCTTTATGGCAGCAGTTCTCAACCTGCATTGTAGGTAGCAACCCCTTGGGAAGTCAAACAATCCTTCCAAAGAGGTTGCCTAAGACCATCAGAAAACATAAATATTTACAATTCATAACGGTAGTAAAATTTTACAGTAATAAAATTACAGTTATGAGGTAGCAACAAAAATAATTTTATGGTTGAGGGTCACAGCATTAGGAAGATTGAGGAACACTGCTATGTGGGATTAGATGGCTATATAATGCACAGGAAGCTATAGGTACAAGTACAAGGAAAAAAAATCCCATTTTGGAGAAGATATTTGCTGCTACTGCAGGAAGCCTGTGGGGGCTGATTTGCCAACTGACTTACCTACCTCCCTTTGGAGGTCAAGGCCGGAGGCCCTTGTAGCCCTTTTCAGCCTGAAGAAGCCACATCACTTGAATTCCCATATAGCGGTTAGGGTTACTTCTTCAGAGGAGGGAGTGATGTAAACAGGAGGTTAGAACCTGGGTTGGCAATTTAGGGTAAAGTCAGATTGGATGGATCATTCAAGATAGCTGAACCTCAGCTCCCTTCTGCCTAAAGTGAAAATAGAGAAACAGTAAAAAATGTCACATGGAAGGGCTCTTGTGAAGATCAAATGAGCTAGACAATCATCAAATGGGTCTTATATCAAAGCTCTTTATAAACTGTACAAATAAAACAATATTCCTTCCTGTGACTACTCTGCACTGATAAAAGGTTAGAATATTTTTGATCATAATATTAGTTGAATTACTATGTTTAGCTACAATATCTTTATCTTGGATATCTTTTAAGTGTACATAATTAGCCAATAACCAAATCTAATTGATCAGAGATATCTGATATCAATTCAGATCCAGTGAATATTGCCAGTACTAATAAAACCATTTGGGAAATTTCTACATTTTCATAAAAAAAAAAAAATGCCCACAGAGCATCAGATAGATGAAGTACCCAAAATGCAGTCTATTTAAGGGGCTTCCTTGCTGGGTTTAACATCTGTGACTCGTTCTGAACTCAGAGTCTCAGCATTCTCATTTAATTTTCCCTGATATTTCTGTTAAATGGAAATCTTCTATTAAAAAGTGTGGACAGAACAAAAACCATATTTTTGTAATTTATGTAATTACTCTTTGCCTCTCGGGATCTTAAGTGTTTTTCAACCTGTTTTTCCGTTACTGCTTCTTAAATGGCCTTTAAACGATTCTTTTCCTAATCACCTTCCCCATGAAACTGGAAAACCACAAATACAATATGCAGCTGCTCACAAATGGCACATATCTCTGCTTTCTGCATAAAGCATATAACCAAGAGCCAACATTCACCCCTTAGGGCTGACTGTGCCTAACAAAAAGGCACTGCCTTTAGATGGTTCATACCATGAAGCATCTAACGGTCTTTGCTGTAAAATGAATGGAAATGTGTTTGGTGCACATAGAGGACCTGTCCCATGCAAAAGCTTGAAGTGAAAGTTGGAGAGATGGCTCAGCGGTTAAACACACCATACTGCTCTCGCTGTACCTGCAACGGGTGACTCCAGCCCCAGGGGCATCTGACACCCTTAGTCTCTGCTGACCCTGTACTCATCTACATGTACGCACACACAGACATATACACAGCAATATTCATATTCTTTGAGCTTTCTCCAGTAGTGGCATGAGTTACTTTTGCAAACAAGAAAATAGATGTAGTGGTTTTATAAGCTAAGAAAGGAAGAAAAGAAAGGAAAAAAGAAAATAATAAAAGTTCAGTTCTGAGGAAGGTTTTGTGTGGCAGGTAAGCAGATACCATGTACAGTACAGATCTGTTTGGTAGATTGTCCTTGTCCCAATGGATTCATGCTGGATCTGCGGCAAAGATGCTCCAATATGGGAAATAAAAGCAAAAGTATTACGTGCTACCCTCCCCATCATATCCACAGCCCCCTGAGAGGTCTGGCCCCAGCAGCAACAGCAGGACAGTGGGCTGTGCTGTGTCACTGTGAAAGGCTCTCATGTATACCACAGGAGGGACAAAGTGGATCTATGACTGCTATCCTCATGCTCTGCTCTGCTCCCACCACCCCAGGTTATAGCCATATCAAAGGGGAAGTGGAAATGCCATCCCAGAAGAACAGAAACCACTCAGTGCTTGTCCCAGGCTCTTGGAGAGAGGCTAATGCCAGCTTTGGCATTGGCTAGAACCAGATTTGCCTCCTGTTTTGTCACCCTTTCTGCCTCAGTCTCACCTCTGCAAAGTGAAGGGACTGGATTAGATAACACATGCCGCATGCCTGGCACAAGTTGAATGTTCAATAAGTGGTAACTGCCTTTCAGCCCTTGACCATGACTATTACAGCTCAGTATTCCACCTCAGGAAGCTGAGAGCAACTCCTGTGTTTCAGTTTTCTGCTACTGTCTACAAATACCTCAGATGAACCAATCTGTAAGGAAGAGAGCATTAGCATTGGCTCACATTTTCAGAGGATTCTCTCCATTGCTGGCACCTGTGGGGAGGTTGAACATCACGGTGGGTCCTGTGGTTAGAGAAATCTGTTCATCTCTTGGTGGGTGGGAAGCCAAAGAAAGAGAGCAATGTCCCACAGTCTCCTTCAAGAGCCTATAGAGCCCCACCTTGTAGTAGGTTTTGTGTTTTTCCTCCAAGCCCCAAGCTCCCGGAAAATGACTTATGATACTCAAAATATATTTACAAATACCTAGGCCATATAGCTAGGTTCTTCTCTTACTGACTCATAACTTAAAATAACCCATTTATATTAATCTACATTCTGCCATGTGACTGATTACCTCTGCTCGGGTATTATGCATCTGCCCTCTTTGCATCATCCCTGGCAAATCTCCCATGTGCCTGGCCCTATCCCAGAATCCTTTCTGCCTGCCGAATGTACCACCTTCTAGTCTACCCTTTCCTATAGGATACAGGTTTTTGTTTTTGTTTTTGACATGTGTTGCATCCACATAATATGCAAGATATTCTTTCTACACCACCTCTTAAATGTTCTGCCACCCCCAACAGCACAAGGCCCAAGCCTTAAGCTCACACATGAGCACCAGTCTAAATTCAAACTACCACAATTCTTCAAATATGACTCTGTGCTTTGCTTTCTTCTACCAGCAATGTTTTTAATAACCCCCTCTCAAGAGAGCACCCCTGCTCATGCTCTAAGCCTCAATTCAAATGTCATCTCCTCTGAGAGGAAGGTACAGGAAAGCAAAACCAGTGAACTTCTCTGCAGTCCTTTGCTAGTCCCTGGCTAGAGCCCTAACCACACTGCAGTTGGTTCACTGGCTCTCCCTCCTTCCTCTTGCCTGGTCCTAATGGAAGAAGTGAGCATGCTTCATCACCTGATACAAAGCCTGGGTCATGGTATCTGACCTATGTCCCTCACCAGGGAGGTACTCTGTCCATGGCCCACTCAGGGCCTCTA